>NC_091821.1:419682897-420282897 GCF_038994185.2 Dermacentor albipictus
CAACGCACCGCTGGCTTGGACATACAAGATGTCGTTTGTATAAGGCAGAGGCCGAATAGTGCGACCTTCTTTGTCGTGTTAAGGTAGGCATTGAGAACGGGCGCTGTCGACGAAAGACACCGGAGAAGCATCGACCTAGACTTCCAAGCATCAGGGGCCGGGAGGTGGAGACGACTTCAGTTTGCGTCTGCTACACATGATTTCAATTATCGGTTCATGAAAAGCGACGTCGAGCTCTGCCTGCAGAGTGGGCCTCTCATAAAAGTTATTGTGGCTCAGAAACGTTACTCTAACAGAATACTCAGGAAACGATTTTAATATAATCTTCACATAGGATGCTCGCAGATTTCTTGGAGTGTTTTACGGGAAGTAGAAAAGAATTGGGCTACTTCAACGCCCCTGTGATACGGGAAGCCCGCGTTAGATAGAATCCTCCAAATGATACAGTCTTAAATCTTTCCCCAGGTGATAACCTGGGCAGTTCATGGAACTTTTTTGTTTGATTAATTTTTAAAGCACTTGGAGACAGCTAATAAGACACAGCTGCGGACCTCTTATGGACCACGTCGTCGCGCCTCAATGTCAGGTATCAGGAAGTCGAGGCGCTAGTACTGCGATCAACTGAATTGTTCAAATGACTATGTCTATGAGACCCATAGCAGGGGGCATAATCATGACCTTCTAACAATAAATAAAGTTTCACAACTACAACAACAACAGCCCTTGTGCACTTATTAAAACAACAACAAAATTTTTATTTTGATTAACAATATACGCTGCAGTATACATTACAGGCTAGAAGTCGTCGACATGACAGAACCCGGAACCTATTCCGTCTTTTTGTTTTGGTACTTCTCGTGGCACAAAACCTCTTTTTTTCCCTTTTCAATCAAAACTGGAATGTTCAAAGAGGAATGACTAAAGATAAGCACCTCGTGTTAAAAATGGCATCTCGTATATGTACAGTGAACCACAAGAACTTGTTGACCACGGTATCTCAAAAAACATTCAATTTCCGAGCAACCTGAGCCTTACAGTGGATACTGGGCCGTTGTGGTATCTACGGAAGCGACCGTGCATATGAGGCCACCCGATCTGCTCATGATGGCCTCCACTGTGTAGCTATACCGTTACCCGGAACGGAAACAGCTACAGGGCTTCGTTCGCTCGCACGTGAATTTATACACATGCACAGTAAAACTCGACGGAATTCACCAACGCTCGTCTCCACAACTTGGGTCCGAATTTACGGCTACGTCTTCCGTCAGGGCTATCTTGAGCTGAGCAGATGATTCTGTGGCGCTTGTGGCTTGGCGTGGCCTTCACAAATGCTCACTCATTTCTGATCGGAATGGCTAATAGCCCTACATGCGATAAGAAAGAGAGAGAGAGAGAGTAAACATTTTTATTGGGTGAATGCAGCTTTTTAGGGGCGTCCTCATTCCAGAATGCCTTGAGCTCGGGCCGTGATAACTGTAGCTGCGGGGAAACGGTCGCCCGCCTTCTCTGTGAGTGTCCCCACTCCAGTGCGCCCAGGAAAGAACTTTCAAGAGTGTCAGATAGTATTTACAAACGCCCTTTGTCGTAGGAAAGGGTCCGGCAACACTGACTGCGACTTCCATCAGCACAGAAAGCTTTGAAAGCATTGTTTTCGCTTCTTACGAGGAACTAGTCTTAGAGACAGACTTTAATTGCCGTGTTCTCGTTCTCCCCCCCCTCCTTTTTTATTTTATTTTCTTTTTTTGTGATATCTCTTTTCTATTATCGTTTATTCCCCTCGCGCATTTTTCTCAGCATTGGGTAGCCAGCCGGCCTGAGAACTGGCTAACCTCCCTGTCTTTCCGTCTATTCCTTCCTTCCTTCCTTCCTTCCTTCCTTCCTTCCTTCCTTCCTTCCTTCCTTCCTTCCTTCCTTCCTTCCTTCCTTCCTTCCTTCCTTCCTTCCTTCCTTCCTTCCTTCCATCCTTTCGAGCATCACAATGTTGTTCGCCTATACTGGTGGAGGCTGCAAATGCGAATAATGGGCTGCGTTGTGAGGCTGCGCAGATATTCAGCGTTATCTCTGTTTTCGAGTTCCAAAAGATTTCGTTGTTGACCGTAAGGCGACCGCGGAGCCTTTTGACGATTTCTGTGAAAGCCGAATTCGTTCAATCATCACGTCGTGCTCTCCGAGTATACTTCGGCTTCGTCGTAGTTCGAGCTTCCACTCCGAGGTGGTGTGACGAGGAATCATTTGTTGGGACGGCAACCGCGCAAAGCGCGGCTCAAAATCAGAGCCACTAGCCAAGGAGCACGTAGGCACCAGATGGAAAGAAAACGACTAGAGAAAAGAAAAAGAAGTGTAGATAGAAAAGAGGGCAGGATAGATGAGATAAGGGGAAAGAGGGAGTGAGAGAGCTGAATACAGGAACTATTGGGAAAGAAGGAGAAAAGGCAGTCGGGGGAGTCCCGGGAGAGTTATAGAAGCCTAAGAAAACCTGGTTATGCGCGACGCGCTGCGAGCTAGGCGCCGGCCACTTTTGCTTCGCTCGGGGGCTGACACGACGAACGCAATTGAATTATGCATGCTCTCCTTCCCTGCCCGCTCCCTCGCCGTTCCTTTGAAATAAAGCCGGGGAGAAATCACAGAACATGTCGTGTTATGACGTGAACTGCATTCTGTCTTCGTTTTTCCACAGGACCGCGTATTTCTTTTTTTAATGTTTGTTTTTAATTTTGTTTGCTCTCTCTTTCTAGCAGTTCGCTTTTTCGGCTACTCAACGTGAAGCACTTCCTTTCCGAGTGCTTTCTTCTCTTCTTTCCGTCCGCCCAGTGGACTCTCCCCACTTCTCTTTCCCTCTTCCTGACGAAATACATTAACCGCACTTGGGTATATTTCCATTTTATTTTTCCCGCTCCCTCCGGCTTGGTTGTCCAGTAATCCAGCGAGCCGTGCGAGCTCCCCTTCTAAAGGCCTATAACAATGCGGCTTGTATGAACGCAAACGTTCTATTAACTTTTAACGATTTTTCTTATAATTTTGGCTTAAGCATAAGCGCTTAGTCGTAGTTATCAAGCGCGTCCCGCGCCGTTTCGAGCTTATTACGATTCGAACGGCACGCCCGGGCACTCGGAATGCGCATATCGTCCATTGCCGAAACTGAACGCGACGCTTGGCGCCACAGTGCCGTGGCATGAAAGATTCGGTTTCCAAGCCGTATGTTCTCGATTATAAGCCGCATTTGCTAGCGAAATGTCAAATAGGAAACTTCGTATGTCGGCGTAATGTTTGAGAACGGCGTTTGAGGATATTGGACATGACAACGTTGATCAGTAATAGGTGCAGTGAGTAGGAATCGTCTTATGTTCCCTTTTTCAGTTCTTATGAGCATGAGGCCACGGTCAAATGCTGCCCGAGCAAGAACAAAAGCTATAGCTTCCGCAGGCCGGATCGATGATGCATTGCGGTGTTAATTTGTAAGCACTCATATTGCTATATTTTGTCACACATGGTGTGATCTACTATTACCAGTGCGCACATGTTCTCATATAAGGAAATTGAGTCTGACGAGCGAAGATGCATGCTGAGCGTCAGTGCAAGTGACAAAATCACAACGGTGGCTGAACACTGGAAGGACGTTGGTGAATATTCATCATCTCATTTAAGGGACCTGGACGTTTGACCTCTTCAAGTCAACTTTTCCTTTTCGCACACTTTAGGATTCGAGTTCTCCGGTGCAGCACTATTGGTCCTTTAATGGGAAAAAATGATGTGCACATGGAATTTTTCCACTCTTTCTGCGTCCCAACTTTCATTTTCAGTTTTGGTGGGTACAAACACTTCCATGTTGCATTTCTCTTTCGCTTTAAAGCAGTAGATTTACCAAAGCGGTAGAGCTTCACCGTCTTCCTACCCCCCCCCCCTCACATCCTTGCATAACCCCGTCTTCTCCTTCAATTTGCCTCCGGCAAGCTATTGCCGTGTGCTGCTGGAACCGCTGACAATCTGCTTCTGATAGTAGTCATTTGAATGTTTCTTTATCCTCTTCACGGGTACGTTCGTTTCTATTTTTCCACCTTCAAAGACAGACAGGCTTTGGCGGTACGCATGTGATGTAAAGCAGGGGGAGTGACTACGTACGAGAGTTAAGGTGAAGTCAAGCATACGCTTGTACGAAGATGATTACACGTAGCTGTGGTTCTTTCTTAAGACACTCACTCACTGCAGTATTTTCGCAGGCTCTGTGTACACGTACCCTCGCTTATCCGCTTCTCCTCTTCTCTCTCTTTCTTTTGCGTCGCTCCAACCATGCGCATCACGTGTCGTTCGCGCATTGCTGCTTCACGCGACGTGGAGCCACTGGTGCAGCAGCAGCAGCAGCAGCAGCAGCAGCAACGACTCGACTCGATCAAGCTCGAAAGATGCAGCCCGCGGGGCGCGGCATGGCGCGGCACTCGCGTTTGTTCTCAAAAGAGATCGCGCTCTACCGAACATCGCAGAGGCTGATACCGTGCGGAAGAGGGAGAGGGGGGGGGCAGCGCTCTTACGCACGCACGTACAGACACGTACACAAGATCGCGCTCGCGTGTACTTCACCCTATCGGCAGATGCTGTTTCACGGCCGATGGTAATGCGGGCGCACACACACGCACGCACACACACGGACACGCTCAGAGAAATGGCAGGCGAGACACCAATGCCAAGCCCAGCCCGGCCGCGCGCGCGCGCTCCTTTCTATGGTTTCGGCATCGCGGCGAGCGGCTTATACTTTGACTCACCGAGAACGAGAAGTTAAAGAGCTCCGCTGCGCTGGGTTCGACAAAAAGAAGTAAGTATAACGACGGCTACGCAGAAAGGTTGGGAAGGAGGGGGGTGGAAGGAAATACGACAGCGAGAAAGACGGGATGAAACGAAAACGAGCGGCGGCGCATTCCCGAATGGCAAGCCAGGAAATGCCGCTCGCTCTACGGGCAAGGCAAGCAACGCCGGCCCTGGCGATGCAGGAGTCGCGGCTCGGAAGCGCGCGGGTTCCCGCGCGGAGCGCTCGCTTGATTTATACTCAGAGGCATACATGCTCATTAAAATTCCATCTGGAGCTAAGCTGGATTTCCGAGACCACTCGCTTGGCCCCCGCCGCGCAGTTGCTTCCTCCTCATAGTCGTCGTCGGCATCGTCGTCGTATATACGATCTCTTCATCGCTGCTGCTGCTGCTGCCGCCGCTACTGCTACCTCCTCCCCGACCTTTACTGCCGTTTCGTCTCATACTTGTCTTTCTTTATTTGCCTCGCCTCGACCATGCAGCGTTACATGCACGCGGTTTTCTTTCTCTCTTCTTTCGCGACGCGAGTGCTTACGTGCGTACTTTTGCCGCTTCCGCTACGCGATTGCCCGTTGGAAGATGAAAAGTTATGAAGTGTGTTTGTATACGCGACGTTTTCGGAGCGCTGGCGGCGACGCTCTACGATCGTGACGTGAGTGCCTCTGTGTTTGTGTGCGCACGATGCGCGGCTGTTTTCGTATAAAGCAACATCGGACGAAAAAAAAAAACGAAATCGGGAGCGAAACAAAGGGTCGTGAAGGTGCGCGTGAAGACCAACGGTGAAACTGCATCTTGAACGGTAACTGCCGGACCGGCTCACTCAAACTGTCTCCATACCTTTTCCCAATGCCTCTCTCTCCGCACTCCCCACTTGCTACCCATTCTGCGTCCCGAATCCATCATATTTATTCTTGCCCCCATTCGCTGGCAGCCTTCCGCGTGGAGCCTTCCTTCGTTCCTCTCCACCTTTCTTCTCTTCTCCAGCACTTCTACTTCTTTGGCGCCGGAGAATCCCACCATTGCCAGCGTATCTCGCGAGCCACAGCAGCTGAGAGTGATTTCTCTTTCTCTTTTCTGATTTCTATGACGTGTATGTCACCAAATTCGACTCTCTCCCATCGGTGGCGCGGTGCCTTCCGTGTCCCGCTGCTCCAGGCGAGCTCTCCTCCGGTTCCAAATCGCCCGCTATGCGCCCCACTTACGCCCCCATATCGCCCACGACCTCTCCTCCGGTCTTTAGCCTACGTACTCGGCGCCGCTTTCTTATACCCCGCGTTTCTGCGAGCGGCAGCGGCGGGCGCAGTGGAGAAAGCCATTCTCCCGCCCATCCTCTTCTTGATTCCTCCTGCTCGCCTGTGCCCGCTCGCCACTGGCGTTTCGAGTGGGTCGTTGAAATGTGATGTATAGCGGCCCGCTCGCTCGACGAGCGCCTCAAAGCGGGGCCCACGCGCTATTTAGGCGCGTATTCTCCTCTCTTTGCGCTAGCGTTTGTGCGCTCTACCGCGTCCGTGCGCCCCATCATCTCTTTCTTTTTTGAGTTATAACTGTTTTCGTTTCGCTTCGCCCCCATCCCGTTTGCCGACTTCGATGCGGGCGCGCTTACCCGGCCTCTCTGTCGCGCGTGCGCCCTTGATGGCTTATAGTGAGGCTTTTATGCCGCGCGCGCGATGCCTCTTTTTCGTAACCTCCTCGTCCGTGTTGCTTCTCCGGTCTTCTACTCTAGGTTACAAGACTCGCGCCCCCACCCCTATATTCTACTTCCCTTCTCGTTTCTCTCTTCGACGCGTGTAGGTCTTTTTTCTTTCTGAGGCCGCATAATTCGCTTTGTTTCCATCTCTTCGTCTACGCTTCCACTCCTGCAATTGTCCACTCTCCCACACGCCGCCTTTCCCTCTTCTCCTCGTACAACATTTAACGCTCTCGGTGCCCGGCCGTCGTCATATTTATGGGCGTGTTGTTTAATTTTATTGGCTGCGCCATGAAGCTCGCTCCCCACTGTTATTGCGTGCTCTCTGGCTGAGGCGAATAAGCCTCCCCTTTTGTTCTATCGAGCCGTTTCCTTCGCAGCCCGAAAAAAAGAAAGAAAGAAAGAGTAAAACATAATACGATGATGCAAAATAAGAGAGGAACGTCGTTTAAGTGTGCGGCGACCGTATACTCATAGCGTCTCCGAAGGGGCCAGCTGTGACACTTTGCCTTTTTAGGAGCCGTCGTGCAGCCGAAAGGCGCCGGAAACAGTGAAAAAATGTGGCAGACAAAATATATCTATCGAAGAAGACTGTGCTACTGTGGATCCCCATGCAGCCTGGTGTCGCACGGCCTGACGTCGCAAGCTTTACGATTGGTCAAGCCCTGCCCTTTCCCGCTTTAACGCGTGCGTTTGCTTCGGAACGTGACACTAGAGTTTCTTGATCACCGAACTGATGTGGTGTGTTACGCGAGAAAGTTAGGAATAGGAGCTAGATACGTAAAATGCGTTGTCCAGGTGACCTCACCTGATTTCACGGTAGATGTACGTGTAATATGCAGTAAAACTATACCCCTATCTCTTGTTTCTCACAGAACCTATGAGAGGCGCATTGAAGGAACAAGCTAACAACGTGTCCACGCAATGGGCTGGAGGAGCGACGTTAAAAACCAGGAAAACGTATCAGCGAGGGGTGTAGTAGCGAGGTTCCTAATGACGTATAAGCATTTCAATGTATTCGTCAAATTACGTTTAAGCGTTGTTGACTATGCAGATGCAAGTGTCAGAAGTGTTTTGTGCCTTTTTAAGCTGCTCTCCTGTAGAATTGTGCCTGCAATGTTTCTTTGAATCCCGATGCGTACACGAAGCGAAATACATCTACGTAAGTGTCCTGCTTCGTAACAGACCACGGTGAAGATAATGTCAAAAGTGGTGAATTTTCTGTCCGGCCCTTATTTCATTCGATTTTATCTGGGGCGGACGCAATCTCTCGAAAACACTCAATTATTCAGATTGTATGCCTTTAAAGGCTTCTAAGAGTCATCTATAACGTAGTTCGTTACAGCCTGGTCGCTCAGCGTATAAGTAAAGCCTTACAGTTACCGTAAATACGCAAGTGCGCGAAGATCATCTCTATTTCCGAAGTTAGAAAAATATGAAGCGTTACACAGTCAAGCGGAAATTTTAACCTGGTTGACGCATGATAGTTGACGTGTCGGTTTAAAAATGAGGCTATACGTACGTAATGAGCACACGTACTCTCACGGGCTTTTCCAGTTATCTGCATAGTCTGAGTAAGTGCAGGCGCTCTTGGTAAAACCAGAAGTTCCATCGTTGCGTTCGACGCATCGGCAGTACTTCTACGCAGAGGCCATGTAAGCACCGTACCTCAGTGTGCCTGCGGCGACGCAAACGCAATACGACAATCGAACTCTCTTTGTGAGCCAAACAGAGGATGCGAAGGCACAGAACATGTAATTCTTCCGGAGCACAGGGCGTATGTAGGGCACATTAATGAGCCTGACTGCTGAATTTTATGCAGGAGGCATTGTCGGCCCCATTGTCACATTGAATGACATGCAGCGAATGCATGCTTGGGCCCGCTTGACTAGGACATACAGCATGTGAATGCTGGAAGACACGCGAAGGAGAGGCATAAAAATTGAAGCTCAGTAGCGCCCCATTCGGAACTCTGCGTACACCGCGCTGTAGGAGATACAAGAGTCGGTGCGAACCCTCTCGGTAGAGTTGACAGCTCTGTGTGTGCGCGCTTGTCGGCTGCGAGAGAAAAAAAAAGATACTTATTTCCGGCTGCACGTGCTTTGAGACCTGTTCCTCCTTTGTGTGCTCCTCCTCCTCGAGAACCTCTTGCGTTCAGTATTTCATTTTTCTCAACTGCAGGCCATTTCATTTGGTGAGCGATTGCCTTGACAGCAGGTCAACAACATGGTCAACGACGTTATCAGGGAAAAGCAACGACTCAAGCCTGTAAAGCAGTAGCACATTCATGCACCTGTTGACACCTCTCGCGAAATGCTACAAGAGTGTCTCAGTATATTAAGTTACATCACACTAGGAGTTCTCATCAAGAGTTCGTAAGCGCTCTTTTTTTGAGGTGACCAATTTTTCCTTGCATGTGATACATCACGTCAACACTGCGGCTTACTGATGTGTGCGACATCTATAGATAAAGTTATATTACTATAGAACAAGGCCATTACATAGAAACAAGTATTACTTTTTTTGGCAAACGCTAGTAGACTGCGATGCGAAAAAGAGGGAAAACTGTCGACTAGCGTATGGCCTTAAATAATACTTGGCTAACTTAATATCCAAGCATCTCTACTGCTCGAACTCACTGGCCATGAATGAGTAACAGCACGACGCGACGGTTAACGCAAATTTTATTGGCTGGCGGCTGCGTCGTCACCCTTGTCGTTGACGTCCAACATGTTTTGTCTGCAGAAGCACTTGCTTAAAATGGACCAACTCAGGTTGACTCATTCCTCAATCTTCTGGATCGCGCAGGCAGCTAATGAGAACGAATGACGTGAATGCACTGTCAGCTAATAAATGGCCATATAACACACCACGCAGACCTCCTGGCAATTTTTTTTTATTTGACCGACATGCCTATTATTATGATGCGTCATCTAGCGATTCAGTCACAGCACGTGCTCCATCTACACGCGCTGAGCTGTCGAGCACAAGGGGAGTATCTTGAGGGAGTAAAAGTGAGACTTAGGATCCCGCTTGCGTGATCTTGGCAACGCTCAGTTTACTCCCTTTTCGCTGCACAGGGTAGCCAGCAGGTACTTACACTGGCTAACCTCCCTGTCTTTCTCTCCCGTTTTTTTCTTTTTTTTTTTTTGGTCGTGCGGTGTTTGTAGTAAACGCCAGGCACTTCGAGAGGAGTCCCAGATGTCGAGGACAGACCCAGAAACGAAAAAGTGTCGGTAAGTGGTCGTGCTGTCGTGTGGCGTACAGCCGAAAGAAAAATTGAGATAAGTGTTTCGCGTCGTTCAGCGCCCGACAGTTTAGCCGAAAATAGACGTTGTGGTGCTAACCGTAATGCTATATAAGCAGCTTACTTCGCTGGAAAAGCGCCGAGGCTATGAACACCAGAAGATTACTCGGTCTTTTGAAAGGGGCCACTCCCTGAATGCTATTATAGTCCACGCGGAAAGGGCAGTTTTGTTTTGGCTTGCGCGAGCCGCAGTTTGGTCGCAAAGCAGACCAAGCCAGATGAATGCCGCCCCTATACGCTATTTACAAGCGCGTTTTAGGGATGCCTGGGCGGAAGTCACGCGTGACGCACTTGTGACGTCTCCGCGTGCGTTCCTTTATGTGGAGCAACGTAGAGGCGGCAGAGCAACGCCTGTCGTCGAGTACTACAGGCAGATTCAAAGGCGGACTTGTCCTGTTGATTTATTCGCCAACAGCGGACAGTTTCATGCATAACTTATAGATGCTATCTGTCGGCCTCAAAACTCGATCGTGCATGAAAGCTTTATCCATGGACGTGCTCGTAATTCATTGATTGATTGGAAGTCCTGCCAATGATGATTAAACCTTGGGACCTGCTTCTGTATATGCACAACTATGTACCATTTCTAATATATGTAATAGACTTGGGTTGATTGATTGATTGATTGATTGATTGATTGATTGATTCATTGATTGATTGATTGATTGATTGATTGATTGATTGATTGATTGATTGATTGATTGATTGATTGATTGATTGATTCGTAAGACTTAATGTCCCAAAGCAAAACAGGTGTTGTGGGAGATGTCGGAGTGTAGGGCACCGGAATAATTTCGACCTCCTGCGGTTAACGTACACCTGCATAAATCTAAAGGCACGATCGAGCGCATTTGTGTTGCGCTTTTTTTATCAAAATTTTGCCGCTGAATCCGGTAGTCGAACCTGCGACCTCGTGTTCATCAGCAGAAAGCCATAGCCTCCGAGCCACCGCGATGGGTCTTGACGGGCTTCGTTTTAAAACTCGTAGCAAAGGATGTTGCGTGAATACCATAATCCGGAGTCCCAGTAGTTATGTTGTTTTTCTGCAGCATCAAACCGAACTGAACGCGCTGAGACGGGACAAGGAGTTGTAGAGCTGGCTCATGGACTCACTAAAACGGGTGACTAATGAACCCGAATGTATGTGCGTACAGGCGGCTGGACTGCAAGCGTGCATCCTAAGGTCCTATAGCGTCACGCTCTTCCAAATTCGTTTTATTCCAATTCGGCAATCAGGCCTCCACGATTCGTGAAAAAAAATTTTCGGGACATGTCCACGTTGCCTGTCAGCCACGCGAGGTCCCGATAACCGCGATAACAACCGACCTCGCATGACGTACACGTGCTCATTATGCATCATTAAACGAAACAAAAGAAAAATTGTTGTTTTTGATTCTACACCTTCTTCGCCCTACAATAGCCCTCAGCTATTGTAGGGTAAAAAGCTTTCGGGCTGCGCCCACTTAGCCTGTCTATCACGCAACGTCACAAAACCACGAAACCTCACCACGTAAAAGTGACGTGTACGCTTTAAAGATGCGTTAAAATGCCGAACAAAAGTGAATGTTTCTTTTTGAATAGCCGTAGACTTCCCAGTTCCAAAAGGAATAGAAGACTGCTACCCACCGATTTCTCTGGCACTGGCTACGCGGAGCTGCCGGGAAGCATGGATTTATTTGCGTATAATAAAAATAAATTGCGTGGCAATACAACGTTGTCGAGCCCTTTCGGCACGTATACGCCATCGCTCCGCCAACTCTTCTTCACTGAGGATTCGTTTTAGTGGCATTCTTAACCTTCCGTTGCACGCCGCCGCGATTTTGGACCAGCCACCGCAAGCTGAGTGAGGGTACGTGGACCAATCGCAGACGGCGCACCACATTCCTCATCCGGTTATTTGCTTTCACTTGACTGGCCCGGATTCACCGAAACCGTCTCCACTTCAGCGTGCTGCTGGCCTCTTGTCAGCCAATAAGATGAAAAAGACCGCTCAATGTAAGGCAATGCTATCCGCTTTTAAACGAGAAGCGCGAATAAACGAGAAGCACGTTTGATTGGGCTCTTGGAACAACGCTGCGAGTTACCGCCTGATGCTTGCGTCGGTAGTTACGTAAATATGACGTCAGCAGATTGGAATAAAAACAGATTGCAATAGTTTTACGTTATAAGGGCCCCTATAGTAGTTCTTGGGGTGAGTAAGTGCCTCCCTGCAACTTTCTTCGTATTCTTTTTCACATTTCTTTCTTTGCAAGAAACAGAAAACACCATATAGGCGGAGCTGTTGAATTCTGGCTGAATTGTTTTACACCGGTTGCCCAATAGACCACGTTGCTTTTGCCTGCATTGGCAGCCGAACCTTCGTATATACGCCTATCGCTCCGGTGTGCGAGCATATATGATTTGTAGTGTTGTAATTTGGCGATATATCAGCCAGAATGACTCATTTTATCTATATTTATCTTACTTTTATCGACATAATCGCCATAGTTGTCGTTCTAGCAACTTGTTATGGTGCACTATCATCGAAAGTAAAGTCTCTCGATGTCTCGCAAAGTTCACCTGTGGAGCAGTGCTTTCTAACTGCTATAGAACGGCCGCTCGACACCAGTTTCAAGTTGGGCTAGCTCACGCGGGAAGACGATTAGAAAGCGGCGGTAAGAAAGGCGGTGCTTGAGGGCATAAAAGGAACTGGAGAATGTTCTGAGTGCTTGTGCAATGATATACACTAAGTGGAGGCATTAAGTTGAAAGTTCTCCTGTAGCGACCGTTTGATCTCCTCCAGCGGCTGCAATACAACACGGAGCGCCATTTCCCCGCACAACGCCACTTCTTGCGCTTTCCAGCGGCGTAACGAACATCCTGTAACCATGGCCGATAATCCGCTTTGCGCGGCTACTGGCGTTGAGATGCAGTCCTACACAACACAAACCGTACCGGTAAACAATTGCAGCGAGGCATTTAAACGACGCGCGCGGCCGCACGACGTGAAGTGGGCGAGTAAACACTGCACCGAGGGCACTTCGCAAATACGTTTCGTGCAGTTTGCCGCTTTACGCGCGAAAACACCATCAGCGGTGGCTTAGCGGCTATGGTATGCCACTGCTAAGCACCAGGTGGCAGGATCAAAGTCCAGCCCCGGCGGCTGCATTTCGGTGGGGGCTAAATACAGAAAACGCCCATGCCCCCCTGCACTGGGGGGCACGTTAAAGATCGCGCGGTGGTCGAAGGTAACTCGAAGTCCCATGCTGCAGCATGCCTCATAATCCACTCGGAGTTTTGGCCCGTAAGACCAGACAATTCAAGTCAAACTCCGTAAACACACGCTACGGGCACTATACACAACGCGCTCTTCACGCCTCCCGTCCAACACGAGTTCCACTTGCCGCGGCGGCCGTATCACATTTTCGATCTCGACGGGCCCCTTTTCACACGTAGACCTCTCGATGGTGGCCACACAGGAGCCTCCTGTCTCCGGTTTCCGGCGACTAAAAGAGACAGATTGCGTGCTTCTTCATGGCGATAAAAAAAAGAACATATAGAGAGAAGAAGAAAAGAAAAGAAGGAAATGATCTTCTATCCTTCCGAATGATGTATAGCATACAGAGGAAAAATGAGAAAGAGAGAAGCTGGTGGAAGTGTGGAGGGGAAGATATTGACACCGAGTAACTCGAATAAGGTCCGCAGATGAAGGAAGGACGCGACGACCGAACGAGAGAAAATTATGCGACCACCGCCTCCACTTCAGTACAGACGTACAAAGAACGCCGATCCCGAGAGGGGTGTATAGGGCGCAGTCGCCTGGAACGCCATACATAAAGGAAAGCCGATGAAACACGCACGCGGTTTGCGCAAGTGCCGGGGCAGAAGGGGGGGAGGAGGACGGATAAAGAATATGCGCCGGCCGGGCCCAAGTACAATAACGGGGCCCAAGGAATATTATAATAAAGGCCGCTAGGAGAGGAGCACACGACGGGGCCCACGAATCATCCGAGCAAGCCAGAAGAGGCCCGAAGGCGGGGGGGGGGGGGGGAGCCCTATCGGGCGAGCGTGGAGGGTCCGCCGCGTTCGAGCGGCGGGTGGTGCGCGCCTGTATGTGCTGGTGGTTGCGGCGTTTATTATCCTAATGCATCTTGAAAGACGCTGCCGCTGCAGAAGAGGTGGAAAGAGGAGGAATAGAAGAAGGAGCAGGCAGCGGTCAGTCTCGGCTGCTGCTCGGCCACTATAAGCGAGCACGCGTGCGTGCGTCGTCTCCCCGGGGGTGTTCGCGGGTGATCAGGGAGCCCCGAGGAATACACAATACGGAAAGCATCCATCAAGCGGCCACCGTTCTGCGTCGCGCCTCCCCCCCCACACTCGCATGCATTGACACACACTTGGCTGCCGTGGCGCATAGGCCGCCGAACGCTGTCTCTGCTGCGGCGCCGTCAGCAGCGTGAGGGCCTGACTATATACACGCGTATCCTATATAGTCGGCGACTCGTCGCCCCCGAGCTGCCAGCGGTGCGCTCTTGGCGCGCGTGTGCAGCCGAGCGTGGCCAATGCGCTTACGGTCGTCGTCGCCGGTTGCCAACGGCTAACATTCATACATTCGCGATGTATACGAAGGAAACGAATAGCCAGTCGCCCTGTCCAAAGATAAGGTTAAGAGCTTCCTCGAAGGAGTGCAAACAGTGAGTGAGCTTTCGGAGAAATATCTAGCATTGTGAATCCGCCTTTTTTTTTTCATTTTCCTGTGCTGCCCTCTGCCGCACGCGGCTGGAAACGTTTTGGAAGGGTGCCGGGGCTTTCGCCGGTGGATTTGTGTACCTGCGCCCACGTTGAGTGCGCGTCAGTTTTGCGTTTCGTGGATCGCGAATCATCATTAATGGCTTCTCCGTGGGGGCAGAACGTCGTTCCTGGAAGCCACGAAGCACTCAATGACTGCCGGGTGAGCAGGCCTAAGTGCGGTGTTGTGCAAACAGTGCGGCCGATAGAAACACGCCGAGTTCGCTTTGCCGACACGGATGCCTTGGAGTTTGTTGTGGATGATTTCTGCACTTGGAGCTCGCTTTTTCTATTCTTTTTAAACATTATTTAGACATTTCTCATAGTCAAGAAGTCTACGAGCGCAGCCTTTCGCGCCGGATTTATCAAAGCGGTGCACTTGTTTACATCGACATCTACAGCCACAGATAGTCTTTAGCGTCAAATATTGTGGAAAAGATGCATCGCTGATATAAAATAATGTCAACATGTAGCAAAAGATACCTATCTGTGCATATGTGGCGTATTGTTACACCCTGAGACGAATCAATATGAGCGGCCGAACCAGTTAAACAACGGTAACTGTGATCCAGATAACGTATTACGGGCTGTTTGTTTATTTCTGATAATCGCTTTACCTTAACTGCATCATACAGCTTGCGCGTGCCATAAGACATTATTAGAGAAACCTGTGCTCGCATAAGTTAAGTGCTCATTTTTAGGCCGTGTTGTTCTTTCGCGAAAACGCGGATACCATCATCGACACGGTTGGTATAACTGAGCGAGACGGTTGTTTATGGTGCTGCATACCGAATGCACCGTCTCTTGTTTCCTGTTTGACGAAGAGGTGAGCAGCACATCTCTGGAATTGAAAAATGTATCTGCATAACAACACGTGCAGACCCGCCCATCTAAGTAGCGAATGCGACCGGCAGCCGGGTACGGGGGGGAGGTCCAGATGTTGGCACAGCTCTGTGTCGACGCTTGCCGCTTATTTTGTACGCGCCGTGCGACGTGAATTGTAGTTGATTTCAAATGGCTAAGGACAGAACTGAACTATCAAAGCAGTTTCCTTTGTCCTAATCTCTTACATTTCAGTTCCAAGTCCACCGGTAGCGGGTGCACGAACACGACGGCGCAAGGTTTAACCCTCGCTTAACAGGACCAGCATTGAGCACACGGCTCGATAGGTTTGAAGCTTGTGTATTTCAGCTTCGTAGGCATGTTTTGACTCACTGTTAGCGCGATTAATTATATATGCAAGCGAAGGCGCTGTCGCTATCCCGTTTTCAATTTTATGGCCGATCGCGCAGGGTTCGGTCGAACGATGGTCGGCACGCTGACTTTGTCTGTGCCGTCGACAAGAAAGCCCGTCGCAGTGCGACAACTCGCACTCGTCGGTTGCGTACTTGCCGGCCTGGTATGATGAAATTATTTCGGTGACGCACTGTAACGAATAGTCGGTCAATCGTTGACGTCAGCGATTTGTCGGTCTCGTATCGACTCAGTGTTACCGCGCCTTATACGAGTACGTGAAGTCAGGCAGGCGCTTCCACCACCAGCAAGTGAGGACTGACGCTGCAAGAAGACTTCACCAGCGACGTGATGTTTTTAAGTGTCGCCCAAGTGTAACGCACGAGTGTTTCGTTAAATCTGGTAGCCATCAATGAAACGATGGCAACTACCTGGCTCAGGGTGCAGACCGAACCACTCAGACGAAACCCTGAGCGCTTTCTGTTTGGAGTTGCAGTCTTACGCAACGCATGTTTTCGGCATCGCAACGACGTCGAGCTACCAGTGGAGTTTCAACACGTACATAGCATAAGTGTTTGCAGCAGCACGCGTCCGCGTGCTTTTTCTTTCTTTCTTCTTGAGAGGGGGGGGGGGGGGGGGAGGGGGCACTTTCCTGCGCGCGGTGACGCGCCGACCCTTCCAAAATGTTTCACGAGTAATCCGCTAGGGCAGGGCGCATGCGCCGTCACGTTGAAAAAGGAGGATTCTTCGAAATCAATTTGTGTTATTGTAATAGGTGCGAGAGCCACGACTTGACTACACTGTAAAATAATTTACACCCTTAAAAGTGATAAAGGGTGTAAATATGTCTATAACTCACACACTTAGGGTGTTATCTATATAGCGGACACCCTAAGGATGTGAGTTATAGACACATTTACACCCTTTTTAGGGTGTAACTTATTTTACAGTGTATGTGGCACGCCGTGGTGTGCTAAACTCCGAACGCATTTTGACCACTGTAGGGTTTCTTTAATATGTGCCGAATGCACGGTGCACGAACGCTTTTGAATTCAGCCCCCCCATCGGAATGCAGCGGGGTTCGAACGCGTGACCTCGTGCTCGGCAGCGCGACGACATAGCCACTGGGCTACTGCGGCGCGTGAATGCCGAATTCGGAAGAAAGAACTTTCCACGAGAGAAACGAGCCCGGACGCAGGAGTGGTTGATTCGTGGTACCAGCTTGAAGGACGCCAGGAAAAGAATTGTCTGAGAAGCCATCTGCAAGTGGACAACACAGTACCATATTGTCCTTTTATTAATCTTCGCGGTAACGCACGCATTGACATATATATAATAAATTTACGCCTTTAGGAGCAAAAATGATTCTTCTTCTAGGGCATTATTAGTGGCTGGGCGCTGATGTTATATAGCACCTACTCTCAACGCACCTTTGAAATAATCTGGCCCTAGTTTCAGTATCGGTTCGTTTACTCTTTCAAAAGCTTGACGCCTTGCTTCTTTATCATCTTTCTTTTTTTCTCTTATTCACCCTTTTTCTTCTTCTGCATGGCAGCACAGGTTTGAGGCTGCAATTTCTTAATTTATTTAGGTTCCTTTTGTCGGCTTTCAATTGCTGCGGTCGTGCAGTTCTTATGGCGTTAAATTGGTGAGGGGCCGTCGTGAGCGGGAAGTTATTGCGCGCCCGTCGCAAAGCGATGAATACACGGTGCTTTCAAGAAAGCTACTGCGTCAAACGGGCTGTTTAAAAAAATGGCAAGAGGCAGCAGCTTTATAAACCACCGCATTACCGCGTGCCTGTGTATTATGTAGCCCGGTGGACGATTTTTCAAGCTGAACGAAGACCTGGTAGAAAGACGAAACTTTCCTAATTAACTTTCTAATTACGGACAATACTTTCTATATCTGCGTAGAAGGCGATCGTTATCCGAGTGAGGCTCATTTTGCGGAATTCCGTTAGCGAGCGCCTGCTTTGACGTATCAGGGTTCGAAGCTGGTAATCAGATCGGTTGATTGCGCAATGAACAGGGGTGGGGAAAGGGAGCGCGGCTGCAAAGTTGCTTCCAGGCGGTCGTCCTTATTTAGTTTTTGTGGTCGTATCGTGAATAAACTTATGTTTCTTCCACCCAGCGTGATGATAGGCAGATAGCCGTTGCTGTACGCCGTCAGTTGTATAGAAAGTTTGTTCTCGCTCTCTGTCAGCCTTTGTGCGTTCTTTCTTGCTTTCGTATCTCTAGGGAATATGAAGAGAATAAAAATAACGCTAGTATGTTGTCCTTGTTCGTGCCTTACTGTGTCATTAAAGGTGGGCCGCCCTTATAATTAATTGTCCCTCTGTAGAGCAGTATGCAACTCTGGCTAACCTCACAGCCTTTTCTCTGACTCTCTCTCTCTTCATGTGATGCGACTAAAGTAAATGAACGTGTATCTTTCACAACGGAGAAGAAATAAGGCTGTAGTTGCTGGATTTGACCAGCCTATGACCTTATACGTTCTACTGATAGTGAGCGTGAGAGCCTCAGATTAGCATTCTTTCTTTTCGTTTGAAAAAACTTGATTGTGAAGATCGCGACGCGCGCGGGCGCGTTTGTGTGTGTGTGTGTGTGTGTGTGTGTGTGTGTGTGTGTGTGTGTGTGTGTGTGTGTGTGTGTGTGTGTGTGCGTGTGCGTGTGTGTGTGCGTGCGTGTGTGTGCGTGTGTGTGTGTGTGTGTGTGTGTGTGTGTGTGTGTGTGTGTGTGTGTGTGTGTGTGTGTGTGTGTGTGTGTGTGTGTGTGTGTGTGTTTTCACCTGCAACTCACTATCTACAGGTGGAAAATTCGCGCGCATTAAGCGCTTTAGATAAGCATGCGCACCGTGATTTTTCGGCTGAAGTAAGACGCTACGACTAAATATAAGTGAAATCAAAACGCACTGAATATGGTTGCATGTGGGTTCACTCCATCTTATTCGTTCTTATTTATTTGTTGCATGTTCCTGTTGAATAAGTCGTATAGTGCGCGGCTGGGTAAACACAAAGTTGTCGCCCTCCTTTTAGATGAATGGCCCTTTTTTACCATATTCTTTTCGTCCCGAACGATGTGCAGCGTATACGTCGTGGCACTTTTGTCTGCAAGGCGCATGCAAACCGAGCTCACCCAAAGTGTATATCCCCAGAGAAGACATCACTCCAACAAAGCGCACCGTCAGCTGCGCCGTCAGCTGCGCCGTCAGCCCGGCGGCTCGCGCGAGTCCTCGCCCTTTGCGAGCACCTGCACCTGATGCACCTACTACCACGCCCACCACAGCGGCGTTAACGCAGCGTAAAACGAGCACGTTTAATTACGCGCCGCCTTTTGGACGTCGCGCTCCCGCACAGAAGGGGACGTTCTGAAAGCCTATGGCGGTGCCACCGATGCCACCACACGCGGCATTCTCGCCTATACACGGCCCCGGCAATAACGACAAATAGCGTGCGCATCAGAACAGAGAAGGTCGGGGCGAAGCTTCCACTTCTCTCCGCACACGCTCTCCCTTGTTTTTTTTCCTCGGGCAACATTCACGGCATTCCTCCAGCGGCAGCCTCTCTGGTCGTAGCTTCGTTCGGCAGCGTGAAACCGCGTTTGCTACCGTGTCACAACGGGGCTTTAACGCAGCGTTATGCGACGACGAGCGCGAGACGTTCCGGAAAAGCCTTACGTCGCGTTTTCGGCCTCGCGTTCCTCCGAGGCGCCGATCAGTGACCGCCATACCACCGCTTCAAAGGCAAGAATACGGGCGCGCGGAAAGACTCCCCCCTCCCTTTGCTCGTGACGTCCTGTGCGGGTCGTATCGTAACGCGAAAGTGGGGTGGGCTCCTCAACCGGTGCGCGGGGACCGCCACGCGGGCACAGCGAGGAAAAGAAGCGGCCCGTTAATTAAAACATTAATCCCGTCGGCGAGGCGGGTGGATCGGCTAATTAAAGCTGGAGACGGGGGCACCGGACGTCGAGAGAGAAAGAGACGCGCGCGCGCCTTTCAACGATCCTCGGTCCGAAAGCCGTGACCGCATGGCTCCCTGCCTGGCTGCATGGTTGGCTCCCTGGCTGGCTACGCGGCCCGACGGCTTTCATGCTCTAGATTGGCATGCCAATGGCTGGCGAACGCACAGTGCCCTCTCCTGAGGGAGTCTCTTTACGCGGCACGCAAACTTTCACGGTCCTTTAGCAGCCGTTAGTGCTCAGTGAAGGTGTAACGGCGTTCATCAGAAGTTACCCAATCTGGGTGAAGTACTAAACCTTCGGGAGGGCCTCTGTGTAATGGCTAGTGTTCCATTGTTAATTTTCTGACCCAGAACGACCTGCTGTGTGAACGATAAATAATTATCTCGCTGCGCTTACTGCGAAGCGTGTATAAGGAACGTCGACAGTTTGAAGGATTACGATTGCACTGTTACACTTTCCAAATCAATCTTCACTGAGACAACTGCTTCAGACTAGTTTGCATTCCTGCCTACCCAGCAACGTACGTTACCTTGCATAACTCCTACACATTTTACTGTATACTGGCAATCGCAACTCCTATATCATTTAAGAGCCAGCAACACACTGTATGCTACTCTTGGCTGGGTACATAGTCGCAACTTCCCTTTCTCATAATAATCCCTATGTCAAATAAGAGCCAACAACACACTGTATGCTACTCTTGGCTGGGTACATAGTCGCAACTTCCCCTTCTCATATTAATCCGCCTTGTCTTCTTATTTGCCATATGAGTTCAGCTTGCAACATGCACACTACAGGACAGGGCTGTGCATTTGGCCTTTCACAAGACTGCATAAATTGCTCTATAAGCGAAAACGGTGAGTCGCTATTCTCCGATGCACGGAACACACTTTCAAGGTGCTTTCAATATTGAGCTTGATTGAGATTTCCTGTTTTGTAACATGTTGTTGGAAATAGCTGGCACAATAAAGGGCGTGCGCTGCAGGAAATAACCGAATGAAAAAAATGACGTATTTGTATCAAAACTGAGGCTGCTTCCAATAAGGCTATGGCAGTAAACGTTTCGTGCAATCTACGAAATGACCCGCGAAAAACAAAAGCGAGAGAATGATATTCATAAAAGTCTGACCAAGTAGCGCAATTTATCGCATCGCCTTTGCAAGTCGTGCGCATTTTCGTGCAGTTAGCTTGCGCCACTGCCCGTCCACTGAACTCACTACACGGGAAGTTTGCCAGCAAGTACGTAGTGATCACGCACAGCTTTCACCGGGCAGCGCGAATATACGGCATCCACCAACGATTCAGTCCTTATTCGGGGAGTCTTTACACGGCTTTCAATGGTCCGGAATGCGTCATACGTGTCTCGTCCCCGTGGAGAGCGGCCACTACACGCTTCCTCACTTACCAGGTCGAATGCCGCGCGGCGGTCGAGCGCACATTCAGCGTTTGACAATTTTATCTTACGCAAGCCGCGTCGTTGCTTCGCCCCTTTGCTTTTTCCTTGCTTCTGATTTGTGCTATCCATAATCAACGATCGATTTGCATAAGTGCATGAGATGTAGCGGAACTAACTTCCCAGATTTCTCTCTCTCTCTCTGCCTCTTTCTTTTTCTTCTTGGTAATTAACTTCGTTTATAGAAGGTCTGTGATGCTGAAATGAACTACTCGTGTTTCTTTGAACGTATCTTCCTTTTCTTCATTGTCCTGTGCGTATCTATATATTTCGATTGTTGGCACGTCGCAACTACGCCACCGAGCGTGGAAACCATTTCGAGCGTAAACGATGATTCCAGTAACATGAATATATAAATATCTACTGACGGAAATGGCATCAAATGTACGGTTTTTTCTTAGGGTTCATTTCCTGATGAGTGACAGTGACGCGGTGTTTAGCTGAACTATACGAGATTCTTCCAAAGTTTGCTTTGATTTTCGCTGGCGCAGCATGCATCTAAAAAAATATAGGGTGGCTTATTTGTATGAAATTGCAAATGCTGGCAACTATTGCACCGCCGCCTTCTCCAAAAAAAATTAATAACGCATAGTTCAATGTTGAAAAGTCGAAAGCATGAGGTAATCTGAAAAAACGGAAAGAAAACGTTCCAGAAAATCAGCATATTTCGGCAAACTACTTAAACATTCAACGTAGAAAAATTATAAGCAAGAGCAGCAACGAATGGGCAAGTTCTGTAGTATCTGCATTAAAGTAAAAGTCAATCAAGTTAATCGAATAATACTAAATACAGCAAAATCAAAAAAGACAGACACAAGGACATGGTAAGTGTTAGCGCATAGATATAGCATCACTTTCTGAAAAGAAGGTTATGTATTGATTTAGTGCTCCCTCTTTGAATCCATTTGAAACGGAGAAATAACATTGCTTGGCCATCAACACGATGACTTGAATTGCATTTCTCGCAATATTAAGAATTGCCTAAACTCTAAAGATGTTTTGCAGCAGATATTTGAATCAAACCCTCACTATTATTACAAACGATGTCGAATATCAGAACATGAAAAAAGAAAACGTTTTCTTTTTCCAATGAATTCGAAGGGGAGCTGCCGAGGTAAAGGTTCCTCTTAAGCCTGACCCTACGTTAAGCGCTGTTGCTCACAAGTGCGCAAATATCGCGCCTGGAACTGACATAGATAACGCTATACTCAGGCCCGTGCGTCCCTGCCTGTGGAATCGCTTTATTCCGGGCAACCTTGATCGTGGCAAAATAGAAAGCTGCGTAGGCGCGGTAGATGTAGTCACAGCGCTACCATTCTGACGAGCTTTGCGAGAAAGCAAGATGTTGAAACTCCGCTTTCTTTTCTTTCGTTTCAGGTAAGCAAGCCCTACCTGTGCTGCCTTGGTGTCCTCGTTGTGCCAAAATGAGGTGACGTCTTGCGGGCACACTCTTTTTTTTGTTAAGAAGTCATCTTTCCTGACTTCACGTGGGTTTGACATGTCTGGCATACCGGTATCTTGTAACCGCTTGCAGAAGAAAAAAAAATGGCGCTTTCGCGCCTCGAGAGCGTCGTAGTCGGTCGCAGAAGTTGTGAAAACGTTAGTGTGATTGAGACAGAAAGCGAAAATTAGTCGCAGAATAGATAAAATTAACAGTTCTGGCGTTTATTAGCGCCAATGTAATCGAAAATTATCCACATGGCACTATAGAGCGCACTATGTCCGGGATCGGCCCACCTGGCCTCTTTGTCAAAAAAAGGTACGGTGAACCAAATGTCGACGCTGAAGTACACGAGATCGACGTAACTTCGCGTGAAATAGGATACCAGTGAGATGCGAAATCAGGGAATAAGGAATATTAAAGAGAGGCGGAAGAGAGAGATAATTAGCATTTAATCATTGAATCATTTGAATCATCACGCACGTCGGCCTTGTCTTCTTCAGCGTTGACACTTGGTTGACCTTATCTTCCTTTTTATTTTATAACCTCTATGTTTTTTTTATGTGCTACTGGGCTACTTGCCTAATCATTCATAATGTAAGGGTTTCTTTACATGCCAGTATAGCTAGGCTTATAATTATTATTTTTATTTGTTTTGAAAACATATACACATATACACAGGTATTAGGAAAGGGAAAGCGAGGAGCAGGCTGGCAACTGCCACCGGAAGGGGCACAACGCCTGCCTACTCTTCTGAAGGGAGGTGACAGCAACAGAGAAATAGAAGATAGGAAGGAGGGGAGGAAAAAGGAAAGAGGAAAGGAGAGCATTAGGACACTGCAACAGGACAAATCTAAAGACTAAAGTAGAACTCTGCAGCCGGAATTAAAGTGACGCCGCGTCAAACAGCCTCCACAATTATCAACCACATCCATGGCTAGTTCGCTATACGGCTAATTGTGTTCTTCACGATGAGACGCCAAGTAAAGCTGCACGTAATCACCATTTCACCGTTAGTCGGTTCACAATATACACTGTAAGGTGTTTGAACCCGCCACCTCCCATCTTCGAAGGAAGAAGCGTTAGGGTACAGTACTGATCACACACAGTAGGGCCGGTCACTGAAGGTCACGCTACTACAGAATGTTCAATGTTCCATGCTACAAACGTGAACCCAAGTTAGTTAGTTCTATAAAGGTTAGTAGGGCGCGATGGGCCTGATCACGTTTAGATGCACAGCCACTGGGGTATAAACATTCCTCGAGTGTCGCACACCGCAGGCCAAGGAGGTAATAGTTTCTCACTAGCGACATGCGCTGCGCATTGAATGCGGGACACTCAAATATAAGGTGCTGAAATGTCTCGTAGCAGCCACAAGACGTACACAGTGGACTTTCCGCACGCCCTTGTCTGTATAAACGTTCGTGCACGTTCACGCAACCAACCCTTAGCTTGAGCAGTTGTGCTCTAGCGCGACGAGGCAAACCTCGACCACGAACACGGGGCGGGAACGTTCCATTTACGACGCGCTGATCTGGATGCTGCTTGAGTAGGTGGCGACGAATCAGCAGACGGGCGCCATCAAGATTGCACAAAATTTCTGGGCAGTCACAGTTGTTATGAACACAACTTGAAGTGAGCCGATCAGCCTCTTCATTTCCGGTGATTCCTACGTGTGAAGGTATCCATTGAGCAACGAGAGATACCCCACGTGATGTAATTTTGCTCGCAGAATCATTAATGCTGCGCACAAGTGGACAATCAAGCTCACTGCGTCGTAACGTGCTAAGGGCAGCACGGGAGTCCGTAAAGATGAAAACCTTCGATGTAATTAACTCCTCTAGCACGTATTTCAACGCAACATTAATCGCTGCTAGTTCCGCAGTTGTTTACCAAGTTGGATGAGGTATTTGGAAGATACGTCGTACTTGAGTTGAAGGGCAGTAAAAAGCTGCAGAGGCGCCTTGACCGTCGTTGTGTACAGATGCATCTGTGAAAACTTGAAGATAATCTGGAAACTTTTCGAACAAGTGAGATTGAGCCAATTGGAATATTGCCGAAACAGCCATATCAGACTTTTTGTGCATGTCAGCGATTGTGAGGAAAATGGGGAATACGTGTTTCGTGATACCTTTTGGAGGCGGAGACATTTCTGAAGCAGCATGTTCAGAAATGGTAGTGATATCCATAAATAATGCCGCCATTTTTCCCATGCGAGATAATGGGCGGTGAATCAGACGATCAAGGAGCGATTGACCATTCGATGCGCGGTGCAGACGCTCAATATAGTATAGAGCTCTCCGATCTGCTTGCAGCCTCAGGGGTAACTGATGCGCTTCAGTAAGTAATGCAATACATTGCGCCTCATGAGGTAATCCAAGCATTAGTCGAAGGCCTACGCGATGATCTCGCTCCAGTTGGGCCATCAAACTAGGTGGTATGTTCGAAACTGGTAATTCGTACAGTATGCCTGAGAGTACAGATGACTGGTACACCTGAAGAGCCGTTGTTTGGTCGCAACCAGCACCTCGAGCAGTCAAGGCGGCCACATACTTAAGAAGGGAGTGCGATTTGCGTCGTACAGATTTAACGGCAGGACGCCAAGAGATGCGATCATCCACAATTAACCCGTATTGGTGTAGTAGCCAGCTGTAGGTATATATTCGGATGCAAGTTTGACCATTCTTCCTTTACATTGCAAGGGATGGATGGTGCTTGCATGTCGTATGTTTTCATGGTATCAACAACCGCGCATGATAAAATGCAGTGGCGGCCATGGGAGAACGCAAAACGCCCGCAAACTTCAGTTCTCGCAATATTGAGTTGAAGTGGGACGAGGGGAAGTGTGTGGGAAGGGAGGAGGGGCGAGTCAGGGACTTGTCGTTGCTACAGGTCGAGATCATGAAAACGCCAGCTCTATGTCTATGCCGCTGTTTCCTATCGCGGAGGACGAAGGTCAATATGCGTACTGCTTCGTCACACTCTAAAGGTACATGCAAGGACCGGCTGTGAACACCGCAATATAGGGAAAACGGGAGAATAGAACAGCTTGACCCATTTTCGCGAAACGCAAGCTCGTGTTACAAGTTTTCATTCCTACAGCTTGTTGATTTCAAAACGACGTCGACCGCATGTTGCGCAAACTAACTGTGTGCTAGAGCAACTGAGTTAGCGTACCTGAATACGCATTCACTTAAGTTTCCATTCTTCAAAAACGCATCCGCATCTGACAGTACCTAGTCCCGTTTTGTCGGCACCATTCGGGACGGTATTGCAGTCACGACGGGGAGGGTGTGCGTCATTTACAAATCGATTGTCCAAGGCACACAGCACATAGACAGCGCCTTGAACAGGAGGGAAAGAGATAAGAAGAAGGCAGGGAGGTTAACCAGAATCACGTCCGGTTGGCTACCCTACACAGGGGGAATGGGAAAGGGGGAAAACAAAGATAACAGGGAGAGAGAGGAGGGAAGGAAATTGCAGTGAGTTCGATGACGTGTGTGGCCTTGCAGAAATTGCATTGATAGTCTTGAACAAGAACTCAGTTTGCCAAGGTGTTAAGCTCATGCCTTTCAATGATTCATCACAAAGCTATCAAAGCACTTAAACGCTTCTTTGAAGACGCTGGCATTTGTGACGAGTAATTACTCCACTGCGTCGCGAGTAATTCTCTAATTCGTGCCTTTAACACATGTGTACAAGGACTTATACGGCCTTCGCTGCAAATGCGAACTTCTCGAAATTTTTTTTATCTTTTAGTGTGTAAAATCTCTTTCATTTTTACTGTATTTTAAGCATTGCCTAATCAAGCATTTAGAGTTACTTCATTGTTTATCCTGTATTATCAGTCAAGCGAAAAGGGGTACCCTTTGCCAGGTAACGGCGACAACTCGTCTGTTTATTTTATCTCAATAATAATAAAAATAGAGTATTGCGCGCATCTCTTGCTTCTCTTTTTTTTTTCAGAAGATGCACAATTGTAAGAACTGCTCCATCTTTCGTTCTTCCGGCTTGTGACCTTGCTCCTTTTGCGATTCCGGTTCTGATGCTGACGTTCTGTCTCGGAGGTTCTTTCTTTGTTTTTAGAAAGTACAGCGCGTGGGTTCTCGGAAGTCTAAGGGGACTGGGGGTGGGGTGAGGCGGGCGGGTGTCCGGCGGCAAGTAGTGAGCGATCTTTCACACAGTTGCGGCGGCGTGCAACTTCTTAATTACCTTAATGCAAGCGCCGCCGCCGCCTCGGCCGCAGCTTCGGAACCCCGAGTCAGCAGGCCTTAGCAGCAGCCAGAAGTGAAGTGTTGCGGCGCGTACTCTCTTGTTTAGCGTCCCGTCGTCCACGCAGAGATTATATGCAAATACGAAGCACGTCGCCCTAATGTCCAAAGAGAGGCCAGCCTGCCAAGCCGCGTCTGGAACACAGTATGTGTGCGGTCCTCCTTCTCTCCCGCTCTCCCTTTCTCCCTGTTGCAGGCAGACATTCTTTCTCGCCGCTGCTGTTACTTTCCTTTTTCGTTTCCTCGTCCATTTGTGTGCTTTAGAGCGCCGCCGGGCCAGCCGTCTGAGGGCAGCATATAGTAGCTGCTCTTTACGAGACGGCGGCAGCAGGCTAGAAGGAAACGTCTTCTAAGAGCATATCTGTGAGGAGTAACAGGAACCTGCTGCTCCTGCCGCCCTTATAAATGTGAGAGGCCGGCCCCAATATTTGCATCTTGATGGCGGCTAGACCCTGTGTCCTTACGAGAGTCGGAAGAATACAAAGTGCTCGCTTACTGTGCTGTCGGCGCCGGAGTTTGTCTCAGAAGCAGCGGGAAGAGATGCGGCTCTCGCGAAAGGGAGGATGATGCAGGCAGACTTTGACGCCGGTTCGCTAAGCGAGGCACGGTGAAAAAAAAAAAAAGGAGAGAGGAAGCAGAAGAAGGAGAAAAAGAAGAAAAATTCTTGAAAGGTTCGGTGGTTTCGTGCGCTGTGCGCTCTTTAATATTTTCTTTCACGCTGGCGCCATCCACGCATCCCTCAACATGGCTGAACGCTGGACGAAAAGCTCTTATTTGCCATGTCCTTAAGTTCGCTTCGCCCTCTTTCTCTGACACGCTATAAATTTTCGCTTTCATCGTACTAACTAAGCGTAAAAGAAAATAATAGAAGGTCATGACTTTCGCCATCGATAGTTATATTCGAAGTTCTTGCTGCTTCCGGCCTTGCTGCGGAAAACACTTCCCCAGTGGGACGACACTAAGTACTCTGGCCTATTATAGGGAGTCCGAGTTACAAGTACACGCTGGGCTTAAAGAAAACGGCATCGCAGGTTTGGCGGACGCTCGTTCGCTGTAGGCGACGATTGTTCATGCCATTGCAAGATCGGTGAGAAAGCACCTTTTTGACATCGTCATCGGCTGGTTGCGAGAGATATCCCAACCGTATTTTTTCTTGAAAATGAAAAGCCAGGTATTTAAAAGCACTCCTTGGCATATATTGCACTTGTAATTTTCGCCCGCAATGTACTGCCCACCAGCGCACGTTCGAGCAGCCATTTGCGGCGGCACGCGAGGTTGCTTTACCGCGAGACTTTCCAGAGCCCCTTACGAGGTACATATGAGATTTGAACTACTGAATAACGTTCGAAAGGCGAACTTAACGTGTTCTCCGCCTTTGAAATCAAATATACAAATAGTCTCCAAAAGCGTCTTGAACGCATTTGTGAAACATTTAAATTATCGAATGTGTGGGACATTTCTCCGCGCTCCCTTTGTGTACTTCTCCCTAATCGCCAACTTTTCGCCCTCCTCATATTTGGGCTGATTTAGATGCATAAGGAAGTTTTCGGTGACTCTTGACGTTCCGCATTTACTCCAACATTAATTTGTCAGTAAACATTGACTTTAGTACAATTTTCAAACAGATAGAACCGACACGGACTCGTGCAACAGCTTGCTTTAGGGCTTCCCGCAACAAACTGTGATTCAGCCAGGCCTAACGCATGCAATCCCTGATTAGCTTAAGCTTGGCCACTTTTCATAGAAGGCGTATCTAGCCCCAATGGTAGGGGATGATTGAAAGCCGCCCCAAGTCAATTTTTTTTTCCAATGGTGAAGGCTTCAGGAAAGTATAGTTACGTCACGCACCTTGTCGGAGCGAACGTAGCGTGAGAGACAATACAAGCTTCGACCGTTTAGTCGTGCGTGATGGGCGCAGGCTTGACTTCCACGTCGGTTCTTATTTTCGGACGACCTCCTCTGCTCGTAATATACGGGCTGCTCCTCTAACTCGCGTGCACTTACGTGTGACGCGCCTTAAGAGACGTGCATGGCCTCAGAACTCGGAGGAAAACTTTGCACCGAGGCTTTTAAGAGACTTTCGTCTGAAGACAGAGAGGAGCAGAAAAAAAAAGAGAAAAATGCGATGACGTCGTTTTTTTTGGGGGGGGGGGGATATCTGCTTGTGATGAAAATTGCCTTTCGAGGAAAGAATGAAGGGAAGTAATAAATTCAGAGGCTGGCCAAAACTCCAATAGCAGTAAGCTTCGCTGCTTAAAGTGTAACTAGAAAATGAAATCCCGAAAAGAATCGAACGGCTTGGCCTCTGCTCAGTGTATAGAATGGCGCGGCAACCAAATCACATCACAAATAGAAAGAAACGGCCCCAACCGACGCACTATAGCGCAACATGTTGCTGCTGGGGCGCGCCAGCAACACACAAAGTGCGGTGGGAAAAGGAGTATCGGCGCAAAAATAAATATATCATCGCTCGTTCACTTGGCGCAGGCGAAAAAGAAACAAAAGAACATCAATAGCGGGGCTAAAACGACGCTAAATAGGGAGAGCGGGGCGGGCTGTGGAAAGCAGGAACGGGAGCAAAGAGGAGCCGAGCACTCAGCGAGCGGGGCAGGCGCGCAGGAAACGTTGCAGCGAAGAGAGGCGGGAGTGGAATTTTCGCAATATCGGCGCAGAGGGCCTCGTTCCTGTCTGGCAGCGAGCTACCCGCAACAGGGCTTCTCTTGTCGACGACGACGACGCCGAAGCGCCGGCGTGCGTAGCAGCGTCGGGGCTCCGCAGGTCGCCGCAGCACCGCGTCGGGTTGCTGTGGTGTTCGAGCCGCGGGTTCGGGTGGTGGGTGGCGCCGCACTGCTATGCGTTGCGCACAGTGGGACATCCAGGGTGGAGGTGCGCGAATGCAGCGGAAAAGTGAGAGGCGGTCTGAAAAGAAGGAAAAACGAGACACTGAAGACAGGCGGGACGGCTGTAACCTTGCAGGCAGAAGGGAACGCGGTGGCGCCCAGCTTCACCGCCGCCGAACCCCAACAAGCGCGTCGTCACCGCTCGCTAACGCGCAAAGGCGCGCGCACGCACGCACGCACGCACGCACGCACGCACGCACGCACACGACACAGCTCGCCGGTGCCGTCGCTCCACGAGAGAGAGAGAGAGAGACGGCGTCGGCAGCGTGCGCGCGCCCCAGGAAGGCTTCTCTGCACGCGAGCTACTTTTGCGGAGAAGCCATTCAATTTGTCAGGGGGTACGACGAAGGAGAAGGTTCGAGGTGCGTGGGTAGGGGTTCGAGGGAGCCGAGCACGGCTGGCGTCGCCGACCTGCATCCCAGCAGGCAGGCAGGCAGGGAGCTGGTGCGTTCGCTCCGCCGTGCGCGCCGCTCGCGCTACTACTAGCACGCTTGCGTACGTGCGTGCGTCTGTACTCGAGCGCGTTGCGGGAGAGAAAGCGCGCGCGCTACGTGCTGCTGCTGCTGCCACTGCTGCAGTGTGTGTGTGTGTGTGTGAGTGCCATGCCCTGCGGAGCGGCTCACGCCGAGCACGCTGCCGCCTGGCGGTGCCGAAGACAGATGGGCCGGCGGACTTGTGGGCGCACGCTCCATTCGTCAAGTCGCCCTACGCGCGCGCCCGCTCGACACGCGGCTGGAAGGCGGAAGCTTGCATATCCGAGATGTCGCTCTCCTTCTAGTGCAGCCCCTGCCTTCCGGCGACCTCTTCGCTTTCTTCGTTGCGCGCTTCTTGTTGATACGCGCGTTTTTATTGCCTCTCGTACACAGCGCGTAATGCAGCGCCGGCCTGGTTAGCCCGGAAATATGGCGCTGGCGCTAATGTAGCGCGCCCTCTAAGTATCTCTGCACATTGAGGACTTAAACGAGCGGCGCAGGCACCTCCTTTTTCTCGGCTCACCTCGCAGTAATTGCGCGCCCTTGCCTCAGCGCTGGCTAGCCGTGGGGAAAGCATTAACGGACTGCAGGAAAGATTTGCGCGGCACTCGCGCTTAGGATTTACCTTCACGTCGACCGACGTGCGCTCCGGGTTTCAAGTCAAACCGTTTTCACTTTGTATTCCCCGTTGCTGCTCGTCCGAAAGTGGACCCATGCGTAAGAAGAAAATTTTTTCGGAGGGCGAATTTCTGCATGCGGCGTTTTTTTTTCTTCTTTCGACCACTATCACGTGACTTTTTATTTCTGTTTTGTTACGTGTGGGTGGGCCGTAGAAAGATTTGTAAGTTATCGACTTACGCGTAGCACCCCTGCGTTCTGGTGCTTGTGCACTTTCCAGTTATAGAGAAAGAAGGATGATAAAGTGGACAAATGTAAGCAGGGGAGTTAAAGCATACGCACGTGCGGTTTCCTGCCTTGTGAGGCGAGGTGGAAGTGGTCGCGAGGAAATAAAGCCAGAAACGACCAAAAGCACCTATCGGAGTTGCATCCTGGCATATACAGGTGGTCAGCGAGCTGATCGTACCAATGACCTACAGCTCACAAAAAGCACGAAGATTCACTCCAGTTTTCACCCTTCAGATAGTCGATTGCGGTCTAGTAATCGGCGACCAAGATTTCAAACAGAGGGGGAAAAAAGTAGATTTTCTTAGAGACTTGCCAGTGTATTCGAATGCACGGATGCCTATAGCATGGAAATCAGTATCTCATGTGTGTGCGAAGAATTGAAAAGGTGCAGAGGGGAGAAATTAATTAAGAGGAGTCCTACGCTCCCTTCTGGCTTCCCTGCATGACGCCTCGGGTGATGTTACCGGTTCTGCGTTCGTGTAAGCGTTTGTCAGGCAGAGCAATGGCCGACCAAGCTCGACAGGCTGAGTTCTCCTGAAGTAGCACCACAGCGTCGCTGTAATTAGTTTTGTGTTCGTGTCATTGCTTGACACAAGTAACGCGAAGCATTTCTTCCAGCGTTAGTATCGGCGCTTGAGTTCCATACGTGTCGCGGACACGGGTTTATGAGATCGGAGAGAGAAAAAACACGGAAAGTTTCGCGAGGGCTTCTAGTTGACTACGTTCGCCTCAGTTCACTTCCTGCATTATATGAAGAAAAATAACGAAGAAAAATTTTTTTTCAAGCTGATATGCTTTATGCATTTGTTCTGCCGAAATATATGAAATAATCGGATTTCTTAGTACGTCTACGAACCCTAACCAAAGATCCACCATGTGCATTAAACCCCGGGTTCCGAATTTGTGCATTACACGTTATCCATCCGATATCTGTCTGTGATCTTTCGAATGATCACTGATAGCCTGCGGCAACGCAACTGAACCCTTATGCAACATGCTCGTGTGGTCGTTGAACTTTCTTCATCATTCACCCGTCCTGTAGTACAGCAACCAGTATGACTGTTGGTAATTTATGTACAAGCGCCTCGAACTTTTGCACGAAGTCGTTGAGAGTTCTCCCTCTGAAGTATGTCCTTCCTCAGGACGAGTGCGCAAGAGGCTTCGGAGCATATAGCTGTCAGGAATTGCGTGATCGCTGCCGAAATTGCGAAGAAAGATGTTGTGGATGAGAGCCCTCAGGTTGAGCGTGTACGTCACTAATCTTACTCGTGAAACGCGTGAACACCTGCCTCGCTGATGAAATGTTATGAAGCGTGCGCCAAATGGCCTGGAGACGCGCGCGAATTAGTGTTATTGGTTACCATGCGCAAACTTTATTTCGCGTATTTTACCTGTGGGTTTATCCCGGCGTCGGGGCGTCATTGCGCGTTAGAGGGTGACCTCGTTGTAATCCCTGCTGAAGTGAGCTGAAATGGTGACCAGCCTGCAAGAGCAAATAAACGCGTTCATGACGACGGGCTTTTCCACATTAAGCAGTTTTGCGGGGAGAAGCTGACTTTCGAGAAGTTCCTTCGTTCTGAATTGATTCATGTCGTTGTGCGAGATATTTATTTATTTATTTATTTGTTTGTTTGTTTGTTTGTTTTAAACATACGGTTAAACATACGGTCAGTTGGGAACAAACACACACACCCGAACAATATCAATAAGTAAAAGATAGGACTGCCTTCTCAGCAAGCTCAGTAAATTTGGGAAACGTTGTCTCTGCTCAGTGACACACGGGTGTTCAGTCCATTCCATCCTCGTACAGCATGCGGGAAGTAAATGAACAAGAACGCGTTATTATTGCAGGAAAACCTCTAGTCTATTTGGGTGCACCTGTCGAGTCTGGCGAGTGCATTATAAGGTATATATATATATATATATATATATATATATATATATATATATATATATATATATATATATATATATATATATATATATATATATATATATATATATATATACCTTATAATGCACTCGCCAGACTCGACAGGTATATATATATATATATATATATATATATATTGTGTGTGTGTGTGTGTGTGTGTGTGTGTGTGTGTTTGATTTATAAAAATGTAGTACCTACATTAGTGCATGAAGGAAACCCATAAACCGGCATCGAACCTTTGCCATCTCGACTTAGAGAGGCACTCATCTGAGTTCACAATCGGCACGCCAATTTTACATGCAACGAGACGCTTATACACTACGCGGCGCAGTGTGCGCGAACAGTACTTTATGGTAAAGACTGAACTGATGAAAACAGCTGCTTCGACTAAGTGTAAGGCCACTAGATGTGTTGGGTTACGAAGCGCACACCGATCCACGTATATGACGGCAACCGTGTGTTCGTTGTTGCTAAATTTTGTAGCTCCAGGGAGGGACACGAAAATATACAATTTCCACCACCTGGAAAAAATGTGCCGCGTTTTTCTCGCTCCACTTATATTTACACCAAGTGATGTGAAATGCTTTGTATACTTTTTTTTGTTTCGCTGATTATGGCCAGCCGCCACTGATTAGTTGAGTTGAGGACACCGGCAAAACGATCTCCAAATCATTTTAGTGGAAACTTTCCTTGTGTGTGCACCTCGTGAGACGCCAGTCTGCGCTACTTGGGAAACATGTTTCGCTGCCTCTGCGCCACTCGCGGGGTACTCACGGCCGTAGTGTCAAACACTTTCTGTCACTGTTAGTATTTGAATCGATATTTACGACAAATTATTTACGTCAGGTATCGTCCGATGTAAATAATTGCTTTATCATTTTAGCGTGCCTGTAATAGGGCGATGGGTGTGCTGTTGCTAAAACATAATACTTTCTATTTCAATGGTTTCTGGCATATAGCAAGTATCTGCATTACGTACACTGTGTGTGCTGACACAAACATTGAGTGATATGCCGTTGAGGCTAATATAAACAGCGGCAATTTAATTCCGTCTAATTCGCGCATAGGAAAGCAGAAGAAAGTATAAGATAACAAGCACACTACGTAAACACTACGTACACACTACGCAGCTACGTAGTTCTCATGTTTCGTTACCTTGTCCCCGTTTTTTGTGCGCTGCTGCACTAGTTAATAGATTTGCCAGTATGTCCAGAGCAATGTGCTTGGGAACTGTGTTTACATTGTATTAGAGATAACAAAAACAATGGGAAGAAAGGCAGGAATGCGCGTGACGCAGATCCAATTTGCTACCCTACACTGGTGGTAAGAGAAACGGGAATGGAAAGAGTAAGAGAGCGAACATTGTGCGGATGCGGGATCATTCACAGGAGTAGAAACCATCACTCAGGCCGGTACAGTTCAAGAACTGCGCTAGTGCACGATTGACCTCTCGCGCTAGCGGCGGATGTGGCCGCGGTACGAGCACGCTTGACTCTGTAAATGATCTCGTACGTGATATTAGAATTTCCCAAGAAAGGAAGGTCCAAACTGGCTTTTCTTCTGAAGTACGATAGCAGGGGCACAAAGACGCGATTTTCCGAAGCACAGCCAAGGCAATTCGCCTTTACCGTAGTGTTAAGTTGAACTTTTACTAACTGGAATAGCGTACAGTGCAAAATCTTGCCTTGTCACCATAAGCGACGACAAAAGAAACGTTACAAGCACATGGTGATGGCGCAAAATAAAAAAAAATAAAAATTTTCGGTGACGAAAACGACTTGCACAATGCCCTCAACACGGGACACGCATAGCAGCCAAAGAAAGAAACACACGCACACACGCGCGCACATACTGCGATGAATTCGTAGCCCTCGATCCTTTCCCATCGAAATAAGCTTTCATATTTAAAATCAGCGCGAACTTTATGAAAATAACCAAGTGTGGACGAACTTCAGCGAGCACCATTTTCTTCTAGCTGTCACTGTCAACTAATTTATTCCTTCTAAACAAGCTGGCCAGAAAGAAACATAAAGAAATAGGTTCAGTAAAGAAATAAAGACAACTTCGCGAATATTACGACAGGGCCCACGCTCTCCTCATTTGCTTCTTTCTCTTTTTTTCTTTTCAGTGCGATAAAATATTTCACGTTTCTGAACTTGCGAGGCAAGATTGAAACGTTGAATCATTGTTTTCTGCCCCCCCCCCCTCCGCCACTCCCTCCTGAGGCTTGGACAATCAAACGACCGATTTCTGCGACCGCACCAGCAAAGCCTCTGCGTGTGCCGTGCTTCGTCGAAGGAGCTTCTTTTGAAATCCGAGCTTAGGGCGCTCGAAGCACTAGATTAAAGAAGCCCGACTACTCTATCCGGGCCGACCGAGACACTGAAGAAGACAGAAAGAAAGTTTACCAGAACCCGAGAGAAGGTCGCCCTTATCGCTGTTTCAGAATAAATAAAACGTCTTCATCGCCGCCCCGGCTCGACTCCAGGGGATTCCTTCGCTAAAGGGGGCGAAGAAAAATCGCGAGTGGAGTTAGCTGCCTCGCGAGAACAGGTACCGCGTCCCTTCCGAATCTTCCTGAAAAAAGGAGGGGGGGGGGAGGGGTTTGTTGTTGTGCGGGCGGCTGGAAAAGAGGGCGGAGGAGTTCGTGCGAGAGGACTAAAGGAGCGGAGAAGCCGTCCAAAGTGTTCCCAGCGGGAAACAAAGAGCTGCTTGCGGTATGGGGCCACGTGTAGCTGCTGCCATCTTGTATCGCGCGTACGTGCGCGCAGTCCGTTCTCTTCCTATCCCGCGAGGTTCTTCCCTAAAGCGTGCTGACGCGGGACCCTGATAATGAAGAGAGGAGGAAGTTGCTTCCTTTCCTCTCCCCCTCCCCCCCTTTGCCTTTTTCCTTGACAACGGAGCCCCGCGCTGCCACTTCCTTCGTCGTTCCGTCCTCTTAACGCCCGGCGCAACGCCCAACGTTGCCGATGAACTTCGCGCCCAGCAGAAAAGCAAGCAGAAATGGGGGGCGAAAGGGAGGAGACGTTTAGGGAAGCGGGGGCAATGTGTGTCGTCGCCCATTAGGAACTTCATCCATCCGCGGCCGCTTTCGTCTGCTCGCGCCGCGCGAGTGGTCGCTTTAATTTTTACGCCTCCCGCTCATTTTCCTCTTCGCAGCCTAGCTCTCTTTTGTCACCATCTTTCTCCTCTTCCTTTATCCTTTCTTATTTTAATTTCTCTTCCTCTTTTACTTTGACTCGTTTGTTTTTCCAGTGTGCTTTTCCTTCATCCTCCGACCCTCCGCACCATTCGCCGTAGCAAGGCCACCGATATTAAATAATTCAGCGTCGGGTGCGAAAATTGCTCGGCCGGCCTTTGTCTTCTTATCAGCTGGGGTTTGCGGGCCCGGTGCCGCGCTTTAACACTCTGGCGAGTCTTGGGCTGGCAGCGCGCAGTAGCACCATCCTGCCGGGCTGCCCCCGCGCAGCGTATGGTTTTCGCTCTTAATTCTCTCTACTTTGTTCGAGATGTCCGCCTTTCTCGGCACTAGTTGACGGGTGCGTGCGTGCGTGCGTGACGCGAAGCGGTCACAAGTCGTTTCCTTCAACACGTGTTGCGGAAGTCGGCGAGCGTTTTCGTCGGCTAGTTCTCTCCCTCCTCTATACTTCACTCTCGCCTGGTCACCTTTGCAACGAGGCTTTGGGTGGCGAACGGCTGTAGTTTTTCTTTCGTTCGGTTTGCGAAGAGTGCGAAGAAAGTTGGTTCTTTGCCCCCTGTCGACGTCTACCGGTGAGAAGGGAAGTTGCTCCTCTGAGGTATACATTGTGACTTGGTGGCGTCTAGCGCAGCTACGGCCGGCACCTCACCGACGCCCCTTTCGAGAAAGAAGGAAATGGAACACCGTGCGCCACACGAAGCGGCAGCAAGTCTTTGTGATGACTGATTAGCAAGCGAAGAGTTGTGACACGAAGCTCCACGTCGTGTACAGTATGACAAACAGTGGACGTGGCGCTGTAATCGCAATTCCGGCACGGGAGAGTCGGTGGGCTGTGGCGTCATATAATTGGTTTGTCTTACTATGCTCGTTCCGTGGTGGTACTCACTGCAGCTACGGCTTTGTGCGCGAGAATCATCTGAATCGTTGACGTTTTAGCCTGTTTCGGTGCCTTTTGTATGAGAAGCTATCCTTAATGTTGTAAACTAAGCAAGACATGGCTTTGGGTCGTTTTACTGCTAATGCTCATTCGCTGACACATAATAATGCCAGTGTCGTTACCCCGTCTGTTGACAACCGAGAACGTAACCACGCTCCCATGGTGTGTATGACTTGTTATCGGTGTTCTCCCTCGTGAACAATGCTTGACAGATTGATGTCATTCCTCGCTCTTTTCTTTTTTCCTGCCAACTCCAGAGAAAAAAAATATTCACCGGTGATTACGATACTCCCTAATGCGACGTTTGAACGGGGCTCTATACGTGTTTTCATTTCGTCATATATTGAGGCAAGGAATTTCAGAGAGACATGTAGCCGAGTCAGCAGTCGTCGAAAATCTGATCTGTGGGTTGAGGGCGTCGGCTTTCATACATGACTCTTCGAAGGTTCTAATGTAATCGCCGGTGCCGCTTGGCTTCCAGAAAGTGCTACACAGTTCGCGTCGCACATGCAATCAGATTGCAAAACATTCGCAGACCATGACAATCGAAAGAAGCGCGAACGACTCCAAACCAAGCAAACCAAGCACGCGCGAGCAAGCGCTGACGCGAGCAAACGATGGTACGAAACGAGCGGTCCGGCTGAGTCCAGATGCGAGTGCGCATCGAGCCGTCGGGCAAGGTCGGCATGCCGCCAGTTGTCTGCGCAGACGTCACTGAAGGGGCCGCTCCCATTGGTCTCCGCCTTTCGCGGCTCGCGTCTTTCATCTCCTGCTCCGCGTTCGCTCTTTCATCTTTCGCTCTGATCGTTCACTCGGTTACACCGCCGACGCCGCCACCGTTCGACGCCGACGTTCGCCGAAGGAACTGGCGCCTAGGAGCTGCGCTATAAGAAGAGGCTTGTTGTAAATACGCCGTAGACGCCTTCCGGGACACGTTATTAGCACGATTGGGCCGCGCAAACAGCTCACCTAGGCCGATGGAACGTCGCTGTGCCTTCCGCATACCCACGCGAACAATCCGAATGCAGACAGAAACGCGGCCGTGCAAATTAATAAGCCCGCTCGCGCTTTTTGTTCCCTACCGACTCACCGCCGGCGGTCAGGGCTGGAGGCAAATTGAACGTGAGCGCGCCGCGGCTTGAGCGCGCGTTCCTTTTGTGACTCGCCAAGAACAAACCAGCGCCAAAATCCGTGGCCGCGCGTACAGATGGATCCCTCACGGCTTCGAGTTCAAAGGGAAGCGCAGCCACCTAATCTGCTTCCGTATTCCTTATGAGTCGCGCTGGCTCCGCCAATATAGGTTCGCGTGCCTGTAATTTTTCCCGCTAGCTCAAAGAACAAGGTGGCGTTGGAGAGTAGGTTCGTACGGGCGGGGCGTTTTACAGAAGCGCTGCACGAACGAGAGAGCGAGAGAAAGACGATAACGGAGAGAACATTTGCGAGATACTGGGAAGCGTGGCGGAGGGATAACAAAGTGAGAGATATATATTGCCCCGAGACAACGAAAGCGTAATCCTAGCGTCTCCAACAAAAGCATCGGGAGAAAATTACGGCCGCTATACCCCGAAGAGCGAGGAGATGGATGGAGAAGGCGGGGTCACGTTGTATAACCGAAACAGGAGGTAGAGGCGGCGGGAAGGGGGCGAGGGAGGGGTGCGCGCACGACCAAGCTGCATGGCTCACAAGGGACGAGCTCGGCGCGGCGCGCGTAGAGATGTTCGCGGCCGAACAAAAGAGCGGCGGTTTGTAAAGCACCAGGTGCGCCAGAACGCACACTCGAGTACGGTGATGGCTGCATGCCGGCGAAGAGGAAGAAGGCGCTCTCCGATTGGAGCCCTCGAAAAAAAAAATGCAAAGCAGCCGGGAGCGCGCTCTTTGAAATTCGCGACACATCAAAACGAATTGCCGATCTATGGTGATGGTGAATCCCTGGCTTGATTTATTCTCTTCCTCGTCGCCGTTAGTCTGCCTTGAAAAAAAGTCTTTCTTTTTTTCTGTGTGTCTCTCTCTCTCCCCGGCGAACTTACGTCGTCGTAGAGGTAGAAATTTGCTTCGGCTATGCGGGGCGTATTGTTACCGGGCTACGAATGCGGGTGCGCTCGTAGAAATATTCGGGATCTTACCGCCGCTTTATTAGTGCTCTCCTTTGTGGCCTTCCTCGTCTCCATTGACGATATTGTTCAGAACTAGCCGCCGTCCTTGCCTGGTCGCGTGTTCTTTGTTTGTTCTTTGTTTGTAATGTAGCGTCTGTCACGCTCTCGAGACAATAGCTCACGTACTTTGCGTATGCCCTCAATATGCGACCGAACGAAGACAACTCAAATCTACTGTTGACAGCTTGGACTCCCGCCCCTTTTCAGAAGAAAAGCTTTTGGGCGCGTGGAGGAGTGTTGACTGTACCCAACGTGCCATAAAAGCACTTTTGAACTTTTTAAGTGAGACTGGTTTAGACGATCGCCTCTAGAAGCTGTGAGACGTGTAGTCAGTGCGAGATGTGTTTGCGCAAAAACTTTTTGTGGCAAGATTACTTTTTGTAAGGACAAGATTACTCTTAGTGTAGTGCGTCTCCAGTGCGCACCCGCATATTGGACAACGTGTATATAGTATGTCATTGTACCATATCATAATCATCCGCCACCTACCTTTCCCTGTATTTCCCACTTCCCCATTCCCCAGTGAGGAGTAGCAGGCTAGAGACACGCTCTCCAGGCCTACCTCTCCTCCTTTCTCTTCATTAAAATCGACTCCTCCTCCTTTGTTTTAAAATTGGATTTACTTCTTTCTCTTCATCTCTTTATCTCGTTCATACGTGGCTTGTTTCGGGCTCATAATGCCGCACATGCCGATACTGGGATTAAAGCAAGACAGGAGACCGGCTAGGCGTGTATGCTCGCAGAGAGGAAACAGGCAATCTGACTCTGCAAATTAAACTTTCGTGATATTACAAGGAAATGGAAGCTGAATTGGGCCTGGGCACCACAGTCTCACAATATACCATGCTAAACGGGGAAATAAAAAGTACGAGAACTTGGACACGGATGTTTTGCGAGACATATTGACGAGACGTGACTTGGAAATAAAGAAACCGCGGAAAACGTATGAATTGAAAAGGCTAAGTATTCACATCAATCTGCATACAATTTGTAAGCGCTGTTCCCTCGGGATTGTGGATTGTGAAAAAAGAAAAAAAAAAGAGAAGAAGGCGTGCACTCCGAACACAAGCGCCTTACCCGAGGCAATAGAAAGCGTTAAAAAAAATGAAAAGCGGCTCCGTGTTGATTTGCTCATTAATGTTTTTACAGGAGCTTTGTATTGTCCTTGCAAACGTATCGAAATACATGCCGTGAAATATAAGGAATGATATGGGCCTTAATTCCCGAAAATATTGAAATAAAGAGAAAAAAAACAGCACAAGGACGTAACTCGCAATCCCACGAAAGTTCGTAATAAAAATTAGGCCTTCTGAGACAATGGGTTTTGACCAATCATTACCGATTTGCAGTTATTAATCGAACGAGGGAACAAGATGCTTGAAAACGAAGCAAGCGTCAAGAAGCGATGAAAAATTTCGAGGACATTTAAGGTCGGCCGTTAGTAGTGGAACCCGATAGCATTTAAAGATCCCCAACTGCTTCTCTCACTTCCCGGCAACCACAGCTTCCTTGATCACTCGGCGGAGGCGGGCGCCATTTCGATGGTGTTGTTGCAAGGAACCGAGCTGGCGGCGCCGCTTTGTGAATGGTAGAAACGATGGAAAAAATGGCTTTATGTTTGTGTATCCGCTTAACAGAATAATGTTTTCTGGCATATTCAAATCGGAAGCGCATGCTATCGTGTCTGTAGGTTGCGTGTAGGTCATACTTTGCGATTCTTCTGAGGCATTTTAACTCGGGGAATTCAATTAGTTCAGTAGCGCCTTCGCGCCACACGGAGGGTCTGCGTGGTTGCGGTTCAGAACGATTTCTTTTGCGAAGCGACGTCCGACGCCAACACCGGATTTTCTTATGACGCGGGGCCCTTAACACTATCGCGTTAAAACAACGAAAGAAAAGAACACACTAAACGGTAGTTCACGGTGCCCCTTGGGGCCGTTCTCTCGATTGCGTAATCTCAAGTTTGTCGCCTTGTCCGCGTGTACTCGCATACGCGCGCAGCAACAAACAGTTCATCGCCGCCGTAATGCGTGCCATAGTTCTACGCGCCACTGCGCACTTCCCTAACGCGTAATTACCTCCGGCAAACGAACGCGTGCGCCTCGCCGTGAACGCAGGAAGGTTACACCATGGCGTCGGCCCAGACTTTCACTTATTGGAGCACCTCCTTTTCTTGCCCCCTCCCCCCAAAAAACCCGTTGCACTTATCCCGGCGCGCGGCCATTTTACATTGTCTCTCGTTCAGCACGCCGCCGAGCGATCGCCTGTGCCCGACGGAGCTTAACGTGTCTTGCGGTGCGGGCCACGCATGGGAGGTGCGCGACACGGGAGACCAACCACGGCGCCCCGTAACAGGGCGCCGCGTAACAAAAGACCGGGGCTTAATTTTCAGCACCGCCGCGGCCGACCGGCGAAGCGCGCGCGTTGAATTAAGTCGGGATGGGATGAGAGGAGGCGAACGGAGGATAAGAAAAGAGCAGAATAGACGAGAAATTTAGACTTTGCCACGGTTATAGTCACCGGTGGGGCGAGAAACAACACAACGACGCGGTAACAAGAAGGGCCAAGAAGACTAAACCAAAATGTTCCCGGAGAAAAAGCGAACAACTTCTGGGAGGACAGAGGAAGTTGGTTCGGGTGCTTGATTTAAAAAAAAAAATGAGGGAAATCGAAGCTCTGACGAAGAAAGAAAAGAATGAAGACATGAAAAAGAAGGAAAGAGAGACAGGGAGTAGAAATAGCGGAGAGGAGGAGAGACGAAAAGGTACAACATTGCGTGTGTGTTTCATCTTTCTCTTTTTTATACGTCGCAGATTTTTCATTAAAGGACAATGGTGAAAAAGAAAGAAAGAAGTGGCAGACGAGCGCGTAGCGTACCATGTATTGTTTCTTTTTTTTTCTGCTTTGTTTCGTCGAGCCTTGCCAGTTTTCATCCTGTGTGGCTCTTTTATCGCACGGTTGGTTCTATCTCCGCGTTGGCCGCGCCTGCGGTGTTGTACTACATGCCACTGTGCCCGCTCGCGGATTTCTCGATCCCTTTCTCATACGCTAGAGGCGGCGATGCGATTGAAATCGCTGCCGGACAGTGTACGGTATACGCGTCTGATCGCGCCGTTTGACTGTCTCTGCGCCGTTTCCATGGCACCCTATGGGCCCCAGTTTCTTCTCTCTCGTATCTCGGCGGTGGGTGCAGGTCGTCCGATTTCTCAGACTGCGCTCCTTCTTCGAGTCTCGAGAAAAGTTTAAGACATACAGAAGCGCACAGTATTGAGTAGCGCTGTCAGTGCCTCGGGTTCGCATCGCCGTTCTCTGCAGCCATCGCTGACGTATATGTGCTATATAAACGATGCGTCGAAAGCAGCGGCCGTTTGTTACAGTGTTAGTACGAGGAAAGCGCCGGCAGTCGGTGCGCTTGCGGTGCGGTATTATCTGCTGAGTTCTTAAGTTCACTTACGCTGGATAGCCGTAGTTGATGCTCCGGAACGGGCGATCCCAAAGCTTCCTACGTGCCGTAGTCGGGCGAGTCGTGTATTTGTGGACGCATTTGCTTCCTGAAGCAGCGATAATGTTAGCGCCGTACTGAGGTGCTCCCGTGAATACCATAAGTGATTTCATTGCGAAAGCGCACAGAAATAACAAACGAAAAATATGGTTGAGCTTATGAGTGAATTGGTGACGTCGGAACGAGGCTGGTAATACGAAAAGCGCGAACGAACAAGCATAGTACTTCTACACGTCCTTGCAGATCCTCCGTTGCCCGGTTTATTTGCGCTTTCTCAATGTCGTCTCGAAAGATCGCCAGGTATAGCTGATACATGTGGCTTCGCAAGTAAGGTCTTTAGATTTATACGTCATTTTATTCACGTGCTTGCGACGATCCACCAATCCACAATGTACGCATGTTTTCGGGGCGTCGTTAAGACTGTAGTCGATCAGAGTTGGATGACTGGGCCACTCAAACCAAGCACATTCCTCAAGTCTGTATATTCTAATGTCTGTATGTCTTTTGCAAGGGCAAATTTGTTTGCTGCAACGAGAGTGGTTCTCACGATCTTGCAACATCGTTAGTATTGCCGGATGGAATGTGGACAGTGCCCGAAAAAAACGTCACGCATGCTACTCACGTTTCTGGGAGAGACTACATTGATACATGTGCGGCGACGTACTTGTGACACTGATCGGTGTCACTGTGTTCAGTGTCACTGTGTTCAGAGTCACCATGTTCATTGTCACTGTGACACTGAGCGAGCTTGAGCGGCTCACTCAGGCGGCAATATTTCCGACAAAGTCCGCCTGGCTAAACCCGCCTGATGACACTTAATTTCGTGTCACATGTATATTCCACAAAGCAAGTGGTACCTTTCTGAAAAATAAAAATTGCGCTGGCTAGAAGTGGCACCTATCCGGAACTAACGTCCTACAGCGTCGGATTTTCCTTCGGTAGCTCTTACTGTCTGATATAATTTACAAAAACTGCCTGTGGCAGCCAGTACAATCGTTGTTCTCGAGCTGGATCGTTGGAAACGATGATGGACATTACTTGCGCGAGGAATCGAAATACTTAATCAACTGATTAACAAAACTTTACTATACATTTTGGATAATTATTTTATGGCAGATAACTGAATTTACGGATTGTGGCGGAACGGTCGCAAGTCTCATGTACTTGGAATTAATTTTCAGAATGACACCAGTTTTTAAATATGCATTCCCAGTATGTTCGAAGAGATATATAGGCGTTCCTGTTTTAATATCTTGTGCCTTAACGTGTAAAACAGTGTGTTATCGAAAAAGAAAGTAAGCGGAACAACAGTGCATTTTTTCACCACGTTTCAGTGCGCGTATCTCAAAATCTCAAAACTGGTACCATCCTCTGAATTCCTTCTAACGTGCAGACGTAACGCGTTGGTGTTTTTCACAAGTATGAGGGTGCGCAGGCGACTCTCCCTAGTCGTCGTAGTGTCGAAAGCATGAAGCCTATATAAAGGAAAAAAACTTTTTTTTTTGTCCCGGAAATTTGCGTACGTTCTTCGATATTCATGCCTGTTTCGCAAATGCTTAGGAATAGACGCGTCTCGGCTTTCAGCGGCGTGATGGGAAAGAAAATCACGTACGAAAATACGAGCTCCCATTCGGAGAGAAACCGAACGAACGGGAGAAAGACGAGCAAAACCGAGGTGGTCTGGAAACTGTACACTTCCCGCAAATTTCTTCTTCGAGCAGAAGGCTCCCGGGACGACGTCTGCGATGACGTGGCTCAGTTTACGTGCATGCGAGGGGTTGGATTTCGTAGTTGGAAACGGAAAGTCGTTTCTTCTTTCACAAACGCAAACGCAGACACACACACATACCCACATACAAATAAGAACAACAACAACAACAAAAAAGAGGAAGGTTGCCGTAAACCACCGATTCAGACTTTTAGAAGTAGAGATGCTACGTCAGTAACGAGCGCGAAGACCTTAGAATTGTGCCCGAGGAGCGGGGCAAGGCATGACTGCAAAATGCGCGCTTCACGCTCAGTTCGGAACAGACCGCGTATTATCATACAAAGATGATGTTTCTTGGGTTGCAGTTTACACTGCTAGCGTGGCAGTCTGAAGCGTTGCTGGTACGGACAGTATGGCGCAATCTTATGTTGGGAATTGGTCGAGAGAAACACAATAGGAAGGCAACTCACAACGACTGTAATTTTTCATTCGGTCCCGATGCTTGAAAAAAAGAACACACACGCGCGCGCGTGCGCGCCCGCGCACACACACTATAGTAGAGCAACTCGGACAGTCGTCGACTGTGACCATGGTCCAATCATTCTGTTTTTCGTGAGCGCACGGTTGTCAAAACTTGTCTAGACTGGTGCGAAGCACTTTTCTGCGTGCGGTGAGACGAGGACAAACCACACGGAAGGTGCGCAATCGTCTCTTTGCATCCACACACTTCTAATCATTTCAGTGAGAAAGGAAATAACCAGTAGTTGGGCACAGAATGCCTTAGACCATGCAGTGCGTAATGTTCGCGTGTGCTCGAAGGCACGGCTTAGGCCCTTTAATGAGCGAGCCCGAGTCTGGCGCAGTCCCGTGGCTTCAAGCCAGAGCCCAAACCGGGCGCGTGCCTTCAAGTCTGGGCCCGGCCCGCGGCTTTTGTATCGGCCCGGGCCCGTGCACTGCTCTAGCTCGTACGCCGTGGACGTGTGAAGCAGAACCGCCATATTCAAGAACTGGCAGCAGCGCCGTACCGCGGAGCTACCGGCAGATAAGGCCAGGCAGGTTCAAGGAAGGTCCACCGCTGGGAACGGATATGTTGACTTCGCATTTACAGCCGTAATCTGGCTGTAAAAAAAAAGGCAAATAGGGGCAAATATTTTCTTATTCGCCCTTGTACATCACAGTGCGGCTTGTTATCTCTTTCAAGAAGTCTAACCATTCAGATCACATAACTTAACGCGTTACCAAGTGTGCAGCAGGCTTTCGCCTTCACGTGTTGCAGGAGTGTAACATGCTGCCGAACTTTCTTACAGCCGACTTTCCTTCTCGAAGCATTTCCTTCTATATTTCAATTCGTCACCTTCGTTCAACTTACAGGGTAGACATCCAATAGCCACTGCTACGCTCCGTAGTTGTGTACCGTGATTAGGGGAGACACTGATTCTTCGAGCCTTCAGAGCTTTGGAAACGCAAAGTCTTGTTGCATGGCGACGTGCGGCATGCTAAAGCAATGCACGGCGCCACGCTTGCGGGCTTCCGACCAGCGGTCTGTACGTGCGTAGATGGAATCAGTTGCCGAAACAGACTGTGGCAGTGTATCACGAGGAAGATTATGCGGAAACACTCGAGAAGCACCCAATGGAAGCGCTGCGCTTGTTTCCAGTCGAAGGTGGTTTTCGATCATAGGTGTTTGATCAAAGAGCTACTTATCAACATTAACTTTTACAAAAAAGGGCGCCATTTCAGAAAGCGCGTATTACTGACTGTCACTCGGCTTATGTATTATAAGGTGGCCCCAGCGAAGGCCTTGCTACCACAGCTGGCGACGCTAGTCCGACGCCGTCAAACGCATTCGTCGTCGTGTTACTCCGCTGTCCTGCAAAGTTAAGACATATGCCGTCTAGCTAATATTTATGCCGTCTACGGCGTGTGCCCGTCCGTTGGCGAAGCAAGTTTCTGCTACCACTGCGACAGGCGGCGGTACGCTCTCACGGTGTGTGCCCTTCATTTTTCGTTTTTTTTTTCTTTCTTTCGCTCGGCGATTTCCCGAACACGCGGCGGCAGCGTAGCAGCGGCGGCAGAGGCAGCGTATATAGCGCCGACATCGAAGAATCCAGACCGCCAGCTCAAGCTGGGTGTCAGGACATCAGCGGGCCTGTCCGCTCCAACATCTTCACCCAGTCATGGCTACGTGAAAAATTGAACAAGCGTCGTATATATTTATATATCGAACTGCCTGCACCTCCCTCCCTATCAGTTTCTTTTCTTCCGTATTCGCGTGTTCATTTCCTTCTTTAATTTTTTTTTTCAATGCGCGACTCTCAGTTTCAGCGTTCGAACTCCCTAAATCTCGGGCTGCGTGGGGTTTTTGCGTCTTGGTATTTTGTTAAGCGTTCGCACGAGCGTCTACACTGGAAAGGGTGACTTTCTTCCGCGTTTCACGTATACGCCGTCGTAGGTTTTTCGTCGAGCGTTTCTTAGCTATGCGTTAGTTCTCGCATCGTGTGTTGTTTTTTTTGTTTTTTTTACCACTTCGCGCTTCTTCGTTTTGCTATACCTCTTGCCACTCTTCGCGTCTTGTTGGCGCGTAACTTGAATGAACCCGGCCGGCAAGTTTGACGGCGGCGCGCGAACGGATCACTGTTATCGTACCCGCCGTCTTCTTCTGGCGGTTTTAAAACACCTCGAGCGAACGTTGATTGATGGGCTTTCCAGGCAGGCGCGACCTCTATCTCTTTATTTTCTTCCCGTGCTTCTGTCGCATCTCTCTGCTAGGTGGCCGAAGGTTGGCCCGTCTTCCTTTTCAGTCAATTTTCTTTTTCGACTACTTGCCATTTCATTTTTTTTTTTCGGGACGCCTGTTTTACCTACGCGCTTCCTCGCGGCCTTATATACAGAGAACAAGCAAAGAGAAGAAAAAGTAGGGAGGCCTTATAGAAGTTACAAAATGAAAGCCTAACTGTTTGACTCCGGAAAAGAGGCTATAGGCCGATATAGTGAATTCTCCCTTCCTTTTGCGGTCATTTTTCTATTACGTTAAGGCGCTGCGCTCATGTAGCGCTGAAAGCTGATACGGCGTGGGACACGCAATACATTTCCCGCCGGAGCGAATATTCATGGCTTTGCCGGTGTCGTTGATGGTGTTGTTAGTCTGCCTTGTTTTTTTTTTCCTTTCTCTCTGACCGTGCGTGTGTGTTGGTTCTTTGGTTCGCTCCTTCAAGACGTCATGCTTCTCAGCTCATCCCACGTGATTACTTACCATATCAAGACACTCCGCACTGGCTGAGTTGCTGCTAAGGGCGAGGTTCTTGGGTTCGGTTACTGTCAGTGCGGGCGTATGCTAATGGGGACAGAACGCAGGAGAATTTGTGTACTCAAATTTGGGTGCACGTAAAAAAAAGTAGACTCAGCTTTCCATCATTGATTCGAAGTCGTATTTCATAGCCGAGGCGCTGCCTTGGAACATTAGGTGCGTTCCAATTCTGGCAAGCATTGCAGACGGTCTTCGTTGACAGCTGAGAAGGCAGCTTCGTGCCCAAGTATATTAGAACGCATCTGGAACCGTCTGGAAGACGATGATGATAATTTATTGGCATCCCTTCTGAAACGGAGCGGGAACAAAAAGTCACCTAGGCTGATTGTGTTAACCGCATATGCTATACATGCTTTACATTCTACGATTTTTGCGTACACCGCCTTAATTTTTTTCTCTTCCTAAAAAGTTCTCTGCCGTGTACCGTTATATGTGCCTGTAACGCATATGGTCGTATCAACCACTTCTCTGAGTGAGTGAGTGAGTGAGTGAGTGAAATAACTTTAACAGGTCCAGAGAAGACGCAGGGGAGACCCCGCGCCACTCGGCTAGTCCCACATAGGGACCGCCAAGCCGAGCTTGACGGCCCGATCGCGGGCACTCTGGACGGCCAGGGTTTGGCCGTTGAGTTCGGGGCTGCCCAAGAGCGCAGCCCACCTATCCTCTGCTTTTTTTTTAATATGGCTTATCTCGACTACTGACTGGTTGATGCTTTCGTCCACTTTAAATCCGTGGGCTTATGGAAGGTGTACGTTACCCACGCGTCTCACTGGGTGAAGCCTTTCTCATTCCATTAGGATGTGCCGAGTGGCCTACGGAATTCTGCTGCAGCATGCGCATGGCTCATCTTGTTGCCAGTATTTGCTCCAGTATGTTTTTGTTTCCTCCCTAGGCAATTAGCTCGAGCCTCAAATAGCAAGGCACTGCCCCTTGTGTTATCGTACAGATTTTCCCTTCTAATTTATTTCTTCCCATTTTTGTAAATCTCCATGGTCGCTTTTTCTCATTCCATCCAATTCGCTGTCTCTGTTTTCCTCACTTTCTTTTTTGTTAGCTCCTGGTTGTCTATTTACGCTTTCAATTACCCTTTGCATGGTTGCCAATTTTCTTGACCTCTTGCTCCGTTCTGTGTACGAGGCAACATACGAGCTTGCGCACAGGAATTTGTGCGCGTTATACAGTATGCACTCAGACCGCAGCGTATCCACAGCACACGCGGAAGTGGGAAGCAGTGAAGGAAACGACAGAGAACAGCGGCGGGATAGATCGCGCGGCAGCAACTGTACGTTTGCAGTAGAACCCAGCCATTTTGGTGCTGCCCCGAAGGTGTGTTGCCACCGTCTCCGTCGACGAACGTGACCCCCAGAAGTGTGGCGCAAGACCCGTCTACACCGCCTGCGGCGTCGGCGTCGTCGTGTCTGTTTTGCCCGGTCTGCAGCGGTTCCTGTGATTCCCCTCCCGCCGTGTCCCTCGGAAATCGGTGCGCGTGCCTGGGCCTGCAGGGGTGCCGGTGTTGGCCGCTCCTGTGGTGGAACGTGTCGTGCACAAAAGGCGAGCGTTGACGTCGTCACAATGCGCCGCTGCTCCCCGTCAGCGCTTGTCTCTGACGTTAGGGGTCATTCCTTTTCTTTTTGTAAGTTGTTTTGCTTTCTTTATTCCGTTTGGGCATTCGTACGGTCCGTTTCTTTATATTCCAAACTTGCTTTTGTTTTTATACCTTTCTTCCCACGTTTGGCCGTCCCCAGCCTTCAAGCGTATATAGCCTATAAATAAGGCCAGGTCAAAAAAGGAAGCGGTGGAGCAAGTTCAATAGGCATATGTGCATCTCGATGGGCGCGCATCAAAGTCGCTGGCACAGACGTAGGTTTATGTCAGGTTATTTGGTTCGAGTCTTGTCTCACTGGGGCTCAGTGAAGCAGCGCTTCTTTTCTTTTTTTTTTTGTAGCAGTTCTTCTATGCTTGCTTCCAGCATCGAAAATTCTGGCCCGAGTCTTTGTATTCTGGGCTCGGGTTGCTCGACAATGGACGTTTGAATCCGCCGCTTCGTTCGCGATCTTCAGCGTGCACGTTTTTTTTTTGTTCAATGTCGATTGCGCTATTATAGCATGTCGCGTTCTCAGCCAGGCGTCCCGAACAACGCTGTTGTAGGTTGCACAATGTTGAGAGGAACGCGGCCACTCCTTTTATTCTTTCTGTACGCACCCTCGTTCCCGCTGTCCAACTTGAGCCGCTTTCGTTGAGAGCACGGGGTTGCGACGTATATGTTGCGTTTATTCAAGAAGGGATCGCGTTTCCCTTAAGGCGGGTTCAACCGCGTAAACTGGTTATGTGCTTACCAGTACAGATAAATGCTACGTTTTCGTATTTTCGTATTTTCGTCATCACATTTAGTTACGCAACGTCAGCGATGTAAGTGGCAACATCCGGAGGCGCAAGCTGTAGCGTATCGCCCCCCCCCCCCCCCAAAAAAAAAACATCTCCGGCGAACATAGAGCAATGTCTCTCTTTTACAGAGCGCCATTTTGCCCAAACAAGTTGTTAAGCTCGCCCTGTGACACCGACTTCACATTTTTATAATGTAATTGGATTATCACGTGGCATGATAAAGGAAAGAAGTCAGGAAGCTAAATAGTGAACTGGGCAAAATGCACGTGGAAGGAGGGACAAAGCTGAGCAAAAGGACAGGAAAAAAATGTGCCGTGTCCTGGGGCCTATAGCATTAAACTATTTCAATATCTTTTTTTTTACTCCAACCTCCTGACGTCAAATTTACGTAACCGCCAACACAAGCGTCGGCTTGTGAGTCACGGCCTTTCTCTGAATAGCTCAGTGAACACACAAACGAAAGCGAAGGAAGTCCAGGGAGCCTAGCCACTTTAAGTACCGGCTGGCTGCCCTATGCCGGAAAAGGGGTAAAGGGGGGAAAATGTGAAAGAAGAAACAAATAAAAACACTAATATGAGAAAAATTCACACAATAACGCGATGTTACGTTCTACAACTCTCAAAGTATGCCGCCCAATTCACAACCCCTTAAGAACTTGAGCACAGCAAGGCCTTGAATGCCGAAACCCGTCTGGACTAGTGCACTAGAACTTCTTCCTCTATGAAAATGTGATCGTCCAGCTTTTCGAGCGCAGTCGCGAGCACTTTTCTTGCCACATTGTAGCGGTGACAGTCACAGAGGAGGTGCTCGATCGTCTCCTCGCAGCGACAGGTGTCGCAAGTAGGGCTGTCGGCCATTCCAATACGGAAGCAATAGGCGTTCGTGAATGCCACGCCGAGGCACAGGCGGCACAAAAGTGTTGCTTGCTTTTTCGGGAACTAGGGAACTTGTCGGCCGTATAACCATGTAAACATACGTACACGAACTACATTAACAAGCATGGTGTCATGCGTGCACAAGCACACATGAACACATCCCCGCAACCTTCGTGCTGCCGCTCGCATCAAGGCGAACTAACCCCCGTATTCAGAAATGCCACTTAACGTGAAGCTCATGCTTGACTTGATATAAATGACGCCTGGTGCGAACGCGCTCAAGGCACTCACTGCGTTTCTTTCGGCGCGTTCACGACAGGCGTCATGTAAATCAAGTCAAGGAAGTGCTTCAAATTAAGATGCATTTCTGAATACGGGGGTGAGTCACGAAAACACAGCGCAGCGCGGACTCTGTACCTCTCGCAGATAGCTTTCAAGATACAGCGGCCTGGCCTGGCGCGCGTGGCTGTTCGGGCCGCCCAGAGTAAAACGCGTTCCCTCCTCCTCACCCTCCCCCCGAAGCATTGCGTGCGATGGAAGGCTGCGCGCTTCCTCCCGGCTTTCGTCCGTTCCATGCGCGAGATTGAGCCGTGATAGCCGACTCACCCTCCCACGCTTTCACTCGCACATATAGCATACGGCGTGCGGAGACAATTTTTTCGCCCTTGGACTTTATACAGAACATCACGGCGACGCCGACGTCGATGGCAGAAATCAGCCTGGAGTAATTGATATAATTGATAATTGGATATAATTGATATCGCAATAAAAGCTGCAGAAATTCCTTGACCGTCGCTTTGTACAGATGCATTTGTGTATACTTGGCGATAATTTTTAAACCTTTCATACATATGGGACTGAGCCAATTGGAATATTGCCGAAGCAGGTGTACCAGACTTCTTATGTGTGTCGGGGATGTGAGATAAATGGGGAATGCGTGTTTTGTGATATCTTTCTGAAGCGGAGGCGTAACTGAAGCAGCATGTTCAGAATTGCCAGCAATGTTCATAAATAATACCGTCACTTTTCCCATGCGAGAAAACAGGCGGTGAAGGAGGCGATCAAATAGCGATTGACCACTCTATGCGCGGTGCAGACGCTCAATATGATATAGAGCTCTCTGATCTGCTTGCAGCCTCAGGGGTAGCTGATGCGATTCAGTAACTAATACAACGGATTGCGCCTCGCGAGGTATCCAACAGTTGGGCTATCAAACTAAGTGGCACGTTCAGAACTGGTAACGCATAGATCATGCCTGAGTGTACACATGACTAGTACACCTGTAGAGCCGTTGTTTGAGCGCAGCTCGCACCTATAGCAGTCAAGGCAGCCACATGCTTAAGGAGGGTTTGCGATTTGCGTCGTACAAATTTAACGCCAGGAGGACAAGAGGTTCGATCATCCACAATTGAGCCCAAATAACGGTGTTGTCGCACCCAGCTTATCGGTGTCTCGTCAAGGTACAGTCGGCTCATTGTTCGACGAGCACGTTCTTTAGCATGATGTGCTATTGCATTGCAGCCGACTTAGTAGGTGATATTCGCAGGTGAACTTCAGCCAAGTACTCCGAAGTCTCGTTCAGAGCTCTTTGCAAACTTCCACCTAGCTGCGGACCAAGGCGCGAAGGGCCACTTATCCGCAGAGCAATATCATCTGCCTAGATAGCTATGCCCACAGGGAAGGCAATTTCCCGAGGCAAACTATTTGGAAGCGTAGCGAGTAGGGTGTTTAACGGAAACGGCGTATTTCGCTGCCCTGTGGGACACCACACCTCACAATGCGGGATTCACTTGTTATTCCTCCGACATGCGCTTTCATCCGGCGCTCCGACAGAAACTTAGGCACAAAGCGGAGCAGACGACCCGAAATCCCCGTGGTTGCAAGAGCGAAAATAATTTCCTTATGCGGAATCGAGTCGAAAGCTTGCTGTCTGTCTAGGCAGAACATGTAAGCGGATTGCTCGTTTCTTCTAGCAAATTAGAGCGCTGAGACAAGTTCCGAAATGCTGTCCAGAGCTGAACGACGCCGATGAAAGTCACTCATGACATCAGGGAAGCAATTTAGCTCCTATAGCCTGACATCTAGGTGAAACAGGTTCATTCGTTCCATTAAGATAGAGAGAGATAAGATAATGCAGAGAAAGGCAGGGAGGTTAACCAGAGGTAGTTCCGGTTGGCTACCCTGCGCAGGGGGGAGGGTTAAAGGGGATAAAAAGAGCAACAGAGCGGAAGAGGAAGATAGAAAGAAAGAGAGACAAGCACGAACAAAGCGCGTACAGTAAAGAGCGGTAGGGGGCGGCATTCTTAGAGTCTGTCGTTCCATTAAATTGATGATACTTGAAGTGAGGGATATTCGCCGGAAGGATTTGCGGTGTCTTGCAGGGCGCCTGGCCTTTAAAATTCGTATTACCACGGACGATTTCCATTAAGCAGGGATTACACAGATTCTACACACTTTAATATATTCGTCTAATATACGTTCATGAAAACTCTTAACGATGTACCCCAGTGCTTGATACGGCACACTAATACCGGATAGCTAAGGCAAGAAAGGCGTACAATTGAAATGATTTATTTTGCTTTTGTGCTTTCTAATCATGCCTAACCAATGAGTACACATAATAGAAGATGGGCAGTTTACGCAGGAATTGTGACGTCGCGTGACAAGCAGGTGGAGTTAGGGAGGACCAAAAAAATGTTTGACCAACCATGCAGTGCTGATTCCAGAAACGAGATAGATACAGTTTGAAATAATTTTACGTTATAGCACCCCTGTCTTCCATTTTCGCCTTGTCAGTTGTTCAACGTGGTTTTCACACAAATAATAAAGAAACATCTTAGCTTCTTCTCCTTCTTTTTATTTATATGCGAAGCATTTCTTGGCGAACACAGTATCTATCTAGCCGCCTACGTCTTGGTGCTCTCATGGTCGTTTCGTGAACTTGGTAGGTGCCCGCATATTGCTTCGCCTAACATCGGTTACCCTAGGGCGTGGGATGTGCTGACTTTCTTTCTTTCTTTCTTTCTTTCTTTCTTTCTTTCTTTCTTTCTTTCTTTCTTTCTTTCTTTCTTTCTTTCTTTCTTTCTTTCTTTCTTTCTTTCTTTCTTTCTTTCTTTCTTTCTTTCTTTTCCTTTTTGGAGTAGTCAGTTATGACGGAGATAACAATGGCGTTCTCCTTGTCTCACTGGCCCATAAGTACGCCCGCTGTTTTGGTATTGTTGACGCTTCGTTAAATGTACAACATTATTGGGAATCTGCCTAGAACACACGCATCGAAGTCACGTGTCGCGACGAATTAAGCACGAGCCACGGGTAACGAATGAAAAAAAAAACGCACCGTGCAACAGAAGCCGGGCGCGTTGTATAACATTACAGTACCAGTCCTGATATAAATTACTCCAAGCTCTCGACCGGCCCTCGTTTCATGCATTACGCGTAGCTTCGTGACGTAGACCAATGCGCACGAGCAGTGATTGCAAAAAAAGGCTATCGTCTCGTCTGTCACGAACCTGGACCTGAGTGCGAACCGGCTAGACAAGACTGTATTGGGCAGCACAAGAACGCACGCATCAGGATCGATCATTTTCATTACGCAACATGTTTAATCAGGTGGGGAGGCGAGACGAAGCGAGCTGTTTAGATGGAGCAGCCATATACCTCTGGTCATTACCCACCGGGATTAGAGAGAGGGAGAGAGAAAAGAGACCGGAGAGAGAAAAGAGGGGGGGGGGGGGTGTTCTTGTAATGCGGCTTCGCCGCACTGCGCACCTCCTCCAGGAGAAGCCAGGCGCGCGAACAGCAGGGTACGGGCAGTCATTTCCGGCGCACTTCGCGCGCCTCCCCGCTGTAGGCGAGCTACGCCGGAGCGCGGAGGAGGGTTTGTTCGGGAGCCGGAGCATCGGCGTGTGCAATGAAGCTGGCGCGCAACAAATGGAGCCCGGGCGCGGGCGGTTCTCGAATGCCCAGTAATTACTCGCGCCCGGCGTTTTTCAGTGTAGGTTCCAAACCTCGAGGCGACCGTGTTTTCGGCTGGCCCGTCATTGTTTGCTAACCAGACGTTAAGTAGATTGTACTCGCATACCAGTGTGAATGCTTTTTCGCCCAGTTCCTGTGTTTCGACGTCGAACTGATAACGCAGCAATGTCCATCCTTGGTAAAAAGTTCCGTATAGATAAGACAAGTGGTGCTCATGATGAAGTCACCTCGGTGAGATTGTGACGACTGTCCTACCACGTGTATTTGTTTTTTTTTATTTTTTGTAAGTAGCTGTCCGTGTTCCCTTTTCATTAAATGTGCCGCGGCAATTTTCTTGGGGCAGGAGGCGAAATTTGCTTTGCGTTGATATTACGTTTGATTGGGAGATCCGAAAAAGAAAGAAATAGTGCAGTCTGACTTGGCTGGCATTTTCTCGACCAAGACAAAAATAATTCCCGCACGTGTCAAAACTTTTTTATTCGTAGCTACACGAAGCGGTCGCCTGTGTCGAGGTGCCGCTAACGCTAGCGTAGTGTTCTTGGCCGTCGTGGAACCTAAGGAGCGAGCATAACGGGACGCAAGCACGAGCGCATGTGCACCCACAAGGAAATGTGCGAGCTCACTCCAACTCTTACTACAAATGACAAACCAGACTAGAAAACTTGCGCGCAGCGACCTTACGAAAAGAATAAAGTAAAACAAACAAAATGGAAACGGAGGTTGAAAAAAAAAACAGGATAGACGACCCGCATTCGAGATCTCTTTCGTCCGCCTCCCCCTGTTGCCAAAGCAAACACGGCAACATTGCCGATGCACGGGAGTGTGTGCCCCCCACCTCCACCCCTCCTTTGACGCCGGTGAGAGGGCGAGCGAGGGTAGGGCTGACACACCGCTGTGCCGATACGCACAACTCTCGTGCCTCCACACTCACAACCTCGCCAACCAGAGCGTGCGCATCGGCACACTGCGCCGCGCACACCGCACCGAACGTAGAGTGTTCTATCTCGGAAACTACACACAACGCCTTGCACGACTGCTGCGCACTTCGACGAAAGCGGGCTGACGGGAAACAAGAACGGGCGGAGGGGGGGACTGCCGAACTGGCGCGCGCGCTGCGAGCTGGGGTACCTTGTTCCCGAGACACTTCTTTAACTTTGCGCATTTCTTTTCATCGTCGGTTTGTTTGTTTGTTTGTTTGTTTGTACTCTGGTTTGGCAGTTTGTTTAGAAAGGCGCACCTGAGCGTGACAGTTCAAGGATACAAGCGAACAACAAATCTGTAGTCGTCGCCTCGGCGTGGTGTAGCAGCCTCGGGAAGGAAGTTGAAGTTGCCCCCTCCAGCTTCCTCTTTTATTATCATTTCATTTTTGCCCCCCGTTTTTATTGCATCTCGACCGCCTCCTCACTTCTCGGGAGTGTTAGTCGAGTGCCGAAATACGGGAGTGAACCAAAAGTGTTTCCTAGTGCCCAAGCATGGAGGAAAGGCGTTATGCGTGTCAATTTTTTTTGTGGGGTGGGGGGAGGTACGGTTGTTCGTTTTTCCGCCTACCGGGAAGCGTTTGCAGCTGCCAAACTTTGTCGTCTGTCTTTTTTTTGCGTGTGTGTGACGCAAATTCGCCCGCAAAAGCCTCCGTCGCAGTCCGGTATGTAGGGCGAAGCGGGGCATCCGGATGTTGCCGCCACGAGCGCGTGGTCCTTCGGGTAGTCTTCGCAGCTCGCGTAACCTTCTTCCCTACGGCTTTTGTGTCACACGCATCTGATGGCGTTGCTGCTAGTGCTGCCACATTTCTTTTCTTTTTTCTTCCCCAGGGCCGCTTTTTCGCGCCCTACGCCGACGACGGGCGCTTGCACTGCTCACGACGTAACTTCGGCGCATCTGTTTACCTCTGCGCCGCCACGTAAGGCGAGCGTGAAGGGAAGCGAGTCTCCCCCTGTCGTCTTCCTCCTCCAAGGCGACGAAACTGCGCGTTTCTTCTTTGCGGCGTTCCCGTGCCGATTGCCGCGTGCCTGCCGGATCCGCGGGGCTATGTCATACGTACGCCGCTTCTTACGACGACGCGTATACGGCAGCTCGAGGAAGGCGTTGAGCGGATTCGTGCTCTCATCGAAAAAGAAGTCGCTGTGTCAGCGGCCTTGAATCACGTACTCCAACGCGCGGATGTGTCGCAGCTCTCACTTGGCGATGCGCTCTCGTCTGCGGCTTTCACTCGAACAGAAAGCACTGAGACTTGGTCGTGTATATGCGTGCGCAATATGTTCTTTTTCCAGAGCAACTGCTGCGTTCGCGGCCTATACCGGAGGTATGTATAGACGCGTGCAGAGCCAAACGTGAAATCGTGTAAAAGCGTCGATTGTTAGGCACCATATTGTGTGATGCAGGATGTTTCCAACCTTGTGGTGAGTAGATGGCGTCTAAAACGTGGCGTCTGCGATGCGTTTCGGGCTCCCGAGTCGGTTTTGGTGCACGCGGACAGCGTAAGCCTATATAGCCTTCGAGACCCGTTTCTATTATCCAGAGAGAACCGTCACTGGTGCGGGGATTTGGACACCGCCGAATCCACATTTTTGGGGAACCACACCATATTTTTGGAGCACCAAAAGCTTCGTTTAATTATTTCTTTATTCGGAATAAATACGAGATTCTAGGAATAAATATGTGCGTCTTGCCGCGGCCTATCTTACAAGCAATATAAACGAAAAAAATAGATCGCTAGGGTCGTTCAGGTATATTGCACGTGTGAGTCAAGCGTAGAAAAACGTAACATGTCTAAAAACTGTTTTGGGCAAAGCTTGACAGCAGTAATTGGCATTATGCATATTTCAGCTAAGCAGGCCGACAAACAAATCGAGAGATGGCGTCAAACTACGCTAAAGTATTCACTATAGACTTTTGTGGCACTCGAGTGCCGTTTACAAACATTGAAGCAAGCAACGTTGGAACACATTTACAGCATGCACAGTTTTCGGTAACATGTCTGCACAGATGTTTCCGTAAAACTCAACAGCTCTGCTGTCATCATGCCGGCATCATCCCGCCAAAATCTGAAGAAATCAAGTTTTAAAAAATTCGTCAGCCCTTCCACTCAGTGAAGAAGGAGGAGCGGCGAAGCTGTGGTGTGTTTCACATCGTCGACGCATCTATGTATATATAGGTATTATTATTATTATTATTATTATTATTATTATTATTATTATTATTATTATTATTATTATTATTATTATTATTGAAGGACACACAACACACAACGAATATATCTTTTGACTGTGGACAGATTTATTCTTATTCTTTTATGAAGTAGTGACGTATGCAAGTACCGCCGCATGGAAGACGGGAATTTCACAATATTTACAACTTCACTGTGAACTGCGTAATTATGAAAAGTACATGAAACGGCGTAATGTTAGAGTCGTCCGTGCTGCACTTGATTTCATTGATCAGGAACCACCGCAACAATGCGCAATCTTTAGTGAACCCAAGGTAGCCCTTCACTGCGTACAAACCCCAGTGTGCCACGGTCTCAATCAACAACTGGCCTCAGAAATTCGACAGATATATAATCGCAGCCATGATAAGGGACACAGGAACAAGGACAAGACTTTACTAAATGACAAGGGACACAGCCTAATCTTTCAGTGGTTTTCACGATATTGCAACACCAGCGGGAATGACCATGCCGACGAAGCCGCCCGATCTGCACATGCAAGTGCAAGTCGATGTGTCTTGATTCCGCTTTTGCGAACAGATGCTGTGACAGGGCTGCGGTGGATGCCCCATGAATGTACTACTGCACCCTGTGGTACTCGAACGTTTTCACCATGTGTCGTTTGCTTTCATTGTCTCTGGATATACAGATGCACCTACTGCCACGGTTACTACTACATGAACAGACCCTGCTGCTGCGCCTGTGGTAGGCGTAGCATTCACACACTCTTATGCCTTCCTCAGTGGAATGACCAATTAGCCCCACGCGTGACAGGTGCGGCTGTGGTGAGACGCTCGCACACATCATCTATGTCTGCCCGCGCTATAGTGCCGAGGTGCAAGTGGTGCGCAGAGTGCTGGACCACTTGGACAGTCGTGCACTATCAGAAGCAAAAGATCTAGGCCAGGGCTCCCAAAGAACAACCTTATTCACGCTGCTAAGGTTCCTGCGCTCTACGTTCCTTCACGATAGATTTTAAAACGCCACCCTCTACCACTATATGACGTACGCGGTTCGTTTGTGCTCGTCTTTCTTTCACTCGCTCCCTTCTTTAGACTCTCTTTCTCTTTAAAACTCCGTACACCTTCCCCCGCCCAATGTAGCCAACCGGAACTAGCTCTGGCTAACCTCTCTGGCTCTCTGTGCATCTTTTCCCTCTATCTCTCTCTATCTCTCTCATGACAGTAGCACTCTCATGTTTCGAGCCGTTGACTGGTAATTTTCGAAAACACCCGACGAGATAATTATGCACTCAATTATTTACTGACTTGGAAAGCAAATTTAGCATCAGCGAACAAGGACAGAAGCGAGAGACGACACCACACCGACTCCCTTCTGTCCTTGTTCGCTGGCGCTAAATATGCTTTCCAAGTCAGCTTACCAAGACGCCCAACAAATGGCAATGCCAAATATTTACCTTCTCGGGCAAGCGCGCATAATATTTCAAATAGCCTTACAGAATGCTGTGCTATTACAAAAATTTTGTTGTCTCTTTATTTACACCATGATATACATTGCATGTACATAGTTACTAAGCTTAATTTTATAGCACTACACATCAAAGCTCATGCTATAAATTCAATTTGACTTGATGTATCAAATGGCTTTTTCGGACGACGTCATCTTTAACGTGCACCTTGGTCTTGTCTGGCAGGTCCTGTGCTACCGGGGCTTAGCGGAGAGAAGAGAACTAGGAGTCGGATTCCTGATTAATTAGGATATAGCTGGTAACATACAGGAATTCTATAGCATTAACGAGAGGGTGGCAGGTCTTGTTGTGAAACTTAATAAGAGGTACAAAATGAAGATTGTACAGGTCTACGCCCCTACATCCAGTCATGATGACCAGGAAGTCGAAAGCTTCTATGAAGACGTGGAATCGGCGATGGGTAGAGTGAAAACTAAATACACGCTACTAATGGGCGACTTTAATGCCAAGGTAGGCAAGAAGCAGGCTGGAGACAAGGCAGTGGGGGAATATGGCATAGGCACTAGGAATAGCAGGGGAGAGTTATTAGTAGAGTTTGCGGAACAGAATAATATGAGGATAATGAATACCTTCTTCCGCAAGCGGGATAGCCGAAACTGGACGTGGAGGAGCCCGAACGGCGAGACTAGAAATGAAATAGACTTCATACTCTGCGCTAACCCTGGCATCATACAAGATGTGGACGTGCTCGGCAAGGTGCGCTGCAGTGACCACAGGATGGTAAGAACTCGAATTAGCCTAGACCTGAGGAGGGAACGCAAGAAACTGGTACATAAGAAGCCGATTAATGAGTTAGCGGTAAGAGGGAAAGTAGAGGAATTCCAGATCAAGCTACAGAACAGGTATTCGGCTTTAACTCAGGAAGAGGACCTTAGTGTTGAAGCAATGAACGACAATCTTGTGGGCATCATTAAGGAGTGTGCAATGGAAGTCGGTGGTAACTCCGTTAGGCAGGATACCAGCAAACTATCGCAGGAGACGAAAGATCTGATCAAGAAACGCCAATGTATGAAAGCATCTAACCCTACAGCTAGAATAGAACTGGCAGAACTTTCGAAGTTAATCAACAAGCGTAAGACAGCTGACATAAGGAAGTATAATATGGATAGAATTGAACATGCTCTCAGGAACGGAGGAAGCCTAAATGCAGTGAAGAAGAAACTAGGAATAGGCAAGAATCAGATGTATGCTTTAAGAGACAAAGCCGGCTATATCATTACTAATATGGATGAGATAGTTCAAGTGGCTGAAAAGTTCTATAGAGATTTATACAGTACCAGTGACACCCACGACTATAATGGAAGAGAAAATAGTCTAGAGGAATTCGAAATCCCAAAGGTAACGCCGGAAGAAGTAAAGAAAGCCTTGGGAGATATGCAAAGGGGGAAGGCAGCTGGGGAGGATCGTGTAACAGCAGATTTGTTGAAGGATGGTGGACAAATTGTTCTAGAGAAACTGGCCACCCTGTATACGCAATGCCTTATGACCTCGAGCGTACCGGAATCTTGGAAGAACGCTAACATAATCCTAATCCATAAGAAAGGGGACGCCAAAGACTTGAAAAATTATAGACCGATCAGCTTACTGTCCGTTGCCTACAAACTATTTACTAAGGTAATCGCAAATAGAATCAGGAACACCTTAGACTTCTCTCAAGCAAAGGACCAGGCAGGATTCCGTAAAGGCTACTCAACAATAGATCATATTCACATTATCAATCAGGTGATAGAGAAATGTGCGGAATATAACCAACCCTTATATATAGCTTTCATTGATTACGAGAAAGCGTTTGATTCAGTCGAAACCTCAGCAATCATGGAGGCATTACGGAATCAGGGTGTAGACGAGCCGTATGTAAAAATACTGAAAGATATCTATAGCGGCTCCACAGCCACCGTAGTCCTCCATAAAGCAAGCAACAAAATCCCAATAAAGAAAGGCGTCAGGCAGGGAGATACGATATCTCCAATGCTATTCACAGCGTGTTTACAGGAGGTATTCAGAGACCTGGATTGGGAAGAATTGGGGATAAAAGTTAATGGAGAATACCTTAGTAACTTGCGATTCGCTGATGATATTGCTTTGCTTAGTAACTCAGGGGACCAATTACAATGCATGCTCACTGACCTAGAGAGGCAAAGCAGAAGAGTGGGTCTAAAAATTAATCTGCAGAAAACTAAAGTAATGCTTAACAGTCTCGGAAGAGAACAGCAATTTACAATAGGCAGCGAGGCACTGGAAGTCGTAAGGGAATACATCTACTTAGGGCAGGTAGTGACGGCGGATCCGGATCATGAGATGGAAATAATCAGAAGAATAAGAATGGGCTGGGGTGCATTTGGCAGGCATTCTGAGATAATGAACAGCAGGTTGCCATTATCCCTCAAGAGAAAAGTATATAATAGCTGTGTCTTACCAGTACTCACCTACGGGGCAGAAACCTGGAGGCTTACGAAAAGGGTTCTACTCAAATTGAGGACGACGCAACGAGCTATGGAAAGAAGAATGATAGGTGTAACGTTAAGGGATAAGAAAAGAGCAGATTGGGTGAGGGAACAAACGCGAGTTAATGACATCTTAGTTGAAATCAAGAAAAAGAAATGGGCATGGGCAGGACATGTAATGAGGAGGGAAGATAACCGATGGTCTTTAAGGGTTACGGACTGGATCCCAAGGGAAGGGAAGCGTAGCAGGGGGCGGCAGAAAGTTAGGTGGTCGGATGAGATTAAGAAGTTTGCAGGCACGGCATGGCCACAATTAGTACATGACCGGGGTTGTTGGAGAAGTATGGGAGAGGCCTTTGCCCTGCAGTGGGCGTAACCAGGCTGATGATGATGATGATGGTCTTGTGCCGAGGGTTTTCTTACATTTCGTTGCAATCGTAATTGGGCTGCCGAGACTAGCATTCCAACCCGCAACCTTTTGTTACGCAGCTGTACTTCGTAGTGACTAAGTCATCACAGCGGGTAACCTTTATAAAGAGTCCTATGTTGAACTGTATGATTGATATGTTTATTAATCTAGTACCAAGAATCCCGGCCTGCGCTAACGTTTATCTTAGTTGTTCCCTTAGATCCGCTGCTCTATTTTTCATGAGGTGTTACAAGCGTGCTTCTAGTGACAAATGAAAGCTGCGAGAAACCGCGCTGCTAAATGCTCAATTTACTTCTCTCGTGCCTAGTATCTGCGGTGTATAGATCAGCGAGCACGATTACTCCAAGGCACGGTAATGTGCGCGTAAATCATTAATGCAATACGTGTGGTATAGGATTTCAATATCGTAACAAACCGTGTTGGGACTTTGCGTTTATTGCAATACCTGTTAACTAGAATATACCGGCTGCATTAGTAACATAGGACGAATGGTATTTATTACTTTTTTCTTTTGCTTTGCGTGCTACCTTTTGTTAGCACATTAGCTACTGCGAAAGTGTTCGGTTATGCGGGACCAGCATCTTATGAACTCAATGAGTGCACCAACAGTGGACACAGTTGTTGGCTCGATTTCGCTTTTCCCATTAAAAAGCTGTAGGCATTGTCAATGATTATTCGCGATACGCTAGCAGCTTACAGCAGTACGTGCCGCTCAATATAACGGCACGTAAAAGGCGTGCTCCCTGTTTCGGAAGATCGTTCGTAAACATTTTTCAAACACCTAAAAGGTGTTTGTTTGTTTGTTTATTTGTTCAACAGACGAGTAACCTACCCCTGCCCGCTTTGTTTCTTTATTTGTGACGCACTGACCGTCTTCCACCCGTTGCTCGCTTACCCTTTGTTTCGCCTTTTCGAAAATGCATTTAACACACACGCGATGACTATATCCTGAGCGTGATGCAAAGTTCTCTTTTTTTTTCAAAATTCGCCTCGTAACTAGTATCGAATCTGAGCAACGGTTATAATTAAAACCCCTCCTCAGTGTTTTCTTTTTATTTCTGTCTTATAGCTACGCTGCACGCGATACAACTCTTGCGAATGAAATAATATGAGGGAGACAGTAAGATGATTCGAATACGATGATCAGGAACCGCCGCAAACTGAATTCAACTCTTCTCACAAAGAGAGGGCTTAGTGCAAGATCACGACGCGCGAACGGCCGACGTCGAATGGTAATTGTAATGAAAAGACACAGCCTAGCACCACGGAAAGCGTGGACCTTCCGCGACGCGAAATAACGATACACCATACACGTACGCCCTTCGTATACAGAGCCCGCTTAATCTCCACATCCGCAGTGTTACGCCCGGGCTGCCTCTTTTCTTGGGAATTTGTCGGCATCCGTCTACACTGAGTCGTGTGTCACTTCCTTTTAAATATTTTTTTTCTTCGCTTTCGTTCCTCTCTCTCTCAAGCCATTTCTTTTCATTTTCTCTGTGAGTGCATCCTTTCCGTTTACCCTAGCGACCGGCGAGTCGCTGTTCGGCTTCCCGTGGCACCCTGGGGGTCTCGTGCGTTGCCATCGGAGCCCCGCGAGACGGAAACCGGAAGTGGGCAGAGCCTCAGTTTCCGGTCCAATCGCCGACGTCACTCCCGCCCTTTCTTTGCAAACCGCCCACGCCGCTGCTGCTGCTGCTCTTCCGTCTTGGCCGCGCCGCCTTTTGTTCGCGTGGCCACTTTACGAAAAAAAGAAAGAAAGAAAGAAATAGCGCTCGCCGCTCCTGATAGGATCATGCCCTTGATACCGTAATGTAATGGGATTTGGAAACTGGGCCGCCACCGCCTCCTCCGTTTCCTTCAGCACTACGGGGGTTGGAGGAAACGGCCATCCCCACTGCTGCGCTAGCGCATCCACTACTGGAGCTTTAGCTTGTCTCCTTCACTTATCTGTAGCTCCTCCGTGTTCTTGCTTGAAACCTCTTCTTCCTCCTCTTTCGCTCCCCTCCCCGTTTTCCACCCCCTTCGAAAAGCTCCCAACGCTTTTTCGTTTTTTTTTCCTTTTTCATCTTTTGTTGATGCTTGTTGATTGCGTTTCCGCGCTTTCTTTCGCAGCGCCGCGACTGCGACGTCCCGGCGACTCTTCCAACACGCGTTCTCCGCCCACGGCTACCGTACACCAGCAAGCCGCCGAAGCCTCTTTCGGACGAGGAGGAGGTGCGCTTATAAAAGCCCATGATTCAGTTTCAGCGTAGCAGTTTTCGGGCGACCCAGCGGGGTCGCGGCGAGAGGAGCGGCGTACCCGCTCACCCTTCTCGCGACCTGCGATTGCTTTTCTGACCAGTTCGAAATTGCTCTTGATCCAGCGGCCGGCAGGCCTTCCCGGCTGCCAGCCACAGGGGGAGGGGGAGCTCTCTTCATTCCCTTACAGAAAGAGGCGTCGTCGTCCGTCTTCTTGCTTTTTACGCGTCTTGTTCATTTTGTAGCCGTCCAAACAATCAAAGAAAAGATAAAAAAGGAAGAAAGAAACAGATTGGAAGGAAACTAAACTTACGTTCTTCGCGGCTGCTGTGCAGCTTCCTCTATACAGCCTTCTTCGGGGAGTGTAGACTTCTACACTCCCTCCCCCCTTTCCTCAAGTTTCTCCTTCTCTTTTTCTATGAAAGTGCCTGCCGGACGGTGGCTTACTGTCGGCGTGGCGCGTGTTCCGGACCACTTTGGCTACGGGCTTCGGCCTGCGATAAGTCTATGTCGGAGCGGTTGCATCGCTGTAGAAAACGAAAAGTACATAGCCGTCAGACCGTCGTTGCTTCTAGTTTTTTTTGATCAGTCGTCTTGTCTTTTATTTTACAACATCGCACAAAAAAATTAGCTGCTCAGTTCGGTACGTTTTTGTTATATGGTATTTGTTTTCATTTTTGCCGTATACGTTGTATGTCTTCTTCTAAGGTCATGAGCTGAACTTGCGGGGCTGTAGCGCTTAAACTAATGTCGTACATGGGCCCTTCGAAATGCAATTTATTAAGCCCTCGCAGAAGACGTTCGGTGGTATCGTCTCAGCGCTACGGGTTACGCCGCATTCGATCTACTAAAAAGAAGCTCGGGACTGTGCGGACTGACGTCTCTGATATCGCGCCCAACCATGGGCTAGTGCTCAAAGTCGGAAATGCTGTTTCGGGGAGTTCTACTTCGGAAGGGCCTTCGGAAGTGACAGACTTGGGTTATAAATTGAGAACGGCGACGCGCAACGTAAACTGCTACTTGCTATAGCCGCGCTAATACTGACATGCCGCTCTGCTGATACTCTGCTCGTGATCCGTTTGGGATGGATGCACAATTCTACACCGCGCAGCTGCTTGCAGCGGGCCTTAGGATGACAGGAACACTGGACGGGAATTCACGAACCTTTTCGTGCTCTTCGCCGACTGCTGCCTGCCTTCGCTATTAGTATGTCCGGTACCACATTTGACTAGCTCTAGTTGCTCCTTCGAACAATTCTAGAGAAAGATCCTTTACGTGAGTACTGGCCCTGATCCTTTCATGGCTTCAAGGCACGCAGTGGTGCTTATAGGAAGTGTAAACTTTGCGGGTAATACTGAAAGGTTATGATCCCCAAGACAGCGTGGAGAGGCTTCAGGCAATCTACTTTCGACTTGGTGCGTAGAAATGCAATTTAGCTGCTTGTAAAAATTCGTTAGAGATGATACAGGCGAAAGTGTGCATTTACCGCGAATAAATAAAGAAACGCGCACTCTAGATAGATAGATAGATAGATAGATAGATAGATAGATAGATAGATAGATAGATAAGATAGATAAGATAGATAAGATAGATAAGATAGATAGATAGATAGATAGATAGATAGATAGATAGATAGATAGATAGATAGATAGATAGATAGATAGATAGATAGATAGATAGATAGATTGCACTATCGCTTAGGGTCTCGATGCGACAGAACCGCATTGAAGGAACAAACGTTACAAAACAATCTTCAGTACATTATTCTTTGAGAGCGCTCATTGACTACTGAATAGGTAACCTTTTACGTAAAGCACACACACACACACACACACACACACGCACACACACTTGTTTGAGGCTTATTATTGCCATACAAAAGATAGGAAGCAGAGGATTCGCTTCGGAAATGACAATTCGAAAATGAACACGGTCTTTCGAGGGAAGAAGATCGAATGCTTGTGCTGCTGCCGATCATTGCCATGCTGTTCGAACATCCCTGCGCGCGGCGCACACGAACATTAGCGCCAGATTTTCCTCCGACATTCAGGTATAGCGTGGCATTTCACGGTGCACACTAAGTTCCCCGAGATAGGGCGACGCGCACGCGGCACAGCACGCCACCTGATCTCGGAGGCCACATTTTCACACCGTCGACCAGTCGAGCCGATCCGGAGAATAGAAATCGTAGGCGCGCTCTACTACGCGACGGTCATTCGGAAGCCACCAACTGTAAGCTTTTGCTGCACAGTTCACATCGCAGCTCCGTGCATTTCTCTTGCATATTCTCCCGATGAAAAACAACGGAAGAGCTGAGTTCTCGCCTCGTGCAGCCGACCGGAACCCACCGCCATAGCGCATGCCGGCCGAAGACTGCCCGCTGTTATTCCATCGTGCAGCCGGCCGCCAGCGGGGTTCGCTGCAGCAGCTTCCACCGACTCCGCCGCCGCTACTTCTGTAGCTGGCGTTCCCGCTTGCGCCAGTGGCGCACTAGTTCGTCGCAACAATTTTATTACTCGGCAATTGGAGGCCGTAAAAGGGAGCCCCTCACCCCACCCCAACCTTCCGCCCCTTCCTGAGTTCTGGCTACGTCAGTTCGCCCTTCTGTTCCTTCCTGCGGCTCTGAGGCGCTACCCCTCCGTCTGCCAGTTCAGTTCGCCGTTACTGCGGACCGTGAGCCGGCTACGAGCAATGGTGGGCCCCCTTCCTCCCCCCCCCCACCCCCCACCTTTTTTTTTTCCTTCCAAGATAGCCGGTGGCTCTCGCAGCAGTATAGCAGCGGTAGTAGCAAAGTGACGCCGGCCGAGCAACGGGTGGATTCGTGCGCGGCAGTAAAGTGCGCGGACCAGGCGGCGGCGAAACGCTGTTCTACTTTTCCGCGCGGGCTTCATCGTCGGTGCGCAGCAGGATGCGCGGGAGCAAACGAGCAAAGCGGCTGCCGTCCGTTCCTCGGGCTTCGCGGGGACGCGTCCTTCTTTCATCTTTGTTAACGTTCTGCGCGCAGAGCCGATTGCCGCGTCTCGCTAGTTGCGTGCATCGCAAGCCCTTCGAGGACGAAGAGCCTTCTTGCGTATTCGAGGCCACGGCGCTTCAAGTGATCGTCTGAATTCGCCGCACAACTTGCTACGAGGAGCAAGCTCCCACGGAAGGACGAACGTGTCCGGCGTTTCATAGGCTTTAGCTTGAAAGCGACGAATTCCAGAACGTAATCGGGGCGTTTTCGAACGGCCCGTATAGCCGGGCGGCGACAGCCACGCGCATTTACCGCGCCTCTTTACTGCAAGCAGGCTTCGACAATGCTGCACAAAACAGCCGGCTTGTGCGAGCAATGCCGAGCCGACCAGGAGCGCGGGCCCACGTTCGACGAGCCAGAGCAACGACGCCCTGCCCGGCTCGGCTCGGCTGCTGCTGCTTTCGGCGACCGCTTTGCTCGACGGTTTTATGCCTCGCGTTTTTCGGGAAGCCCTCTCAGTGAGTGAGCGCTGCTGCCTCTACGCCGCGTCTGCCTCGCTGTCGGGCGTCCATAAAACGTGAAAGCCTCCTATTTGTTCGCCTCCCCGCCCCTTTTAATTAACGACTATTAATTCTGTTTTACGGGAGCCGAAATGACTGCTGTTTCATGCCCCTCCCCCTCCCCCCTCCCTTACCGTCCGCGCGCGAGCGGATCAGGACGCAGTGGGAGGAGGCGCCACCCACCTCTGTCAGTGGCCCCGTTCTCACCCCCGTCTCCTTCACCTCTTTTTCAATCGACAAGGGGGGCTTAGAGCAACGACGGCGCCGTCTTTCTCGTGCTACAAGCGGGCGAAGTGCTCCGCGTTGTGCTTTATGTATTCGGCGACGACAAACGAAGGGATCACGTGGCCCGCCCGTTCTGCCGGTTCGCGCATAGGGAAGGCCTCGACGGACCGTGTACGCTTCGCCGGAGCTTCAGCGCTGATTAATTTCTTTCTAATGTCTTATAATTAGACTGATTAATTGCTAGTGATACCCCGAAGGAACGCCGAACTTATTATACTCACTTTCTCGCGCAGCTCCTCGTAGGCGCGGATATTTACGGTCGGGGGAAAAAAGAAGGAACAGGAAAAAAATCAAGTCCTTTAGAAAGACAGCAAAATGCGAGACGCTTGAATCTCTACGAGTATACGAGACTCCGCGATAATCTTCAAAAATTAGCTCGAAAATACTCCCTATGCCTCATCAAAGCCGAATTTGTCGGGCTACGCCGACGCACCTGAAACTGCTGCTAGAAAAACGCTTATGATGAAATGTCCCTACTATAAATTAGAGCTGTCTGTAAAGCGCCAATTTATGCATTACGATGTTTGAGTAAATTTTGGATGCAGTTGGTAAATTTACTTACTTTAGCGGACCCGTCGTGGTTGCTCAGTGGCTATGGTGCTGGGCTGCTGAGCACGTGGTCGCGGGATCGAAGCCCGGCCACGGCGGCCGCATTTAGATGGGGGTGAAATGAGAAAACACCCGTGTACTTAGATTTTGGTGCACGTTAAAGAACCCCAGCTGGGCGAAATTTCCGGAGTCCTGCACTACGGCGTGCCTCATAATCAGAAAGTGGTTTTGGCACGTTAAACCCCATAATTTTTTTTTTTACTCCAGTGAATCTGAGAAAACAATAAACAGAGACAGGCTTGAGTTTATTGAGTGCTTGCGCATGGCTGCAAGGATTCAGTCGTCAGTTACACCAGAACGACGTGACACTCAGATAAGGTGCCTAGCAAGGCGGACAGTTAGTCTCGGCATAACCTCATTGCTTTCTTTAAGTTACTTTCTTTGCGCGTTTGGAACGCATTCCTATATTGAACAGTACTGCGTTGCCTTTTTAGTTTGTTTACTTTACTTAAGGATCTTGCTATATCTTTCTTGTTTTCATCGTGTATTCGTTGCCGTGATTTCCAGAGCAAGAGCCGCCGTACCAACAAAGAAAGGCAAGGCGTTGCCAGGGCCATGCGTATCACACGCGATCACAAAGCTACTATAATGTGGGATCGAAACGGCCCAATATGTGCCCGCCTTCCTGGTGGCTAATATAACCAAGTTACTGGGCTTAACGTCCCAAAGCTGTACGGTGAGGGCCACCTCCACGTTCCACACCGTAGAGCTTACGGCTACATCTGCAGTGCAGTTGGTGGTCCTTATAGCTATAAGTACCGCCACGTAGGGTAGCGAACTCACGACCTCGTGCTGAGCACCGCGTCCTCTAGTTGGTGTCGTTCTACGTGTCCGTGCGCGCTAACAATAGCACGGATAGCGTAGCATGCATTCTTCAATGTGCCTATTTCTGGGAAAATGCAAGATGTTGAACGCACCTCTGCATGGGGATCGTGTTTTTCTTCTCAAGGTTCGTTCATCCTACATTCGAGGTCTGATCATCGTTCCATAGTAAGCATCGCCGCTATCCTTACTCGTTGCTCCATTAAAATCTCTAGCCTGTGAAATTTATTTACTCTTACCTGTTTGCTTGTAAACTATAACTCAGGAAAGAAAGAAAGAAAGAAAGAAAGAAAGAGAAAGAAAGAAAGAAAGAAAGAAAGAAAGAAAGAAAGAAAGAAAGAAAGAAAGAAAGAAAGAAAGAAAGAAAGAAAGAAAGAAAGAAGCAGGGATGTTGGCCTGGCTGAGTCCGGTGTGCCATCCCGCACTGGGGGAATGGCAAAGAGGTTATCGAGGATATGAGAACATTAGTATAAACGACAGCTAAGGGGAACTTCGGGATAAAGTTAACCAAGTAGTCGTAGAGCAGCCTGTGGTACATTGTATATGTACCTCAGCACTTCTCTCTTCGATAACTGCGGACAAGGGAAAGCGATTGCTTGTCTTTCTTCTGCCGAGAGGCGCTGATGTATCTCAAGATGGATGCGTGCTTTCGACATGTCCCTTAGCGTATCTGAGGTTAATCTGCGCCACCTCTTTCTGTCTTTCTTAGTTCTCGCTTTTTCCCACAATCAGTGCGGCATGTTAGACCGGGGACCTAATACACGAAGCTACGCTTTCGAAAAAGACAATTTTCTTATTGATCAGCCGCCTTCGCTAATACGCTTGCTTTTATGATGGACGCGTAGATGGTATACGAAGCACTTTAAAGTGAAGAATTCTTTCGTGAATATGAATCTAGATTCGAAAAGCCTCCAAACAAGTTAGTACTGCTGTATCTTAACCGTCGATTTTCTATGATATAGCCGTACAGCCAGAGAGACGCACGCACCAGTTTGACTTGAGAAATATTTTTTTATTGCACAATGCGTCACTTTTGCAACATGCCATATACTTCTTCCCTCTTATTTTGAGTTCGAACGCTAGAACTACTCAACCAAGATAGCGAACGTAATATCGCGGATGGCTCATCAATGTGAAACAGCTCTTAATAAAAAATTAAATTAAACCATAGCCACTGAGCAACCACGGCGGTTAAAACAAACAGTTCTTACGAACTAAGATATTCGGGAATTCCGCTCCTGTTTCTTTTTATTTGTCTTTTTTTTGCGTTCGCAGTCTCAAAATGCTTTGCTTCTAGCGCGCCAAGGCAACGCCGTAACACATGCACAATTGCTTGTGCGATTTTATTATCTCCCTGCTCGCGCATTGTTATTCGGCCCGCACAGGTAAACTTCACCGCGCAATCCACGCGTTTGTTGTTTTGTTTCTCCTCGGGGTGTCCACGAGACTGCGTCATGACCTCGAGCGAGCCACCAGAAATAGAGGAACGCTTACTTCTCGCTCTTCCATCCCACCCGCAGTTTCGATTTTTTTTTCTTCCGTGACGTAGTAGATAGATCTGTAATGCGCCCGCGAGTGGTCCATCGGTTCTGGACGCTGTCATCTCCGTTGCCCCCGAGGACCGTCGTAGACTAACGAATGGCAACGCCGCTGCAGTAACTATATATAATTGTTCGCTTCTACACCGGCAACGCAAACAGCAAAGCTTTCTCCGAGCACACGATGGGCCAGGGGGCGCGCTGTGGGCAAGCCGCCGATAATGGAAAGGAAGTAGACAGACGCGGCGCGGAGCAGCGGGACAAACCGACCCAGCGCGGGCGACGCAGAGATGGCGAAATGAAAAGGAGGATTCGGCCGGCAGAAATGGTGCCTCCTCGTATAGCTGCCGCTTCTTCTATACTCGACTGTCGTTTTCGTCCGGGATTGAGAGGGGTTGACGAAGGGACAGCCGGGGACGGGTACTTACGCGCATGATGTGTCTTTCATGTAGCTCCTATTAAGCCGTCCAAGTGGAGGGGGGGGGAGTGTAAAGAGGGAGGGGGGGGAGTAAGGGAAGGAGGCTGCTGACTTCCTATACGCCCGCTCGCCCGGCGGCGCATGATCCGCACGAAAGGCAAGCGAGCAGGCAGGCAGATGGGCATTTCACGGAGCTTCCACGGCGAGGACCGCACATATAGAGAGCGGCGCGTTCCCGCGGGACCTGCTTGTCTTCCGCTTTCTCCTCCAGTCAGTAACAAGCACCGTCGCGCCCAAAGAGCCACGTGCACCCGGCCGCTTCACCCTCCTCCGTTTTTCCTATATACCTTCTCACGGGGCACCCAACTACACCCCCCTCCCCTTACTATTTGTTTTTTTTTTCTTCGCTTAGCGGAGAGGATTTACTTTTGTTTATTTATCATTGTTTTTCTCCCTTTCCAAACACACGCACAAGGCTGCAGCGAAAAGCATCTCTCTCTCTCTCTCTCTCTCTGCCGCAGCGGCGGCTGCAGGGCTGCCGCCCGGCGATCCATTTAGGCCGGCGCATCCATAAAGTCCATCGCGGCCCCGATCAGCGAGTCGGTACGCTCTCTGGATACAGCAGCGCTGCTGTAGCGGCGGCGGTCACCGCGGGGCCACGATGGGCCTCCGGCGGGCGCCTCGGCTTCTCCCTCCCATCCTGTCAGCGCGATGAAGCGTCGCCGACGCGATGGCGGTTGGCAGTCCCCAAAGTGGACCGAGACAGCTCGTATACATTTATGTCGATAGCGCGCTCCGCCCGCGAGTGTCGCTATTTCGCCTTTCGACGCTCAGGTGCGATCGCCTTCTTCCTCTGCGCCCACCTTTGCTTCCCATTCATATTTTTGTTCACGTCGTGCGCTTATTCCCCTCTCGCGCTGTTGCCGGCGGACGCACTTTGTGCGACGACGCATACTACTTCGCTTTCAGCTGCCGGACAGAGGCGGCGGCATCGGAGAAAAGCGATGCGAGCCGGGTCTAGGAGTCTCTCCTCCTGCGCGTAGATTCCATGCGCTCCGTCCCCCTCTTTCGGCGCTCGTTTCTCGTTTATTCCCTTCAGGTAGATGCGGCACGCGTCGCTAATCGAGGCCTCAGAGACGCCCGGCGATTTCTTTCTCGCGGAGAAGCGAGTTGCACTCTCGCGACGCGTTCCGTAAGTGAATAGGATGACTTCTGTGGCGCTCCCTGGGGGCTCACGTACAGTCCGGGTGTTTCGCATGAGGTACGGTGAAGGTCTGAACCTTTTCTGACAGCTCCTCCGTACTCGGAAGGGACAACGTACGACCTACACGGCGTCGTCTGCGCGGTGCGGTTTGCTCCGTCCCCCTCTTTTTTTTTTTGTGCTGTCATTTGCTATAGTCTCTGTCGCGTTCGTAGCCCGCGGGCGATCTGTCTCGCAGGGCGAATCTGCCTAGCTGTCGTTTCCCTCTTGCCGATCGCGCAACCAGTCCGTTCTCGGCAACCATTTGTTTTCCTTTCGGTCTGCGTCGTCGTTGGCCGCCACGTCTTTGTTTTCGTCCGATTCACGAAGTCTTGTCTTCCTCTTCTGCGGCGGTGCTTGTTCGTGTATTTGGCGAATGTGTGTCGTCGCCGCCTTTTGTCGTCGTTGCAGGCGTGCGCATGTATAGGTCACGGCGCTGTTCTCGAGCTTCGCCGTCTAATCTTCTCTTTACTTTGCCTAGTGTCGATAGCCTGCAGTCATATCTAAACGCTGAAAAAAAAAATGATGGTGAGCAAGTATCCGCGTTGACACGGAAGCGCTTACGACAGGCTACGCGCGAAAATTCAGCCCACGAGCACGGATATGCGTAGACGTGGCTTCCTAGCCCTCTCTTTTTGATAAAGCTGAGTTCCACGGCTTGTTTCGTAAAGAAAAGCATACGATTTCCTGCGTGCCTGTGGACCGTTTTGATTTCAGATTCGGTTCATGTACTCCTCTTTGTCGCAGCTAAACACGTGACTACATGTCTCACACGAATTGACACCGTTCATTGAACAGTAACCAGACCATGAAATGGGGCCCGGAAGCTGTTGAAAAATTCTGAAGCATAAACACAACACTTCACCTCCCCGGGACTGGTTTAGATACCAGTGACACATGATAGATAGCCTCAATAAAAGAAAAAGAAATATATTTGTTCGCACTTTGTTGCGCATGGAATTCGAAGGTCGCTCCAACATCTAGCTAGACGACACACACACACACGCATACAAACACACAAAAAGAACCGTACGCATGCAAACGACGGCTTTGTAAACTCTGCTTAGAGTGATCGCATAAGAATATATAATAAAAGCAATTCAACGTACACATTGGAATTGGTGTGAACTGAAGCTTTCATGAAGCGGTTAACGTAATGGTGCACAACTAAATGCACTGCTTTGGCAAAGAAAGCTTTACTTTAAATATCGTGTGCGCTTCGTTTAAGGCTTAGAGGGGAGTGGTTCACGTATGCCATAGGAGCACATAGCTCTCCTTGTCACACGCCCAGTTTTTCGGAAACCTTTTTTTGAACAGTAGCGTGGAATACCGTCCAACATCTCCCGAATGTCGCTGTGAGCACAGTAGCTTCTCTTTTAATCGAGAATTTCCTTTCTCCGTTGTCTTTTGCCCACTAAGTGTCGCAAGCGAGCAAAATCTTTGCGAGTGATAAGCTAGCAAACATGCCCGTTCGCTAGCTTCTCGCTGAACCGACCTACGCATGCCTCAAACCCGGAGCGCATGCGCACACAAACGCGTCATTCTCGCCAACACGAGTCGCGCTTCGACCGCGCCGACGCACGGGAGCCGTCTCCCCAGGCCGCTCCGCGTTCATCCTCTTCTTCCTTTATCCCGTCTGAGATGCACCGTCGAAGACGTCTTCGCCGCTAAGCAGCCGCGCATCATCGCTCGCGTGCGGCCCAACGCACGCCACCTTGCGCTCGAGCACAAACGCACGCTCCGGCGCGCGCTAGCCGCGCTAAGCGCGGCAGCATGCACCTTCCGAGGCCCGATACCCTTTGCCGTGTCTGTTGTTGGCGTGGCACTCGAATAAATGCGCTTCCCGTGTCGAGTTTTCCGCGCTCCCTCCTGCCGCCTCCGTCGCTTCCCCCGTTACCGCTGCGCCTATGTGGCGGAGCCAACGCGGGGGGAGCGCGCACTATTGGCCTCGAGCTCCACCACTGGAAAAGCTGGCGCCACCGTCGGCGTGACGTGCTAGGAGGGATCACGTGGACATAGCGGCCGCGTCGGCTGCTTCGGGCGCGCCGAAGCGAGCTGAAAACGAGGTTAAATTCCCTCGTACGCTGCGGTTTTCATTTAGTGGCGAAATTTTCCCGCTTCGAGTGTCTCCTTTACAACGCTTGAAAGCACTACAATATGCAGTGGCTGCCTTTGAAGGCGCGCTACATGGTAGGCTACTGCTCGGTGCCGCAGGGCCGAACGCACGTAACGGATGCCGGTGTCAGCCTTATTCACACGTAGCCGCAGGACAAGAAGCTGTGTGAAGCTTGGCTCGCGAAACATAAAACCGGCAAACAGTCATCGGCTACAACTCGGGTATGCAGCAAGCACAGACGCGAGGAAGATTTCTGCTACGGCGCCCGGTCTGCGATGTTCTGAAAACACGCACTGAGACGCATGCCCGAGTCCGCTGCCCGACTAATGTCATGACGGTTCGGTCTATGAACTTGTCGATACTATAGATACTGGCAAGTTCAGTGGAGTGGAAAGGCAGCGGTAAGAAGCACATTTAAAGAAAGCATGGCATATGGTCATGTTTATGTTATGAATTAATGCACTGGATTACAAAAAAAGGAGCAGCGGGAAATTGCACGCTGAGAACGCCGATAAACATACAGTGCGACACAACTCGAGAAATAGTATCGAAAGGTCAAAGAATTTAGAAAAAAAAAGATTGAATCGTCGCGACGGCACATCACAGTCCCCGTAGGCGTCGAAGTCTCTACAATGAAATTATTTTTGAACAGCTCTGATAGCGCCCACGCAACAATGGTTGCTTGTATACTGTCAAATGCTCATATTCTGCGGCCTCAAGCTCATGGCACGGTGCGAAAACGCGCGCGCGGAGAAAGCGAAACAGTGCGCGGACAAGCATGCAGACGCGCAGTCGGTCGCTGCGAATCTGCGCGATCGCTGCATTGAGGCTTCGTTCTGTTACGCTCCATTTAGTAATACAAACACTATAAGAACATATTTCACATGGTTTGCTCTCAGCGTTTACCTACCTTTCACGCAAGAAGCCGGTTCGGGAGACTCCATCGCGGCGACCGCGCGCAGTGGCGTTCACTGTACGTATTCGGTAAAGAGATAGCGTCTGTAAACGATTGTGTGCTTTCAGTTTGCCCAAGGTTATTATTTAGACAGTAAGAAACTTCTCTTGTTTCAAAAGTACTTACAGAAATGTCCGGAAGAGCTCGCGCGTGGTGTTTTCAGTGAGCGCTGACAGCAAAACCTATGAGGAGCGCGCCACGTGATCCCTCATACTACGCCAGCGAGGCGCTTCCGATAGAGGGCGACTCCGTAACTCCTCGCCGCCAATAACGCCCACCTTCCCACGGAAACGCGGCGACGTCGACCTCCCACACGCGAATGCCCCGCTGCCCGCTTCGCGTGACGTTACGCAGGTGCCCTCTGGCGTGATGATGCGAGCGCCTGTCGGCACACAAGAGCTGCAACGTTCTCTCCGCTCCGATTGGCGGAGCGGACCCCCAGTTGCTTCGCGCGTCGTCGAACGGGCGCAACGGCCTGGATTGGACTGGCTCAGCTCGTGGAGGCTCACTATCTTGCCGCGTATTCATCAGTTGTCGTCACTTGTATTTTCAATTGTACTCGCCTACATATACAGCTTTCTTTTCTTTCTTTTTATTTCCTTCGTCACTTCCTTTTAAATTCATATTAGTTCATCACTTTCTTTCTTTCTTTCTTTCTTTCTTTCTTTCTTTCTTTCTTTCTTTCTTTCTTTCTAGCCCGCGTGATTCCTCTAAATGGAACGCACTTCCCCAAATTAGAAAAAAATATATCTTTCTCCATATCTCTCTTTGTCATCTTTCCAACTCCTACTTCCTCCACCCAAGTGCACGGTAGTAAACCGGAAACTTGCATCTGGTTGCTGCCATTCCTCTATCTCTCCCTTTCCTTTCTTTTTCATTCGGTCTTCCCTGCTTCCGGAGCTGGTTCTTGCCGATGTGTGCAATACGTATCCGTAACATCCGATGACGTCACTTCCAACCTCTCCAACTGGTCGTGCATTGCATTTAACTTGCTTCAGCAGTTAGGGAATTCGTGGCTCCAGAAAAGTGAGATGTGTCCGCTTCTGTATACAAGACGTAATTATACAGGCACCCATTCAGGGCCATCCGTGGCGTCGGTTGAGGACCGGGATGATACTGCTCTGGGTGGCCATGATTTTTTCTGGCGACATTTACTAACGACGAAATTCTCGCGGAAGAGTTTTGGCGAGTCGGCCGAAATGTCCCATGTTGAAGCTTACCGTCGTCAGCTTGCCTTCTGCGCAGGAGGTTCGAGTGACCCCACTGAAGAAGCTTTTTCCTGAATTCACGCTGCTCACTCCGGATGCCGTTTTCATTGGGGCACGGCTAGAACTCTTTTTTATTAATATTTTCGAATTTGGAAGCAATGACAAGTCGAAGTGTGTGCGGGTGATAAGAACGTTGGATTGAAACAAATATCGCGTCGTGTTTTCCTGATATGGTCGCGAGTACACAGCGAGGTGACTCGCCGTGGTTGCTTAGTGGCTATGGCGTTCGGCTGCTAAGCACACAGTAGCGGGGTCGAATCCCGGCCACGTCGGCCGCATTTCGATGGGAGAAAAATGCGAAAACACCCGTGTTCTTAGATTTAGGTACATGTTACAGAACCCCAGGGGGTCAAAATATCCGGAGTCCCTCACTACGGAGCGCCTCATAATCAGATCGCGGTTTTGGCGCGCAAAACTCCATAATTTGATTTTAATTTAACAGAGAGGTGTCCTAGTTCACAATCGCCAATGAAAACTCGCAGTGTGTACGTGTAAATACGGTATCTCTATATCTTGCACGTGCACCTCAGTCGCGTAAGTCAGTAGCCCCAAAGAGAAAATTGATTGTTCAATTCATTCATTCATTCATTCATTCATTCATTCATTCATTCATTCATTCATTCATTCATTCATTCAATTATCTTGTTTCCAGGGGCCGTCCTTCTGGCTTCTTCGCACCTCACTGCTTCATACTTCGTTTGTTTCTATTTTGCTGCTACTTCGAAGCTCTATGCCACTGCTGTCGCTTGTATAACACACGCGGCTGTCGCCAACTTCGGTGCTGCAATGAAAATGGGAACGCCCAGAACGTGCGGCGCCGACAGTAAGCTACAACGTACAAAACGAAGCCCATTTCGCAGCTTGTTCGCGAGCTGCCGCCGGCACATCGTCGAGCAACTTAAACATCCATCCATCATACGCTGCTTAAGAAATTCCGCGCCCATTTTTTTTTATTTCTCTGGTTCACGCCGAGCACATCGCTGCCCCATCATCGATCGAGGTGCCATTAAAGACTGTGCTCCTCGCTCTCGTTTATTTTTCTACTTTTTCTCCTCCCCGCCCAGCAAGTTTTTTTCGTTTATTTCGTGCTTGCGGTAAAAGGCGCCTGCCATGATTAGTTCCTTATTTGGTCTTCCCGATTTCGCGCCCGAATTCATCACCCGTGCGAGCCCCGTACGCGAGAGTTTAATACTGAATTGACCGCGGCTTCAATTCTGCCGTTTGGCAGCAGCGAAGCTTGGTAGCTTATTCGCCTAGCGGTTAACTACTTTCTTCTACTCTCGCAGTTTGTCCAAGTTTTAATCGCGCAAGTGTAGCAGTATGCCCACGTCGGTACTGCGTCGCACAACGCGAGGTGCCCGACAAAAACAGCCCAGCTGCCGACAGGTAGCGATCAACGTTGCCTTCAGTTTATTTGTTGTTCCCTTGCTATACGCTCCCTGCCGTGAAACGCGCTTAATTTCTGCTGGACTGTTTGTTCCCTGTGAATTCGCAGGTACGACCGCATTACAAAGTACCAAGATAAGCCTTGAACCAGAAAAGAAAGGGAACGGATGGGCTCGATTTTTGTTAATCACAAGCTTATCAAGCCAACAGTCATAAATACCAAAGTTAATGGACGGATTGATAACCGTCGCTGTAGTACCATTGGTATAGTGCAACGCACGCGTAATGAGGAGGTTGTGGGTTCGGTCCCCCGCCGTCGACAAGTTATCTCTTCGTACACTTTCATTTCCATTTTCTTTATTATTTTCTACATTTCAGTTTCAACCACAGCTAATTTCCCCTATGCTTTCCTTGGCTTCATCGACTGTTGGCTTTATATGATTGTAATTGACAAGATGAGCCCTGTAGCTTGTCGTAAAACATGTTGATGCAGCATCAGTATAAAGTGAAACACTGAACAGTAAATAAGTGATCGGAACGACCGCTAAGCTCAATCTCACAGAAGTGCGAAGTGTAATCGCTCTGTCGACGGTCTCTAATCATGGAGTAATTAGCCCCGAGTGTATATTTTGAAGTCCGAATTAAGCCACTTGTTGCAGATGCTGGAGAACCTGGAAACCACATAACAGACTGGAGTCGTTAGCGAAAGTAAGGGCATGTGTACACATGCGCGTATCTCGTTTGTTTCACTGCTCAGCGCCGTTAATACGGTGTTGACAAGCATGCTAAAGATTTGGCCAGGTACACTAGCGAGCAGCATTTAAATAAATACTGTCACCATTGTGCAACCCGCTGAGTCGCATTTGTTTATAGGTAAGGGTGTCATGTCTTTCGGCACTTTTGCCACTGAAAAAGATTTTTTTTCATATTTAGAATTCGTTAGTTGGGGGATCGACCTATATTCCGGTCCGACCTATAGTCCGCTTTTTGCGGTATATATATATATATATATATATATATATATATATATATATATATATATATATATATATATATATATATATATATATATAATGTCACAAGCTGTCATGAACCACGCCTGCCGCGCAAACAACCAGATGAAAGAAAGAAGAGAACGACGTGAGCCAAGCTGCCGCGAGACCGCTCTTCAACAACCGCGCCTATCAACCAGATTCATCTGGTTCTGCATTAAAACACCTCGTGTGTAACATTTGGTGGAGGTGCTGGGTAACTCCCACGACCTACAACGGAGCCACCAGCACAAGAGCTGCGCCGAAGCCATCGCCTCGCCGGACTTTCGCCGTCGCGCTCAGTCATGGCCACAGAGCAAAATACCCTCACCAGCAGTGCCTCGGCGAGCCCAGTCCCTCTCCAGCACTACCGAGAGCCACGCACGTTCTCGGCGAAGGCAGAGGAAGATGTGGATGAGTGGCTAACCCATTACGAAAGGGTAAGCCAATACAATAACTGGAACGCTGCCAGTCAGCTTAGGAACGTTGTTTTCTTCTTGGCCGGCACGGCGTTGGTATGGTACGACAACCACGCGGACATGCTAACTACTTGGACACGCTTCGTTGAGGAAATCAAAAAGTGTTTCGGTGACTCGGACGCAAAGAGGAAACGTGCGGAACTCACATTAGCCCAGAGAGCTCAGGTACCCGGCGAGACTTGCACTACCTACATCGAAGAAATTTTGAAGCTGTGCCGCACCGTCAACCCTCAAATGACAGAGGAAGATAAAGTGGGGCACGTGGTAAAAGGAATAGCGGAAGACGTGTACAACTTCCTCATTGGTAAAGAGAACTTGCACACTGCATCAGAACTGATACGGCACTGCCGTACGTTCGAGGCGCTGAAGACTCGCCGAATTACACCAAAGTTTGGACGGCTGGCCAATGTAACGACTGTAGCAAGTGTTGACACGAGTCCTCTGCTGCCAGACCTTTCGTCCGCCATCCGCCCGATAGTCCGCGAGGAGCTCCAGCGACATGACGAACAGGCACGTTATGCGGCGCCTCGTTGCAGCTCCTCCGTTTTCCGAGACACTTTTCGGGAACCCCCTTCGGCTACTTGGAACCACTCGGTGAACGTCGCGGATCTTATCGGCTCCAGAGACGAACCGCATTACATTACGACCGAACCACCACGCAATGATTCGCCCCCTCAACGTTTTGATTCACGCCCACGCAACTTTCGTCCACGAAGACTCGCCGCTACCTACGACTTTCAAGGGGAAGAGCCTCGTTACCCTCAACCGATGTCTTCGGCAGATTACTTCAATCCGCATTCTGAAGTTCGCCCTTCGCCAGTGTGTTACTGCTGCGGCATGCCTGGCCATATAGCTAGGTACTGTAGCCGACGCCGAGCATCAAACTACGGATCGTCAGCGCCGACTACGCGGTCTAGCGGTCGTACACTGCGCACTCAGTGGCCAGGAGACTCCTCTTCAGGAAGCCACTTTCGAGAGGACCGATGCACCGCCCAGGAGACCTACTTTGGAGCAGAAAGAACCCGGAACCGCTACCGCTCCCCTGCCTCCGACCGTACTCTGACGCCACCACCAGCCTTCCGAGCCTCCCGATCACCATCCCCTCGGCCGCGATTCACGTCACCATCGCCTCGGCGCCGTTTCGTGTCGCCCCCGCCGGGAAACTAGCCAGCGCGGCCGATGGAGGTGAGGTCGCTGGAAAATGTGTGCTGCCGACTCAACTGCCTCCAACTATTTTCATGTTAAAGAATAAGGTTCATGTACTGATTGATGGGGTCTCCACAATGGCTTTAGTCGACATGGGAGCAACTGTCTCGGTCATGAGTGTGGGGTTTAAAGGCCTTCTGGGACGCAAGGTTATGTTTCGTTGGGACCAGTGCACAAGTTTCCGTGGAGTCAGTGGTGAAGCATTATACCCGGTTGGTGTGTGTACCGTGGATGTGTCTTTGGGTGGGAAAGTTTTTAATGCAGAGTTTACTGTTCTTCCTCGCTCCTCGCATGACGTGATTCTGGGGATTGACTTTTTGCAGTTGTGTGGTGCGAATGTTGATTGCCGGACGGGAGAACTCAGTGTCGACACCAGTGTTTCACCTGTGCTCTTAGAAGGTGAAGCTTGCCCGGAGAGTGTGCTGTGCGTGTCTGAGGATACAGTTGTGCCCGCCTTATCCGCGATGCGTGTTGCCGTCGCCTGTTCATCTCCGACTCCTATCTCGTTCGATGCTGCAGTGGAACCTGTGCATCGGAACTGCCTCAAGAAAAACGTATTAGTTCCGCACTGCGTGGTCTCAGTGACCAATGGATGCGCGGGGCTATGGGCGCTAAACTGTTCCACTGAAGCGGCAGTGCTACCTCAAGGCCTAAAGATTGCCACGTTTCCGACAGACTCTCCCGTATCGGTGGCAGTACTTGCGGAACTCCCCGATGAAGGAGCAACCAGTGTCTCGAGCTCCGGGAGCTCGAAGATACTTTCCATGATTGATAAGTCACTCAGCGATAATGAGCGTCAAGTTTTGATGGCCCTGCTTACGAAACATACCTCGGTATTCGACTTTGCGCAGCACAATGGACCGCCATCAATTCCTGCGTCCAGAACTCGTCACCGCATCAACACAGGAGCCGCCCAGCCAATCCGACAAAAACCCTATCGTGTATCCCCATCAGAACGCAAGATAATCAGTGATCAGGTCCAAGAAATGCTATGCAAAGGCGCCATTCGAGAATCATCTAGTCCTTGGGCAGCCCCCGTAATATTGGTGAAGAAGAAAGACGGTACGTGGCGGTTCTGCGTTGATTACCGTCGCCTAAACGCCGTTACTAAGAAAGATGTATATCCGCTCCCCCGAATTGACGACGCCATCGACTGTCTCTTTGCGGCATCTTACTTTTCCTCAATCGATTTACGGTCAGGTTACTGGCAAATTCCTATACACAAGGACGACAGAGAAAAGACAGCATTTGTAACACCCGACGGACTATTCGAGTTTAACGTGATGCCTTTCGGGTTGTGTAACGCGCCCGCAACGTTCGAAAGGTTCATGGACACGATATTACGCGGCTTAAAATGGGAAGTTTGCATGTGCTACTTAGACGATGTTGTGATCTTCGGGCGAACGTTTAGTGAGCACAACAAATGTTTGGATTTGGTCTTGAACTGCTTGGAGAAAGCGGGTCTTGTGCTCAATTCAAAAAAGTGCCGTTTTGGGGAACGGCAAACTCTTGTGCTAGGCCATCTGGTCGCTAAAGAAGGCATCCGACCAGATCCGCAAAAGACTGCGGCCGTAGAAGCATTTAGAGTACCCAACTCTGTCAAGCAGTTAAGAAGTTTCTTGGGCTTGTGCTCCTATTTTCGCCGCTTCATTCCCCGGTTTGCTGACATGGCTCATCCCCTTACACGCCTTCTCCAAAAAGGCGTTCCCTTTGAATGGACTGCAGATTGCGACTCATCATTTCGCAAGCTCAAGTTCCTGTTGACATCCCAACCAATTCTTCGCCACTTTGATCCTTCATCACCAACTGAGATTCACACCGATGCCAGTGGCGTAGGCATCGGTGCTGTGCTAGTTCAGCGTGTTGGCGACCGAGAGCACGTGATCTCTTACGCTAGCCGGTCCTTGAGCCGCTCCGAGCGCAACTACACAGTCACCGAACAAGTGTGTCTGGCGGTCATCTTCGCCGTGCAACGGTTTCGTTCGTATCTCTATGGGCACCCCTTCACTGTCGTAACAGATCATCATTCGCTATGCTGGCTTGTGAATCTGCGGGATCCCTCAGGACGACTAGCGCGCTGGGCCCTCCGTCTACAGGAATACGATTTCGTTATTTGCTACAAAAGTGGTCGGCGGCATGCTCACGCTGATTGTCTCTCCCGGATGCCACTTGAAACAACTGAATGTGATGCGGACAATTTTGATGAGTACATCGCTTTTGTGTCCCCGGAATTTCCGGATATGGGTACCGTCATATCCGAGCAGCACAAGGACGAGAGCTTACAACCGCTCTTCGCGGCAGCACAGGAGTCACCTGCGGGCAGTCGCTTTCGCATACGGGATGGTGGCGCGCTGTATAAGAAGAGCTACTCGACCACCGGTGCACGCTACCTTTTAGTTGTCCCCACGAACCTTCGCCACCAAGTATTACACACCATGCACGATGACCCAACTTCCGGTCATCTTGGTTCCACACGGACACTCTACCGGGCTCAAGAACGTTTTTACTGGCCTAAGATACGGAAAGATATCGAACGGTACGTCGCCAGCTGCTCTAAATGCAAGCGCTACAAGCGTCCGCCACAAGCGCCACATGGCCTGCTTCAACCAGTTCCCCCTTCTAGCGTCCCCTTTGAGCAAGTTGGTATAGATCTTCTGGGCCCTTTCCCGCGATCCTCCAAGGGTAATCGTTGGGTTATCGTTTGCGTAGATCACCTTACCCGCTATTGTGAGACCGCCGCATTGCCATCGGCCACAGCTACAGAAGTTTCTATCTTCTTGCTGGCTAACATTATACTCCGACATGGACCTCCTCGCATAGTAATCAGCGATCGTGGGCGACAGTTTACCGCGGACGTGGTTGAAGAAACCCTTCGTCTGTGTTCATGTAGCTTCCGCCATTCTACGCCCTACCATCCACAAACTAATGGTCTGGTCGAGCGCACAAACAGAACGCTTGCCAACATGCTGTCCATGTACGTCGATTCAGCACACAAGAATTGGGACAGTATCTTGCCTTTCATTACCTATGCCTTCAATACCGCGAGACACGAGACCACTGGTTACTCACCATTTTTCCTTCTGTATGCTCGTCCGCCGCGCTACACCCTCGACACAATATTTCCCTACTTCGCTCATGACAACGAATCAATTGATGAGCTCCTATGTCGAGCAGAAGAAGCGCGACGCCTCGCTAGGCTACGCACCATAGCATCGCAGGACCGGTCCAAGATACGCTATGACGGGCGTCACCGCCACGTTTACTTCGATCCTGGTGACCTTGTGTGGCTCTGGACGCCGTTGCGGAAGCGTGGCTTGTGCCAGAAGTTTCTCGCCCACTACGTCGGCCCTTACGTTATTCTGGAGCGCCTCAGAGATGTAAACTACCGCATTGCGCGTCTCACGAGCAGTGGACGACGCTCGGCCAAGGCTGAAGTGACACACGTCGCGCGTCTGAGGCGTTACAATCCGCGAGATGACTGACTCGCCCGGCGGGCTTCGTCTGCCAGCGGGGAAATGTCACAAGCTGTCATGAACCACGCCTGCCGCGCAAACAACCAGATGAAAGAAAGAAGAGAACGACATATATATATATATATATATATATATATATATATATATATATATATATATATATATATATATATATATATATATATATATATATATATATATAATTTTTTGTTTCTTGTGGAACTGGCGCTGCCTTCATACATCTCTGTGGCCTAAAGGAGAATTTCATTTCTTCAGGAAAAATTAAAGCCTTCTATACGAAAATTATCGAATGAGCTTCAGAATTGAAAGTAGATCAAATGAACTTGCTTGATAAGGTTAATCAATATAACAACAGGGGCTTTCTTTCGAAACGAGGAGCAACAGCGCGTCGCTGGGTTTTACTTCTCAGCAGGGTAATTAACGCGCCTTCATATTTTGCTGCCATACTTGTTGAAGTTTTCTGCATCTTCGCCGCGTTCTCTCTCTCTCTCTCTTTCTTACACGCATAGGTTCCCTCTCGCAGCTTCAAAGAGCCCGTTTTATCCGCACCGCTTTCACGCGAGACCCTTTTCAAGCTCGCGAGTGCTGCCCGCCTAAACGGTGCGAACTTAAAGTAAATTTCCGACCCGTCTAAACGACCGATCCTCGAACATCTGTATATTTGGGGGGCACGTCTAGCCTTGTGCACGTTCGAGTTGTTCCTTTCTTCCTGAATGAAACACTCGTCTTTATACAGTGCTACCATCCATGTGCTCGGTATTGCGCAAGTCTCCTTCTCACTAGCTAGCTCCAACACTCCCCCTCCACTTCCATTCTCTTTTTTTTCTGTCTTCCTAAAAATGATTTCCGGCTATGTTCAAGCAATGGTAAACATTTCAAAATAAGTGGAACGCCTCTCGTCGACATTCAAACTGCGGGGAGGCGGGGTTCTCGGTGAAAAATAATGGGCCCCTCGGCTTGATTAATAGGCGTTCCAGCAGCACGATGGGGAACTGTGCGTGCGCTTTGTTTCCCGCTTCTTTGATTTCTCACTTTTTGTCATTTATTTGGTCTCTTTCATTTTCTTTATTTTTGTTTCGAATGCTCGCTTGCGCACTTGTGCCTAACGCAGCCGTTAATTCTTTCTTTTTTTTTCGGTATTTCCATACGCCACCTGTGCTGTTCACTCGAAAGTGAACGGGTCCTTTTGTTGTTCTGTTTTTTTCCTCTCTCGCTCGATTACATGAGATATGCACAACACTGACACCCGAAAGGCTGGCAGCTCCCGTCATACCTGCCGAAATTGTTGCCTTCTGCTCGGCATCTTCGGGTGTTCCCGGCAAGCGCTGTCGTCTGCTGGCGGTGCTTCCCACGTCGGGGTGGTGGTAATCGCGTTGTCTCAGGCCTAATTCGTTAAATTGTACCGATTGTGACTCCCTCCATAGCCCTCCCCCTCCCTCCTCCCGTCAACTGATAACTCGCCCCTCTGTCCCCCAATTCTGTTTCAGAATCCGGGTTTACTGTACTTGTTGTTGGAGATTTCAGAGTGTCATTTCACTTGTGTGCAAAGAGACTAAGTATAAATTGCCATGCCCGCAAGATTGCACCAAATATTTTGCGCGAGGCATAAAAAATACGTCGAAGTTATTTAGATGCGTGACAAGCGAAATTAAATAAGTAGTCATAACACATAACAATCAATACCGTCTGAATTCTTTTTCCTTTACCTATGGGATCTGCCAATCGTACCCTATTCACTGTGACTAGAACTATGCTCTCAAACTTCTATCCTCAACCATGAAGTCATCACACGAGATGCGAGCGAAGGCTGCTTGTCTTGCGATATATTTGTGAGGTCGCAAGGCACGTAATACATTTTCGTCAAATTATGAAACGGCAAATTTAATCACGTCTTCGTGATTCGGTGACTTCTTATTTTCTTTATTTTTCCCCTTTTCATCGTAGATCAATATATTCAAGCAGTCGAACTCGACCAGCTTTCGTACTTTATTTAAGCAAAATTTACGACTCAGTGCTTGCAGCTTGTCCGCCGTATGCTCGTGCCTGCTCTCGTAGTTTATCTGCGCTAAATGACGTGTTTGTTACAAGAAAGCCTTCTCATTCTCTCTCTTTGAAAGAGCACAGCTCAGAAAACAACCAGAAACAACCAAAAAAGATCAGTCAAGAGATATTTCGGCGCGATTACGGCCTCAGCGCCTTTGCTAAGCCCGCGAATCTCGCCGTCTTCCTAACATTGTTCACACAAGCGTGTTTTTCGTATATATCTCTTTCCTCTTTAGTTAGTGACGCGCTCCTTCGTTAATACTGTCCCCTGTGTGTCGCCCTGTCTCCCCTGAGTGGAAGGAAGGAGGGGCGAGCCTCCTAAATGTCCGGTCCGCTCTTCCGGGGTGCTCTCTCTCTCTCTCTCGCCCCCACCCGTCCCCTCTTATTCGTTGTTGGCCGGCCGACCGGCAGGCCAGACATCGTGTCCCTGCGGCTTCCCTTATCTGCGCGCCGCGGCCCCGTCCCATGCCTTCCCGTGCAGTGCGAGGCGTCCTCGCGTCGGTAATTGCGCGGACAGCACCGCCGTGCCAGTGTGATGCCTTAAGACGCGTGCCGTGCCTGGACGCCACTCGAGCGAGATTAGGAGGGTCCAGTCAACGTCGTCGTCGTCGTATAGTCTCGTCTCGTGTCCAGCAGCCTGTACACCCGAACGAGGGAGGAGAAGGAAGGTGGAGGAGAGGCACGCGGCATACAGGGAAACGGGAGGGGGTGGGATCGGTGGGGGGGGGGGGGAGGCAGGGCGTGATGTTCTCTCGGTGCTTGTCGAAGCAAGGAGCAGAAACAAGAAGGGAATGCGTGGTGTCTTACGGCCCGCTGTCTGGCACTTTCGGTGTGCACCCTGCGATGCGCCCGCCTGCTCGTTCACCGAAACCCTTGCTTGGGACGACAAACACGCGGCAGAACTATCGCACCCCGCTCACCGAGCCGGGTTCGAGCATTGGAGAGGAGAGAGGCGAACCGCGCAGTCTGTGGAGAGGAGCCAGAAGGGCCGCTGGAACTTGTCTCGGTCACGGGAGAATGAGGGTGGATTTCGCGGGGCTGATTTCAACTGCCGCAATTTATTGCTCCGGGTCACATAGCGAACGCCGGATCGTGCGAGGGACGCTTTCTGGCGAAAGTAATGCGAGCTAGGGTTCGTTCCTAGGACGCCCAAGTGGAACGCCGACGTCGCCAAAACTAGATCGCTTTCCGATCTCTGACATTCCGGACTGGGCAGAAAAAAAATTAAGACTGCGCGTGTTCTTTCAGGTGAGGAAATTCGCGATTGAGAGTCAACTTCCGGAGCAATTATGTCTTTCGTAGTCCAGGATCAGTCAGACAGGTTTGATCACTGGGTGTAGTACGTAGGAGTGTCCGATTTGGTCGCAAATCAATGATGCCCGCATATATAGCAGCAATAGCAAAGCACGAACAAAGACTGAATTGTTCGTAAGAGCAGATCCCTGCCAATTCTGATGTCTGGAATATTATTAGCGAACACGTCTAGCGAATGGCAAAAATAACTTGCGAACGATAAGTTTTCTGAATTCAGTCCCATAATCGCAAATAAATGATGCCCTTATAGCGGTAAGATCAAAGTACGATTTATATAAAGAAAAGATGGCAACGTCACTTTGATAGCACCGATTCGCTTCGTTGCTGCGCTACACCTATGTAAGAAGAGGCTGTCTTGTTTCCTAGGTTGTTTCACTGTAAAACACACATTTCTTCTTCTGAAGCACTCTTTGCATATCGCGCTTTAGAACGATGAAGTTTGAAATGTTCAAGCTTCTTTGCTACCAGTTTTCTGCTTATTTCGTAAATGCCATTTTTGATGAAGAATCTGAATTCTACATACTAGCAACGCGTTTTCCTTTTAATAGTGAGGTAAGGCCCCAAGTGACGTTGTACATGTAGGCAAAACCGCGCACTAACGTGGAGCGCACTATTTCTTCTATACGTCCGTCTGCATACTTGGCGTCTGCAGCTACTTGTTACGGAAAGCTATACGATTGTCGAGTTTTTTTAGAGAAATAAGAATATCGCCAAAAATTGACGCTTGGGCGATGAAAGCAGTTACAAGCATGAAGACAGTTCATCTGGATGGTCCGAAAATAAAAAGGGAATTTTATCTGATGAAAAGCCAGATCAGTGGACTCGCCAACTAACAAGAAGGAAAAGAAAGGAAGGACGCAAACGTTGGAAGAAGTTGTACATGCAGAGTGACTGCGTGGCTGAAGAAAGAGGGGGCTGCGAGGAGAGTACACACATCCACTCGGATATGATAAATTCGCACTCCTTGCTGTCACCTCTTGCTGCTGCAAACACATTAATCCGAGTCCGGGTTCTATTTGCCGACTTCAGGCAACTCGTGCGCGTCTTTCCTCTGCGAAGACTATTTCCTACAGCTCGTGAAACTGAGATAAATCTACCCAATGCTTCGCGGGAAAAGTTTCAGCACATCAGTGCGTTAAGCTTGCATCTATGATAACTTCACGTTGTAGCAACAGAAAGAGTATCAAGAAACGTCCGTTGTGACCTAGCTACATTTCAAAAAAAAAAAATTGAGGGCCCTTTAAGGATAGACTGCATTTATTTTTTCTCGCATGTCACCTATTTTGGATGCACCTATTCGTTTCCGATTCTTTTTTTGCAACGAAGCACCCCATCGACCCATCGCGAATTTCTGTTAATAACAATGTGGCGCTTGTAAGGCCCTTAAAGAAGGAAAACGAAAGCATCATGGTTAGTATGTGGGTTGTTATATTGCAGCGTACTACAAACGCTTAGTTTCAGCCACGTATGCGAAATAAAGAGAGCCTACTTCTATGTAAAGAAAAGGAATATGTAATAAAGCTTTCTTTTCTAAAAGAAAGCTGAACTACAAAGCATCATGTCCTACAGGTAGCTATTGTATATAACGAGCACATTATCGTTTTCTTTTTCTGTTAAGATGTTCGAACTAATTTCACAATCATGAAGTGTTATCTCCATCATCATTCACGAGTACAATCTGCAACACAGAAGTGTCTCCTCGTGGGGATGTAACCTTATACCGCAATGTTGAAAGTTGCCTCAGCATTGAAAACCAGCTCTACTTCCAGCCATTGATTGATTGATTGGATTAATTTGGTTAGCTAAATTTATCGACGATTAACTGATTCGCTGTGTTCGCTCGTTCGAGTGATTTGCCAAAAGTATTCTAGATTTGTCCTTTTGGAATAAAGCTAATGCAGACCATTTCGCTAAGTCTCTCCACAATCTCTTTCGAACAAGCAACGTACAAAAAACTTTGAACAGAAGTGATGAAACCAAGTACAGATCGCAATATAGCACTGCATACGACACATTGCACCATACATTAATCAACATACGTAGATCACTAGATGTAGCGAGTAGCCAGTTATGCAGCATCCAGATGGCAACCCTGCAAGACTTCTTGCAGAGTTGCATCATCATCATCATCATAATCATGATGAAATAATCTGCTGGCGGCTGTTTTCGCATTGACCGCAGCAAACAGCGTCCGCATCTCGTGTTCGAAACACGATTACCAATTTTAGTAAAACATAAATTATTAAAATTAAAATTAGATAAAAAATCCTTCACTGCTTTATTGTATCCGATTTATTGCACAAAGACCACCGCTACTCATCGCATCAGCTAGCTCTTATCGACCATGAGCCAATATGGAGGGCCAGCCCAAACGTTTGGCGGTGTGGATATTTAAATGCGTAAGCATTCTTTGGCGAGTACTGCAGCAAAATCTGTCCGTCACGTCAAAAGTGTAATCACTTGTATGTGCACAAAAATGCTTAATTTGGGAAGTTAAGACATTTGATAATTATAATAGCGTAAATGTACGTTTCTTGGTAGCTTTGTAAGCGATAAGGAACAATTGAAAAAGAAAATATTCATCAGAGACAGTTCTCGTCAGGTCCACTTCAAAGATTACTTTCCCGCATTATGTGTGTGTATGCAGAGAAGCCTGCTGTGCAGCTGCGCAGTACAAAAATAATAATAATTGATTGGTACATGTGATACTGGTTAAATAATGTTAAAGGATTGCTGGCGTTAAAAAATAAATTGGTGACGTCGCCGTCACCGGTGTCAAGGCCATTAAAAAAGGCCAAATAAAATAAATAAATAAATAAAGGTCAAGGCCCAAAAAAATAAAAAAGGAGAAAACAGCTACGGTGAAACTGGTTCTGACGGCGTTCCGGCTCAATTGGTAGGGTCGCTTTGCAGGGGCCATGGAGAGTCCTGGCAACTCATCTCCACACTGTTCAGTAGACGTATTGAATTTCTTTCGCACTTGAAAAGCGATGGGTAGATATGAACACGCTAGGAAAATCAAGTAAGCAAAAGCGAAGTAACAGTCGAGCCAAGGAATCCTTACTCATTAGTAACTAATTATCAGAATCTCTGTAGAATTTTTTTTCCTTTAAACTTAACTGGCACTTAGGTGGTCCCTCTATTGTGCAGCAAGACCCCCTTCTATATAGCGTGCCGTTACATCGTATTCACTTACTCTCTGCCATCTTTCACTGCGACAGCAGTGAATAGCTTAAAGATGCGTTTACTGCGTCATCCCTTTCTTTGAGCCAACGACGATGGCCTTCATCTTTCTAAGTACGTCGTCAGCCCAGTTCCTTATTGTCAGTTTCATCCTCGCCCTATGGCCCAAGGAAAACAAACCTTAGGGCCACCACTTCCTCTGAGGCTGAGCTCTGAGCACGTTCTCAGGCCGAGTGAAGCGAAAGGTTGCTTCATTCCCAGCCTTCAATGCACGTACTCCGTAGTCCAGCGCTGTGTAACAGCGTAGTACAGTGAGGGTAGCACACCTAAACTTACATGGTTGCGCCCAATTATCTGAACGACGGACACCTGCGCTTGCATGTGCGTGCATAGTGTATATCCATCTCCCTCTTCTCATCTTTCTTTCCCGTTTGCGCCCTCCCCAATGCAGGGTAGCCAACTAGGATCAGCGTGGTTAACATTTTTGCCTTTCCATCATTACTCCCCTGCGTTAGTTAGAAGGTCAGGAGGGAAGGGATGGGGAGGGGTTGCTTGCTGCAGGCGGACCTAGTTTCCGGCAATTGCTTCGCCTGAGCGCCACGTATCAACCGCGATACGGTCTGAAACACTTAGCAGTACAACAAACACTAGGTATCAAAAACAGGTTGGCACGGAGCCCAATTCGTTGCGCGTTTTCCGAAATACGAGGACGTATATGGCTCGCCATTCACTTACCACTGCTGAATCACGGATGGACTTTAAGAGGATCTGAAGCACCTCCCTCCGAAATATCCAGTGTCCTCGCAGGAACGAAATATCACTTGCATTTGCGTGTGGCACAGTTTTGCGATTGAATTAATCTATTCATTTCCTACGTTCCCTTTCAAATTCAGGACACTTTAGCATGTAACGTTCAGTGCCATCAAAAGTTTGGCAATGCACAGACGACGATGATCGGCCAAATAGTCTCTAGCACCGCCAGGCTGTAGTTTGCCCTGATCCTTTGCGGATGCGATATAGGAAAGCGGCATCAGTTCTCTGAAGTGCCTTAACCGGGCTCAGGGTAGCAAACCCTATCTTGATTTCCGGCTCCCTGCCTTGCTTCGGCTCTCTTTCTTTTTCTGTCTTTATGCCCATCCATATGCTTCACGATTTCAAAAAACAAAAGCGGCACTAAGTACGTCTACGCCGCGCGTATGTATGCCCCCTTTGAGGCGCCTCGCGAATTTGTTTCTCGCTCCTAGCCGATCGAAGAGAAAGTGCTGGTGGCTTCGTGCTACCGCCGCCTGCTCTTTCTCGCACGCAGTACCCAGCAGCTTTCCTTTCGTTCTTCGCACCACTCGCCCCTATCGACCACGCACAAAACCGCAAGGCCTTCGAATAAGTTTCGCACGATCGCAAACCACGGAGGCGCGCCGCCGACCGGATCGAACTTTGAAGAGAGAGCCCAGCTATAGCGGCGGCGCCCCGTGCGGGGAACCGCTGGGCCCGTGGACAGGCAGGCAGGAGCGTGGGGTTGCGTGAAAGGAGTTAGGTGGTAGAGAGGAGGACAGTGCAATGTATGAGGGTGAGAACCGGGCAGCTCGGTTCAAATTCATGGAGGGAGCCATTGAAAACAATGTATAACGCAAGTGAGACATCGTACAATTCCCCAGGCGTGGCAGAAAAAAAAAATATGAAAGAGAAAGCGGGTCGACGGAGTGTGGGAGGAGGAAGAAGACAGACGCGGAATTTTTTTTAACGCCACGGAAAGAACGGGCGAGAGAGTGAAATAAGCAAGGGGGAGCAGAGAAGCAGGCCTGTTGTGGGAGTATGGCGGCGTTTGCAGAGCACAGAACTCGCGCGAAGCGATCCTCTGTTGAGCACGGTTGAGGAAAGCGGAAAAATGCGGGGGAGGCTGCGAAAACAACGTCGAAATGGAAATGAGCTCCACTCCCCCATCTCATCCCTAGTTTCCCTATCCCACGCCGAACCGTCTGCCGTGAACGTATACGCCGGTATGTGCGTGCGTTGCGTAAGTATAGTGCATCCAGGATAACAGGAGCAAGGCGGGAGGAAAGGAAGAAAAAGAAAGCAAGGGAGAGAGCGCGGAAACAGAGTGCGGGCGATGATAATACGAATCATAATCATAAGCGCGTACCGCTACGGCTGTAGGCGGCGGCGGCTGCTGCTTCCGCGGCGGCGCTGAAATCCGCAGCGTGAAGCAGGCGGGCGGGCAACGGGATCCACAGTGTGCGCGGTGCGTGCGGGGTGGCGGCATTGCGGACGTAAAGCGCGAGGCCGAGACGGACCGAGATGAAAGAAAAGGACGGGGTAGAGAGGGGGAGCAGCCGCGATAGGGCGAGCTCAGCAGCACCGCATAGGAGCCGCGCGGCAAAGGCAGCTTGCAGAAGCCTTTGGTGCTGCTGCTGCTGGCGGCGGTGGTGCTGGTATAGTGCAGCAGCGGCTCTTTCATACCGAGACAAAAAGAGAGAGAGAGGGAGAAACTGGGAGCCTGATCTGAATTGTGGACACGTTCCGCCTATAGCAGCGTCCTTCTTCGCCCTGCACTGCCGCTGCCATTGTTGCCCGGCCGATGTTTTACTCTGTGTGTACGGACGTGCGCGCGTTTGCGAGTTCCCCTTCGAAAAAGAAGAGAAAAGAACAGCACCTCCCGGCTTTCCTCCCTTTTAATTTTTTTTCTCCCGTTCGGACCTCCTTTCTCTCTGCTTTGTTTAATTTCCTTCACATTTTGGTTCATCTACAGTTCGTTTGTCTTTCGCTAAGCCTTTTCGGTTTTCTTTGCGTCCTGAAATTTTCAGAGACAAAAAGTATAATCTATTGTCGGCTCATTGGTATGCGAGCCGAGGGTATAGTCTGTATGCATAGTGCTTTCAGTGGGTTGAAAAAAAAATGAAAGAAAATGGAAGAGAGGAATGAAGATGCTTTGAGATAGAGGGTAGGCAGGGGAGGCAGAGGGGGAGTGTGGTTAATTTCGGCGGTGGCTTTTCTCTCTCCGCCCGCCGCTATCTTATCCTCGCTTTTGTATCTTTACACTCGACGACGTGCGAGGGAGTTCTACACAGAGACTGATTAATTCCGTGATGCGGTCGTCCTTTCAATATGTCGAAGAATAGATCTGCCTCGTCAGTGCCGTAGTGCGAGCCTATCGAGCTTTTTTTTTTTCGCTTTTCGAGTTCAATTTGGCGCGGTCTTTAGAGTCTTTCACGTCAAATTCAACACATATGCCGTACCCTCACATATGCCATTTGCGATGCGTGAATACTTCAGGTACTCGGCACGGTTGGGTCTGCGAGTCCGCAGGCTTTGGCGCTTAGCTTCAGGCGTGGTCGTGTGTCCGTACGCTAGAAATTCACCGGGAACATCGAGATATTGCTACACGTTGCAAAATAGTGACCTCTCATCCGACTGAATATCAGCGAAGAAGGGTGCTTGCGCCGAAAGAGATGAATCGACGAGTGTATTGAGAGCACATAACACTGTACCTTAATTTCGTCATGGTGATATCATACAGAAGATGATAAGCGCTAAGAGCGAGAGAAATTGTGACGTGACTGACTCGCGTGATTTGTCTTGCTATGAGGTTGCCTTATTTTTGTAGTTTTAAAGGGCGTGTCTTGGTAGGTCAGCCGGTGAATGACATTACGCGACAACAGTCACGAAGACGAATAAACTAACATTGCATTTACGTGCGAGCAACAAGAGAATAAGAACGAGGACATGACTGAAAGAAAGTAGCATTAAACCGCAACAAGCGAGTGCTGAAGTTGGAAGTCGTACGGGTATGTGCACACAAAATTCAATTAATGTGGTCGGACTTAGCCACTTCAAATGTGACACAGAAGTTGAACAACGATGTCGGCAATAAGACTTGCCGGCTGTGCGAATCTAAAGCAGTGTATCCTTGTGTTGCACAATTCAGCTACTGGCTTAGATCAAATTTACACATGTCGCTTGCTCAGATGAGACTTGAATGCAAGAGCATGCTCGCGTACTTCAACTTAGGAGTTAAGGTCGAGCAGCGCCTGGTGCAAAAATTTAATCGAATGTCTTGCACTACATATATACTACATCTCTCTTACGCCAGATGCTCCTTTCGGACGTTAAGTCATTCGTGAAACCCGTCTCTCATTCATCAGCATGTGTAGCTTCACTTTGGCTTCCAGGTATATATACACGTATATTTTTAAAGAATCATGTGAAAAATCATCGCGTCGTGCGTTGGTGCTTATATAGGCTGCTTTGACATGGACGCCCTAGTCCGGAAGACTACGTTCAGTTCGCTCAGAACAAAAAAAAAACGTTTATGGCATAGCGGTGTTTATTTATTTATTATACCTCAAAGGTCCCTTAACAGGACAGTACATGAAGGGTCTACTACAAGAGATGTACACGCCCGAAAGGAATTGCCATTCTGAAAGATCACCGGCGAACTTTTCATTTGCATTTCACCTGAAAAGGAAAAGCGTGCGTCCTACCAATGCGCCCGAAACCTAACCGGTGAACTAGGCTTAAATTTTTTTACAAGCCCTCCCGTGAAGTACTATAAGAAATAAAAGCAAAATAATGTGAATTTTCTCAAGGCGCAACACTTATTCAGAATCCACTGTCAGTTTTAATTCAATGCGTACGTTAAGGTATCCGCGCCTAATTAATGATAGTAGCGTCCCTAGAGTTTGCTTTCTTATCAGTTAACTCACTATTCCCGGACATCCTTGTGATGTGATTATCATCGAGGCGCAGTATGTACTTTTTGAGCCCTAATTCACTACTATATTTTTTATCGGGTTAGATTGAGGTGTGCGCAGCTAATCACAGAATATAGCATTATTCGAATTTGTGCCTTCCAACTATTTCACACACACACACACACACACACACACGCTCTCTCTCTCTCTCTCTCTCTCTCTGTGTGTGTGTGTGTGTGTGTGTTCTCGGGAAATTGACAGATGTTTACTGACACTCTGCTGTATGCTAACAACCGCATCTTTCCGCGTCGCTGGGTGTCCTCACTCTCAAGCGAACGAAGCGGCGCCTTCCGCGCCTCCGAGTCGTCTTCGTGTGCAGAGCGTGCCGCATTGCGGCCTGCCCATCGGACCGCAGGTGGCCCGCGCCAACCCATAGACTTGCGGCCCGCCTTCATTATGTGTTTCCTTTTCTTTTTCTTGTTTTTTTTTATTCTCGAGCACTTTCCGACTGTACCTCGAGAGACCGCGAATCGACGTATTACAATTTCATACCGCACTCTTGGGGTATACGACGACGACGACGGTTCTTCCGCGGGCAGGTCCTCTTGCATTGCCGCGGCTCTTTCCTCCCGGCCCCCTTCCTCCTTGTATCTTCTTTTCTTTCTTTCCTCGGGTTCCTCTTCTCGTCGAAGATAGGCGTGAGAGAGACGCGGTGTGCAGTGCGCTCTTTTCTCTCGATGTGTGTATGTATGTGTGTGTGTCTAGTTTTTCCCCTGGCACGCAGCTGCGCATCTCGGCACAGCCGGCGGCGGCGACTAGCGGATGGAGGGCGTACGCGTTCGGAATTCACGAGCGACCCTCATTCGCCAAAGACGCTCGAGAAATTCGCGCAAGCTGCTGCCAGCTTCGCAGCCACCGCGTCACTCCTCGCTTCATCATGCGTGCCCGCCATACTTAAAAACGCGGATCTACTCATCACGGCCCTTTTTATATCTCCGCATGTCGCCGTCGCCCTGCGCGAACGTCCCCCTCTCCTTCCCTCTCCCTCCCTCTGCTGCGCACGTGGCGGTTCTTCTTCTGTCCCTTTCCTGGTTTCGCCACCCGAGCTCTGAAACTTCTTTCACCCTTGGTCGCCTTTAGCCACCGATCTTCCTCGCTGGTTTTAGAGGGAGCGCCCGAATCCGCATCTTTCCTTTCATCTTGGGCAGCGCCTTTTTCTTTCTATTGTGTGCCTTTATTTTTTTTTTCGAGGTTCCTTGCAGGAGCAGGGTTTTGGGTCTCGTTTTGCATCACTTTCCTTTCATTTCTTACTCCTTGCTGTTTCATCGGAGAAACATAGCGTGGTATGAGCGAATACACCTAGCACATATACTCCTTTTCTTCTTACGTTATCACTGTGTCACAAGGAAGCAATGGAGTAGCCATATTCAGCACGCGATTCGTGCACACAGTGCGAAGTGACTGATGCCTGCTGCAATGTTGTTGAGCCCATTGCATCTGCTTTTTATGCAAGGTCGTCACCTTAAACGGCGCAGTGTGAGCTCACCTTAAGATCCGCATTTCAGCACAGAGTTCTGCATTTATCAGTGCTCTGCGGTGCCAAGAAATCGATACGCGTGCGTTGCTAAGCCGGTTTTACACACAATTCTTCCAAACGCTCGAAGCCACAACAACGTGCGCGACACACAGTATTCTGCCTGGTGCGTTGAACCTAATGCACTTGCTGTGTTATTACTTTCTTTCCTTAGCACGGCACTACCAGAGCGCCCTAGACTGAAGCGTGGGTGTCTTTACACCTCAATTTGACAACTGTAAGCTCGAACCTATAATACGCGCCACCGTGCAGTTCACCAAAAGCCTCCTGCATTGAAGCTCTCCCTAGCCAGGTTTTTGTCTCTGCGGTCTACCAGACTTACAGCAACAAATAAAGACATTAAAGTACAACGCACTTTTCTCCAGGTGCCGTTCTGAAGAGAAGAAATTTCACGCTTCTTTCACCTTGACGTCAGCGACGTGTCGAAACAAAAATGTTTCAGGAGGTGCACTGCAACGTCGTTTCTCAAAAGCTCCAGCATTTGTACATGTTCCTTCTCTTCTGATTCATTGCGCTCGGGCAGTCGTTGAGCAGCTGACTCACAGCTGCAGTCATGGCGACCCGCCAACCGAAACGAGCCAGATATAGCAGAACAGAAGAATCAAACGATTTCAGAGTTTTCGTCGTGGTCTGGGTGAAGCTGTGAGCCGCAGTTTCAGCTAATTAAGCTAGCTTTGGGGCCAAGCGTGTGGAATAACAAGAATAGGTTCGGTTAGGGAGAACTTCAAATATGGGTAACAGGACGTGGCGGCTGACCTTAGTAACGACAGAGAAGAGCATGAAGCCGTCTATGCGACACGCAAGAACAGCGTGCTCGTACCCAATAGAGGTATTACAACCAGCACTCGCAGCATGATCGCGCCCCTGATCATACTAGAAGTGTGATTTGTGCAACGTGAAACCCAACAACAAAAGGCTGGCAATAATTAGTGTGTTTTGCGTTTATTATATGCGCCATATGAGTCTCTCTATAGATGAGCTCGAATGTCCACTAAACATTTGTAACATTCACCCAAAGAACGAACAGTGATCATGCCATTGGCTGTAGCGATAATCTAACATGAATAAGACTTCCACCCGGTTCACCTTGGTCAAAACGCGTAGATTCTACCACACGTCCATCGTGACACCTGCACATGTCACTGTGAATGAAAATTAAATGAAAGAACAACTGCCCGCAGGTGGGATACGAACCCACGTGTTCGCATTGTGCGTGCGATGGTCTTACTAAGTGAGCTACCGCGGCGCCGTGTTCGCATACACCTTCTAGGGTATTTATGTTTTACTACTACTAGAACTAACCCTGGGATTGTTAGCCAGCGGCACCACTCACAAGCCTTGGCGGCGGATGTGGAACAACGTTTGAACCGCAGGCGTTACGAGTACGTGATCTATTTTTTGGGTGACGGCAACTGGTCAGTAAACCAACACACACTACATGAAGGCAGCAATGTTGCTGGGTTCGAGACCCACGTAATGTAATGAATGAGAAGTAAGGGAACTGAGGGGCCTGATTTTATTAGTCATGTCATAAGACGCCCACAAACAATGGTACCAAGGGCAACATAGGGGAAATTACTTGTGCTTACTAATTGAGTTGAAGAAATGATAAATATAATGGAAATGAAGAACTGGTCGCAGTTGGGATACGAACACACATTTTCGCATCGCACGCGCGTGATGCGAAGACTTGGGTTCGTCTCCCACCTGCGGCCATTTGTTTTTTCATCCACTTGCATTTCCATTAGTTTATCGTTTCTTTAACCCAGTAAGCACAAGCAATTTAGTGATTTCGCCTATGTTGATTTCGCCTATATATATATATATATATATATATATATATATATATATATATATATATATATATATATATATATATATATATATATTTTTATATATATATATGTCCTTGGTGTCTTTGTTTGCTGGCTTCATATATGTATATATATATATATATATATATATATATATATATATATATATATATATATATATATATATATATATATATATATATATGATCCACGGTTCCAAGCATGGACCCAGTTAGTTGCTCATGCAAGTCACTTCCACAGACCCGCGTCCAGAGGAGCCGTAGCATACGCTGTTTGCCTTAAGGTCGAAATGGCTGCGCCCCTATTCTGCTGAGACAGTGGCGGAATAAAAGAGGGAAGGCTGGGGGAAAGGAGAACGAGCACGATGCGAGATCATTTTACACGCGCAGTTTACCGGTGCACGTCTTATTGCGCCGGTCGGCGTCCGCTATGCGAAGATCCATTCTTCAAAGACAAGGGTCTTTCCCTCCCGGCAGCAGGGACGGTCAGTTCGTCGCGGCTACTGTAAGAGCTGAAGCATGCCCGGCACTTTCTTAAGGGACGCATTGGGCCTGCTCGGGCCGGAGCTGCTCGCGTTCGTATATGGGCACTGTGGGCAAGAGTGAGCGACCCTGTTTCAATTAGGCCTGAGTGCTGCAGCGCGGCTGCAAGAGCGGCCCGACGACTGCGTATCTCTTTTGTCCCTCTCGCAAACGAGATGGATGTGGATAAATGCGGGCCGTTTTTTTTTTTTTGCCTGTGCGCTCCACGGACGGTTTTTACGAGCGCTACGACGTTCCCCGGCGTTCCTTCTCTCTCTCTCTCTCTCTCTCTCCCCCGCCATCTTCTGGCTCTCCCTTCCTCCAACCCTTCGCTCGTTTCCTTCGGCGTCGTCATCGTGTCCGTAGTCGGCGTCGTGACGCCATATACAGCAGCGCTTCCCTTCCCACCCACCCACCCACCCACCCCTTCTTTCCCACCGGCTCCTGCTTTCCCTCGTGTACTGGATTGTTCCTTTTGTCGCCGGGCAAGAAACAAAGGAAGAGCTCCGAATAGCGAGGGAGAACTCATCTTGGCGGACGAGTTTCTTCATTGCGTTCTTCCGTGATCCTCCTGCTGTAGCACTCCGCTTTCGCCTGCTGTCCAGTTCATGCTCGTTTTACCGCTGCTGGCGTCGTCCGGGTCATACGTCCGAAACGGCTGCTCGCTCCTGTCCGAAATCCGAGTAGATTACTGTTGCTCTCCTTCTTGCCGGTTTTTTTTTTCTTCTACTCAACCTCGCCTTGATCAAAAGATTTATTTGTGTGTGTGTGCGCGTGGGTGAGTTAGTGCGTGTGTGTGCATGTGTGTGCGTGTCGCATTGTCTCGGCGGCAATTTTTCGCATCTACTTTTAGCTTCACGGTGACATGAGTCGAATTTCCGCAACTAAGCGGAGGCTAGTTCACGGGAAAGATACCTAGAGCTGACATTACGAGCAAAGCGAATGTCCTCCACCATACAGATGTACACTTGCTGTTGTGGCAGAGAGCGTTACATTTCAGCAACGATGAGCCACAACGTCATGAGGGGCTATAGGCCGATCCACTAACACAATGGGCAGTATACGTGGACTGCATCTCTTGAGATATCAGTGCTCCTTCTTATACGGCTCAGCTTTCGCAAACTTCTTCGCCCCTCCTTGGCTGTTCGCTGCGCTTGAGGTCACGGTAGCGCAGACGCTTGCACTATACAAGAAGCAATCCAAGTGTATAAAAAAGCTAATACCTGTTGTATTTCAGCGAAGCGAAAAATTGCGTAGATGTATTCATTTTCGCGCCGAGGTACAATGGTAGAGGTGGAGCGTCCGCTCAAAAAAACAATTCAAGAAAAGGTAAAACAAAATGGAATCGAACTAAGCATTCATTTCAGTCTGACTTCGGTTTAAGCAGCAAATGATATAAGAGCGGGAACAAATACAGAAAGCAAGTGAAGACGGCAACGCTCAGGCAAGCTTCGACGCTAAGCCTTGGGCCGAAATGTCGCGCGACGCCGCGCGACTGCCCGCAGGGTGCAGGGCGCTGACCACAGGTCCCTTGGGCTATGATAATCTAGGCCATTCTTAGCTATTACTCCGAAATTCGGTATGCCAATCGCACCGATCCTACGGCGCGGCGTCTCCCCGTGATACTGAGAACAAAATCGTAACGTGCGGAAATCAACTGCGAAACTTCGTGGCAATAGCGCATGCGAAAGCGAGAATTTGACATAGCTGATTTAGCCTAAGCTCATCGGACCTCGAGAAATGAATGTGAAGCGTAGACGGCAAATCAGTAAATGCCGCTACGAAGCCTGTATTTGCCAAAATTACAGAGGCATTTTAACGACTTCCGCAGTTCAGCCGCAGTCTGTCCTATGCGGAATCGAGTGGAGTGTTGTGTTGTAGCTAACGGAAAGTACGCTGCCAGGGTTGGGGAAAGGCAGCCGATGCGCACTAGCACAGCTGGCTCTGATGTGTGGCGCATGCGTTTGTAGTGGCGCGTCTTCCACGCCTGGCGACGCACCGGGGTGGCATCCCCCGTCTGCTTTCATGACACAGCTGCCAACAACTGTATCTCAGATTTAAAGGGAAGTTGGCATTAAATCGTCCATTTTGACCATATTCCAGTTGTTTGATATAGGGCACCGTGGTGTCCAAGGTAGCTTTACCATCTTCACCCCCCGCGCCCCCCCCCCCCTCCCTGCACTCCCCTTCCACTCGGATCAGGTATTCCTAATTACTTGAGAAGCACCATCCCGTGTTAGGCTGACCACGAACAGGCAGCTAATCGGAGCGAGCCAATCACAGAGACTCAATAACGGCTGCAATTCCGCTGGAGCAGAATACGTAAAGTCGCTTACTTTACGCTTTAGAAATTCTTTTGCATTCTTTGATTCTGCGTCACCAATCGCTCTCATTGAACCGCACTCTTTAGCAGCTGCTTTTCCCAATGGTTTGTTTTCCTTCTTTGTTTTCTGCCATAGAGTTCGTCGTAAATTGTAGCTGCCAGCTTAAGCGAGACAAAATTCAACCTCGTAGCCGCAATGCGATGCATCAAACCAATATTTCTTTTTTACTTACTACACGAGGCTGCGCGTATCATTCACTATACGCGTTGTCGTTACGGCGGCGATGAAAGGGCTGCGGCGAAAAACAAAAAAATGAAAGCGCGGCCACCACCTACCTAATCTGAGCGCAGCTCCGGGCCCCGGCGGGCAAGCACTTCATCCAAATCTCGTTCCGCTCAATCCGCAGCCGCGCAGGGCCGACAGCCGAGAACCCGGAATCTGTCGGACGGACGGTCAATTGCGTAAAGGATTTCTCGGGAATCCGAAAGCATGCAGCGGTGGCCCTGCTGCGAAGAGGCCGCCGGGGCCCAGAAGCCCGCGTGTACCGCCAGGCTGCTTACGTAAAATGCCCGCGTAACGAGTTTCGCTCGGCGCGCGAATTCAATACAGCGGTTATATAAATGCGACTCGGGAAGGCGCGTGCAGCGGGTGAATTGAGATCGGCATTCTGTTCGGGGCCACGCCGCCCCGTCGTTTCGATATATGGGCTTGGTTTTGATGTCGCCTTCGGTTCCCTTCGTCTTGCCCTTCTGTTCGAAGCCTTCCTCCTCCCCTCGCCCTCCCCCCTTCATCGACCTACCGGGTCACTTGTGCCTCGTGCCTCCCATGCAGCTCGTCCGCCCCTCCTTCCGCCCCAACTTCAGCTTTTTTTATGTTTTTCCCTCATTTGTGACGGGAGGGGACAGGAGGCGTGGCGTAACAATCCCTTGTTTTCCGCCGTTCTCGCGTTCGCAACGCGGCAGATTTCGCCAACTATTTTTTTTCTTGAACTGCGCTCTTTGGAGCCTCTAAATTAAATTACCGTTTCTTCCGATCGCCAAAATCGGAGATATCGTCGTTTCTGGCTGTATATGCTCAATTTTCGAGCATGACGAGTGCGCCTTAGACGGTGAATTTAAAGGATAGCGCGACGAATTCCACTGAGTTTTCTGCAGGTTACGTCATTTCATTCCCGTAGCTATATGACACTGGGCTGCCTATTCACGAACGCAGACGTGCACCAAGGCAGCTCCGCGGCGCGTCGGTTTTGTAAGGAACTCCTCGGCGTCACTGAGAGAGCTGTGGGAGCGGACGGACTTTTGCGCCCACGTGACAGCGCAAAGGCAAATAAAGGACAAACGAACCGGGGAAAAATACACTTGTTGAGAATGTGGAAGCTTATTGCCTTCGGTACATTAGGTACGATTCCTTCGCTTTGCGCAGCCTTTTCGATCGCTCGGCTTAATTTGAGCTCACCACTTCTGCAGTATGCATCCACCGTAATGGACGCGCCTCCTTGCATCTTGTGGCTCCTCTCCCGACAGGCACGCAGCTATTTCAACGGGGAAGTTTATTGCACCTTGAATCATGTTTGCAACCTACATGCTCTCAACCCACGACTGCTGTACACTCCGCTTATTGACATTTCAAAGTCGCATCCTGACGATCTGGTTCAGAAGCAGCGAGTCGTAATGGGCATATTTCTCTTTTACGAAAGCAGCGCTATTTTGTAAGTTAGCCGTAGTAACGTGCAATATCACTTTAACCAGGCACTGCTAAAGAAACCAAAAGCAAGCGACAGTGCACTTGTAGCCGCCGGAAAAGAGTGAATGCCCGTATTTTGACAGGATGGAATGACAACGACATGTTGCTCATTAACAGATATATCACACAGCTTCAATTCCTCGTCACGCAGCTCCTGCAGTGTGGATGAAAAGTAGTACTTGTGGCGTCTTGCTCTGTGAAGGTGTTCACCGATATGAATGCCCGGTTTTCTGCCGAGCACTTGTGGAGCGTAAAAGGAGAGGGCAGACAAGTAGGGGATCAAGGGGGAGGGGGCGGCCAGGGGTCTTAGCGTTTAGGCACAGGAAAGACGAAGTGGGCGCACTCGCATACCTACGTGCATGACGACTGCTGTGCTCTAGAAAAGGTGCAAGAAAATTGCTGTTGCGTTGTTTCCTTCTTCTAGACTAGCGCAGAAATTTTGAGTGATTTGTTTCTTGGGCGACGCTTCAATTAAGTACTCTGCTGCACAGTCCCTATAGCTTTTGCCTCGCGCGAGCTCTATTCCGAGCTGCTAGCACAGTTGGTTCTTCTTAGTTCTCTCTCGCTTCCAAGCGAAACACATCCCACTAAGCTCCCATCTGCCATGGAGCTTTCTTATCCGTCTCCATTCGAGTTCGTCGCCACTCGTTGCATTGCATGCGCTGTGTTTTTGCGGCCACCACAGCGAATAAAAAAAAATGAAACGAATAAAGTAGGGATCAAACGTGCATTTCTTATAAGCGCTCGTGAATTGAGGCGGCGTATAGCACTCCGCTTTCAATCGCCGGATAAGGACCCTAATCGTCCCGCTCCCTAGAGAAGCGCAATATCGCCGGCCTATATACGCACTCGTATTCTTTGCCGAAGGGGACGCGGCTTGGTATTCCGTGTCGCCTTTGGGAGTGAGATATGTGTTCACGCGGCGTAAAGTTTGACAGAAAAACGGCGTCGCCTTGGACGAAAACAAAGTAAAACAAGACATACGCGAACGCGAAGAGAAGGACGCTTAGCGTGGTCGCCGTCGAGTCGAGCGAGCGAGCGAGCGAGCTGCCCGCAGACGCACACACACACACACACACACACACTGGGAAATTTGTAATGTGGCAAAAAGGCCCGACCAGTGGTGACGAAGACAGGCGAGAGCAAAGTAAGCGTAAATAAAAGGCGCGGAAGAGCAAGAGTCGCGACTGGCTTCTTTCGTCTCCCTCTCAACACTTTCCCTCCCCGTCACCCCACTCATCCTACCGCCTACTCTCCGCCTGCCCTCACACGCACGCTAGATCGGGGTTTAAATTTTGCCGGGGGAGCATATTAAATTTCGATGGAGCCTCTCCCTTTGAGGAGCCGCTCCAAGAGGGATCAACGGCGAAGAAGAATTTAAGATGAAGGGGGCGAGCGAGAAGACGAGAAAAAAAAGGGGGGGAGGGGGGGCAGAGAGAGATACGGTGACAACAAAGGACAAAGACAAGACGTCGTCGCTGGCAGTGTGGGGCCGCAGCAGTCTCTGCAGCGTCAGTTGAGAAGGGCAGGAGAAGTATGCGAGTGAAGGGACGCCGGGGGCGGCAATACACGAGGGATGAAAACTGACAACAGCCGACGCGGAGTAGCGGGAGCGCCGAAGAGGACCGAGATGGAAGCCGCCGGCAGGAGGTGGCAAGATACGCTTTCATAGGGCGTCACTCGGCGGCGGTGGTAGCGGCGGGGGGGTGAAAGATAAAAGACGGATCGTTTTTAAAGTGGGGCCGCGGAGACGGCGGCTCCTCTGTGCCCGCCCGCGCCTGTCCGCCGAGCGAGCAGGAGCAGAGACAGCGGCGTCGCGCCTTCCTCGCCTGTGTGTTCACGAGTGCAGCGGGCGAGCACGATTTGTCCGAGGCTACAGAAGCGGCGTCGCTTTTCACGATGCGCCTTCTGGCAGCGCAATGCTGTGATCTCGAAGAAGCTTTGTTTTAGCTTTAGCGTCGGTGACAGCTTCGAAAAAAGACGGCCATGAAGCGAACGGGAAGGAAGGAACAAACAAGGGAAGGAATACGTCTGCAATGGGCGCCCGTTGGGGGGGGGGGGGGGGGGGGGGGGTAAAGCAAAGGAAAGTACTACTACGAAAGTACTCTCCGCTTTTCTCCCAGAAGCGGTGGCTTGGGTGGGCGGCGGCGGTAGTGGTAGTGGAGAAGGCATTGACTACGCGTTGACAAACTCTTTTTCCCCGCTTTTTTACCATTTCTACTCCATAGCAGCCCATCCACCACGCTAGCAGCGCGTCCTCTCGGCCACTGCCGAAAATACGCGCTGTTCGTTTTCGGAGGCCCAGCATGGAATGAGACTCCCGCGCTGCGTTCATCTCTTCGCTGTTTCTTTATGTTTCGATCCTCACTGCATCTCGTCATGTTTTCTTTATCGATGTTCTGGCATTTTAGAGCTCGGACTGCACCTCTGTCATATTCTATGACCTCGCCGCTGCAAGCACGAACAGCTAGTTCATTCGCGCGTCCATGCGTGCGTGCGTGCTCGCGCGCGTCCTCTTTCGCATCAACGGCCATGCCACGAATTCACGAGGCCGCCACGCGCCGGAGTGCTGCGACTAACGCGCTTCCATTGCTCGGTGCATAAACAAAAGCGGGTCCCGGAGATGGGAAAGAAAGGCCATGGAGAAAAAGGAGATGGAAGACAGGGGTTGAAAGACTCGTTTTCCTTTCTCTCTTTTTCTCTTGCCGCGATTTTGTTTTATGGACGCGAGGAAAAGTCCTAAGTGCCGGGCGTTCTCGCAGCAAGGACGCGGAATGTGAGTGAAACGAAATCGATTGCGTGTCATTCTCTTTATGGACCGACGTTTTCATCCTCATTGCAGTCTACTCCTCGAGGTTGCGCCCGCTCGCCGCTTCCAATGTCTGTCGAATACGGTTGCGTACTCACGAACTTTGGATAGGCAACCATGCACGCTTTTCTGGCGGCAGGCCTGGATCGGGCATAGAGAATTTTAAGTAAAAGAAGCAAAAAAAGAAACTACAACGAAGCCTTTGTTTTTCATCATCAAGATTAAAGGGCGTGTGTTTTGCTCTCCGCCATTTCCTATTGCAGCAATCACAGAGTTTAGAATTCGTAGCTCTTCAACAACGTGGCAACAAGTTGAGTTACGCCGTTAATGATTGTGACCTGCGCATGACTTCTCTCGCCAGATGCAACTGTCTTCGCGCTTTTTTTTTTTTACGCTAGCAACTCTTCTAGGACGACTGTGAATTACAACAAGCTTGTTTACCAGTCCTACGGCGTTCCACATAAAAGTCCAACTCTTTTTGTAGGTGTGGGTGTGTGGGTGGGAGAGAAGAAGGGGGAGAGGTTGCGCCTCTGATGCGGGCAACTGGCAGTTGGCAACTCCTTGATTTCCACTCGTTGCAGCCGTAGTTATACTGCATTAGTTATTACCATACTTCCAAAGAACGCAATCACTAATCCTTCGCTCTGCGTAAAAAACTTGTCGCAGTGAGAGGCCGGTGCTGTCCTGTTGCTGACAGGCACGCGCATGCGAAGAAAAAAAAAAACGTTCCCACAAAGTTTCCCGTGAGGAACATAGGACAACCTGCTGCTGCTCGCACAAAAAACTCAAGCTCTGCAGCCAGTTTCAATGTTGGCGCCGATACTTTTGCGAACCGTTGAGCGCTGTGAATAAGGAAGGCGCGCACGATCGTGTTTGTGTGTGTGTGAGAGAAAGAGCATGGGGTTGAAAATATTCATACCAATAAAACTGAGAGTTAAGCTTTCGCCGAGCCAGAGAAGATTGTTTCGAACCACGCTGCCGAGCTACGCAGGCTCCAATCTCGAAAAGGAAACATAACTGCTACGAAACGCTCTCGCGTCTCCATTGCAAACAGTTTTCTCTCGGGTGCGACAACGAAGGGGGGCGAAATGCGTATTTAAGGAGAAAGCGAGTCGCGCGAGCCAAGGCCTTTCGCTGACTACTTAAGACCCGGGCTCGCGGAGCCTTTCGGCGTGCGTTGCAAAGGGCGAAGAGAGGGCGTGCGTAGAGAACACGGCACAACGTGGCGAGCAAGCGGGATCTCTAGAAAACTCGGGTCCTCCCCCCCCCCCCCCTGCACACGGTTGTTATACTTCTTCTTCTGCTCCGCTATACGAACCAGACTTGAGCCACGGAGCGCGTATGAACGTTACGCGAAGACTCGGCTGGGGAGCCTTTCGTTCTTCCGTTCGCGTCCAAGCCTTGCGTACGTGCGTAGTACACACACACGCACACATCTACGTCTGCCGCAGCCATCTGAAAAGGATTTCAGTTTCGCACGTGTGTATTCGCGAACGAGCGAGCGAGCGAGTAAGAAAAAGCCTGCGTGTGTTTGCAGTGAGTGCAAGCCCTACGTGCCTTTATATCAGCCGTCTTCGGACGACGCGCGCGAGGACACAGAAAACGTGAAAGCGCTGGGAACAGAACGTTTGTCGTTGTTTCATTTTCGAACGGGGGCGCAGTTTATACGCGATTCGAAAGGGGCGCCGGCGCGGCGCTGTAGCGCCGCGCTGGCGGTGGTGCCGACGGGCAAACCATGGAGCGTGGGCGCTGCGGCAAAGACCTCGGCGCAGGAGACGCAGCGCCGGAGGAACAAGCGAAAGTAGGAAAAGAGAAGTAGCTAGATGCAAAAAGGAGAGAGAGGGCGGGAGACATAGGGAAATGCTCGGTCGGAGCCAGGCCGAGAGGCAAGCGACCCCGCGGCTAGAATCTCAAGCCGAGTAATTATTTTCCCTTGAATGAGAAGGAGGGGAGGGGATAGTCGCTGCGCGCGTCGAGTTGTGAAGAGGTCGTTTCGTTCGTCGTGTAACCATCTCAGGCTCTCGCGCTCTCTGTCTTTTTTTTTCTTTTCTCCTTGGATCTCCCATCGTCAACGCTCGGGCTAGGGCTCGCGTTACCTCAAAAGCAGGTCCTATACCTTACAGGGCACGAACGGTGAGACGTAGTTGCAACGCGACTCCTCTGAACGCCTCAGTGGCGGCTGCAGCGGTGGAAACAAATCAGCCAAGCAAGTAACCGTCTCGCGATTCTGTAAACGTAATCAGAGGAGCCGCGCCCCCGCTTCCACCCTGGCGCCACGCGGCCTTCTTGCTCAATCGCGCACGTACCTCGAGAGGATAAGGGCTATCGTGTGTACGACCGCGTGGTCCTCGCAAGTGCGCAAAACGATTTCGTCATCTTTACTGAATTTCGTCTAAAGTTACCTCTGTTCTTCCTCCCACTCCGGTTGCGCGTCCCTCCCACCCGCGACCTCCTGCTCGCTTCAACAGCCCTACATCCGTTCCTGTCAGATGATCCCACAATTCTGTTCTGCGCACATCCTGTCTGGGCATACGTAACAGTTATATTTGACTTGCTGGCGTGGGCATGGGAGCCACAGGCACGACCTCCGTAGCACAGGAGCTCTCAGGTATACACGGCGCGTATCTGTCTTTTCTTTTTCTGTTTCCGCCTCTTTATCTTTCTCAAGTCGCGCTGCGCCTCAGCAACCCTTTCTCCTACCCAGCGCCGTACCTACTTCACCCTCGTTTGCAAGGGGAAACCGGGAGTGAGGGAGACGTGCACTGTAGCCCGAGAACTCGCAATCAGCGCTAATGAGGAAATTCTAGACGCTCTTCGGGCATGGCCCTGAGGGGGTGGGTTGGGGGGGGGGGGGGTGAGGAGGTGCGCTGCACGGCGCCCATGACGTTTTCTTGGAACGCCGAGTGCGGCGTCCACGCGTCGCAACACGCACGCACGCACGCACGCATACACGCCACCCAGCTGCGCCATCTCTTTCTCTCGCCTATCCCCAAGAGACCACAACGTGCGCCAACCCTCCCCACCCGCGCTTCTTGCTCTTTCTTCCCTCCTCCTTTTACCAAACGAGGGTACCACGATTCCCTCTGCGATGAAGGTCGTAATTGTATATGCACTCTTTAAACGTTACTGTTTTTCGAGGAAAACATGCCGCTGCTATACGCATCGGCACGTGGCTTGAAATTGCGAACGCCGATGTACACATCTTTTTTATTCCTGCATTTTACCTTTTTCGCCAAAGGCGCCTTTGCCGCTATCTCGACATCATCTCTAAACTTGCTCCTTTTCTTTCTTCTTCTTTTGTGTAAGAAGTTGCGGTAGACTTTGACACAGACGCCGCAGCCAAATAATTGCTTTCACTTTACGTTATACTGAAATGTACGCGATATGATCGTGGTTTCGTATGACTCTGCTATGCCTTTTACTTTCTGGTTTTACTTTTTTTGTACGCACGTGCTGTCTTTCGAAGCGTCTCGTCGGTTTCCCGTGGAATCATCTCAAGTGGCGTTTGCCAGCGTAATGAGACGCACGTGGCAGGAATTATTGGGCGAGGAGGGCAGGGGTGTGGGTAGTAGAGGTACGAGGAGAACGCTGTTGAGAAGACGGGATTCGTTGGAAGCCAAGTATTCACCCGTGGGACTTTACTTAGACTATATAATGCGGCGAGGATTAAGAGCTGCTGCGCTTCTTAGCGCTGCTTGACTCAATCCTGCTCGTCATCTCTATCTTATGTCGCGAATTGTGCGCTACTGTGCCGCTTCTTCCTGCGTAAATATAGTGGCGCTATTCAAGTAAAAAAAAAAGTCAATTGTGCAGATTCCTCGCACTGAGGGAGTCGACGTTATACAAAGCATTTTTGCGGATGTAGCTCGCTATCCAGAATAATGAGGCGGCGTCCAACGCGGATGTGCTATAGATGCAGCCCCACGAGGCTGCTTCCAAACTTGTGCTTCCACTGCGCGACCGTAATAAGAAACAAACCAAATCCCACATGTTTCAAGCTTAAAAAAGCGCCCTTATACAGCCCTATATTGTTCCCGTTTACTCGCGGTGTCGCAATAGAATTTTCCTCCTTCCTTTTGTTTTAATATAGTTGCAATACTGAGTTCATAAACTGTGCATTATTTTCCAGTAACTTATTTCAGTTTGTAACAGCGATGAGGCAGTGTGGGGTGTAACTGCTACTAATTACGCAACGAACAAAGCTGAAATTTGGCCGAGTTTATAACAATTTACATTTGACTTAAAGCGCAAGAAACGATCGAGGACACTAGAAGGAATACCTGAAAGGACGCGCACTTTAAGCAGCGGAGCCTCCACCTTAGAGCTCCGTCAATTAAGAACCGAGCTTTGCCTAAACGATATCAGTGCCCCGCGCTTTAGTTAACTCGAGTTCGCACTTCACGTCGTCACCAAATTGAAATTGTGGCCCAGCGGCAGACCACGCACAACAACAGATGTAATACGAAGGCAGAGAAATAAAGCAGAAGAAAAAGAAAAGAAATCAGAGAGGGAATGAGAATTGTTCGAAGTTGAAACGAACGCCCTTCCTCCGTCGGGTTCGCTAATGCGTCGGGTTCGCTTGGGTTCGCTAATGCGAACCCAAGCGAGACATCTGGGCAGCTTATTTCTCCATTGGGGGCAGACAGGCCACGCCGTACTCGTCGCGGGACTACTAACACAGAAAGGCAGCCGTGGCAAAGATGGCTGGTTGTAGATTTGTGCAGCACTGCAGAACTTGTGTGGCGATGGCCTATATGAATAAATGAATGAGAAAGAAAGAAAGAAAGAAAGAAAGAAAGAAAGAAAGAAAGAAAGAAAGAAAGAAAGAAAGAAAGAAAGAAAGAAAGAAAGAAAGAAAGAAAGAAAGAAAGAAAGAAAGAAAGAAAGAAAGAAAGAAGCACGGAATGAATTAGCAGCAAACAACCTGTCTTAATCACCCCTATACAGCTTCAGCGATCTTTCGGCATTTCTGGATATGTTCGCGAGATGTAGCAGCCACTTTAAGAACACCTGTAGCTACCCTCGTGGTGTATATAGGTATGAATAATAACTTACATTCAATAACTAAATTGGTGAGACCGTAACTCTGTGCTTTTGCTGCAGGATAGGGCTGGTGGACTGAATAGTACACGTGCTCACTAGGATTACATATGCAATAATGTAGACAACCGATGGCAACGTGCTATATGAATAAAACTGCCCATGAGCCAATTCACATATCTTTTTTTATATTCCTCTATTGTTTTTGCCTACACGTACACTACCAAAGTTAGGAAAAGAAGCCATTATATACGGAAGGCTGCACTGTAAAAAGGAGTCGCGTAAGCGAAGCTTGACACTCTGCTTAAATGGCTAACTCTCGCTACAATTTCGCTCTGAAGTGTTATTTTGTGGCATAACTTGAGCAATATAAAGTACTAGCACGCATTGTTCGCGTGTTCTGTCCAGATTAATTAAGAAGCCTGTAAAGTTGGTGTCAGTGCCAGTTGTCGAATATACGTTGCTTGAACAAAAGACGGAGCTCTCTGTCGCCCACAAAGCGAAACCACTCCAGTTTCTTTTTTTTTTCCTCTTTTTTTGTAGACTGCAACGTGTACACTTAGCACTCCGAAAAACCACGAGATAAACGGTGGCATCATTTGTATCACCAAGTCATCGACTTGTTTGTGCCAGCATAGCCATGTACTACGAATGCTTCTGCGGCTTATTCTGGAATAAGTTTTAAAAAAGTTAGGCATTGTGCTTTCTGACTCACGGGCAATGGTGTGCAATGGTGGGCAATGGTGTCCTTCAGTGTATTACCGTTCTACAATGAGATGACAGAATTTACCGCATGAAAGGTGCATGAGTGTGACAGGGTAGAACTAATGTTTGTCAACTTGACCAATGTTTTTTTTTTGTCTCTCTTTCTCTCTCCAATTCTCTTCCCCACGCAGAGTAGCATGTCAGTGATGCCTATAGGCCGACTAAAATCGTTGCCTTCCATTAAAGGTCTCTCTCTCTCTTTCTCTCTCTCGCCCATATTCTGTATGAAATCCAGAAGAGTCCTCTGTCCAAGCATAAAATGTAAAGAACGCTCCACGCGAGCTGAAGCTTATGTGAAAAATTCGATCAAGCCTGAGCCCGTAAATTGACCGGACCACCAATTTATACGGCTTACTTATTGATGTAACGTTTAGTAGAAAACTGGCAACAGTAGTGTTAGAAAGCCGCACCTTTACGGACCGGTAGAGCAGTGGGTTCGAGATGTTCTTGCTAACTCATGGTAACACGTTGACAGCGGGAGCAAGAGGCGAATGACACTTAAAGGACAACAGGGCAGTGGTCGAACTGTCCTTCTTTGTGATTAGTTTCTAGCTAGCGCTGTTGATCTGCTACCAACGCAGTCCCAGCGCGCGTGTCGCAACCTCGGAAATTCTCTTGCGCATGCGTAGTCAATCAAAGCCCACATGGGCGCAAATGCCGGAAACTGACTTCCTTTCCCATTGCTGTGCAACGGTCGGGTCGCATAAAACTCAGTGCCACGAGGGCTGATGTATGTAACTCTGTACGGAGTTACATAAGCTCGCGGTCGGCGTTTGATATTTGATTAGACGTTAATGCAACACCCGTCAGCATTCAAGTTACGTTTTATGTGTGCAGAAGGTGCGTGTATACATGAAAGGTCCTCGCAATATCGGCGACTCATTTCGCATGCTCAAGCACCACTGTCACGAGGAGGCACTGTGCCCGTGGCAGCACGACGGACGGATCCCTCAAGCCACGGCACTGAATAAGCGCGCCTTTTGCTTATCGCGCGCGTCGCGCCGGTCCCCGTAGGAGGCAGAGATGGTGGCGGCACCCAGACGGCGAAGAATCGAAAAAAAAAAAGAAAGCTCGCCGCCGTCATAGCAGCTAGCGTAGGCGCATTTCAGATCTGTGGGGGGCGGAAAGTTGGCGCAGCCGCCTTCCCGGCGCATTTGTCTTGGCAAGGTTTTCCCAGGCGAGCGCCAACGAGCCAACAGCGCTGCGCTGCTGGGAGACGGAATTCCAGCCGCCACCCGTTCCCCGGCCGTTCTCTTTCGAGCGCCTGGTGCTCGTGTACTCCTGCTTAGTTCTCTGCACAGCTTTCCTAGGAAGTTCCGCGTGTGCCAGCCCGCAGCTTGCAAATATCAGGGACTGAACTTCGAGTACGTGTATCTGCTGGGCAGCGAGATCAATTCGCAGTCTTGAGAGCTTCGGCTCTTTAGCTAAAATAGATGTACTCGTCCGAGAAACCGAGTTTGCTGAAATGGACAATCAAGTGACGAGTAAGGAGATGGGGAAAGGGTACTTGCTGAAAAGAAAGAAAGAAAAGAAAAAAGAAAGAAAAGAAAAAAGAAAGAAGGAAAGATACTCAAGCTGTTTGTTCTGCTGCTCTGCATGTGAGCGGAAGGCTTGAGATATCTCGGTCAGCCCGATCGGTTGCCGCATTTTGCTTGCGGTCGAACTTTGGTTCTAGACAGAGCAGCCAACTATATTGCAATGACAAAGGTGCAGAATCTGCTAGAATCGTACACACATTGCGTTCTCTCAGCGGTGTAAACTTAATTAAAAAGTTACCCAAAAGAGCTGTGTGCAGTACACAGTATTTCACCATTGTTTGTCGCATCTAAGCATTCGGATTATGATTATTCGTAGAACGGTGTACAACAACGCGCCACCTCTGGCATCAAACAAGAAAGTTTTGTCTCTTTTTGTGATTGGTACAATGTAGCCATACACGAACAAAAGACAATGCTTATAATGCTAAATCTATGCTTCGGTGCAGCTTCTTAGCTCTCGGGAATTGCTGACTCGAGCTAGAAGTTCCCGCGTATTGTGACTTTCTGAGAGAAACTCCAAGCTCAGCGCTATAGGCCTTTGCCCTCGCGCTTATCTTAGATGAAATCGTTGACAAGTGCCTTTCGTAATAATGGCATCTGGCATGCCGTCCATTCTGCTACGTCACCACTACTTGTCGGGGTCTCGAGGGCAACAAATACAGCTGCAGAGAATACATCGGCCGTTTAAACGAGTTCTAGTTATAGCTACACGTGACGACACTGTGCCCATGAAGGTTTGTGTACAAAAGCTATACGCTTCCCTCTGAGCGCGATTTCATGTCCTAGTCGAGTAAACTTAAACTGAGAAGTAAGAGGCTCGGAACAACGAGTCTGTGAGCTTACCAAAACGAGGAACCAAATGTGGAGTACGAAAAGCCCGACAAGGTGGCCGGCTTGGACGTGCCGAAGTGTTTCCGAGTGTCCGAAAGGGGGCGTGACGGCAGAGAGGGAAGAAGCCCGTGGCATGTCTGGCGAGTGTGTGAAATGAAGTACGCTGAGAAAAAGATGGTCGTCGGTTGGGGGAGGGGGAGGGGGGAGTGACAGGAGGCCGCGGCTGCCTGCCTCCTCGGCAGCGACACACGCACTCACAAACAAAGGGAGACAAAGTGACCTCCTCCGTTCGTATCGGAGAAAGAGCGAGCCCGTCGGCCAAGGGAGGCGGCACGGAAAAGAGGGAAAACGGCGCCCGAGTAGGCCCGCAGTGGCGGATCGGTTTATTTGCACAGCGCCTCGCCACGTATTTGGCGGGGAACGCGGCGAAGCCCCGTGGCAGCAGCACGAAGAGGGGTGGCACTCTCCCGATATATGGGAGCGAGTGGTCCGCGCAGTTGGCAAAACAAAGGCATCGACGTGACGCTTCTTGCTCTTGCCGGTGCCACCGCTGGTGGCCGTCGTGGTGGCGGCAGCGGTCTTCCTTCGCATCCCGCATTGCCGCGATGCTTGGTTTCGGTCTGCTTTCCGTTGCCCCTGGGCAAAAGGACGACCGAGAAAGGCGCCGCATGCGGAGCTTTCTTTTTTCCTTCCCTTTTGAGCGTCGTCACACCGTTTCTATCTACTCATCTCACTTTCTTTTTCTCTCTTTCATTCTCCGTAACTTTTCTTCTTTCTGCAGTGCTTTCCCTCTCGACTGCTTCTCGCCTCAGTTGATGTCTGGCTCTCCGCGGTGTCTATTCGTTTACGTAGAGTGAGAGACGGCCAGAATGGAAGGGGGCAGAAAGGCGCTTGATATACGTATTATCTCTCCATTTCCCTTCTCTGTTTCTCGTCTCTATATTTTGTCTCTCTCTCCCCTTCGCGGGCGCCTGTTATTTCTGCCGTGCCCGGGCGCGTCCAACGGGTATCTCTCAATCTACCCGGCTGTATCAATATAATTCCGGTCGTCTTCCACTTTGGCCCGCCGCCACCGCCCGTCTTCATCCTCCCGTTTTCTTCTCTGTTCCGTTCTTTTGCTCCTTCGCATCACCTACCGTTCTGTCTTCCTTTCTTTCTTTATTTTGTCACTGAGTGTAGCGTGTTTTATTCTGCGTATCTTTAGTTTCTCCCAAGCGTCCGTTACGCTGTTGTTGTTTATATCCGCGCATCCCTTTACTTACAGGACTGCTTTCTTTAATTTTTTTTTGTTGCCCGCGTTTACTTGCTTCGTTTCACTGTGCTATCCTTTGACCTCGATTGGATAGCGGAGAAGAAGAACGAAAGGTCCCGCCATGAAGGAGAAACGACCCACGAAATCCAGGAGCTGGACAGGGGGGACGTGTGAAGGCGGGTGAGGAGGTTGGGCGACGTTCAAGCGCTGTCCATACAAGTGGAGAGAGGGAGAGGGTTTGGGGATATGGTGTAGAAAGAGGGGAGCTTCGACGCTGTCTCTCAGAGTATACGCTCCTCGGTTTTGCTCGTCATCATGCAGCGTGCTTTCTTTTCTTTCTTTCTTCTATTTCTTTCCTGTACGGGCTAACTTGTCTTCCCGTCCTTTCTACTAACATTCCCTTTCTTTCCGGATCATTCGTTTCTCCCCGGTGGTGAGGCTATTGCAAACCGAACCTTTCCGCAGATCGGACGCCTCTGGGCACCGATCCTCTTTTGATCCCCAAGCCCTCCATCCACCCTTCCCCCCCTCCCCCGTTTTCTTCTTACAATTCAGTCTGTGTTCTCTCCTTCAGGCGCCGGCCCGTGCCACTTTCAATCCTGCGCTCGTTTCTCGAAGTCTATCTCGGTACGAACAGCTTGCAGCACAGCGGTGCACTTGCGTAGGTTCTCTCTTCAACTCCACGCTGTGCCTTTTTCGGCGTAAGTGTCCTTTCCATTTCGTCCTGTTCTGCCCTCGCTTTCTCCTGTCAGTTATATACGCCCTGCGTTGCTTTCTTGTTTTCCTTCCGTCCTTTCCTTTTGGGCGCGACGAATGAGTTCCTGCTCTGGTTCACGACGTTCTTGCTTTTCTAACATACGCCGCTGCTTTCGCCGTTCGCCTGCTGGAGTGTCATTCGCCGCGGCTGTTATCGAACGCTTCGGGCGCGACGACGAGCTTGTCACACCTAATGCATTGCATCCAACAAACCCCGTTGGTCCGAAGTCCTCATTCGTTTTCCCTTTCTTGGTCTTATCTCATTTGTGTACGTATCTTTAGGAAACGAGGAAGAAAAAAATATAGAGGAGAGGGGCGGACTCTCTAACGAATGGTACTTTGCTACGTTCACAAATTGACATGGCTTCCAGCAGCTCCGTCTATACTGAAAAGAATCGTGCTAGAGCTCGTGATTTCGCTTGTGGTGTCCCGTGAGTGGTGACATGATCGAAAGGTTTATTAGACGCGAAGGTAACACATTTGCAAAGGACAGAGCTGCATTATGGTCGACAGGCTATGTTGCCCAACCATGCGGGATATGTTGACCTGTCATCGATGCAGGTTCGCTAATATGAGACTACACTACGAAATGTCAACGCACTTCTGGGTCTATGAGAAAGTAAAAAAAAAATATATGTTAGTGTTAGCTCGTTTATGAATTGACTTCCCTTCGTTTCATTCGGTGATTTTCAAACTTTCGTCACTTCCTCCCGCTTTGCCTTGGCAGCAGCAGACGTCTGCGGCCGGACCTCGTCACTTTGAGCTTGCTTTACAAGCTCATGCACTCACAGTGTGGAATGTTATACTCCACACACTAACAACACATACATAATTGGCCCCAACAAAACACAGGCGAAAAGAACGACGCTCTCACTCACGTGATTTCGGCTCTTCGCTCCGCATACTGGCAGGGTTGATAAACAGATCGCAGGAGCCAGAACCACGCATTTTTTGTTTATCAGATTTTATGTTTATGCCCGGAAGCCTAGATGCACGCTAATCTGCGACAATCTAATGAGCTTAGGCGCATGCGATGCGACCACAAAGCGCGAATTCTCTGTAAACTTGTATAGGTGATTTGTATCGCTTAACGAGTGTAAACTATAAAGAATAAAGCAGACCCGCGAACACAGGAACAGGCGTAATCGCTTTCGTCTACATGAACGTTCGTTTTCAGCTCGTTTTGTTTTCTATGTGCGCTACAACCAACCGTTATTTCTTTTCAACAGTTCCTATACATTCGAAGTAGCTTGTTATAGCGTATCCAGCTTTTATTGTTGGACTGCAACTGGCGCTTTCTCGGTCGTTCAAAAATCCTTAAAGAAAATAAAAGAAAGGAAGAAACGGGTCCTTCAGGTTGGTAAAACATAGTTCGGCCTTAACTTGAGAGGTCAGGTACGTTAAATGACGCCGCTGCTTATTACGTGTGCCTACGGATGCACCGCACGAATCCACGTCCCCTCCGTCATCCGAGAGGGGTTGAACGAGCGGCGCACCTCCACGCCGCTCCTTGCTTCCCGGCTGCCGGGCACTTCGGCTGCAAGTGGTCCACTACACGTCACGCGTGTGTCGCGGAATTCTAACCCTGCGCGTAGCCATTTGCGCGATCGATGAGTCCCGCAAACGGAGCCGCCAAGCTGCCGAGCGAACGCGCCACTCCAGCGCGCAGCGAGACGGACCAACACACAGTCTTCGCGCAGAGTGGTTCTGGCGAAGATGATGGCGGGCCTATAGTGGACGGCTATATATATATACGACGACTTCTCACAGCACGGCGCACCGTGTAGTATATAGTACAGTGGGATTGCTCGCTATGCACTGCGATCCGCACGGAGGGAACCGTACCGCACGGTTTGCGCAAGGTGGCGACGCACAGAAAAGGGGAAACCCGGCGCCCTATGTGGACACCGCGGCCGCCGGCCGTGTGGTGCGGGCGGGAGGGAGGGGGGATGCTGCATCGACTACGGCGGCGGGCCTTCAGTGTGACGTGTTGATTCGAGCACCCTCGTTTCGGAGCGGGCAGCCAGCCACTTCTCCGAAACCGCGCCGACAGCTCCGCGACGCTGGCGATGTGTGTGCTGCATTTCGCCTCGCCTCTCCTCCTTCTCTCTCTCTCGGTGAGGAAGGACAGCGCTGCTGACCGAACTGACGTATAGGTCGTTATCCCCCTTCCCCACTCACATATTTCTCTCTCCCTCCCATCTGATGAGCACAAGACGAGATGGCTGTCGCGAGCAGCGTGAAACGGTCCACTCGTCGCTCCCTAGCTCTTAATGCCGTGCGTTAAACGATTCCAGGTATACGGTGAGTGATGCCAGAAAGAAAAAAAGAAACCAAAGATTGCGACAGACCCAGAGCACTTGTTAGAAAAAAGCGTTAATCGAAGTTTTCTTGAATCGTTTTAAACAAATGCTATGCAAAAAGGAGCATGATCCGTGCGATTGTATTTTATTTATAATTTACGGTATTGATTTACACTCCCTGCTCATTCGCAAACGCATGTTCACATCGACCAAGTTTAATATTACACTGAATCCGAGATCGGCTGTTCGACAAGAAACCGAGCTACGTACAGTTTCTTACAGGAATCGCTAGAGCGAATTCCGGAGCTACTCTGAACGGCAGCTGGAATAATGGCGTCTCAGCCAGGACGGGGATGACGGACAGTATACTGGTCATCATTTACCTGTGTTTGCCTAAACTTCGCCCTGGCTGCAAATGGCTTCGTGACTTTTCATCATTTGCGGCAAAGTGTTGCGTTATATGTTCTCACTGATTACGCATTGGCGCAGATATGATTTGTCTTCAAAAAATAACGAGTTCTCGAACTTCTACAATAGAAGCGTAATAAACAATGTCAAAAGGAAAGTTAGAAGCCATATACACGAATACTATACAAGCCCATGTACTAACCATCATTGCCACGGTAGCTGAATAGTCGCAGAGTCAGCGTAGTCTGCCCTACAAGATCAGAGTCTCGAAATAATTAATGTCCATTCAAAAGCATAAGTCCTCTGGGGCATTTTCGGCGGGTCAACAAGAAGGCAGGATTGCCAGATAGCGTCAGTGTGGCTGCAGAAAATAAGAAAAAAAGACTCATGCTGGTGCGCTTGAACACGTTCCTACCCACGAAGGGCCTACAATAGGTTTTAAACGGTACAGCAATCAAAACATTTCACCACTTCTCCTCTTTTTAGCTTTCTTTTCTTTTGTTCGTTTGCCTGATTGTTTACACGAGCAAATAAATTACGTCATGAAAAGTTATTTGCTAAAAATACGTACCGTTCCGCAATGCACATTTTCTCTTCTGCATTCTTCTATATATGTGGAGACTATACGCCGACGCAACGAGAAGGGCGCTGAATCCTCGCGCACGGCCAGGAAGACGGAGATGCCCCCCCGTCAGTGATACGCACGCTCCTCACATGCTGCTGCGAGGCGATTGAGGAGCCGATGAAGGGAATTCACAGTTGAACGTTTTCACGGTGGCTCACCGCAAATCAGCGACCGCCAGCGGGAGGTGGAGCGCGAGCTCGCTTCCTTTCTCCGGCCGCCGACAGCAGCGCGTCAACCATTTCGCCGCGCGACGTATACGCTATACAAACGGTGGCGAAGCTTTGGCAAATCCCGACAGCTGCTGCCGGGCCCGATTTGGGCGTGCTTTCGATCTCGTCATTGTTGCTGGTCCTTCTTTCCCCCCTCCTTCTCCCCTTACACGCGGTTGCTCGGCGCGCCTGCATGTGCGTGCGTATACGCTGCGAAGCGGTGCTCCACCGTACGCCGCGCTGTCTAAAAGGCCTCCCGCTCGCCACCTGTCCAAGTCTCAATTTCGATCCGACCACTCGATCAATTGCCGCTGTGCTGCTGCGGCGGCAGGAGAGTGCGCCCTGCCGGAAAATCGGACAGGCGTCCGCGGCCCGCTTGCCTGCCCGCCCCCGGTTGAATGCTGCCGCGAGGCCACTGCAGAGCTTGTTTGCCCATCCCGCCGCCCTTCTTTAGCCCATCTCTCCGTTCCTCCCATCGGTGCTGCCAGCTATGTGCCCGCGAGCTAACCTCTCTCCCCCCTTGCTCTTGCCGTCTCCGCGCCACCGCTGTGGTGGGTTCTGCTCTCAGGAAGAAACAAGCGTGGTGGGGAAAAAAAAGCGGGGGAGGGGGCGGAGGAAGGTGCGCCGGCTCCAGAAGCGGAGACAAACATGCCTGTCAGGCGCGCTGGCACCGTGGCTGGCTCAGCACGGCCTCCGCACGGAACGTATATCGCTCTCGGCGCGGCCTGATAAAAGAGGACGGAAGAAGCGGGTCGCGGAAAGGATCAAAACGATGGCGCTTCCACATCCCAGCGGCACCTCACCCGTCTTTGGCGACGAGGCTACATTTTCGGAAAGGCCCTGTGGAGTCTCGTCAGCACTGAAGGGTTGAAGCGCACCGCGCGTGCTATGGGACTCTGGATGTTCATGCCTCGGTTTGAGCGCCTTAGATGGCGCTGCGGCTGGCCGTCGAAGTGCCTTTAGCCTGCACGGAGACATGAGTAAAGACGCGTCCTTCCAACGCCCGTAGTAGGAAGGACGGTTCAAATCTCGCTGCCATCTATGCTGGAACATTTCGTCGTATCTCGAGGAGCTGACCGCAGCGCGTTCTGAAACACAGTGTCCGTACACGTTCAATCCACTGGTAGATGTTTCCCGATGCATCGAGCGCCGGTCTTTCCGATGCTCAGAGACTTGTCAGGGTGAGATTAGCGATAGTTCGGGAAAGAACGCAATGCCCACTCGAGCGTGAGCATCACCTACTGTGCCGTTTAATTCAGGAGGACACTCGCCATGCCAGAGTTATTTGCTCGGTCCTGCTTAAAAAAAGAAAAAAAAACTAAAAATACATTGTGAAGCCGAACACGTGCACGAGTATAAAATAAAATAATAATATCGGGTTTTACTTGGCGAAATCACGATCTGATTATGAGGCACGCCTTAGTGAGGGACTCCGGAAATTTGGGCGACCTTGGATTCTTTAACATACACCCAAATGTAAGTACATGGGTTTTTTCACATTTCACCTAGTGGAGTTCGGCATTGTTTGTGCGGACGGCAGCATGCAAGGGTCGCGCGGGGCGTTCAAAAGAGACGCGTGGTTCGACACCAAGACGGCGGCGATTTATAGCCATCGGGGGTGGGGGACCCGCGGTCAACGAAGAGCGCGTAGGCGGGGTGACTGTGTGTCGGACTGTGTGTCGGGCTTCCGCCAGTCGGTTCGCGGAAGCAGTGCCCTGGCCTTCAAGTCAACCCCTCGTCGCTGAACCGCACTATGCCGAGACATTCGCAAACTGTCCAGATGCCCCAACAGAGCGTGGAAGTGCTTTCTTCGGGGAAGTGTCTTTTGCGAGGTTGTGAGACAAAAGGGGACTCGTTGCACTGCAAAGGATTTGTGGCAATGGCCTGGACGTATTGGAACTCCCAATAGTGTCACCTTGGAGCCCCGTTGTGTGCACACTGCGCGCACCGCAGTGTGATTGGACGAACGATGGGGCGAGGGGGTTGCTGGGAATGCTTTTAGGTACGTGCGGGGCCGTTCGAAGAGGATTTGGTGGAGATTCGGCTGAGAAAGAAGACCAAAATTCTAACATGTTACTCGTAGTGATGTCCGTGTAAATACTTTCCTTTCTATCGCTTGCCTATTCTATGTTAATAAACAGTTAACCCCATTCCAATCAGCGTCACTGGCTTGCCCACTGTAATGTGACTTCGCGACATCTATAATATCTTCAAGTTTTCCCTCACTGTCATCGAGGCGAACATCAACTCACCCCCACCGAAATGCAGCCGCCGTGGCCGGGATTCGGTCCCGCGTCCTCATGGCATGCAGCCCAACACCATAGCCACTAGAGAGAGAGAGAGAGAGAGAGAGATGTAAATGACAGAAAGACAGGGAGGTTAACCGTAGTTAAAGCCTCCGGTTCGCTACCCTGCACTAGGGCAATGGAAAGGGGAAATAAAGAGAGAAAGAAGAGCGTTGGGCACGTGCACGAGTAAGACGTGACATATGTGCTGACATTTCCTTTCTTTTTCTTTTCGTCTTACGTAAATTGTGAATCCATTAAAGAAAAAAAAATATATAAGGGAAGGATATTATCAGCACTCGCGAGGTATTTTCAGAGATACAAAAAGAGAATAACGAAGGAGGAAATGTAGGGAGGTTAATCAAGAGGGTACGTGGTTGGCTGCCCTACTCGGGGGGGGGGGGGGATAAAAGTAAGAAGGAAAGATAAAAAAATAATAAAGAGTCAGTCCCTCTGATCACATTTGCAGAGGAATGTCCGCTGTCACAAGCATTCGAACAGTCCAGTCGCCTTCAATAGTGCATGCACGAATGACTATACCGAGGACCTGAGATCACTTCCTCCGAGAGCATTCTATTATTCAGTCGGCTTAGTCTAGGTTGTAGTGCTCATCGTTGAGCGTCTAAGGATGCTCAGTGCATGTTAGTAAATGAAGGAAAATCGTGGGGTATCGTCAATAATTGCTGTGAACGATGCGGGCCACGTGTATAACAGGGACAGGGCGTGTGTGTTGTTAAAGGGAAGAGCATAGCACACAACGCTGACTCTGAACAGTGTTAGTGCGGTCGATACTTCCGCGTTACTGTTAAACAAATCTGGATGATGATGCGTCGAAGCGGCATAATGGCGTTTTGATGTCAAAGACAAGATTTCTACTTACTGTTTCTCGTTCTGCTCATCGTCTTGAATTTTCATCTCCTGCCTTCCCCGTGTTTTCCCTAGTTGCTGTAAAGAAATAAATTCCATAATGTAATCTTGCGGCCGTCGATGAAACATTGCACGATGTGAATGCACGTGCCCAGAAAGTTGTGGTGGATAGAGTGAGGGGAAATGGCCGAATTTATTTAAAATTCTCCCATGTTTTTGACAAAAGCTTCCAAATAGTGAGCGCTAAGATGAAGTAGGTGGCTTCATCCGAAAGTAAAGATTTTTTTCATTCTCACTCAAGTCTTTGGAGCGGACATTTAAGCTATCGTTTTCGAGAACCGTTCCTTTACTTAGGCTGCTTGGCTATGCGAACGGTGCCGCACCTGCAAGGTCTACTACAGTTAGAGCTTTTGTAACACCAGTCTTTTATTTATTTATTTATTTATTTATTTATTTATTTATTTATTTATTTATTTATTTATTTATTTATTTATTCATCAGTCGTAGCGACTACGTGGTACGTGACGTCTTCGAATTCTCATCTTTGTGTGAATACGGGTTTCAAACTTTGCAAGCGAATGTCGAGCAGGGTCCAACGTATGCCAAAGGGAGGGAGAAAAACACGAAACATAATTGGAAAGCTCTAAGCTTGTACGACAGACGTACCGTACATCAAAACATGGGTAAATTTATGGCCGACGGTTTTGTTGCCGTCTTCTGGCGGATTGTTGTCACGTCTTTGGGTTTCCGCTGACTGGCTCCCTAATGTAGCGTAAAATTGAACTCCTCTTTTGAAAAATGACTCCGGGGAAAGAACAGGACAGTGAGCGAAAACGGTCCAACTACGAAAAATTCGGGCTGTGTGCCGCCGCATTCCTCCGGTTTGGGTCGAGATAATCTCGGAAAGCGGACGGCGCGCGGCATGCTCGTAAGACGAGACGCCCAAAAGCTTCCTCTTTGCCGATCTTCAAGATGGCTTGTCATCTCGCTCGGTTCGTGATTTTTCAGCATTACCTCCGGTGTCCAGGTTCGCAGCCCCCGAATTTTCCTGCCAGTCGCTTGGTTTCTCTTGGCATAACATTTTCAGCGACGAGAGTAAGGTAAACCGCGAGGCAATAGTAATAAACTTGAGTGAGCAATCGTTGGAGCGTGCGTTACAATAATGTTCGCTCTCGGAAATGCTCTGGCAGCGACCGCGCTACCCCGACGTCGGGCGGAAACACCTTTTTGGGCATTCCAAACGTCGGGGTGCTATTTAATAGCGCGGTCGCGTTTAGCCCCCACCATCAGGCGCGCGAACGGCGGGACTCGTGCAAAGCGCTGTGGTGTTTCGGTGCTTACCTGACGCTGAGTTTCCACTCAGTTGAGTGCAAAATCGGTGCCCGCAGAGAAAGTGCAAGAAACACGCACAAGTAATGCCGGCGTTTTCATATTTCAGGATTCACGCAGAAAATTTTCTGGGAGCTGTCTTATACTAAGTATGCGTGAGCATTGTTCCATTTGCTCATCTCCACGCTGCCCGGTGTCATTTTAAATCCTTTGAAACTTGATCCGACCAGTACAATTGACAGCGCTGCGGCGACACGAACTGCTGCGGATGGCGGCGAAAGGTAAATTGATGACACAATCGAGCTACTGCAGGTGGCACCGGCGGGTGCGTTGATGACGTTCCGATCATTATAAGCCGTTATCTCCCTTTAGCACCTTATCTCTCCGCATCGAACCGTTATGAACCGTAATCAAACGTACTCCGGCGGCGGTTGCGCATGGTTCAGCCGCACGGGCCGTATCTTGAAAGCGATCTGCGATGGGGACAAAGTACGCCAAGTGCTGATAGCTTTGTCTGCACTGTCTTCTGGCCGCTTAGTTCGCGTTGAAGCGAGAGGCAGCACGGAGATCAATTCGATCGCTGCAGTGGGTCCTATCTTAAAAGTGATTGCCTTACGTGAAGGACGGACGGACGGACGGGTCTCTTCGTTGAGTAGGCATAGAAATGCTTGTGCATTTGAAAGAAAGGACAAGAAGAAGGTAGGGGGGTTAACCAGTCGCACGTCCGGTTGGCTACAAGCAAAGGGGGTATTCCCGATAGATAACTTGCAGGGATACGGTAACTTTCTTGAGATCTCGCGTGACTCGCCACCGGACACGGTCAAATTATATACGGCCGACAGCGTTGCTGGCACTGTGCGAAGATAGCGAGCTTGGCACAGTACGAGAAACGCTGCTTGCCGACGCGTCCGGTACCGAGTCGCGCGAAATCTCGCGAACGTGATCGTATCTCTGAAAGTGACTGCTCGAGAATTACCGGCCCAAAAGTGAAGGGTAGCGAACGGTCCCAAATCATCTTCAAGCTACGCGCGCACGCTTGCGTCGCTCACGTTGCCATGTTTTTGAAGACATCTTCTTTGGCGAGTTCAGATTGATCTGCAGTTCGTAGGATTTGATATCTAACCATGTTAGTCTTGTAAATTTGACGATTGTGGCCTTCTATTGCATGTAGGGCAAAAAAAAGGCGCCAACATGAAGCTTGGATTGAAGAAAACGCACCAAGTTAGCGAAGACCTAAGTACAGAACCGTATAAGTGCGTTTGGGGAAAAAAAAGGCTGAAATGAAATGGAAACCAGCGGTCGTTTAAACTGCTGCGCCTAAAACCGGAAGCGGAACTGTGATTTACTCAGGGAAAAATGTGGGAAGATCCCGAAGATTGTGCAATCTAATAAGACAGAAAGTAAAGATTACCCAGAGGGCTCTTTGTAAGAGTAAGATTATACTAAAGCAGAGTAAGGTGGCAAAGGGGAAATTAAAGCTACTCAGCAGCGGTTTACATCTAAGAAAGGTAAACAAGGTATTCTGGCGGTGTTCTCTCTTCCCACCCGAATACAAAACATGGAAAAACATGAGAAATCAAAGCACATTGTACACTAATGCGCCCCGAAAACCTTGCCTTTCTTCTGTGTCAAGCGCTGTTGTCTCGCACTTCCCTGTTATGCCGTATAATATTCACTCACTAACTGCTTCTACGATTGCGCGCGAACTGCTCGCGAGCTCTCACATGCAGCTGTGCGATCACTATCGCACGAAATCACTCAACATTCACCTAGGAGAGCTGCTAGATGTGTCGAAATCGCTTTGAAGCTTGTGGGTGCTCATTTGAATGCGAGTAGGGCCTAGGCAGGGAACAATCAGTTGTTGCACATGCTCTTTCTATGAAACATAACCTATTCAGGAACTTTTTCATGAGAGTCGATCGATTTTGAGAAATTGCGCAGAACTGATTTCTCGTGTTATCTTTATCTTAATTCTGATTACTTTATCTATCTGTATCAGTGAGTACCACCAGAAGAATTAAAGTGACTGTGCGTGAGGCTTTTAATAAGCAGTCAGATCTACTTCAATTATTTGCACTTTTTCTTTCTTCTTCTTTATTTCAGTTTTTTTTAAAATGCTGGCATCTGCATGTATACTTAAAGGACCGTGAAACTAGTAGGCGACAAAGCCAAGAAAAAAATACAAGGAAGAAATTATTTTTTCTATAGAACCCTCGATACAATTGAAGAGGAAGAGTAGTAACCTTCCGATAATCATGCTCCTCCTAGTAAACAAAAATGTAAATAAATGTGGAAGAAATGTCAACTGTCATGGGTAGGTACCGAGGTTCGACTCCAAGCGGAGAGCATTTTTATTTTTTTGCTGCTTTAATATCAAAATAACTACATTTTCGCAAATTGATACTTCTTAAATCTTCATTTATTTGAGCAGTTCAGTTTTTATGTGCGTTTTCTTCGTGTGTTTTTTTTTTACTGACCGGTAGCCTAACATATATGGTTCTTACCCCTGACAGAACAATCTAGACCGTGGTTCAGTCCTATACGGGCTCGCATGTATTTCTATTCCAAGGAAATCGCCATCCTGTTGGTAACAAAGGGGATCATTGCACGTTTGTCTAACGTTCTCCGTAAATAAATACCAGGAAAAAAGAAACCGCCACGCCTAATTTCAAAAGCGCAATCACGTCCAGCGTTCTTCAGGCGGTCTCTCCCAAGGCGGAGCATCCCGACTGTATGCGCGACTGACAAACGCGCACTCACGCGAGCCCCACTGCAACGAAGGGTGACTGGCCGCATTTTCGCATGCGCTGAAGAGAAGTGCTCAGCCATTGGGCGTCTCCACCGCCACCGCGGCCTTTCTCTTCGTCTCGGTATTTCAAAACCCTGCAGCTCGACCAGGGACGCCGCGCCCGAATTGATTCCGCATCGGGTCGCTCCTCCGTCAGCCCGAGCTGAGTGCGTCGTCTATCATTTACGCGGCGCTTGGGGTCGCGATATATATATATATATATATATATATATATATATATATATATATATATATATATATATATATATATATATATATATATATACACGGCGGCGGGACTGCGCTTCTGTGGAAGGCCTCTGCTAAGTGTACGCGCGCGCGCGCTTTAGCGGCTAGGACGACGCGTGCAGGGTTGAGCGAGTGGAATGGCCTTCTTCGGGAAGGATCCCGGTTTCACCCTCCGTGGTCGCTGACTGATTTTGCATGTTTGAAGACGGGCGAAAGCCAAAAGGCGTTCTCCGGTCACGGAGGAAGGGCGCATGACGTCAGTCAGCCAGCCTCGGCAACGCAACCTCAGCTCGCACCACCCCTGCTTCTCACCTTCGGGCCCTACGTATATACGCGCGCGCCGACTTTCGGGAAATAGGCCCTGCGTGGTTGCCGGGGCATCCAAGGCTCTGTATGGTTCGGAGCCGCCTTTTAGGAGTGCCCTCGTCGGGATCGGCTCTTCGCCAACCGCCCACCGCTCCGTACTCAGCCCCCCCCCCATACTCTCCGCGCTATCAGTGCCTAGATATCTGCCGCTTGCCTGTCCCACGGCGAGGGCCTACTTCCCGTAATCCTTTCCTTTATATGTAGACTTTAATTCAAAATTATAAGGTGACGCGCCTTCCTAGTCTTCTCCTTTCCTCCATATCTATGGTTGAAATCGAAAGTATAAAGGAATCCAGTGCGCTCAGGACGAAACATGATAAAAGACACAGACTATCGCGTCTCATGCCATCCCCCCTGCCCCTCCCCCCTCCCCCCCCCCCATATAAAGAACACCGACCACAATTTCTTGCGTAAACCTAACGACTGGGCTTGTTCACATCAGGACTAAAAGGAATAAAACGAATCGATGGTAATTTGCCGCCAATATATTCTCGGCATTTTGGTTTCCTTGCATACGACATACTTAAGGGTCTGGGGGCAAATATACGAAGGTTTTCGTTGCGTACTATGCTATTTACTTTTGGCCCAGCGCCTTTGCTAATCATGATAGGTCATCATTGTATAGAAAGCCAATCATGACGGACATTGCAATTGGCGTATATTTGCCTACACAAACAATTCTGCCGTAAGAACGCCTTTCCAAATACTGGCCATGTTTTATCTCTTCTAGTTTGGCAGCCGAAATCTGAACGTTACTGCATCTCTTTTGTTCGGCGTTGGTGTTCCGCTTTCTTCTGTCATAGGATTGGATCATTTTCCCTCAGTTATTCGTTGACCTTTAGTTCTCAGTTATGAGAAGTTATAACCTGTTCGTCTTTCGTATAACGTTCCAGTCATCTGTGCGTCCCTATGCCGTCGTGGTCACGTGGAGAGCAGAATTTTAGACTGGCGCATAAGCGCGAGGTAAATGACAGTACAGACGCGCTGTTTCTCCAAAGATTATTCTGCACTTTTTATTTTTTTTGTTTCCTTTATTGAAATGAAAAGAAAGATGTTTAGTCACTCGTTATGGTGACGGCTCCTCTTTATCTAATAATAATAATAATAATAATAATAATAATAATAATAATAATAATAATCTAAAGTAACCAATTAGAGAGTGGGTTCGGAATGTCTAAAGCCGATTTAGACAAGAGAGTAAATAAAGTCCACGTGTAGTCCTATATACATTGGAACGTACAAAGACAAATTACGAGGACAGCTTGCTCCACACGCTATACTGAGAGGTCCTAAATATATGCACACGACTTGCCTCTACTTATTTTGATTCAGTTTTGCAATATGCAAAGATTAGATAGGGAATGGCACAGCAACATGGTCATCTAGGTGCACAGTCATTCACTGACTATACGTTATTGGATCATTTTCCGATTTCGTATAACCGTCTTATGGCCGATGCTTCCACTGCCTTCTTGTCAAAATCTGCAACGTGGCTTGTTTCACGTTCAGTCCGAATAACTTTCCTCCTTTAGGTTACTGCACCCGATTTACCCGTGGAGCATTGAACGTTCTCAGGCGTCAAGGTTTCCCGTCCGTGATATGGTACGACCTGAGGCCGACACAAACATAATTCACCAAAAGACCGCAAGAAATTGCAGTTTCCCGCATAATGCGAAGCGGTGACGCGATAGCTGGCATTCTCTTATACGCGTGTAAACCTTGCAACACTTCGCCCGGTGTCGTTTGATTCGAAGAGACGCCCGATCAATCAACCTTTCAAAAATAAGAAAGAAAAAAAAACTTGTTTTCAATGTCGACTCTAGTCCACGTCGTCTCCGATTGTGGAAGTGGCGCGTGCCGGTGGTGGAGACACGTGCGGCTTCTTCTTCGTTCTCCTTCCTATGTTGCCTTGCATAATGGCAATATCTACCTTTCATAATGGCAAACGAAGAAGCTCAACGCTGTGCGTTACCTTTTTTGTCCGCCTGCTTTAATTTTCCGATCAGAGTCGTACACTATATGTAACGCACATAAACTTCTGGAAGACAGAGTGTTAGTCATCGGGACGCGTTTTGATAAAGTTGTCGCCACAAAAAGTAGATCATTACGAAGGGCACTTCGACCCAGGTCGGTAAGATCGCAGTGCCGGGATAATATGCCGATTTCTATTTCTGCACGAGCTTCGTCGGTGGCCCGAGCGGTGCTCGGTGTACTTTACCTATGCGAAGTATTATATTATAACGGCTCTGCTTCCTATAAAGTCAAAGCTCAATGTCTGTTGTGTAATCATTGAAAGACAAAGAAAGGTTTTGCATAAAAATAAAGTAACAAAGAAACATTTTGTTGAGCTCTCATATTTTTTCCCCCGAACCTTGTGCATACCGAAATGACGCTATGGAACAGAAGAACAGCCAGTCGTGTTCTCTCCTCGACACCACATTTTGTCGGGAAAACTACTCATCGTATACCTGCTACTTGAAACAGAGAGCGAGAAAGTAGACAGAAGGAAGTCCCCGAGAGTTCCCCCCCCCTTCCGCAACCCCCCTTGCAACATGCTGACGTCCGCCTTGGAAATCAGGCCAAAAAAGCCCCAGCGTTTGCTGTGGTCGTTTAGCTCCCATCTTCGCTAGTGGCTATCTCGCTCTCAAATAAGGATGGCGAGGAGGCGGCGCATGAGGCGCTCCTCGACGACCTCGCACCGATAAATCATGGAGCGGATCGTTGCGCTTGCGATATATGCGGTCACGTACGCCTGGGAAGCCGGTCACGTTCTACAACGGCACTCGAATCGACCAGCGGGCGCTCGCAGCGAAGACATCCATTCGCCTCAGCAGGGGGCTGTAGGTTAAGCCCTGGCCCTTCCGTTCGCCGGAACCAATAAGCTGTCACCGCGCACCTAAACTCTCTCTCTCTCTCTGACATGCGTGTCGTAACCCTGCGTTCCCGTCCCTTTTGTTCTTGTTTGCTTGGTTTGGTTTTGAAGCTGCGTACGAATGCTTCCTCAATTTTGCGCACGCAGGACCCTTTGCTGTAAATGGTACCTAATTGTGACATTGATGAACATGATGGGTGCGATGAATGAGACGTCTTGGTGGCGCAGTGGCCAAGTATGGCCAAAGAGTGCCAGGTCAGTGTTAATTAGTTGGCAGTGGAGTGATTAATCGTGAGAGGTAGATGTGACGTGGCTGCAAAGGGGCTTTAGAACAGTCGCTGTAAAGTGTGTAAAATATATACGTAGAGAAATATTGACAATGAGTTATGATAATTAATATGAACATAAATAATGTACTTTGAAAATATCATATTCAAAGAATGAATGACAGTAGCAGTACTGCCTCATCAGACCTCTTGAACTGTGACGTTAAGTTGGCGTATTTTTTGTGGTATTCAGGTTACGCCCCACACTTTCCGCCTGCTGCTAGCTTAACACGCAACGCGCATTCCAGTGGCATGGTTGGCGCCACTTAGTTTGTATGATAGAAAAAAGCATTTTCAACTCCTGGCAAGTACTTTTGGCAGGAGAATGCCGCGTGTGCGATGCTAACTAAGGCTGAACGATGAAACATGGAAGTGTCTGGTGTTGTTCGCAGTGTCGTCTAGTGCATACCTCACAGTTCAAGCGGCTGGCACCGGCGGCGCTGGGATGACAAATGAAGCAGTTCAGTCCCACCGTTGTATGTGGTCTGTGCTAAGTGGCTATAAATAATTCACGCTTACCAACACACACCTAATTCTAAATACCTCGTATCACGATGGCTTGCATTCCGGTATGTATCAGAGCCAAACAGTGCAGCTTTGTAGCGTTCAACTCCAAGAATTATCCATAAACATTCACTACATTATAACTATCTTTCGGAGGTGAAAGGCGCCGTTCTCTTTCTCGTGAGTAGTTGCATCCAGCCGGCACTTGCTTGTGGGAGTAAACATGAAAGGGAGAAAAAACGAATAATGATTACCTGTGCACGCGAAACTTCCTTAACAGGTGAGACTGTTCGCGCAACTGAACGAGATATTAGCGTTAGCATAAGCCCGAGTGAATTAAGCCATAAAGTTACAAGAGTAAGCACATTTCAACTCTGTACTACAATCAAGTTATTTGGTTCTCGCTTGTGCTCTTAGACGTTGGGATAGAACGGTATTGTCTACGAAAATCGACCGTGTGGTTGTATTCTCTACAATTCTTGTTACTTCACGCGGCGTGGCTATAGCCGCGCAAGTATTCTTTGCCAGGGACGACAGAACGATAGTACGGACGGTAAGTCAAATTAATCCAACGAGCTGATTTAGAACAAATCCAGATGGGAATTTTCAGTCGCGTTTTTCGAACTAAGAAGCCCATAGAAGGTGTTCTAGATCAACAACAAAGAGAGGGAGAGAGAATGAATCGGACTGTGCAGGTTCTGCATCCTACGCGGAAAGGTGACTTCGGTGATCCAGCCTTCGCAGAAAGGAACGCGCAAACATTTTATCCCTTTTTCGCTGTGACCCGCCTTTTATCCTCCACCTTTCTTGGTTGTTCTTTCCGAGAGGGCACTCTCGGGGCGGAACTCCAATTCCCCTCCAGCGAAAGCGTTCACCAAGGCGGAAGAACAAAGCAAAAGAAGACCGAGAAACAGCTGTTGTCGGTATTCACTCTTCCGACCGCCCGCGCCATTCCACCCTTCCTCTGCCTCTCTCTCGCTTTCTTTCCAGCACCGCTCTTCCTTGTTATTACATTCCGGTTTATTCTTCTGGCGCCGGTCGTTTCCTTCCATTTCCTATGCCCGCACCGCCGCTGCGCCTCCAGCGAACCTCCCCGCCGAGAGGCCCGAAAGGACTTCGTTAGCGGTAATTTGCCACCATTTATATTAAAAACGCTTCGCGTTCGCGACGAATGTCTTACGCCGCGAGCCTTTACGCTTCTCTCTTGCTTTCTCCCTCTTTTGCTCCAAACGTACCCACTTTCCTTTCTTCACAAAGGTCTAGTTTAGTCTCTCTGATCCTTGCTTTCCTTGTATGGTTGTCGCGCGTACGCGTTGTTACTTTTTACGGGTTCGTCTCAGCAAGGAGAAACAGGAGGGGGGGGGGGGGGGGAGGGCAGAGCGGCCTGATTGTTCTCAGTGCTACTGTTATGGGGGCCCTTTCACCGCGCCCCGTTACCCCTCGCAACTCAACATCCCACCCTCGGCTTGAGCCCTAGAGTGCGGGGCTCCCACTCTCTGTGAGCGGAAGTAACTCATTTCGCCCGCCATTGCGGTCGCAGCAAAGTGCGGGTACGCAGACGCTCGAACCGAAGAGACATACGTTTATGTATGCGTCCGGTCTACTCGTTCGAAGTATAAACGGGACGCCTGTCGGCAGAAGTTCGATTTCGAGCGAACGTCGCGCCTTTTACCCTGTCCTCAGCACGAGCTCGTAGTGGTCTGGCGAAACCCGCATGGTCTGGAAAACCGTCCGAGCATGGCTCTGATGGTACTTCCTTTCCCTCGCCCTGTTCGCCACACCACATAAACAAATTATAGAACTCGTCGCGGCACTGTCGAGCCGAAAGCACGATACGAAATAAAGATACCTTTTTCGGGTGTAAGATAATACCTAGGCTAAAGTGTCTTTTAATGCGAAGCGCTCTTGTCCGAGTTAACCCTGTTTTTTTGGTTCATCTGATGGACTCCAACGGACGATGTGTGTGTGCTGTGCTATGTGCTCTCTCTCCCACTCCCCTTTCCCTATCTTTAATCTCCCCCATCCCTCTCCCATGTGTAGGGTAGCAAACCGGTTAATCTAAACTGGTTAACCTCCCTACCTTTCCTTCTCCACTATTTCTTTCCTTCCTTCCTTGGTTCATCTGGCAGCTGGCCTTTTTAGTGAAACAACCAGTAAGAGAAGTAGCCAGTAAAAGTAAAGGGAATGCCGTAGTTTGGATATTTATCGTACAGGACTTCTATTAAATTAAAACATTTGTGTCCCGAAAGAAAGTTCCTAAAACTGCATAATTACCTATGGCATCAATGTACATATTGAGAACCTGCTTTGCATCAAAGGTCCTACACCCTTGTTAATGTTTTGTGGTCGCACTTTTAATAGTGCGAGGTGTGTGCTGCCGCTTAGCTCGGGCTGCTCGGCGCTCAAAAAACCATAACATTTTTGAGAGAAGGGGAACTGGACATGTGGCTGTAATATATGTTTCCGGCTTTGTTTTTATTTACGCGTACATGCACACCTCCCTATCCTTACCGTAATCTTTCTCCCTCTCCTTCTGCCCCGTTTACCCTTTACCTCAACATTTAGTAGTAGGCTAGAACACAGTAGCTCAGGCCAACCTATTAGTTTTTTTCAGTTTATAATAAGCCTACATCCTTTAGCATTCCAACTTTGCGTTAGAAAAAACGAAGGTTGGTTTCTTTTTTTAAAAGCTTTACCTTTGACTAAGAAATCTGGTGGTATTTGTACTTAACGTAATGACTTCAGGCGAAAATGGATGAATAAAATCTTCTTACTCTACGTACGTATCTGCAGCGTTTGATTAAGCTTTCTTTTTTTTTCTCGTGCTTCCCCGCTACCTTCGAAAAGTGCGCATGGCTTCTACAAAAGCACAGCGACTTTTCCCACGTCATATGCGCTGCAGAACCCACTTCTTTTTTTTTTTTTATCTCTGCCTTGCTCGCTGTCGGCTTCATTCGCGCTGCTGATTTTCCCAACTCTCCGGAACATGCTGCACCGAACGTAGAATGCGTACACGCGCGCATGCCCGCGTATGCGTGCCAGCACTATTCGCGCCGCATACTCCGGACAAGCGACTTCTTTCTGTTGGCTCCGCGTGCTCTATGTACTACTCTATTTCGACGGTTGCAGTCAAGGAACGGGAGCGAAGAGGGTCGCAGACGCATGAAATCAAACGTGTTCGGCGTCGTGTGAACGCAAGCGAGCGCAGAGCCGTCGCACGCGCGCATTCATATTCGCGGAGAACAGTGCCACGCGTCGAGCTTCCCCGAGCGCTGAGTTGTGCTGCTGTGTGCGACGCGGAGGGCGGTAGCAGGGGATGTTGGGCAGGGAAGACTTCTCCTTGCAAGCTAATTTGCATCTTTTCCTCATATTGTTCTCTTGCCGCCGACTTTAGATATCCGAAAGAGGAGGTCAAAGAAGGCACGCATAGCGCCATGGTTTGTAACCTGGCATCCATGCGAGGCGGCCAGTGGAGCCAGCCTCGTTGGTGATTCCCAACGCCCGGTGTGTCGAGTGAACAGCGCCATTGCACTAGTCCAGCATGGCGCAGGCCTTTATGGAGGCCTGCGAGACTGTGTAAACAGTGTGATGAGTTAGGCTTCAAAAGGAGGCTTGAGGATGGCGTCACATGCAGCAGATATCACAGGTGGTTCTGCCGTTAATGGATCATTGCAGGCAGGGCAACAGGAGGATTATGCACCGGCGGTACGTGGGCAATAGTACGCTATCGCTGGAAGTTCGTCACTGGCGGTGGCGTCGGTGTAGACAACGTGGTGATCGGGAGGAGCGCCGTGAACTTCTGCTTCATGCCGCCTTGCTTAGGACAACTGCCTCCCTAGGTGATCCAGAGAAAACACGGGAAAGGCGGGATATTGCGATATAGCATTGATAAAAAATAAGCTGCGCCGGCGCTTAACCTTGCCCAGTCTTTTCGGCGTGCGCAGGGGGGTCCGCTCGTGTTGGCATACGTGGCTTCATCTCGACATTTTACCGTCTGCTGCTTTCGCGCTTCCCGCGCTCTTTGTTCTCTGACGGACGTCGACCGAATTCAGGTGAGAGAGAAACTCGGGGCGTTCTGCTTAGCAACCCTAGGAGCCATATTCCCGAAAACCTTCTTACGCTAGAATTGCTCGCCAGATATTTCAGTCAATCCTCATGATGGACATATTGTTAGCGAAGACGATCGGCCAATGGCAAAAGGAAACGAAACATACGAACCAAAACCTTTGCGAATTCGGTCCCAGTTCACTTTTGTCTGTGACAGAGCGAGTGGTTTTCGCAGTGGAGCCTTGGTGGCTGCTGGTGGATAATGCGCGCCGAAGCACACATTGCCACGCTGATGTATAAAAATGTACGCGTTACTTTTCACAGACAGCGAGGTTTGATTAGCACCTTAGCTTTTTTGCAGGATTGGGCCACTCGCACAATATACTCAGCAGTAAACGAGACTGTGCATGTCACCTGATCATGTACATAGCAATCGCGAGACTTCGTCACCGTTATTTATAGAACACTGTCGTTGTAGCGCTTATATTTTTTTCTTTCTTCCTTTTTTATTAAAGCGAAGATGGTTTTGTGTTCGTTCCCGGAGTTTACCGTGACTGGATCGGCAGGCCGGTTTCACGGTAGGAGTACGACCTCAACAAAAGATTACGTGTCCGATTGCGGGATTTTGACCTAGATTCCACAGTGCAGAATGTTCTACTTTGTACCCATTCTAACTAAATACTGACGCTACTGATGATCAGCGACAGCACTTAGAGAAATAAATAGTGTGAGAGCTAGCCAGGTTATTTTCACCTCTTCGGCAAGGTTACATTCGTGATAAATAGTTTTAATTGGTGAACAAGAAAGCCATTTTGACAATTATTTGCCTTGGTTTCCTAACGGCCTCAAGTTGAACACAGACATCGCAGTTTTTCATTCTAATAAAATGTTTCATGAATATTCATGTTCCAATTTTATCGCAACAGCTGCAACATCGTCAGAGAATGACGTAATAGTGCTGCGGAAACACACAAGGTGCAGATAAGTAATTAATTAAGGGAAAATGACACATCCAAACCGTCGTAACAACCGCTACGAAGGAAACCCATGCGGGTTCCTCGAAAGAAAAGCCTCGCAGTTGAAGAAAAATTCGTTCTGGCCCGGGACACGAACGCGGGACCACTACCTTTGCCGTAGCCGCTCTACCATCTGAGCTAACCAGATGGCCAGCAGGTGGCAGGGCAAAGTCGAATTTGTCAACAACTCGAAGCAAAGGCAAGAGCTTTACTTAATAGTTCTGCGGAAACCCGCAAGGTGGAGGGAAGTAATTAATTAAGGGAAAATGAGACATCCACCCAGTCGTAGCAACCGCTACAAAGGAAACCCATACGGGTTCCTCGAAAGAAAAGCCTCGCAGCTGAAGGAAAATTCGTGGTCCGGGACGAATTTGAGGAAACCGAATGGGTTTCCTTTGTAGCGGTTGCTACGACTGGGTGGATGTCTCATTTTCCTTTATTAATCATCAGAGAATCTACATATATGATAAGACGACAATATTGTTGTCATGAGCGCAATTTTTATTGAGTTTGCCTTTTCTACTCTCATTTTATGCATACATCTATTTCTTTTCTTTGCACTTTTTCGTATCATTCACGAAAACCCACTAATCACTTGGAATCCCCTATGTGCTTTGTTGCTATGCCCCTATGCGATACTGCAAATGGTGGTGCACGCTTTACAGGCGTAAGGACAGACTTGGGGAGGTGGGGGGGGGGGGGTTATTTTAAATTGTGGTAGAGTTTTTAATGAATGAATGTTTTTGCTGTATTGTGAACTGTGAAGCGTGTTGCTAATGTAACGTGCTTTCTGAGTGCTATTAACTTGGATGTGCATCTTTTAGAACTGAATGTCGCCGTAACTATGCGTATGAGACGGAACATACCTGGACAGATGCAAGTGCAAAATTTATGCAGGGGCCGGGCAGTTATCTAGAGTTTATCAAGCAACACTTGTTAACTATAAGACTCTTATAAGCCAAATAATTCCGGCGAATGTTCGATGTAAGCATATAGGAGAAACATAGTACCGAATAACGTAAACTCCTCTAATAGCCGTGATTATGTAGGAACTGTGCTCAAAACATTGCAGAATAAATGTGAAAATATTTTATATACCGTATTTACTCGATTGTAACGCGAGTGTTTTTCATGATTTTCGTTGCTTGAACTTGACCCTCGTGTTACATTCGATTAACGGCAAAATTGATCACTTTAAAGAAAATATTCTAAATCTCGCGTTTTTTTATCGTTATGTTGGCTACCTGTACGCCCAGATCCAATCTGTAAAAAAAGTAAATCGAAGTCAATTTTTTTTTTGTATCGACGCCATTTTCGCTGTGCTTGTGACTGGTGATGCGGTTACAGTGCAGCAGCACCCTATGGCCTTTCGCGCTTTGACTCCGTTTATTCGTGACATTTTGCAACGTAGCGCATTCGGTATGACGCCGGCTTCGAGAGGCGAGCAATTTTGACGTCCAAGAGGGTGGGAAAGTCCGCCCTGATTTGGCGGCTCGCCGTCAACCATTTACGGATGGCAAGACTAACGGAAGGCCCTCTTTAAATCTGAGGCTGGCCGGAATGCCTCTGGTGACCTCGTAGTAACCTGGTAGTGTCCCCATTTGAAATCGTTTTGCTGCCTCTCAAGAAGTACTTGATCTCAAACAAGTTCGGAGATGATGTGATACTCGGGCGATCACCTACAGAGATAGTTTCGCTATCGCGAGGCTTGGCTCGTTCTTGCGCCGATCTCCTCAAAGTCTACGGCTGACAGCACTCTTGGCACTGATAACGTGCTTGAAGATTGCCAAAAACACTTGCCGGGGACGCTTTCGGCGACGACGCACGCGAAATTTCGCGAGAGATAAGCTATCGCTGAAAAGGATCGCCCAAGAGAACTTGATTGCTAATTGTGATTTTCTTGAATAAAGGTTCCATTTCTCCTTCCTTTCATGTCGCGCGACATTCGCGGTTTTATTTTAAAATTTTTGTATTTCCCTTGATTGGAAAGTCTACCCTCGCGTCACAATCGTGGTCGCGTTGCATTCGAGTAAATACGGTAACACCCGCATATGAACTTTGCTGAAAACATGATCGGAACCTTTAATAAACGACCCGCCTTTCTTGCTCGAGCCATCGTCATGATCGTTTTTTGGTGTGTTTGTGCTTTCTGATGAGACTCATCCAAGCGCATGTGAGTCTAATACAATTTTTACTTTGTTAATAGGCAGTAAATTCACGATCGAAACATGTGACCAAAAAAAAAACTGTTTTCGCGTTGCAAGAACCACACTTCGCCAGCTTTCGTAAAGGGTCTGAGAGGGAGGATGTGAATGCTCCGTGTGTTACCCGCTGTATACAATTGATAGGTTTAGATTAGCGGGCGCAAGAAACTCGAGTTCCGCTTGCGTACGCAAGCCTCTTGGGTCCCTGCAGAACCAAGCAGACTTTGGGTTCTTGAACATGCGTGCTCGCTTGTGCTCCTAATCTAATACTCTCTAACATGCAGATAGCCAGTTGGGCCACATTTCTTAGCTTTTAGCTATATTCTCGAAAAACGAAATATTGTTTCAGCTTATTGAGAATTAAGCAGAAAGAGTCTTCTTTGCTCCATCTTTTCCTTTAGCTCAACACTATGTATCGGTAGCGAGCCGTGCATGCCTAACCTTTGAATAGGCCTTGTTCAAATGCTAACATCAATATCGCGCAAATATGTGTTCCAGCTAATATACCTAACCATTAAATCGATTTGATGTAAACCGATTAAACCGATTAATTTGTAAGTTGTAATGGCCGGAAACGGGACACAGGATTCAAGCACATGCAGCTCGCGATAACACTTATAAGCTGTTAGCTTGTTACCTGGGCTTCTTTCATGTCGCCGAAGTAAACAACTCCGGCAGGCAAGTTTGACGTGGCATATCTATGCGGCCCGAAGGACCTAAAGAAGCAGATTGAAATCTCATCCTTCTGTTAGAAGCGCCATTCAATTTATCAATCAAAGCAATTTCAAGTTTACTTTTTATTTGTTTGATTGCCCAATTTTAGCCTGATTGTTCTTTTGCCAGCATGCCGCTCAAGCACAGCAATGACTGCTTGATAAGTGGTCGTGTAGATGCGCAAATGACAGCACAACTTCGTAGATGAAGGGAGGGAGAAACGGCCTATAGTCGTCAAATGCACGGCAGTGATGACACTGTTAAGTTATTATCTTGTGTAATTTTGCGTAGGCACGCCGCCGAAGAAAATAATTCGATTTCAGCTCTGCAATAAAGAATAGAATGGTATTTCGTTCGTTTTCCCATACACTTCACGCTTTTTGTTCGTATTTGCATAATTAGCTTACAGGCTTTCGGAAATGCAATTTTGTGTCACTGTCGACATAAAGCGCCAAGCGAAACTTCGCGCTGTTGTTATTTTACTGAAGCAGCTATTCCATACGAGTATTCAGTTACCATCGAATTTACTTTGTAGATTATTCACATATGTTCATACCTGAGTCTACTTTTCGTTTCTCTTTTTTACATTTTTCTTTCATCTTCTTTTTCAGGCAAGCGCTGGCATTTGTAAACGTCGCTTTATTTACGGATCGTGGGTGACATTATCTCGCTGTTTATACACATAATTGAATATTTGCATACGACCTTCTGTTTGCCATAGAAAACGTTTTGAATGCGATCGCATTGCGCATAGCTTTCTTCGGCGCCTTTTGCAATTCAGCGCGACCGTGACGATATTTACAACACAAGCGTAAATGTTGCTTCCGCGCATTGATGTTTCTTTTCTAAAGTTGCTATCCGCCTGTGCTATCCATTTCGTTGCTGCGCCTTTCGTCATCTAGCGCGAGGTTATCGGAGCTACTGAATACATCAGTTCTGTGAAACAACTTTCGTCAACCTAACCAAGAAATGCAACGAGAAACTTTATATGAGAGAATTTTCATAGCACTTGCAGTCTGTCGACGCAATTTGTTGTCAAACATGGTGTTCGAGGACGAACTGACACGCTTTAAACGACACATTGGATTGGCCCGATTGTCAGCGCTTTGTAAGATTTTAGCACACAAAGGTTGCGCGGCGGCGCTGGAAGCTAAGAGTGCGTACTTTGCGACCTTCCTCGTTTTCTCTTTCTTTCTTTCTTTTTTGTCACGACAGATTTACAATGAGGGCCCCAATAGCGTTGCCTGCTCGACGAAAGCCAATGCTAGTTTCTTTGCAGCCTGGTAAAGGCAAAATTGTATATGCTTCCCAATAATTCACACGTAAGAGAGAGAAGGAGCCTGCGTGGTCTATAGGCTGCGCTTATAAGAGCTACTCAGGCGAATACCCCTGTTGTGAAATCCCCACTAAACAATCCGGCTGAATCCTGCCCCCCCCCCCCCCCCTGCCCCGTACTATTGATGCTGTGAGCCTTGCGTTTACTTTCATTTGACGCCGTTGAAAAGCGTCGCAGCTCGTCTGTCGAGGACGAGTTCACACTAAGTGCAACTTATTCACTTCGTGTGTCTAGTCTCCATTGCTAAGCTGCTAAACATGAGCAACGAAAAGCTAAACCAAGAATGTATAGTTACTGTAAGAAATAAACATCGAACGGAGCATGTTTCTAGCTACGAACATTCGCTTTCGATCACTGCTTAAGTTTCTGTTGTAACCGGCCGTCCACGCGTCCAGTAAGGCGCGCGCATTACAAAGAGAAGTTAATAAAGACACCAGCGGGGCATCTCGTTGTTTGTCTTTTCTTTTCTGTCTTACCATTGACGACAGCAAAAGTAGCAGGTCTTAGTTGGTTTTGGAAAACTTTGGAGGGAGCGTGGCGGGGCGTGTTATTAGCGTAACAAGCCGGAGTTGTCGGCGCCAATTTGCGGCTGGAGCGCGCGTGGCTCTTTGCATGGCGCCTATTTTTTTTGTCTTTCCCTGGATGTCAGGCAGTGTGATAAAGACGCACGGCGCCATGCAGAAAAGCGGAAAGGGGGGGGGGGCGAGGGTGCTCCAGTCTCAGATAAAGCGGCTGTTTACCGCGGCGGCTGCCAGGCGGCGCCTGTGCGAAGAGAAGAGAGCCTTGATTGAACGCGCGATGGGTACTGACACTTGTCCGAACCGCTGAGCGTTCAAGTTACTTTCAATCGCGCCGCGCGCGCCATCCACGTTGCGTGGAGCTGCAGTGTACAGCGTAAGCGCGCTGCACAGTCCTTTCCTGCCCACGCATGCATAGTCTCCGACGACTGTAATAAACCTCTCGCCCGCACAGCAGCATGGTGAACGGTAGTGGCAGCGTCGATCGGGCTTGCGAACCAGCAGTACGAGTAGTCACGAGAGAGAAAAAAAACAAAGAATGACGCATGGGCGGATGCTGTATAACACTGCTCCTCACTCGTGGTAGTGGACCAAAAACTGAAGATAAATATGTAAAATGCGAGAGAGGGCTTTATCTGACTTTCCTAAGTTGTGCTTTTTTTTTTTCTTTTGCGATATCGTCAAGTCTATTGTCGTTACTTCGACATGTTCCGCCACATTGTACGTGGGCAGACGCAAGTGCGGTGATCGTACAACTCTTTGAAATCCTTGAAAACCCTTGAATTTGGAAAAAAGAGAAATCATGGGCCCTAGAAACCTCTTAAAAACCAATATGCTGCTTGATTTCCTTTAAGACAGGGGTCTGCGGTGACGTTTGGACATTCAACATTGACATAGAGGAAATGCAGGGAGGTTAACCAGTGGCAATTTTCCGGTTTGCTACCCTGCACTGAGATGGAGGATATAGTGGTTGGAAACAAGGCTTTCAGAGTAGCAAACTCTCTATAATAACTCTGCAATAGACGCTTCAATTGGGAAACAATCCTAGATATTTTGTCTGCTGAGAGTGTCGATAAGCGATTGCAATGTGGCGTGTCCACAGCCCCCGACGACAGACTTTTTTAAATAACCGTTGCCATCACGGAGCTGGACAAAGCGACATCAATCGACCGAGCTGCGCCGCCATTTTGTTGTCTTGCTATTTGGTTCACATAGCAGCCATCGTGGCTCCGTTTTCGAGCTCTGTTTTCCAGAAATGCCTGGCGGAAGGTAGGTTTCACACACTTGGTTTAACACGACGGGGATTTGTGGCTGGAGTTGAACACTACTAACCATCACGCCAGATGGCGACTAACATGATTATAATGAGCGAGTCAGCTTAGCAAAGCAATCTGAAGAGCTTTAAGCGTGCGTCAAATTCAGCAGCTGTTTAGCTGCAAGAAATTGCTGCTAAGAAGAAGGCTATTTCACTGTTTCGCCGCGTACGTCTACGAATAAACTTCTTCCCCGTCCTTGAATTGAGGCCCTAGGGATTTTCGAAATCCTTGAATTTTCCTTGAATTTTGAGTCAAACGGTCTGCACGAACCCTGCGACACCACTTTCTTGAATTTCCTCTTCAGGACACTTTTCATTAACCCTTTTTTCTCGCGGTCGCGACAACCACTGTGCTCCCAAAATGAAACAAGCAAACGGTGCCAGAGACAAAGCCTTTTCTGCTTTCTGCTGCCGTACATTCGCTTAGTGTTTGTCGCGCTCTCTCTCCCTCACCTACAGCCACCTCTTCGCGTACACGCATGTACGAACGTACGCAAGCGCGTTCACGCAGAACCCGTCCGGTTTTCTGTGATTGTTCTCTCGGCACTTTAAGCCATCCCGGGTGGTCAAAATGAATCCGGGAGTCCCCCCACTGGAGCGCTCATCATGGGCAGGTTGTCGCTATGGCACGTGTAACCGCAGAATTGAATTTAAATTGAACTGACTGACGTCATGGCCGCGCCGACCACATCACCAAACGTCATATCAGGCGTTCATGTAGCACCTTATCTGCAGCTGGTTTCTTCACCTCCCCGTTGGCTTTGTGCTGTTCATTTACTATTTTCTTCATTAAAGGGGCGTCAAGCGAATGAAGTTTATTCACCTTACAACCGCAGTGGCTACCCTAGTTCACTTAGCAGTGAGAAGAGTGTAATGGAGTGGGGAAGAGGAATGTATGAGAGATAAAGAACCGTCACCGTTTCAGAAAATCCAACACGAAGGAAGCGAAAGACGTCCACGATACGCCTTCGTTGTGGCTGCTGGAGTTATCACGCCTGTTAGCTGTGAATTTCTAGAGAGGAAAAGTTAGCGAACGCGGCTGCACTCTTGCGCGTTTCATTCGCCTGTCTCCACGTGGTGGCAAACGGGCTGTCGTAACGGCGCGGCGCGGCCCTGGAAGCGAGCTTTTCCCGCTCGCTAGTCGAGGAAGGTGACTTGGTGGCACTCGATGTTCGCACGCCGTCCGCCTGTCCATTAAGGGCGCCATTTTTCTCGTACGAATGGCGATTCCCGGCCGTCTCGCTGCTTAATTTCAAGTCCTTTCGCTTCGCTTACCGCATGCCACCGCTGTCGCCTCTCTTTGCCTTCTTCTTTGTCGGTTCTTTCCTCGTGCTCCTTTTGTCACCCGTGAAGCCCTTTGTGGCCCTTTTAACGGTCCGGCTGCATGCCAGCTATTGTTATTACCCCGCTTGCTTGTTTACTTTGGGGCGTTCAATCTTGTACTCTTTTACTTTCCTTTTCCTTCATTTTCTCTTTTTATTTTTCTTCCTTCCTGTTCCTTTTTTCTTCTTGAAGAGGAGACGGGATGGATAGGAATAAAGGAAAGGACACTGCCACTAATCGTGATTCACGGCCAAGCTTACTCAGATTGCGGAGAAACAGAGTGCAACAGCGTTTGAAGGCAACAGAGGAGCAAAACAATAGCGCGAAGCGGAAATATAATCACCCGAGCGTATCTCTTCCGTTAGAATGAATCACCACTCCTCGCGTAATGCTAGAATGCATTTCTTTGGTCAGTTCATGTCACCTCGGCACATCTGCATTCATTTAGGATGACGCCCATGTGTGTTTGTGAACCAACACACATGCTGCCATTTCTTACCTCTGACATCTCCTCCCCACTCCCCTGCCCCCTCCCTAGTGTCCCTTTTTCCGCTTTGCCTTAGTAGTGTAGCGAACCGGGCAACAACCCACGTGCATACCTGGTTAACCTCCTTGCCTTTTCGACTTTATCATCTTGGATCAAGGTTGTTAATATTTTTTATTTATTTTTTGTCGACAAACAAATGTATCTTACGCTGTCCCTGTAACCTGTCCTCATTTGTTTGCTGCTCACAGCATTCTCAAATTGTCTTTTCTGTGCATATTCTTCGCATTAGAAGAGCAAACATCAGCTTCATCATGCCTGGTAAACATGCCGGCAATACCTTTTAAAGCTTACCTAAATCATGCCCTCCATCTTTATCTATCTTCTTATTTTCTTTTTGCTCATACAATATAACTATAAGTACGCTTGTGGAACATCACCCAACATGTACACTTCAAAAAGACAAAATTGACGATACAAGTAATACCAACAAATATATCATGGATGGCAAATTTTCTTTTTCACGGATGTACCCCCAACTTGGGGATTTTCGAGGGACTCCGTTTTGCCAATTCTAAATGACGACGAAAGGAAATATTTTAGCCAAGGGTATGACGGAGACCTGTCTGGCCAGGTAAAGTCATAGTAAAGCAGTCATAGATCTTGTCACTGATCAAGAAACGACGAGATAGACGTTTCGGTGTCCGTCTGGAAACCTTCTACTCGAAACAGAAAAGTTCTCGTTTTATGTTTCTAGAACAAGGTTCCCTTATTCTGGAAAAAGAAAAGGTAATGTAATGAACATAAACTGTAATAAATTCTGTAATGAACATAAACTGCCCAACAAATTATGTGCAAGTTTCCTCATAGAGTGTAAATTTTCTCCGATAAGTCAATGCGGGGTTTTTTTTTTACCAGCAGCGTTATAGAAAACATTGTTTCTTCGTTTGATTTAGGCACGTGCAATTTAAACTGTTGTAAACCCTGTGTTGTCGGCTCTACTTACCGGAAAACGTTCGCATTACGCAAGCCGCGCGTTCGTAGCCATAAAACAAGACCTCAGTGCTTACTTCAGAGCTTCCTTAATCAATTTAAATTAGTTTATTGCCAACAATTCCACGCATGGTCGCGGCTGCCTGAAGGCGCCTGCGGCGGTCCGGCTCGTAATATCCCCTTCTATTTATTTTGTTCAGATTATAAAGAAACCATAATGAGGCCAGAAAGAACCATGGCCTGCTTCTGGTCTTAGTAACTTTTATCGCCAGGAATCTCGATTCCGCGTTCAGCCTTGTGCTGGTGTTGAAGAATATTACAATCTGCGTGCATTACTCGGGGAAAATAAATGAGGGACTTGCTTACGAAGTGCAGCGCTCCTGCGAAATTATTTGCGAAATGTCGGAGCTATTGCTTTGCATCTGCATCATGTAATTCTTTTTTAGTCGCCTGTGGTGCCGCTTGATACTAGACGCCCAACTGAGTTTACGATGCCTTGTTGTCGATTCATTTTCGTTTCTTTTAGACCGGCTAAAACCGAAGTCATAGATTACACTCTTAGTTTCTAAGCCTGTAATACACTCGGCCATGTGCGGTTCTGGTGCCAGGTCTCTGCCGCCTCCCCTTATTTTTTCTCACTGCAGTGGGGACTTAGCTGCATTATGCCGAAGAACAAATTAAAGAAATGATACATACTACGTTTATGCCGATACATCCATGAAACTCGGTAACTTACCAGTGCCACAGTGTGTGTGAGACAAAGTTCCCAATATCACGTATTCCACAACAATCGGGTCACCTATTGGGTCATCGTTTCAGTGAAGAAGCCTAGCGCGATAGACAAAGGAAAGTTAGCGCGAAAGACAAAGAACCACGACACGAGCGCAAACTAACAACTGGGCTTTATTGAAATAAACGTGATAGCGCACACACTTGCAAAATAACTTAAAGATAAGCAGCAAAGTGATCAATTTCTAACTTCTGCAGCATCACAGACGACCTCGAAACGCACATGTCATCGGACTTGTGAATGAAGAAAGCTTCGGTGATCTGTCGCTCAGTCTATCTCTGTGCCTCGACGGCACCTTTCTAAATAGCAGCAATGTTTTGCAATCTCTTTCATAACGGGACGTCTCGTCTTCTTCGTCAATATGAAGTACCAACTCACTGAGCAATTTCTACTTCATTTCTTCAGAGTCAATATTCACTCGCCAATTGAAGAGGCTGTTCCTCTTTGTCACTCTTAAGGAAGGCTTTTTTATTTTCGTTTGTTGGGAATCACTAGTAGTAATCGCTGTACATTTTCAGAAAAATATTCAGATGTTCTGTGGGCTCGTAACTTGCGCGCCACATGACCTCAGCATCCAGCCAACGATAACTCACCAAGAACTGCTGGAAATCTTACTTTCTGGCACCTATACAGCAACAGTCTGGATTTGTTGCGACAACAGCGCTACCTGTAAAGTTTTTCACTCCAGCAAACGCTAACGCGGCTTGCTTAGCGAAACCAGCGTCCCATATGTAGCAGAACCTGTTGTCAGCCTATAGCGATGTGGATTGAAAGCCCGCTATTTTTGTTACTCTTTGCATCCTTTATTTACTGGTGCTACGTCCTGATTTAAGTATATCGGTGCCCTATTAAGTTTGGTGCAAACTAAGTTACGTACACGGCTCTAGAGCAAAATGCTGTTTGTCATGTCGAAGCAGATCGCTCTTCTATTTGCAAAATAAACTCACAATAGTTACCGTCATCACTATCAGACGATTTATACGAAATACATCTGTTTAGGACTAACTCAAATGTTCTTTCCATTTCTCTCTTTTGAGCCAGCTATTGGGTCATAGGATCATATGTACGATGTAGCTTTAGCTTGAACGTAATTTGAGTGAAACACCTTTATATCTGAAGTACACATTGAGATATTCGATGCAAATTTAAGTGCTCATTGTCGTTTTATTTACGAGTGTAAGCGTGGAGTTTTTCACTCCATCATTGCATCTGAATCGGTCGCCCCCTACTAACTATCACATTGATTTCGTATCGACTACCTCTTCAACCGAGAATCAGGTCGACTTAAACTAAGCAACGTTTATTTCCCCTTCACGCAGGCACAGCTGGAACTTGTGCGACCCAGTGATGGTCGGATGCTGGTGGCAACGCTAGTAGCCTGCGGAACCGTGCTTGTGCTGGTGGTCGCCGGATCCGTGGCGTACCTGGTGCGTCGTGCCAGCCTGCGATCCAAGGAGAAGTTGCACGGACTCGCCCAGCCGGACACCGAACCAAGCCAAGACTATCAGGTGAAACCCTTTAGAGGGTCGCACTTGTCTAACCTTTTTGCACGTTTGCTGTCTTCGTTTCTTTCTTCGTTTTTTTTTTTATTTCACGCACACGAAGGTTCGTACTTTACACACAGCACAAACGCTCAAACTTGGGATTCGCAGTTCAAGCATTGTTTGCAGGAGCTGCCTAGGCGCATTCTTCTCACATATATCTTGTTGCTGTTTTTGGTATGCCATGCACAGTGCTGAAATATTTACTTAGGACAAAACCCATCAGTCGGGGCTGAAAAGAAAGACGCCCGCGCTTAAGACACATCTCAAAGCCAAGGCCAATAACAAAATATTCTTAAGAAAGTTAACGATGTAATTTCGGCATAAGGATACCAAATAATTTACCCAAAATAAGCCTTAATGTCAGAATCGTAGTCGAACATTCGCTTCCATCGGAGTGACTGCCTTTGCCCAAATAGAAAGTATTGCAAGAAATGTTTCAGTGTGCACATAAACGAGGGACACAAGTGTAAGTTTAAAGTGTTAGGAATGGCCGTACGGGGGTGGCAACGTGGCAGCTTTCAGCCCGCTGCGCGTGTTCCAACCCCCCCAGACGAGGCGCCTTCTGAGAACTACGGATGACAGGCGGCCACGTGGCGCGCGGTCAGCTCTGGAATGTGGTGCGCCGCCGCGCCACCCGGGACGGCGCAAAGTTCTGCGAGGGCCTCGGTCGACGACACCGCGGGCTATGCTGTACCGAGAGTTCTACAAAGCCCTCGAACGCGTTAGCCTTTGTGTGTGTAGGCTCGAACGTGTTAGCCTTTGTGTGTGTGGGCTGTACTGCGGGGCGGCGGCAAGTTTACCATGATTGGACGCACATTCCCGACCATTCGTGCTCCGTCCACGCCGAACGATGACGTCGAACTATGACGTCAAGCGGAGGCTTATAAGCAGCGTTTGCCGACTGCTAGAGTGTGCTCGTGCTCGTGTCGTGCTCGTCGTAAGGAGCTGAGTGCTCGATGTTATGCTGAAAATGTAGTAGTGAGCTGTGTGCTCGAATGCTGTTTTGCTGAATGTTAATCTTGCGGGCTCCATATGGGAGTCGCGCTAGACTGCCAATGTATCTTGTCTTAAAATATGTTAATCCTGTAAATAGATCCTGTTAACCGAGTTCCTCATCTACGACCTCCGACTCCTTCAAATGGTGGCAGCGGCGAGGTAGTCCGACGAGTCCTACATCTGCTTGACAGCGGTAGGATCGTCCGACGAACCCGACAAAAGGCCATGGCCAGGAATGAATTCGGAAAGCTCAACATGCATGCCTAGAGTCTGTGTTAAGAAAGTAGCATGAAGACAGTGAGTAAGTACTTAGATTTTAGAACAGCGGAACGTTTATGAAATAGTGAATTTCGCTGCTGGGATCGCTCTTTATATTTAGCAACCTCAGCTACACATATCACAGACGTTGAGAAAACCGAGCATAGCGCATTGTTCTCATCTTTCAGCGAGTGATTTATTAAGCTGTCCGAAATATTCTGCGCCGAATTAATGTGACAGCATATGAAGGTACAATTTGAAAGATTGGCTGGCAAGATAACGTAGGACGCAAGTGTCGCTACAACGTACGTGGCAATATTAGGTATTCTTCTACTTGTGGCCGTCGTAAGGGTCTTTCGCCTTCATGACGGTTGTCATGCAGACTAAAGCTCAGAGTTTCAATATTGGCAGAAAACGCTAAAGCGTGCATGGAAGCATCAAAAACAATCAGCACAACGTAAATCGTCCAATGTACGTAAATACCTCGAGTTAGATTCCTTAATGGATGTGCGAATGTTGTCTGCCCAAACAAATTACTAATTTGTCCTCTATTTCCTCCCAACACAGAAAAACACACACGGCGCGCGCGCGCGCATGCATGCAAGCACGTATGCCGTGTAGAAGTTGGCTTCTTCTAAGTAATAGTTAACACGTGGTAAAGCACCCTTTACAGGAAAGAACCAAGACGAGCTGGCTTTGTTCTGGACTAGTACTTTGGCAGTGAATGGATGACAGAAACTTAACGAATTGAGGCAGCACGCGAGGGAAAAAAAATTATGACGCCTGCTCAGTGCCTGAGTTGCGACAGACGCTACTACTATACAGTTACACGAACGCTTTTGTGCACCTCTGTCTAGTGGCCGTAGAACGACCTAAACGCACGTAGCACTGCCTTATTCTTGCTGGAGCGTGCCAAAATTAAAGATAGTACTTGAAAACGGCACTAGCAATACTTCGTTAATATAAGGGGTCAAATCTCTAAACCTTGACGCCTTAACACTTCATGTATCTTTTGTGGTGACTGAGTTAATAATTCAATGTCTTTATTTCAACACGAATAGAAAAGTCAACTTAGGAGAAGAGAAATGATTTCGAGGGCTTCAGGTCCTAGAGGATTAACATATTCATAAAGGGTCTTACTTCTTTTGAAACCAAGGAGGCTCGAGTAGAGGACCTTCCTGGTCAATGTGAACTAGTCGTCATAGTTCTCATCACCTGAACCACAGAGAAACGGCACATAACACGTGCACACACTCTAAAAGACCAATATTCAGCATTCCCAGAAAATTCGCTTGTAATTCCATGCAGTATGATACAGTATAATACCAAAATATTGAAGCACTTTTGCCATTTCTTCGTCAGTGGCGCCATGTCCGTATCAGCTGCGGTATCACTCTGCGATTGACGTCATAGATGAGTGTCTACCCGTTTTATTGCCGTATCATTTCTGTTTATTCCTCAGTGCGACGAAGTCTTACTGTCTAAGGATTGAAGTGAGCGAATCTTTCCAAGGCTAGAAACGCAAGTTCTTTGTCCCGTTGTGACTTTCCGTTGTTTCCTTTGGTTCGAGCCGATGGCTCCGTCATGTCGGCACTTGGTAGCGCAGCTGCTCCTCAGTCCCTTCGTGAATGCGCCACGTGGTGGCCAGCGTGTGTGCATGTTCATCACCTAAATTCGGCTGTGCATGGGAATCCGGAGGATTAGGATCTATATACCTCCGCCTTTAAGCTGTTCGCTGTGTGTGAGAAGTATTCCTTGCGTGAAGCGCCTAATCTTGCGAATTTTCCTCAGGTATTGTAGTGATGCAGTAGATTCAGCGTGCGGGTGAATGACAGAGGTCTGCTAATTTACAATAAACTCTGCCGTGGCGCGTAGCGTGCAATCAATGTCAAGTAGTTCCAAGCTAGGTAGACCCTTGTGTTCTGGCCGTTCCCTGGAGACCCGGGCAAGGCTTCCCCACGCCAACTGTGGACTGAATTTTCGGAAAGCACAAAATAAGTCATTCCATCTCAGAGCGCAGCCCACATACTTCGGTTTCTTCGCGAGCAGTGTTCAGTCGCCTTCAAGGCGCAAACATTACATTTTTGCAATAAAAATGTGAAATGTAAAAGCGGTACTCGGTTGTAAATTTCGTGCATCTCCAAACGGTATTCAAATTTCGGCACACTGAGAGTGCGCTGTCGTCCACACTACATGCTGTTCTATGACTTCAAGCTCCGGCTCCAATAAGAAAAAGAAAGACAATTTTCGTATGAAATCAGTCCACGACTGGCGGCACATTTGCTTTATGTCAAGAAAAAACAATTATGGGAGAAAAGTCAATAACGACCTCATTCCTCCTCTATCGTTTGGCTGACTTAGCATATGACACAAAGCAGTGGCTCCCCTGCCACTGCTCAACTTTGTCTGCGTATCTTAATAGCTCAGGCACCCTTCTATCCCGCATCTCTTTCGCGTAGGCTCACTCGCTCAGACTGCGGTTTCCTCTCGTTTCTTAAAGCGCCACCGCATACTTGAAAGCCAATGCAGGGGGAATACAGGAAGTATCTTTGTTTTAGTCAAATTCCCTCCTCACCCTTTATCGCTTCCTGCGGTCTAGCCGCAGGTCCCGCGCACATCCCCACCACCACAGCCCACAATCTTGATGTTTTCTCTTTTTTACTTGTTCTTCTTCCTCTAGTTCGGCACAAGCTTGTTGGTCCGCCGCTCTGGTAGCCATAATTGAAAATCGATGGGCCCTCTGGCCGATCTCCTCGGCGGCGGTCATCGTTTCTCTTTCCCCCCCTCCTCCTCTCCAGCCGTGTTATTAGGGACAGCGCTCCATCCTGTATTCCCCGCCTGTGAGCCGCGTCTGCCGACGAGTGCAGTGTCTGCTGCTGCCGATTCTTGGCCCAAATTGACGCATTCCGGCGTCATCACCAACACCTTCCTCCTCCTCCCCCCCCTCCCCCCACATCCTACTCGACCCCCTGGTTCGCTTGATCTCCACGACCACCGGCCTCGTCTGTGACGTGGTCGGTGCCACGGTCCCGAAAGCGCGCGCGGAGGCAGATGATTCCCAGCGCGTGTGTTCGTGCTGTACTTGCCTCCAATCAATGCGCTGAGATTCCAGCTTGAGGCAGGAGCTGTGTATGCGTGCTTCCTGTCTTTTCTTTTTCTTCTTCCCGTTGGCATTGCGTTTTTCGGCACAGCTACTGATTGCGCTAAGTTACTTGCTCCCGTCACGAATATTTGCGCGGCTATGTTCATAGAACATCTGACGCACAGCCAACAGGTGAGTTTTTATACCCCTATGGAGATTTATTCACTTGAATGCAAGCGATCGTCTCTATTTGTTCTTATACATTGACAGTCAAGAGCATGAGACGAGAGGTTGTCATATTTGATTCATACTGTCGTCGTTGCGGTAAATCACAATTTGTTTATCTGTAACAAGCTTGGTTCCCCGGTCATCACTCATCTCTTAAAAACAACAAAAAAAGAAGTGATAGTATTGCAAGCCACACTGCTACCACTACGACCCTTTCGGCACGTCTCTAGTGCTTTGAACCGCATTTCATTACTCTAAGTAGTTTTCCGACGCAACAAGCGTTTCCGTCAAAGCACAGCGCGACTACCGCACTCTTTTATTTCTTTTACTGCTAGAAAATACAAATCGTCCTTCGCTCACTCGCGCTTTTATTACGCACCCGAAAATTCACCCCGCGAAGCTAGAAATGCGCGGCGCCTTTTGACGCTTTCATCTGCAAAACAAACGGTCATGTTCCAAGCCTGTCGCGCGCAAGCCGACACACAGACACACGCACACACAAAAAAAGAAAACTCACAGGAAGAGAAAGGCCGGTTCGCTCACAGACAAGCGCACGCGGCGCTGAAGCATCGTGCGCGCGCACAAATGGGCTTTTGAGAAAACCTGTTTCATCTCCGTGACAGCGCGCAGCGCCTTCGGAGTGCAACACGCCGTAAAGCTTCACCGTTAGGCACGAACGAAAGCATCAACCGCAAAAACAACAGGAGACTAGGAACGCGGAGAAAAAAAAGAAGCTGCGCGTGGGAAAACGCGAGCTGCGAATAAGGCAGATTGGGTTGCCAATAGGAAGAAGGGGAGCTTGGTGGCAAGGGGGGCAGGAGAAGGAGGGAGAGAGGAGGAGGTTGCGCCAGCCGAGGCCGCGCGTGCTGTGTAGGGAAGACAATTGAAAATCAACAAAGGAGGAGAAGAATGCGTAAACAAATTTCATACCGCGCATTACACAACGCCTGCTCGCGTGTGCGAAGTTCGGGAGAGCTTCTCTCGGCGGTTTCATCCAATTCACGAGGCGGGGAAAGTGGAAATGGGGGGAAAGTGGGGAGGGGGAGAGGCGCCGCACGCAGTTTGGCGCGACACGGCTCGAGCTATATGTACACAGCTCCTTCTCGTTCGCGCTGTTGTCTCTTGCTCCCCTGCCCGTCTTTGTCGGAGAGGAGCTTTATTCATTTTTCCTCCCGCTTTCGCGCAATTCACCGCCGCATCCCGCAAAACGCCGTTCCGCCATTTCCTTTCCTCAGACCCATTTGTTTCCCGTCGCAGAAAACGAAATAGACTCACGCGTGCTTTTTTTTTTTTGTCCTAAACGTGAATTACGATTTTTGACGCGAACGCGCTGCCGGCTAGGGAACCGCAACCTATAATTCTGTTACGTTTGCGGGTGTTTTGAGGCAGGAGAAGACGGTTTTTAGTGGTACGGCTGCTGTTAGTCACGGAAGTCGGACCCTGCTTGAATGAAACAGCGGAAATCACGTGAGAGGAGGTTTCTTCCTCTGACTTTATTCTTCCCTCTCTCTCTTCACGGTGCCTTCGTTTAAATGTATCGTTTTGTCGCCACAACGTTCGCATGTCGTGCGCTGTGCGTTTTCTCTTTGCCTGCAGACCCGCAGCCCGGGTCAGGGGAGCGCAATCCTCACCTTGCTAAATTAGTTATATTTTACATAAACGTAGTGGCTCTGTCCTACCTGCGATTCCCATCTTCGCCTAGGTAATTGCATTTCTTTTATTGTAAACGTTATATTAAAGTTCCTTTCTTCCAAGTTTGCCACTTGGTGAATGAGAAACACCGTGCGAGATTGCGCGTGTTTACTGGTTTCATTTCCGTCACTCAGTAGAGAAGGGGAGAGAAACAGCGGGACAGGGACGCGCATAGATCAGAAATGCATAGAGGGCTAACTGAGGACGTCTCCGGTTGGTTTCCCTACACATGATAAAGGAGAAAAAGAAAGAGACAGTTGAGAAAAAGGAATGATAAGAAAAAGGAATGATAAAAAGCAATCAGTGTAAATGCACTCGCATAGGGATGTTCGCTGTCGGTGCCAGGCATTCGTGCAGTGCAGTCACCTTCAAGAAGCGCAGTAAGAGTTTTTGTGGCCGCGCGCGTGCAAGAGCTCCCTGGCCACTGCTGGTACCAGGGGTTTTCTCCTCGGAGAGCCGTCTCTCCTCCAAGCCGCTGAGGCTGCAGCTCGCAGATCACGTGATTGAGCGTCGAAGAATGACTAGTAACACAGTATGTGCTTTAGTGTCACGTCACACCCACAGAAAAATTGCACGCGTGTTAGAAGAGTACAACTCTCTAGGTGAGGAGAGAAAAGTGACTAAATCCAACTCATTTCAACTGCAACAAGCCCAGTTCAAGTGTCCAGAACGTTAGCCCCGATCCGTCTGTGTACTTCAGATGACCGGTCGTGGCTGATGTTTTCACAAAAAATAAAGTTGGTGTAAACCAGCCCACCTATGGAATAAATGGACCCACAGCAGCGACGCAGTGGCTGCGGCGCTCTTCTGCTGATACAAGCTCGCGAGTTCTGCAGCCGCCCACGGCTAGGCTGTACTTGTTTAATGTAACAAGCGGCGAGGAATCGGCGGGGGGGGGGGGGTAGAAGAGTAAAAGGAGAGTGATAGAGAATAGAGTAAACAAGCGAACTGTTTGCATACATACAGCGAAGCGTATAAGCAAAAGTTTATCCATAGTTCGGTTATGCAATGATTTTCTCGAGAGAGAGAGTTGGTCACCCGACCCCACGCACCGGCACTGTTAGATCACGTAGAGCAGCTGGTGGTGGCGGGACCAAACTGCTGGAGCAAGTCGCACAACGTTTTGTTAGCTGCATCCCGCGCGTCAGAGGAGCCGCGTGTTCACAAGAGCGCGTCGGCGCTGTCGACCGGCAGGCTGCCCACGCGCTCGGTGGCAGCTCAAGAGTTCCTCGCGAAGTGCCTCGAAAGCACTGCACTGCAGGAGCAAGTTATCGAGGGTTTCCACGTCACCGCAGGGCTTTGCTGCACACAACTGTGTTAATCGAGCCAGCTTGCAACCCAAGGAAACAGCGGGCGAAGACCTTGTTTGCGTCGTACCTGCCTGTTGATCCTAATGATTTTCTCGGCAATGCTTCTCAGAGTGCCACCGTATTTTATGGCTCCCATAGCCCAAGTGTAGGCGTCACGTCAGGTATAGGGGCCCAATGTTAAACTACGAGCCGGGTGCTATAGATTGGGCAGACCCCGGTAAAGCAACAGTTCGCGTGCCGGCGCGTCGCACGTCGCGAACTTCGATCCTTCGCGAACGTTGGTGTGCATCGACTCTTTCTAGGACTGATTACTCTGACCTCGACGGGATTCCTGGGATATATGTCTGCAACTTGCTGCTGCGAGGCTGCCAGATCTGATCAATCTGTTTTTTTTTTCTGGAGTTCTTTCTTTAGTTATTCTTTATTTTAGAATAAATAATGAAAGAACGGGTCTGCCTCCTGCATGCCTGTGAACTACGCACAGTAAGGATTGAGAACTGGGCATATTAAATGGGTGTCTAGATCTCCGCGCAGAAAATCCGCGATTGCAATGTTGCCATCTAGTTCACGGAGAAGAGACACAAGCTGCCGCACCTCGAGGAAAACATTGATTTGTCATGTGTCTCAATAAAGCTTCCCAGACAAAGCGTGGCCTTTTCTTTCTTTCTTTTTCTCGTTCTCCCTCTCGCAGTTGTTGTCATGCTTGTTTCGTTAGTTCTATTTCGCGTCGCAGTATGCGTGTACGTTGTATCTATTAGAAGATAAGAGCAGTCGCCTTGTTGAAGCACTATTAGTTTTGATTAGCGATGGCCTGCAGTCAAGGAGGAATACTCCCACTATATCAAGACAGGATTTCTTTTTTTTTTATCTTGAAGCTATATGCATTAGATCTATACGCGAGTGAACATGTATGCGCACACTGATTATCCTTCTCCCTTCTTATCTTTCACTTCCACTTTTTCCGTCCCCACGTTTAGTGTAGCCAATAACTGGCCGCGACCATGTTTAACCTCCTTGTTCGTTTATTTATCCCTCTTTCTCTGTGTTAGTCGGATCACGATTACTTTGCTTGAGCGGTGAGTGTGCTCAGAATATTAATGAGGTTACCGTAGGCCTGCAAAGATACAGTTTTGGCGTTGCTCCAGAGTTTCGCCGAGGCACCTTTGGGTGATGTGTACGTAAAGTGGGACTGAATCCTTCACCAGCGCAATAGTTTGGTTTTGAACAGGTTTATCACTACGAGATATTCTCGCTGTTTCATTGGCCCGTATGACTCCCTCAAGAATTAAAGCTTGCAGGATAGTGTTGTGGCTGATTACACTAGGAGTAAACACGTACATACTTGCATGTGCGTGCGTTAGCGAGGGCATGTTCACCTCGACAGCGCTTCGATGTGGAAGACAGCTGATTTAAGTTTCACGATGCACCTGACCAAGATATGCACCTCCACCACTTGTGAGACAAGGTTTAGGCAGCCCCTCTCTTCTATATTCTCTCGAGTGAGAGCCCCACCACCAGGCACCAAAACGGTGATGATGAGTATGTACAGGTGAGAATATGAAGCGTATGAATAATGCACACAACAATATATATATATATATATATATATATATATATATATATATATATATATATATATATATATATATATATATATATATATATATATATATATTGAGAGAGAGAGAGAGAGCCTCAGCCAAAGATTCTACAGTTTCGGCACGAGAGTAAATGAACGTATAACTTTCTCAGAGCAAGCCCTAATGAGTTCCTCAGACATACACAAATATTTCTGAGCAATAAATAGATAAATAAATAAATAAATTGTGATTTCTTTCTCAGAAGAAAAATAAATGCAGCTTCGTACAGCAGGAACAAAAAATTACCATAAGCGGAGCCGCTCCACCTTGCGCTAAGGAGATCATTTCTCGGCTTCTTTCGACGTTAAAAAGTGTAATAGCTCGAAACATGTGGTATTCAAAGAACAGCACTCGCTTTTCCCGTTCTATTCTTTCATTTCCATGTGTTTCGCGCTATTCGAGCTTTCTATCGACGCACCACTTGGCTCAGACACCTACCCTTCTTTCGTCGTTTATGGCTACGCGCAGCGTTTCTGCGAACGAGCTTTCAATGTAGCCTCATGTATACGCGTTAGGTAAAGTGCTTTGTCGGGTGGCAGTATACCAACTCACTACAAAAGGATGGGCAAGCCGAGATAATAAAATGTGACGCAACAATCGAGCGCAAACAAAAAGGAACACAAAAAGCAAAAGAAACGAAAGAAACGCGCGAATTTCGTCACCAATGGCAAACTCGCCCTCGTCAACGCCGTACACTGGACGTATACTTCGCACCCGTCTTCTAGTATTTCCATAAATTCGGAGCGCGGGGGAGACACAGAAATACGTCACCGAGTGCTCGATTCGCACATCGGCACAGGGGGTGGGGGACCGCGCGAAGGGTCAGAGATCGCGTCACTGCGCTACGCCATCCTGTCCCCTCCCCCCCCCCCCCCCCCCCGCTTCGGAACGGGAGGTGGGAAGACCCGGAGATAAATGCGCACGCGGGTCCGCTCTCACCCCGCTTCGGAATCGGCCAAATTGTTGCCGCTGGCGGCCGGAGCCCATTTGTCAGGCTGCGCCGGAAGAAGCGAGGACGAACGCAAAAACAAACAAACAAAGGAAGCAGCAAGAACGCGAGTTGACGGGAGTAGCAGCGGCGGTCAGGTCTCTCTGACAGTAATCAGAACCGCGGGTTTTCTCCCCTGGCGCCTACCGTGCCATCGGCGCCGGTGGCGTTCCCTGCCGTATAGAGCTCGGGCTTCTCTGCAGCGCTCTCGCGCTGGCTTCAATCCGGCTCCCTCTATCGGCCACTGCCGGAGGCTCATCTGTATCTGCCCGACTGCCAGATCGCGAGCCGTGTTTCCTCGTCGTTTGGTCATCGTTTGCTTTTTCCTCGTTTCATTCAGCTCCTCTTATTGGCGATCGCTTACGGCTGGGCCCGTGATGAACGGCGCGTGCCCTTTTGTTTAATATAGATGAGCCGTTCCTTTAAGCGTGCTTCGCATACCACGCCGCGCCTTTGTGCCGGATGTTTATGCGAACATAAGTAATTAAAAAAAGAAGTCACGTGCGGCAGGTGCGTAATTATAATCCTTGAGCTGTATTGCTCAAACAGGTGGACATCATTTGCACAACAAATCGAAATGCACAATTAACCAATGAACAAAAATTGACTGATTAGGTTTGTAACTAATTACCTAACGGCACATATTGCAATTGACAAATTGTTGTATAGCCAGAGAGATTGCAGGGCGGATTCAGTTGGAACCAATTCTCAGGATAACACCCGTCACGAAATAACAATTCCTGAACATTGCAAAGAAATTAATTGGCTGTCAAGTTACTTTCATGCTTCAATGCATAAAATGCTGTAATGTCACTAAGGGAAGTGGAACGAGCGTGCATTTCTACTGCAAGTTTGATGGCGCGTATGTCTAAAGCTATGTCATCCACAGGACTATTTTCATGTAGATATTCCTTGCAGACTCGCCGGGTACAATAGGTAAATTGCAATTAGTGCCGTAACGTATTTAGCTAAAAACGTCATTAATGAATTTTCGTTAGTTAGTCAATTATGCGTTTAAATGTATCGTGCAAATAATGCCCGCATCTTCGAGCAGACCAGCTCGAGAAATAGATTTGTGCTATCTGCCACAGGCGATTTTTTGTGCTACTGCTTACAGTCATCGCAAAAACAACCCGTATATTATGTTGCTGTCTTGCTAAGCGATGCAGTTCTAGATGGAATAATAGTCGTGCGCTTCGGCTGGAGGGAGCAAAAAAAACAAGTGACCTCTTTCGTAAAACCGTCATCGCAGGCAATATGAACTTCGCAGAATCGTAGGGTTGCCACGAAGGACACGCGTCCTCCAAGGAATCCTCAGACTTGCGCTTTTTTTTTTTTGTATGGGAACTACGCTCAAAGCCACAATATGCTTGTTTTTGTTGCCAGGGGAGGAAATACACGAAGAAAGTAACACAAAAGCGTTCTCTACGTCCGCTCAAGCGCACGAAAGGCGCTATCCGATGACTCTAGCGACTTCGCCGACGCGCCAGCACTTCGATTTGCCGCGCCTAATGTGGCTATCTTGTCGTTGCGCCGAAACCTAAATAGGGGGAGATGTTTTTCACTTGTACCTGGAAAGCGAAAAAGCACCAAGAGTCAGTGCCTCTGCAGTTAACAGCGGGTTACACTTTCCTCTTACGTTTAGTGTCATCATTTACGTCGGACAAAGCTGCATTGGTGCAGGGGCAGGTACAATTATTGCAAGGATTCCTTGTGTGCGGGATCAACAACAAAACTGGCGTTCCTATGCCTAAGACCAGTGACGTGTAATATGCGTCCGTTGTCCGGGACTAATGAACTACAAGAAAAAACAAATATGTCACATTAAAATTTAAGAGCTCGCAGTACTTTTCACCATTGTTCAGCTGTCTGCAAGCTACTTCTGCTGCACAAATACAGAACACGAGAACGTGTTCTCGAGCTTGAGCTTTCGTGTTGCTGACAGATCTCTGATGTTTAAGGAACGTTAAATGATCAAACGTTGTGCGGAATACTAGGATACGACGTCTGTCAGCCAGCAGTTTAGATGTCGAAATCAAAGGCGAACGGTTTTACCAAATCCAATATACCATAATAATCCACCCATACAGGCATACCCTACGACATTCGGACAACCACAAATCCAAATATTCGGTTACTAAAACCACGTGCTACATAGCGAAACATTGCCCATGAAGCAGTTATACCAGCACAAGCTAAACTTCTGAATACTACGTCTGTACCGGATAAGTTCGTCACTGTTATTCAGTAAATACTACGTGAAACATACCGCGCACGAATTACGCAGAAACTTCATATACAACCTTCAAACACGCACTAACTACGGAGATCAACAATTAACTTCGCAAATACCGGACATGCGGTCTCAATATCCCACCTTGTTGCAAATACCATAAGGTGTAGAACTGGTGTAGATTGTAGTAAAAAAGCTGCTAGCTGAGGGATTCAACACTTCTCACTTTATCTAAAGATTTCCAGTATTGCAATTGAACTAGTGTGTAATAAGCGCCTTAATGATTTTGCATAGTTCTGCCTTTCCTCCTATGTGTTCATTCAGTATATGTATATGCAATGCATTCGCTTCTCCGTTTCGGTTTCTCGCAACCTGTACAGCATGATTATGTACTCGTCATATCGTGGCCAAAACAAGCATTTGCTCACCGTTTACCCCGTGTCTCCAATGCAATTTTGTACTGAGGTTGTCTTGAATAAACCAAAAGAAAGCAACTACACACACACACATTACAGTAGACGAATTGGAATTTCTCGATAGCAGGCCCTCAGTCTCTACCAGCTTCAATGAACTCTCCTTTTGTCGCCTCGTCAGTGCGTCATAGCAACACTTTCAGTGCCAGTGCTTCGCTCTGTACACGGAGCATTATTGCAGTCTACGCTGCATAAGAATGAGTAACCAATTAACTGTCGTAAGCATGGGAATAGCCACCAACCATCGCATGCACCAGCTGTGATAAGCTGCGGAGATCTGAAGCGTCTTCCTACAGCATACATGCGATGCATCCACGATCCAAAATAATAATTTGCGAACTCCGGCACTCCTCAGCTCACTTTACTATGTTACAAATGCATCCGTGAAAGTCTGGTTAAAAATACATCTGTCATATTTTTTTCAACTGCTTGCCTGTGTAACACTGCGTTTGTGACACTCGATCGTTCAGCGCTTTAAATTTTTTTCTTGCCTCCGTCACCCTACTCTCTCAGGCGTTACGCGCAGCAAACTGCAGCGTTCTGCAAAACAACCATAAATTCAACAACAAAAAGTACAGCGGAAACCTTCGGCTGAATAAGCTTGCTTTCAGAGCAAACTGCACAGTGTTTGCAGAAGCCGCCGAGAGCCAGAGTTTACAGTATAATGCAGATTTCCCAAGATGAGAGAGCGAGAGAACGAGTTCTCAGTTTTTCATACGCCTGACGGAGCCAGCGCATCACTGTGTTGCAAACCGGTGCCCTCGTCGGGTCAACACGCTCTCGGCCCCGCGGGCAGCTGTTAGGAGATTGCGCGGATCGGGTTTGTTTAGACGAGCCGCTGAGGGGAGGGGGGGGGGGAGGCATTAAATAGTTAGCATATGCGGTAGCGGCTCTCTGGTGGTGCTTCGAACCTCGCTCCACTGCTGCGCTACCTGCCCAAGCTTTTTTGTCCCTCGGGGGTAATGCGATCGGCAGTTTTACAAGAATATGTAAGCTTCAATGTCTTGATCGCTTTGTCGTGGTGACCAGTTACGTTACGCTTTTCTTCCGTTTTGCATTTCTGAGGGTGTGCACATTTCATGTTCTCGCTACCAAATCTAGAAGACACACACGCACACACACACAAGCACGAGCAAGTGCGCTTAAGATGCGTTTTTCACACATTACAAGAATACACGTAACTCATCACTTTCCCTATCACATAAGGAGCGCACAAACGCTGAATCGAGCGCGTTTGTGCCTAGGCAGGTCACCCCAGTACCGGATGAGCTAGCAAATATGCCAGATCTGTTTGCAGTTATTGTTCGTGCAGCAGGCACCACGTCAAACGGTGGCTAAGCGTACCACATGACCGAACACTATTTGGCTCTACTTAAAACAAATTTGTTACGAATTACGTTCACGCAACTGACTCCGCGCGAGGCCGTGGTTACACATACCACATGACCGAACATTCTTCGAATCCACTTGAAAGGCCAATCTCACATCACTCAATATAGACCAAGATAGCGGTCGCGTAATAAGAAAATTGGTAAATAAGCCCTTATTGCGTGCTTTTAAATAATTTGTTTGAGTAGTAGAACGCGATTATTACGTCGTCAACATAAGCACTGTGTGTTAAATGAGCATGTAGCACATTGCTGCCTTTGCAGCAACGTGACAACACCTAACACTTCACAGTAACACGACCGCGCTGTATTAGATTATTTTCACCACACGGCAGGTTATTACCTGCCTTCTCGAAAATCATTCCATTTGCAGTGATACGTTGGTACGAGCAGTTGATAGCGCAATTGCACGCTTCGTACTTGTTTTAGCAGCGACTATTTTTCCTATCGCATTATCATTATTGTTTTCGTCCTTTTACTTGCACTAATGAGGGCCCGCCAGCTACACCAGTCATGTTACTTCATCATCGATTACCATTGATTATTCTGGTGAAATACCAGCATAATAGGGATCGCTCCTCCTTTAATTATTACGGCCGCTGCGTTTCTCACTGCCACTGAACGAAGCACCATTCTCCCTCCGGTCATCTTTCTTCCGGCATCAAGAGTTTTCATGTATCTTCATGGGGACTTCGCGCACATTGAAAGATAGTGCCTCATCAAAGCACCTTGCTCCTTCGGATGAGTTCTTGGCTTAGTCGGCGGAGTCGGCCTTCCTGGGCGCGCTGTGTTTTCTTTAACCTTGCTTTGTCATCTCGTAACTGGTAACAAACTAATTTTTTGTGTTTCTATGATGTCGGTAACACTACGCGAAAGTTAACCCGCATAACGTCACCTGTTAACAGTTCATGCTGCAAAAAAAGGATAATCTTTCCTTCCCAACATCGAAGAAGCAAGGAGTGGCTCGAAAGTCTTTTTCGATTCGTGCAATGACCCGCAATATAGCCGTAGAATGAAGAGCCGCGACAATCAGGTTCGCCATAGTCAAGCTTGCTTGAACGTGAATACGAACTGCTATGACATTCAATATACGTACTACTTGCTGTTACTGTGTTCAATAAGTTTAGTGCGGTCTCCTATGGAGGCACTCCCTAAACTTACGCTGTGACTGTGCTGCGTGTGCTTCGCTTGCTGTGCCCAGGACTTTAGCTTCAAAACAAAGCGACATGTAATTTCTCTGTTAAACGTCCTCTATTCAACGCGCCAAGCATGCTCCACAAAAAAAAAAAAAATTATTCACCATCTACTAACAGGTTGCCACATTTGCGTGACATTGTTAAAACAATGTGCAAACTCACTTCTGCCGTACCTACCTCACACAACACCGCATGCGTTTATCCGTTGTTCATTTTTGTTAATTTTTACTACATATGCCTTGCGGAATATCCCCTGAAAGAAAAAATAAGGAAAAAAAAGAAGAAACGACGTTCGTTTTACGAAGTGAACCCGTATTTCGCGTCAGCGTACTTTTTCTCATTTCTGTCGGAGTCGGGATACTTTCGTTCAGGCACTTGCTTCCAGTCCTCGAAAATTAAATGAACGTCCCGCTCATGCCACAGGCGGGCACACACGGAGGAAGCGTTACCGAAGGTGTCCGTAAATTTCTGATTGAAGATATTGGTTGCATTTCGTTCTGTTAGGCATTTTGCTGAGATTATCGCTCACGACTTTCACGGTTCGAATTTCGGGCCTCCTTCAAACGTTATTCTCGTTGCTCCTCCAACACCGCGTTGACTTTATAGCCGCTAGTCGAGCTGCATTCTCTTCATGCGCCTCCTAGGCACGTCTACCACGAATGTCTTACCGAGCGCGGTCGGGCCGGGGTTGGAGTTTAACGACGACTTCGGGATCGGTAAGCTCACGTTGTTTTAGATGGCGCTTTCATTTCATTTCGGTCCTTCTAGCTCGCCATTCAGCTGCAAGATCACGAGGAGGACCCGCGCCGTCCATACTACTCCACAGCGACGAAGCACCGACTGTTCTTTCCAAGCGCTGATTGACAACTGATTACGTGCCTCTCCGAGCACTGAACATGGCCCAGCTATGCCGGGCGCTTAAGCCAACCACTCCGCGCCGCGCTACCTGTGAGAGTTGGAACCGCGCCAGCTGTGCCGATGATGTCATCCGCAGCGTCGGCCACCTATTCTTATCTCAGTCATCTATCGTCCACCGTGACAGCTGCGCCGCTGACCTTGTTACTTGCGCTGTGTCACCATTTATCGCCGAGCTTCATACACCCGCATCGCGAATCTTCAAAGTGCTGCCATACATTACGGTTAAAAGGAAGCTGAGTTAAACATCGAGGCGAGAAGAATGAACACATGGTAAGAAAACTGACGGGCAATGCCTTGCTCTCATTTATCATCATCATAACAATAACAATCATTGTCAGCCTATCTTATGTCCACTGCAGGACGAAGGCCTCTCCCTGCGATTTCCAATAACTCTTGTCCTGCGCCGACTGAATCCAACTTGCGCCTGCGAATTTCCCAATTTTTCACCCCACCTAGTTTTCTGCCGTCCTCGACTGAGCCTCCTTTCTCTTGGCACCCTTTCTGTAACTCTAATGGTCTACCGGTCGCTCTCATTACATTCTCATTATTGCTAGGTTACTATTACCAAGTAGGCAGGCATTGCAATACCTATCTCTCTCTACAAGGTGATGGCTTCGAAGATAGTTTGTTCCTCGTTTTTTTAATTAGTATTGATATTTTCGTTCAGACGCCGATGACATCTCCTTTTCGCAGCTGGGACCATCGTTTTCTAGCTTGCAGATGCAAGTGTTTACCCCACGCATTTAATTCGCTGGCACTGTGCTTCCGATAGAACTGATAAGTGGTATGCAGTGAACGCAGTCGCCCGTGTGAAAATATAATAATGAGAAAACAGCCAAGCCCTCATAAACCACAGCAGGAACTGTATCGCCCTATTATTTCACTCTCCGTTCAAGCATCAAACTCTATTTCGCTTTCGAAAACCGTTCCATCAAACCGCGGCAATCAGCGTAGCTCCCCCCCCCCACCCCCCACCCCCCATGACAGTATAATATTCTCTCTTATAGCGGATAAAAACAGCTCGAGCATCATATGAACCAGCATTGGTGGGTGTTGTGTAAATCCTTCAGCACGGCGTTTCAGATGCATGTTACACACTCAATACATACCCGGCTCGGTGCATGGGTATTTTCGAATGTCGCCAACTGTGTCGGGCAAGTATTGCCTCTTCACACAGAACACGCCGCAGGCTGCATCCAACGCGAACCGCCAGCGAAAAATAGATCGGTGAGCTTTCGCGAAGAGATTTCGACATTCCGCCATCTCATCTCGCACGCGTACAACACGGGCACAAAAAAAGAAAACTGTGAAGCGTGGTGAGAGCTTGCGCGCGCTCTCACCAACATTCAAGCGTTGTGAACACATTGGCGATGACCGAAACCCAAGGCGCGCACGTCCGTTCGAGCTGTCCAAACGCGCACACGGGGAGGTCAGTTTACCATGGCTCCAGGGCGTGCTGCGGCAACGACACAGGAAAATTGAATCACCTTTGTGCAGCACATTTTGATAGAGAGAGCGAGAGAAAGAGAGAGCGAAAAGGAGAACGCAGCACGGAGAGAGGGGTCGCAAGCCTCATTTTACACCGAATGCAAGCCTCTTCTCGGTGTCCCTCATTATTTATTTACGTTCTGCGCGCGTGGCCGCCGGACGCACGTATGTGCGTGTTCAGACCTGCGGCCGTGCATCGATAAGGGCGTGCTCCTCAGCCTGCTTTCTCTCTGCATCTCTCGTCCTCCCGCGGTTTCATTCTTGTGTGTGCGTGTGTGTGCACAGCGATGTCCAGTGGAGAGACGCTCGCGCATCATCCTCCAGAGATGGCCTGGGACGCGCGCAGCCATCGACAAGGCTCCCGGATGAAAGAGGATTGTAATGGATTTTGAAGTGGCCGCCGCCGCCGCCGCCGCGGACATGCCATGACGGCATGGCGCAGCGGCCTTCTCTGTGTTTGCCCAGTATAAACGGGAAACTCTTTCCTACATCACTCTCTTACGTCTCTCGCGTGGGCTTTCCGCCTCACCCTTTGCCCCTTGCTCTTACGTCCCCTACCTCCCACTTCTGCGTCTTTTCTTCGATGCCTCGTATTCATACGGGTAATCGAGTTGCTGTACCCGGGGGCATCACGCGACCAATGGGATGACGCTAAACCGTAAGCTTTCCTTTTTTTCCCTCAGCGTTCTGTTTCCGCTTCGTCGCTCGAGTGTGCGCATCTCATCGGGTCGTTCCCTATTTCGGGCGTGCTCTGCAACGACGTACACAAACGCACCTTAGAGACTTTGGATAGACACGGTGTCCTTGCACGTATACAACCCGAGGCTGCATCCGACATTTCGATGTCCATAGCTGCGTAGACGCAGGCCGCATTGAACGGTGTCATATATGTTTATTCTCCGAATGGTGGCAAGTCTCGCCCGCTTTATCTCGTTACCTCGTCGAGGCGCATGAACGTTTCAAAAATGAGGGCAGCTGTTTTGCCCTATACAGATGAAATGGTCGGTTTGCTAGGGATATTTCACTGCGATTAGCGGGAATTTGCACTGGATAGACATCTGACCTCGCAACGAGCGATGGAGCGAAAAGCAATAAACGCAACCTTAAAGAGACGGTAAGGCAGAGGTCTTGATTAGGGAGCAGACAGGGGTTCGATTCAAGTAGGCATCCATCCGTGGATGCCTATTTGAATGCATCGCTTTTACATGCTGTACTTACGCGAACGCTCGTTCTTTTGATGTTTTTTTTTGCCGATTATACTCATGTTGGCCTCTCCAGCTGGTCGTTGTGGACCTGGCCGCCCTCTTCGCAGGCCAGATCGCTTTTTTCCGCTTCATCCACTCCCACAAGCGATCACCAGAATTACGGCCGCATGCGCTATATCTCATCACTATACGTCCTGTATTTCATTCAGGAACCGAGAGATAACCCTAACCCACCACTGCCCAATGTTTCCATCCATTGTATAAGCCACATAGCGGACTGGCCTAACAAAATCAATTTGAAACTCTTCAATGACGAAACTTGGCTAAATTTTCTATGATGGTAATAGCTCCCCGCTCTCGATTTAAGGCTCATTGAAAGAAAGAAAAGAAGAAAGAAGCCGGATGGTAGAAATAAACACGATACAGCAGTCAAACATTGTTACCTCCTTGGCGGAGGAGAAACCCTGCAAAAAGAAGACCCATCTTTCAGCACATTAGAGCAACAAAGATAAAAGAAAAATATTGGAGCTAGTATATAAGTTTGACACGACTGGGATATTAGGCGCTATTTCAGTGAGTGGATTTACTGGGGAAGAGAGGGAGCAGGGGGAGGGGGAGAGTCCTTTGGCGCGCGAAGCGTGCGACAGAACCTGGGGCGAAAACACCAGAATACAAGGCGCGAACACCTCGCTTAAAATCGCGCGCTATATACCTCGGCATCCAGGCGAGGGTCATCAATCATCGGCGTGCTGCCGACGCTGTGGAGCTGTTGGCAGTGTCTATTTAAGCTGTCCGTGAACTCTTTGCTTGTTGGCGTTTTCGGGTCAGATTTCTGTGAGCGACGATGCGAGTCCGAAGTGTTACCGCAGTGTCGACAGGGTACAAAGCCAGCTCTTTCTATTTTTTTTTCTTTTTCTGACAAACTTATTTGTAAAGCGACGTGCCTTCTGCTGTTGCGGTCCTGCCGCGACGCTGACGAATCGACTGCACAGGAAATGCTTTAGGTTCCTGACTCAGTACTACGAGACGTAAACGTTGCGGCTTTACAAGTGTCGCCGCTGTGACGAACAAGAACGTGTCGGGATTATTGACTTGGACATGCGCTAAAGGGAAGCGGTATATATATATATATATCAAGGTACACCAGTAGATGCAACGTTTGTAACTATGGGCCCTTGTCACAGTTTGTCATTCATTCGCCGTCGGCGCGATGTCGTCGATCGGGAATACAAGCCGGTTCGTCGTTCCGTACTCAAGCGAACACAGTGATGGAGTCAGAGTCGGGAGAAAAAAAATATTTATAGACTGACAACGACACACAATTTAAACGAAACACAGAAAAATACAGAAGAACACTAACACACGTGCACTTAGTCTAGATCAATGATGAAGACGAAAGAAATACAACGACCCGTTGACACTAAATATAGAAATTAACACTACACGAAAACACAGTTAGAGGTGGTCAGCTAAACAGAGTTCAAGAGAAAACAAATGATGGCATACGAATGGCATACGCATGGCCAGGCAACAGCAGCAAGTCCATAAAGCGTGGAGTCGACAGCAGAACGCTGGCAAGCCGATCTCGCTGCGATGGATGCGATTGCTCGGCTAGGTTTCCCGGGAGTCTAAGTCTGACATCTTTCCTCGAGAAGGTTGAGCTAACTTGAGGGGAACTACCGTGAGCTTCGTTGCAGGCGTTGGTTTGTCGTCTCTTACGTCAACTAGTAACTCGCAGTTCAGACGCGACTAGGCGGCCCAGGCGATACTGGACGGCACTAGCTTCTTGACGCTTTTCAGCAGATTGTAGGCTCAGCTGCTAGACTGCTTAGCTCGGTCTAAAACCTGCGTTTAAATAACTTCCTCTTTCCCTAGTTCCCTGCGTCGGGGAATGGCAGCTGTTGGTGACAATCCAGTCAAGTTCACCCACTTGTATCCCGGCTCCTCCCAAGGTCTCGACCGCGCCCCTCTTAATTAGGGGCGAGGGAACGGATGATTCGCCCCTGCTGATAGAAATCACGCACTTGTATTGCAGCACACACGCGCGTCCTTGAGTCCGTGGCGAGCTTCTGTTGTTTGTTCGCAAACACAGGAGAAACGACGGCAGCTGGCCATACGGCGCTGTCGGCACACATACACTGTCAGCAAGTCGTGGGCACAGGATTGCAAAGAAACACCCCATATTTAGGAGTATTCGCACCCCTGCCTTCTTAGCAAGCTTATCAATGCACGCGCGGGGCAGTGAATACACACGAGTACCTACAAGAAAACCATCGGGGCGTCACGATCGCGCCAACAACAAAAAATAATCTCCAAAGCTGCCTCCGACTTTTTTCGGCCGCTTGCCCGAGTGGCAGACAATAACCGCCTTGCTCGTCGGTTCCTATTCCTACGACCCTTTGGCGCCCGTCGAACAGTGCTTCGCCGAATCGAATAATGCCGCACTGTGACAGCCTTATAATGTAAAACTATTCCAATCTGTCTTTGTTCCAATCTCCTGACGTCAAATTTACGTAAACACCGATGCAAGCATGGGATGGTAACCCACAGTGCTGTTTGAAAAGCCCAATCAAACGCGCTTCTTATTTATAGGAGGGCACTTTTTTTTGTTTCAAAGCGAATAGCATTGCCTACTGTGAGGAGCTTTTCTTATCTATTTAGCTGACAACAGGCAAATAGTACGTTCAAGTGGGGAGGGTTTCAATGCAGCTGAGCCAACACAGCGAAAGTAGATAACCGGATGAGGAGGGTGGTGCCGGTGTCTGCGATTGGTCCGCTTCCCCTTCCTTAGATTGCGGTGCCTAGTCGAAAATCGTGGTGGCGTGCAACGGAAGGTTAAAAATGCCGCTAAAACGGGTGCTCAGCAAAGAAGAGTTGGCAGAGTGATGTTGTATACATCCGGAAAGCGCTCGATAACGTTATCTGCGCTGCAAAAACTTTTATTATACACAAATAAATCCGTTCTCCCCTGCACCTGCGAGTAACTAGTGCCAGAGCGATCGGCGGGCAGCCATTTTCTATTCCTGTAGAACGGGGCAGTCCCCGGCTATTCAGGAAAAAAATCGTTTTGTTCGGCATAATAATGCGTCTTTAAAGCGAGCGTATCATTCTGACGCGATGAATTATCGCGGTTTCGTGATGTTGCGGGATAAAGGTGACGGTGGTGCAGCCAGAAAATGTTTGACAAATAGACGCGGGCTAATAGCGAAAAAGGCGTCGAATCATAAAAAAAAATATTTTTCTTTTGCTCGGTCTAATCGTGCACAATAAGTATTCACATGATGTCAGATCAGGCGTTATCGCGGTTTTCGTGACACTGCGTGACAGACAGTAGAAGTGGAGGTGGCTCGAAAATTTTCTGAATAATCTTGAAGGGCTGACTGCAGGGGCGCTATAACGTAAAGCTATTCCAAACTTTTATATTACAATATTGCAATCAGCCTTCCGCGATTGGTCAAAAAATTCTTTGGACCGCCCCCACTTCGCCTGTCTGTCACGCGACGTCACGAAAATAGCACTAGCTGATACTACGTGTACACACTGATTATGCATGACTTGACCGAGCAAAAGAAAAATAGATGTTTCTGATTCGACCCTTTTCGCCATTAGCCCTGGGCTATTGGTCAAAAGTTTTCAGGCTGCGCCCACTTCACCTGTCTGTCACGCAACGTCACAAAACTGCGAAAGCTCACCGTGACAAAGTCACGTGTACGCATTAAAGATGCATCAATATTCTGAACAAAACTGAATTTTCTTCTGAATAGCCACAGGCTCCCCAGTGCCGAAAGGAATAAAATATGGCTGCTGCCGATCACTCAGGCACTGGCTGCTGGCACCTGCCGGAAAGCATGGATTTATTTGCGTATAATAAAGCTTTATGCGTGGCCGTGTAACGTTCTCGAGCACTTTTGACACGTTTACGACCTCATTATGCCAGATATTCTTTGCTGAGAATCCATTTTAGCGTCATTCTTAAGCTTAAGTTGCATGCCGCCGCGATTTTCGACCAGCCACCCCAAGCGAAGGAAGGGAAAGCGGACCAATCGCAGACGCCGGCACCACCTTCTTCATCCGGTTATCGATTTTCAGTGCACTGGCTTGGCCCATCGAATCCCTCTCCACTTGAGCGTGCTCCTCGCCTCTTGTCAGCCAATTAGATAAGACAAGCCGGTCAGTGTAGGCAATAGTATTTGTTTCTCAAGCAAGCAAAAGTGACCTCCTATGAACGAGGAGAGCGTTTGATTGGTCTGCTCAAACAAACCTGCGGGTCAACCCCCGATGCTAGAGAAGTATGGAATAGCTTTAAGTTATAGCGCCCTATATCTGCATTTGTTCACTTGAAAAAACTGCTATCTTAGTAGCTTAAATGCCGAATTTTCGTTGTATTTCACGCCCATTCCACGGCGCCGCTAGCACCAAGTTGACGTCGTGGGTTTGGCATTATTTTAACTTACATTTCTTCCATGTTTTTGTTTTTTTATAGAAGTAACGTGTCTAAGAGCGTCCAGGTTACTTTCCGTTTATGTTAAAAAACTGTAATGTAATTTCTTTTTATTTATGGTAGCTACCTAGCGCTAACTATACGAGCGATCAGGCGTTATGGCTAGACGTTGCCGAAATCTGCGAGACCACACGTAAGTGCGGGAGTGCGAATATTGTGTCAGCATCTGTCACCCGCTTTTGTCGTAAAGTCGTATAGTTCTATTTATAAAACATGCGGTTCATCTACTAGTCTTGAGTCAAGCTGAATCGATCAACACAGCTACTTCACATGATAGTCAGTTTTCTTATTACCTTAACATAGGTGTAACGTTACTTCATACAACATTTTATTTGACTCATATGCTAGTTGGTACATGCATGACGCCCATTTTTGCTTTTAAGAAGTAAATTAAGGTCAGCCCACTCGGAACATGACAATAAAAGAGTTATAAGTATAAAATGACGAAGATGAGTTATTACAGTCTTCAAACGTTGTAACGATTCTCTCTCGCTCTCTCTTTTTCTCTCTGTGTTTGTGTGTGTGTCTGTGCTTGTGTGCGTACCATCGCAGCAGCATTCAAACGCTACACCAGCGATGTGTCTTGCAGCAGGCATTACAAATTTAAAGAATCGAACTTTGTACTCAGGTTCCGAAACAAGCAAAAAAAGAAGGAACGAAAGCAGAAAAGTGGCGTCTACATCCAGATTCTCCGAGTTCGCGGCTTCCTATAACGGCGCCGAAACGGAGCCCGCACGAGCGGGGAAGGACATAGGTATTTAGGTATACGGTGGCTGCGGAGGATGGCGCGGCGCGCTTTTCCAATTTACACCCGGGGCTCGAATTGCCCGTGCACCCCGGTACAGTTTCTTCGCGCGTCCTCAAGCCGCGGCTCGGCTGTCTTTGTCAGCGGCGGCGACGTCGCCGGGGCTTGGAGCGAAGAAGCGCACGCCCCACGCATGCCTGGCCGCTTTCGCGGGATTTGCGCGAATTGCGCGTCTCGGCTCGCGCGGTGTGACTCGCCTGCTCCCTCTTCGAGGATTAGGGCCCGAGAGCTGTGAGAACCGAGAAACCGAGCCACGCTGCGCGCGCGTGGATGCAGTCAGCCAGCCGTTGGTTGGTGGCGGCGGTGGTGGCGTGGTTCTCTTCTTTTTTCGCGTGGCGGAGGAGCAAAGCCAGGAACGAGGTATTCCTCTTGAGTGCCAAAGCCTGTTCCCTGATTTTCATGCGCCTCCCTATCCGTTTGCTTGTTTCTCCTCGGCGAAAAACTAACTGGTCGGGCTGCTGGCGTTGCCACTTTTTATTTATTTATTTCTCTCTCTTCTCCTTCCGTTACTACTAGTTCTTATTCCGTCGTCTTCTCCCCGCTAAAAGGAACGAGTCTTTTTTTCGACCATCTTCCAACGACTTTTTTTTTTTTTTGCCCGGATGTGTCACCGTTCCCGAAGAAGGCAACGACTACGTGCGCGAGGGCGTTTATGAGGCTCGCTCTGGTTGTTGCCGGCGGGACGTGCCGTGTGGTGTAGCCTTAAGCCTCTGAGCCGGCAGAGAGAGAGAAATAACGTTTATTTGCACCCGCAAAAAGAGCCCCGAGGAGGCAAGAGTCTTCCTGTCTCTTCGGCTTACTCCTCCCCTTTCAGCTGGCTGATGCTCCTTGGAGCTCAGCGGTGTCCAGGGCCATGCCGGCAGTCTTTTTATCTTTCATTGCTTTCCTTTTTTTTTTCGACTGCTTTTCCAGAAGGTTATGATGGGACGTATGTTTGCATTTATTGCGTCACAAGTGCATGCGCAACGCAGGTGAAAAACACTCTTATGAAAAGAGGGAGTGGGAAAGGGAGAATTCGATGGGTGCCTCGATAACTGCGGTGAGTTTAAAAAGTAGCTGGAGAATTCACGGTGTTTTCCCTGCAAAAGTTTCTGCGCTTTTCTACAGAGGAGAGTATACGAATGAGGCTTTCTTTCTCCAACGACGATAAAAGACTGAATTCGCGATACTTTTTTACCTAAAGATACTTCGGATAGGCTGGAACATTCGTTGTTTTTGATTATCGCAATCACGATTGTCGAGTCTTATTCTCCACGAATGTCTCTGCGAGTCCGCGTCAAACGGAGTATCTAAAGTCGCGCCTTTTGTCTAAATATTAGGTTAGAGAAGCCTGGGCGGTTCCCAATGCTTGCGACTCTGTATCCCGCAGTATCTAGTTAACTTATTTTTCTTTTTTTCTTTGACGGGGCAATTGCCAAACTGTACGAATTGAAGACACAATTTCGAAGGTTATTTGAGGTAGCAGGCAGGAAAGAATCAAGGTTGCTGTTCAGCCACTTTTGTTGTCTGAGATATACAGCTCAATCGAATGGTCAAATAGGTAGGCGAACACGCATAACAGCGCATAAAATGTTGACAGTGCAGAGCATATGAGATGCACGAAGTTTAACCAAAGAGGCTGCATGATTTTCTGTACCATATCTGAGAAAAGGGGTAGCAGGCATTGGTGGTAGGAAGCTTATACTAAGCTCCGAAGGAAATTCGTCGTGCTACCTCTTTTCCGTGTGCTGCAAAATAGCGCATTTTTTCTATATGCAACTATTATGTATACTCCTTCCTGCACGCACTGATATAGCAGTGCCCCGAACCAAAGACCATCTATGTAGCTATAATATATGTACAAAAAGAGACGTACGGCCATTCGCTCGCTCGCGCGCGCAGACACGCGCACACATATCCGTCCCCTTCACCCCCTCTTACTGAAGGAACCAACAAAGTCTGCTGATTTGCTTGTTTGATTTCGTTTTACAATGAAGCACTTCGTGAAGCGGACTATAGCTTCCCTAAAGCGAACTATGCACGCCTAAAGCCGAGACGAAACCTAAAACGTCTTCGAGCACGGGATTGTCGTAAATAAAACTAAATTGTTTCACTGGTAATCCATCCTAACTTTAAATGAATGAAAAGTTCAACGCGTATTTACCTTTACAACCATTTCACTTGCACCCACTAGTTTTAAATTAAATAGAGAAGATGCGAGAAAATTAAGTCAATAATTTCTTTTTTCTGACAATTTCCGCACGACCTATAACCTCGCGGTCGTCTGTATAGGTTTACGTAAATAAATATAACACCCGAGAAGGTTTGCTTTCTGCCTTTATCCCTGTGCCCCTTACATCGTGTACCGGCCAGATTGAGCGGAATCAATAAATACGCATAACAACTCTCGGGGAAAAAAAGAAGAAAAAAGAATGAAGTAAAGTAGCACGCGCCACGCAGTCACGTATAGTTATACGGACGCGGCTTGAGGCCGTCGCCCTCGGCGGGACCCGTACACCGCGACGTGTGGCAGCGAGATAAGTGCGCGGCTCGAATCAACGACAGAGAGAGAGAGAGAGAGATGGGGGGGGGGGGGGGGGGTGACGAAGAATAAGTGCAGTTCCCGCCAACGCAGCCCTGACGCCAGCAGAAGCGCTACCACCCACCACAGCCAGCGCGGAGCCAGCGCTTTTACACCCTCGCGCTTGGTCTGCTGGTGGCAGCTCCGACGCAGAAGCGGACGCCCCTCGACGTACAACCACGAGCCGCCCCGGCGTCCGCTCTCCCGCGCGTCGCGGCTGAGGCGAAAAGTGTGTCGCTTTGTCGTCGGCGTCAGGGCCCTCCTCTCGCTTCTCTTCCGTTTCCGTTCACTCATATCCGACGCGAGCGTCCGCCGCTGCTCCGGCGGGGTTTTTCGCGGCGACCGGCTCAAAACGTCGCCCGTGCTTGGTGCTCTGGCAGCTTCGAAGCGTCTGTGTGGTATCTCGCAATGGTTCGTGCGGTCGCCCGTGTAGTTCGCCACGGAGCCGATAAGTTCGCGTCGCATCTAGGGCTCCGGTTCAACGTTTAGGCGACGCCAATCGACGCGTGCCATGGCCGACCCGCGATGCCATCTGTGTGTGCGTCAGCAGAAATTCTGTTGTCTTATTCGCCTTCCTTTGTTGTGTCTGTAGTGCATGCGGTGCCAGCGAAGTCCCAGTGCTAGTATGTAAAGCCTGCGTGGTCTGTGCAGTGACTGTTTGCGTTTGGCTCGCGCTGTTTCTTCCTTTCCTATTATATTTTTTTTTATCTCGGCAGTTGTGGTGATAAGTGCGGTCCACACTACACCGTGACTCCGTTGAAGTCGCCGACTTCGAAACTTCATTTGGTGCCATCGTTCTTCTTTCTTTCTCAATGCTTTCAGAATTTGCTCCGAAGCCTCTCCGCGTCGAGTTTCAAGGCAAGAAATGCGTTTCCGCGCGCTGTGTTCTCTTTTCTGTTGACTGAGCGTCGCCTTTGCGGGTGCAATGGGTCACTCGTGATTATTTAAATGCGTGAGCATTAAGAGTGTCCCATTTTTTTTTTTTTTGAAGTGGGTGTGAAGAGCAGGAACTCACATATATATATATATATATATATATATATATATATATATATATATATATATATATATATATATATATATATATATATATATATATATATATATATATATATATATATATATATATATATAAACGAGAAGAAAGGGGGTTAACCGAGGGACCCGATATTTATTAGTCATATAATGAGAAGCCAACAAACACTGACACCAAGTACAACATAGTGGAAATTGCATATGCTTAATAAATGAAATAAAGTAATGATAAATTAATGGAAATGAAAGTGGATGAAAAAACAACTTGCCGCAGGTGGGAACCGAACCCACAACCTTCGCATGTCGCGTGCGATGCTCTACCAATTGAGCTACCGCGGCGGCGTTTCCCCATCCACTTTCTTGGGTATTTATGTGTACTAGTAGAACCCTGGGAGTGTTAGCCAGCGCCCCCACTCACAGACCTTGGCGGCGGACGTGGAACGTCTTTTTTGCCGCAGGCGTCACGAGACCGTGATCTTTTCGGGTGAAGGCAACTGGTCAATAAACCCACAGGTTTATTGACCTTCAGGTTGCATATGTGGGTTTATTGACCAGTTGCCTTCACCCGAAAAGATCACGTTCTCGTGACGCCTGCGGCAAAAAAGACGTTCCACGTCCGCCGCCAAGGTCTGTGAGTGGGGGCGCTGGCTAACACTCCCAGGGTTCTACTAGTACACATAAATACCCAAGAAAGTGGATGGGGAAACGCCGCCGCGGTAGCTCAATTGGTAGAGCATCGCACGCGACATGCGAAGGTTGTGGGTTCGGTTCCCACCTGCGGCAAGTTGTTTTTTCATCCACTTTCATTTCCATTAATTTATCATTACTTTATTTCATTTATTAAGCATATGCAATTTCCACTATGTTGTACTTGGTGTCAGGGTTTGTTGGCTTCTCATTATATGACTATATATATATATATATATATATATATATATATATATATATATATATATATATATATATATATATATATATACACGCAGGAAAGAGACGACGAACTATTTGGAAGACCTATTTGCTAAACTTGGTGGACCAGCCTTCGTCAAAGTACAGCGGTCCCTGTACTCTGTCGAAGGCTGGTCCACCAGCCGAATACGTTTAGTAAATAAGTCTTCCAAAACGTTCGTCGTGTCTGTCCTGCGTATGTTACGTCGGGTCCTGCGTGCTGAACTTTCATTAAACCCCCTATATATATATCGTAAGACGCCAACAAGAATGATACCAAGGGCAGCATAGGGGAAATTATCGACAGGTTCTTAATTGAAATGAAGAAATGATAAATCAATGGCAATGAAAATTGATGAAAAGACAACTCCACACAGTTGGGATACGAACCTACGTCCTCGAATTAAGCATGCGATGCTGCGGTGGATTGAGCTACGTACACCGTTTTTCCATCCACTTTCATTTCCATTGTGTATAACTGCTTTAATTCAAGTAAGAGTTGCAGATAATTTTATATATATATATATATATATATATATATATATATATATATATATATATATATATATATATATATATATATATATATATATATATATATATATATATATATATATATATATATATATATATAGCAACTGACGCTAGTCTACTACGGACCACCGTGAGTTGCGCTTCGCTCCTCGAAGAGGCCGGCCGTGTGTCCGAGTGAGCTCCTGAACAACACATTTACAATGTGGTGAACGCGGTTTAAATCATGAATGCGGGACCCTAAAGAGGTGTGACGTAATGTTACCGCATTTCTCTCGCCTTTACCGTTAAACCGCAACTGATGTTCTTACGCTTTTCTTCCCTCGTTATTTTCTCCGAGGGAACGGTAGCTTACAGCATATAACATAACATTCGCAAGTTCCGCCGAGTCTAACGAGAAAATAGCGTGAGCCAAGCAGTTCGTGAAGTGTATACACAAGGCATGTGACAAATTGATGCGAATAACCGAAAAGTTAGAAGAACATCGTTTTATCCACATACATCCTTAGTTAAGGGCATAGGCTGCATGCTATAACCGTCATTTTAGTATATCTGCAGCCAGCAGAAGTATCCACCTGAAGTATAACACGAACTCCCGCGCTGCACTTGTTGAATACTAGTGACCGTACCGTAGTGTTACACCACCATTCGTTTCATGCGGTGCTATGAAAACATTCCTGACAATCATGTTTGAAATCAAAGAAAAAAAAAAGAAAGCGGCCATCTGTTGTTTTACCTCGCACATTGGCGGTTTGAAAAGAATTCGGGATGCAAGAAATAAAAGATGCCCTTTATTCCGACCTACATATTTAATGTAAGCCGGATACTTGAAACGTGGCACACTCCATCAAGTTTAAGACACGCTCCGCTTTCTCCGTCCAAACGCGCATGAAACACGTCAACTCTACTCTGTTACAGTTGCGCATGTAATTACCCGCGTTACGAAACTGCCAGCTCCTTGCTGCTGCTGCGCTGCTGTCACTAGAGTACTCGGCGGTGTCGTGACGTCGCTTATATTTATTATTACTGTATCGTGGTTGTAAAACGGAGAGCGGGAGGGGGAAGGGGGGAGAGGAGTACCGACTGAAATCTTCTCTAATTTTTGCCACGAAAATCGATTGATCGTCGAAAGAGGCTGCCTCTGCCGAGCGCATAGTAGCGTATCGGGTGATGAAAAGGAAGTAACGAGCGAAGAGAAAGAAGGAGAAGAAAACGCTTCACTGTCCGATTTGCTTTTGACTTTGTTCGCCGCTAAGCGTGGGCCGTTTATGCTAATGTTCCTTTTTCCCACGTGTTCTGTATATGGAAAAAGGGCGAAGCGGGCCGATCCGCACAGATCACTCTTCATCACGGGCGTTTTCCCGTCTCCTCACTAACTCGTTTACTCCGGAAAAAGAACTCTCGCATCAGCGTGCGCGGCTACACGCTATAGATGAACGCAGATTCCATAGTGGCTTATACTTTACGGCATCCCTGATTTGAATCTTGCGTTCAGTTGGCGTTGCTTATGCTGTTTGAATCGCGCATAATTTCTACGTTATTTAGTCGCGCGCACACGGCGTCACCAAACGGCGTAGCACGCTGCTAGCACCCTCCCCCTCCTGCTCTCCGGCTTTTTCCGGGAACGCTGAATTCTTGACGCGTGCACTCAGCGTGAAGGCAGTTAACATCGTCCATCTTTTCCGCAATGGTTGTTATGTATAAGTTTGGAATAATTGTTCAGGAGCGCTCGGAAGACACGAATGTAACGATCGAAGGCTGTAGCACAATGACATGGCGAAAGAAGGTAGATGACAGGGAGGGAGGGAAGGAGGGGCGCAATCCTGAAACGTCAACGCTATTCCAGTATTCTTATTCTTTCCACGGGATTCTCGTGACGCTGGTCGCTGTACTTATGTGATAAACTTGTCCGACTCGCGAGAGCTGGAGATGAACCTGCTAACACAATTTTCGGCTTGTGTAGCTCAGACATATAACACGCTTTCTCGCCGCTCCTTCTCTTTATTATTATTTTTGTACTTTCTCACCTAAACCAGACACTGGCTGAAAAACCTCGAACAATTTCTGAACTCGTGTTTCTTGAGATACACATCTGCGAAAGCGTATTTTCACAACAACAACAACAAAAAGTTACAACTTAAGATGAAAGCGGACACTCCTCGGCTTTACAGTGCCTGCTGATGACCACGTTATCTACGACATTCGCGGCGACTCGTCTAGAGCTTGCGACCAGCTTGTTTAATTTCACTGCAAATGGCACTGGTCTGCCTAACGCCCGGGGGGTTTATGCGGGGTCGGCACATCATTCCACACCGAGTACCACCCACGCACAAATGGCGCGCAAGACATTCGGTATCTCGAGAAATCGTTAGGGTTAGGTTTGATTCGGTTAGGCTCGCTTAGCCTCGTGGACGATAAGTTCCCCGAGCCGCTACTGCGATTCCCGCACGAGGAATAATTTTTGTATTAGCATAAGTGAAGCAAACACAGACACGTTCACGATGTGTGCCCCTGTCGAAACAGAACGCAACATTCAACAGTGCTCGTGTGTTTTGCTTTTAATATCTTTGGCAAAAAAAAGTGTTTGCTTGGAGCGCTTATGTTGGACGTATGGTCGTACGATGCAGGACCTGTGCCGCCAGCGCATGGCTGCAAAGAGCCACGAGAGCGCCGAGTCGGTGCACGTGGCCACGCAGTCGCCCAAGCGAGTCAGCAGCCTGTCCCAGAGCGAGCCGTCCCAGCCCGGCTCCAGGTCGTCTACGTCATCCTGGTGAGAGATGAGAGCCCCCTCCCCCCCCCCCCCCACCTCTTGCTGTGCGGTGCAGGAAGTGTGTCTGGCGTTGTTCTCTCTCTGTCTTCTTTTTTTTTCTATCCTTCTCTTTCATTATTTCATTTACAAGCCCTCGCATATTTACCTTCACACAGGGTAGCCAACCGGTAAGGTCTCTGGTTAACGAAACCTCCCTGACTTTCTGTAAAGGGGCACTAAAGCGAAAAAAAGAAGTTTAGCTATATTACTACGTTATACTTCCAGGCGCTATAAAAAAAAAAGAAAAAAAAGTGATAATGCCCTTCTTACCGTGAGAGGAAGGATGACAAGCCAGAAAAGGCCCAGAAGTGAGAGCAGGGTGGCGACGCTCTTTTGAAGTTTGCTCAGCGGCTCACCCTGACATTGAAAGTTCCGCCTTGCATGAGTGAGGTGGAGAAGACCGTAGTATTGGACTGTGCAGAAGTACAGCTTCTACAATTTGGAGCATATCTTTTTTTCATTGCGGAGGTTCTTTCTCTTCGAGCCTTTTCTCGTGGACACTGTCGTAAGGATGATTACTTAGCCGTGGAAGAAATTGTGTTTGTTTCAATAGGCGATGAATGTCGAGACAAATCTTTCCTGTATTATTACTTTTCTTTCAATCCTTTGGCTCTTCCTCAAAATTTCTGTTGCTTTTTAGTGAGATATACATGTATTTTACAGTGCCTTTAGGATAGAAATTTGTGCATGTTGGTTTTGCGTCCTCAGGCAAAAAAAGAAGACGCGGCTTTTTGCGTGTCGGTCTGTCTTCGTGTTTTCGTCGTTTTAGCGACATTTGCCGGTAGGATTCTAACGGCTTCTAGCAAATCCCCTTCCGTGGGCGCTCCATAACAGTTCAAGATGGACGGATGGATGGACGGATGGACGAACGAACTTTTTTTATTCCTCGTTCCCTTATGGCTCCTACTTAAATCGGCCTGGTCGCTTTTCAAGTGCGTTCTATTGTTTTATACAGGGTCCTCAAAGTTGACCCATCACTAATTGTAATAAAAAAAACTGCCACAGTTTCGCCAATGCTGGTTGTACATATGGTTTATGCGTTTTGGCAAATACGTTTTTTGCGAGCGAGTCAGCATGTACGTTTGGAACAGAATCTTTAACTTTTTACATATCGCTATTATGGTATATGTGCAATTAGAAACTTGAAGACAATCGTATTCGAGTACAACTCCGTTCTGTTTGACACTTCTGCACACCGCTTTCATTCCGAGATATTCTTCGTCAAATTTCACGCTCTGTACGCTAATTTCTCGTTCAAAGGTAAAAGACTCGGCATAAAAATTAAACTTTCCCCGGCTGCACCCCCTTCTCCTATGTGACGTACTTATTCTGTGTTACGTGCCAGTCTAGAAGCCGGGCGGAGCTAATAACAGCTGCGCACCTGCTATCGGATGGCAAATTCACGACTGGCACTGTTATTATTTTTCCTGAACAAACGGCTGATCGACTCACGGGAGGGTTTGTCTTTTGAACGCACTTTAGAAGCATTAAATAAATTGGAGTGGCCTTCGAAAACAACTGTCTTCAATTTTCTATTATAAACATGTGTCATAATCAGGCAATTTATAAGGTTAATTAACAATTTCTTGTTAATTGTCTAATGGCCGGTTTTACTTGTTAGCGATCATTGTATCCGCCAAAGCGCATAGGTCACCTTTGCAAGCAACACTTGGGGCGCTATAACGTAAAACTATTCCAAACTTTTCTATTCCAATTCTGCTATCAGCCCTCCGCGATTGGTCAAAAACTTTTTTCGACCACCCCCCATTTCACCTGTCTGTCACGCGACGTTACAAAAACCGCAATACCTCCCCATCTGATATGATGTGTGCACACTTATTATGCATGATTTGACAGAAAAAAGAAAAACAGTTATTTCTGATTCGACCCCTTTTCGCCATTAGCCCTCGGCTATTGGTAAAAAGTTTTCGGGCTGCACCCACTTCACCTGCCTGTCACGCGACGTCACAAAACCGCATGAACTCACCGCGTCAAAGTGACGTGTACGCGATAAAGATGCATTAATATGCCGAACAAAACTGAATTTTTTTCGGAATAGCCGCAGGCTGCCCCGTTCCGAAAGGAATAAAAGATAGCTGCCGCCGATCGCTGAGACGCTGGCTACTCGCACCTGCCGGAGAGCATGGGTGTATTTGCGTATAATAAAACTTCTTGCGTGACCATGTAACGTTTTTAAGCACTTTCGACACGTTTACTACCTCATTCTGCCAACTCTTCTTTGCTGAGGGTCAATTTTAGCGTCATTCTTAAGCTTCCGTTGCATGCCGCCGCGATTTTCGACCAGCCACCACAAGCTATGTAAGGGAAAGCCGACCAATCGCAGACGCCGGCACCACCCTCTTCATCCGGTTATCGGTTTTCAGTGCACTGGCTCTGCCCTAGTGAATCCCTCTTCACTTGAGCGTTCTCCTCGCCTCTTGTCAGCCAATTAGATACAACAAGCCGCTCAGTGAAGGCAATGTTATTCGTTTTTCAAGCAAACAAAAGGGACCTCCTATGAACGAGGAGAGCGTTTGATTGGTCTGTTCAGACAACCCTATGGGTGACCGCCCGGTGCTTGCGTCGGTGGTTACGCAAATTTGACGTCAGGAAATTCGAATAGAAACATATTGGAATAGTTTTACGTTATAGGGCCCTTGCTTAGGTATTACAGCCTTCTAAATAAATTTACTGATACTTTAACTTTGATTACACTGTATACGTCTACATTGCTAATTTACAATGTGTCCCACTTAGCAACAGCTAACGTTATGTACGTTTATAAAACTTATGATCTTTGTTTCGTTAGTCCCCTATCCACCAGGAATATTGTTTTCTGCTAAATAACTGGCAAGTTGGAGAAGATTCAACATTCTAATTCCTTATTTCTTCAGCTTAGAGTGTGTCTTCCGATGGGAAAGTCGTTATTGCGTCCTACAACGTCTCATTCAGTCGTTTTCAGCGCAAGCACGTACGCGCACGCAGTTTACCCGTGCGCACATGGTTAGCCGCAATCGACTATGAGGACTTCATCACAAACGGCAGTCCATCAAAAAATTAAACCGATAGAGCAGTTTCATGCGAAAAGAAACAAAAGATGCCAGGTCGATGACTTATGAGTCATCCTACGAATAGGCAAGCCGGTATCGCACAACGGCTGTCGGGCAGCTCGGAAGCCGCGGAAGGAGCGACACGTGACCAAGACTAAGCGCTTCATTTAAACCACCGTCACGCGCCTCGCTATTCCGGAAGCGCACATTCATTTCCGCGATGCGTGTTTTTTTGTTCCGGCCTCGCTTATCGGAATGAGCCAGATTCGCGATTCCTCGGGAGCAGCGCATTTGTTCTAGCTTTGCAGCCTCCTGCCCAACGCTATACCTTCTAGAGAGGCAGTCCACATATTCGTTGATTTCTACCCCGTTTGGGTGCGGCCGACCTTTCCGACATTCATGCAGCCTACAGTGTTTCCTGCACGGCCGTCCCTTTCACCGAGTTCGTGTAGTGGCCCGGCACAGAAACAGGCGTCGAAAGTACCCGCATTTCTCATTTTGAGGAGGCCACGGACAATGGCGAAAGCCTACTACGCTGCCCCAGCCGAACGCGCTCGAAAACAGACCGAACTCGGGGAGCAGAATATATATATATATATATATATATATATATATATATATATATATATATATATATATATATATATATATATAAATATATCGATGCAAAACGCTTAACCCTCGCGGGCGAGAGTTGGCGTGCTCGGCGGTTGTTTCGCGTCCCTGTTGGTCGCTGCGCCCGCCGAGGCGAGAAAACCCGACGCAAGCGCTGCGCGTGCTATAATACTAGCGCGGCAACGCGACACGTAGTGCAACAGCGCTCTGTCTGCACTGCGTGGTGCCTGGCGCTGCGCGGCGGCGGTCGGCGCGCGAGCAGAGACGCAAATGGCCACCGACGTGACAATCCAAACAAATGGCTTCCCCTCGCTGCAGCGGCGCGCGGCAGTGCGGCCTACCACCACTCCGCGTGCGCTACTGCCTCGCGCCGCCCGTCTTCCCGCTTCCTGCGCCAACCCCTTTCCCGTACGACGTACTGCCTATTATTTTTCAGCTCGCGCCGCGTTCTGTTAGCGTCGGCGAGCCCCGTTTGGTTCGTGGGTCTGGGCCGGTATTTTGTAGCGATGCCTTTTCCGATTCTATGCCTTTTCAGGCTTTTCGCGCTTGGCCAGTGGTCAGAGCGACGGTCTGCCCACATTATCAACGCGATCAGGCGGCCGTGTGTGGTTGATGATAAGAATAGCATAGTATAAGGCATAAGGCATCGCTACAAAATAGCGGCCCTGAACAGAAGCGGGGGAGCATTGTTTGCAAGAGGCATGCGAGAAAGAGGGACCCTTGTGTGCCGTCGCCGCAACTGAGGCGAGAGTTTAGAACAGCTTTTCTCTCTTCCTCCCCAATCCGAGCTCTGTTCGAAATGCCGCACCATGCAACTGCGGAAGCTGGCGACGGCATCGATGCGGGGCCTCCCTCGCAATTAAAGGAAAAATAATTGCGACGGATGGCCGGCAACCAGCATCAAGTACTCGTACCTGCGGGTTCCGCCTTCAACGCAAAAAATAAAATAAACACAAAAAAACATTGAAGGCAGGCGTGCAACGCTGCGCACGACGACTGCGTAAGAAACAGTGTGGGTAGCAGCAGCAGCAGAAGCAGCAGCAGCGATGTCGGTAACAACGGTACGCGGCAACCTGGAGCAGCAGAGGGAGGCGCACCGAAAAGACGAGGGCGGAGGAGAACGAGAAAGGCCACTTCTGCCGAGTTGCCGGCTGTCTTTTAATTATGCATGCCGGCGCCGGATTTGCGTTAAAAGTTGCACGGGAACGAGTGTTAAAGGCATTGCGGCGAAGCTGCCGAGGCGTCTGTAGCAATGGGGGAGAGAAGAAATTCACAAAACATAAGAAAGTAAGGAATGGGCGAGAGCTTTAAGGGAGGACCGCCGACTGCCCGACGCGTACGCAATCCACGGAGTTTTCCGCTGCGGGAGAGACAGAGCCTCTCACTGAGAGAGTGAGAGGGTCGGGAAAAAAGTAAATAAAGGATAGCACTCGAGGAGCTGCAGCTTCCTGTTCGCGGAGAGCCTCAGGTATTGATTAAAATGGCTCGGAGAGGGGCCAAGAACATCGCGGTACGGCACCACGAGACAACGACCGCCTGCGGCCGTGTTTTCATTCTTTCTTTTCTTTTTCCTAGTTTGCGTCCATCAACTGTCTATTTTTTTTATGTTCCTGTTCTTATTGCATCGACTTCTTAAACAATTTCGATGCGTTTTGGGATTAATGTGTTCTGGTCAGCGTATAATGGCCGTTTGCATTATTGCTGCCAATCATTTCTTCATGCCTTGTTTCGCAGTGGGCAAATCACACTTTCTGTTAACAAACTGGTACACCTAATGAAATACAGAACGTGGGGCGGGGTCAAAGATATCGTTCCCACGTGATACGGCTTTCGCCCTCGTCTCAGGCGATGTCACGCCTCAACTGTAACTGAGATCACTCAATATCCGGTATTTTTTATAAGAAAAGACTAGAATCAGCGCAAAAGAATCCAAAATAAACTTGGGCAGCGAAGGGGATCGTAACCAAGGCGCCGCCCTTAAAACATATATTTATCTCGACGTAGAAGCACTTATCGGCCTAATAATTTTCACGTGTGCGCACTTGTTTGTCTGCAAATTATGACGGCTTTAGTAAACTGCTGTCTTTGTTAGAGGTTTGGCAGGTGGTCAGTGCCGCAACATTAGGTATAACACTGCACACTTCAGGCATAAAAATCTTCTTTTGCTGTTTCTCTGACTCGTTCCCCTCAGTAAAGTTTTTGTGGTTTCTTCTCTTCTTCTTCCGCCGGGTTCTTCTTTCTTTGTGGTTGTTGTTCGCTCTCGGCTCTTCCTGAGCCGATGCCCTGCTCTCTGCTTCGGTATCTCGGCACTAACGATGCTTGATGTCAATACTTCGAACTGATTTATTTACAGGCAGATAGTAACGGTTACAAGGAGTCTATGGAGTACAAGGAGTTACAAGCAAACAAGGAAAACGGCTTCACATTTACGAATGCGGCTGAGCAAGGCCTCGGAGCAGTCCGTCGCTCCGATCGGGCACCTGACGAGAACGGTCCGTCGTCTCTCAGGCCTCAGCTCACACTGCCCGCCCAGCCGCAAACATTATCACCCCCCAGCCAGCCGCGGGACCATGTCCCCGGGCTGCGTAACTCGCACCGGCGGTGGCCGCCGCTCGAGCCCCCCCGCGGCGCCTCGGCCCGACGCAAAACACTCACCAAAGACACCCTTCTCCAGATGTCGCTACAACGGCTCACTGCGCGATTTATGGCACTCGCCAGACCCAGTGCTCGAGAACCACTGCCGCTCCCTTTTTCGCCGAACAGCGTCCGGCCACCGTCTTCCCAAAGCAGGCACTCCCTGGAAGCGGCCAGGGTGCGAGCCAACAGCACAACATTGCCATACAACGCATATACAAAAACAGAGTGGGCCCCACAGAAGTCGGGGAAGCACGCACTTAAGCAACGAAAATAATGCACATATGAGCTTCACCAAGCCGAACATTCACAACGACCTTACACCCTCCCTACCTTTTTTTAATCACTAGCTATTTGGCCTTTTTCGAAAACAAGAATGTGATTGAAACTAGATTCACTCATTCGGCGGAAGGCTTTATATTGCGTGGGTTCTCGTGGGAAAGGAAAGTCAATGGAGGGTACCAGACTGTTATTTGAAGTGATGATAGAGACAATTTACAGGCATGTGATGCGGTCGGCTGGTGCGAAACAGCGGTAACTGGAGGTTGAAGTTCGCTGGGTGCGGCAATCGTACTGCAGTGGAGAGATGGTGATGACGATGATGATTCCAAATAGGTGAATTTCCTGCGAAGTTTTGGTTGCTGTCCCTGGCAGCGTGCTGCTCGCTCAATCGTGCACCTCCAGATAGGTTGACACCGAAATAATTGGCGCGAGGCTGTCTTGGATACCTTAAAATCTCAACCTAACTATGGTGCTCATCTGTGGCTGGGCAAGTTTCGCTTCGTCTAATCACATCTGGACAATGTTTACGCTATCACCTCTAGTTGAAATATGAAGGAATGCGCGTGTCTGTAGCATCGTTTCCTTCACTTTCTCGAGTCAAGTAAGCCAACTCCCAAGCAACGGGCCTAAAGATTCTATGACTGCAGGGAGGGACAAGGAGCCCAGCGCAGGGACGACGCGACTCAGAGCCGCCGCATACTCGAGGATTTCGTAACTAGGGTAGCAGCCAGACTTTGACTCGGCCCGCGGAGCTACGCGCGCACCTCGTCGTGCTACTTGCGTACCGACCGCAGCTGCCACCGCTTCTTTTTTTCTTTCGCCGAATGAAGAGCGGGTTACGGTGAGCAGGGGAAGAAACGAGAGGGGATGAGAAAGGGGGGGGGGCTTGTTGCGAAGAACACGAAGGTCTGCAGGGAACTCGGCGCGCCCGACTGCGCACCGTTCCCCGTGTCTCGCGCTCGCCTTCTCCCCCAGTTATCCCCACGGCCTCCCGTTTCGGGAGAACGCCCGCGCACGTTTCACTCGCCGCCGCCGCCGCCGCCACGCTACTCGCACGAGTGCTTCTTCGCGGCTTAACGATATTCGGGCTGCTCCACGCTTCGCCTAATCGTCGACTGTTTTTACCCTTGCCGGCTCCCGCGATTTCTCTTTCCCCTTTCTTTTCTCCCTTCTTCCCGTCTTTTTCTCCTTGAGTCTTGTCCCTTGCTCGGCCTGACTCGAAAGGAGGAAGTGCCGAATGCGACGCGCCATTAGTGCTCACTCCGGCGGGATAATTACTACAGAGCGACGGCGGGAAGGCGGTTCCCCACTGCGCGCCGCCATTGTTTTTCCTTCTCCTGTCATCTTCTTTGTTCGTCCGCTTTACCACCACTTCCGCCGCCCTCCCTGGGGGAGAGCGTGAAAGCACGCGCTCGCGTGCCTTGTATGAAGTGGCGCGGGAGTTGCCGCGCCAATGAAGCAGTTGGAAAGGAAGCGAGCCGCCTTGATTGGCAGGAGCTGTTAAGCTGGCTGTCACTCACGCCGCGTGGCACGAGTTAAGTTTTAGTCTTCTTGCGCCTGGCCCAGCAGCCGCGCTTCTTTAATGCCTCTGAGAAGTGACCGCGGTTGGAACACGTAATGCGGTGAAATCGCTTTCCTTGTGTTACTCGACAAGGAACTCGCGGTGTTTATCTTTGCTTGTCTTACGAACAGGAGAACGTCGGCGGAGTAGTTCTTTCCAGTGCAGTAACAAGACTACTTCTTTAGACGCTACTCCAGAACCGGGATAACGTAGCAAATGTATTCTAGTGCTATAAGGGATGTGCGAAATTCTGCCAGTGTGCGTCCCCATTCATCTCATTCTATAAAGCAAGAGCGCAGGAGCTGGTGCCACTATCGTAGCCGTCGTGTCACCCGTATAACATCATCGCTGTTTGCGAGGCAGTCCTTGGCTAAGCAGTGCAATCAGCGAGAAGTCGGCCATCTTGTGTACTCAAACAAGCAGTGTTGGAAAGCCAATTTCTAGTATTTCGCACACACCATTCGCTTGCGGGTTTCATCAGTGGTTCTGGTAGTACTCCGCTCACATTATCACTGAAATTGGCTGGTCGTTAACGGTGGATGATAAGAAAAGGATAGGAAAACCGATAGGCTGGGCCAATAGAAATGTGTGGGATCTTCGGTGGGGATCGAATTTACCGAAAAATTGAATTAACCGTAGTATAGCGAAAGGATTCTTTACATAATGTCTTACACCGGCCAAGATTCTTTTCGGTGTCGCAGAATTTATGAATTTTCGCTTTTTTTATCATATTAGATATATTAGCATAAATTCTTCGGCATTCAGGGTCACATGACACAAGGTAATGCAGTTGCCTATAATCTAACTCGTAGCAGCGGCTACGGCTACACAACGGGACGTTTTATCTGGCTTGGCTTCGAGCACACAGACGCCGTTGCGCTAGCAAGAGTGTCCGAGGGGCGTCAGTGCTAACAGGGCGCATATTTTCCTACCTAACGTCACTACCGGGTAGTACATTCGCAACAAAGTGCAATGAATAAAACAATGCACCAGGAATAATTGATGCGTTATCTCGAAAAAGCGAAAAAGCGAAAATGCGAGCATTAACGAGGGGTCTAATCGTGCCCCGCGAAGCATATAAGCGGCATGGGGAAGACCGCAATCCAAGCCACCTAACTTTGGCTTGCTTGAGTTGTATTTGCTTTCCCATGAGAATAATTTAAGTCACTTTAAGAGGAAAGAAATAACGTTGGATATTCTCTTCCGGGTGGCGAACAACACAATGGCTCGAGTTCTTTAATATGCACGTGTGCGCCTGATGACTTCCTATCTGGGGTTTATAGTTCCTAAAAAGAACTCTTTGATTCCACGGGACAAAAATAATGGTGGAGGAATGCCACGAAACGGAAGGTAAGCAAGGAACCCAACTGAATTAATCCTCTGCCCCGAAGAGAAACAAGACAACGGGTGTAGAAGGGAAGAAGTTCGTTGGCGCACGTATTAGAGGAATCGCGGGGCATCACAGCCAAGAAAAGGAGAACTGCCGGATGAACATGTTCAAGAAAGGATAGATAGTGAGGCAGACAAAGCGAGCATATGAAAGTGCGCGATACGGCGAATGTATATAGGAGGCTACAGAGGACGAACATTGTCATGTCATTCATTGATCCCGCTCTCGCCTCTCAGCCGAACCGCGCCATCTCTCTTTCCATCGCAACGCCTATAACAGCAGCCACTACGAATTCGAGAATCACCGCGCCGTTTCCAGGAGGACCGGGCCTGTGTATCTGCGGAATGTACTGCCAATACTTTCGACTCGAAAGCAAATGGGGGTATCGTGCCGAATTGTATGTAGATCGTGATGTCTTGATGCCGCACGCAGCGCTAGCATTAGTCAGGCTTTGGGGAAGGCCCGAGAAGAAACTGGGAGGGTAGCAGCGAGATCACAGACATTCGACGCCGTATTCGGAGAGAACGAATAATTTTGGCTTCTTCCTACGTGATAGCCGATATATATGCCGATATACTTCGAGCAAAGGACGCGGCGTGTAATATTCTCCAGGGTATGGGGGGTGGGGGGAGGGGGTGGGGCAACAACCGAAATAATTATAATAAAGGTTAGAAGAAAGGAACGGAAGACAGCAAAGCAGCGTATAAAAAAGAAGAGAGAGAGAGAAGCTACGCGAAGGAAGCGACTGTCTTTCTCATGGGCGTTTATCTTATTGCGTTCTGTCTTTATTCTAACCCACAGGAACGGCCTCGCGATGGAGCCCGAGCATTATGCTAACTAAAGTACAACGTAACCCCATCGTCTCGGTTGCGGGATTCCGGCGCTCGGGAGGCCCCGGGGGAGGCGAAGGATGAAGTGAAAGCGAGGAGAATCAGCTATAAGTATCAGCCCCGTGCCGCAATGCCGCAGCGCGCGGCATAGTTTCTTACGCGGTTGTATACAGTACGGTATATTTATACATGTCGTGTTCATCGCGAGTCCACCACTGGGGAGCGGGCGGATTACACGAGCGGCAGCTCGGCCCCCCCCCCCCCCCAATTAACGGGAGTGAAACATCAATACAAGAGCAAGTTGGCGAGGAGTCCCCTCCGCAGAGGCCGTTATCGAGCCCCGAGGGCGACCCGTGCTTGACTCTGCGGGTTAAGGGCTGAGCCCCGAGCCCCCTTCTTGCCTCGACCCCGATCGAAACGCGGTAGTGCTTCGCCGTTTCTGGAGCGGGCCTTGTCTAAATGAACTAGTACGGCTTCGATTCCAGGAGCATGCAAGGAATCTCCGTCTTTCCTTTTCTTTCTTTTTTTTTCTTTCCTGAGCGTGGTCTAATTATTCTTTCTTGTCCGTGACGCGTCCGCCTATTTGTGCGGACGCTGGTGGCCAAGTTTTTCTACGGTTTCGCCATCATTTTCCTTGTTTTTCCTTTGTTCGTTTGTTCATTTTTCTGACATTATACCTTGTTAAAGTAGTGCCAGGTACGTTATGATGGAGACCAGCCATGTGTAGCTACCGCTGACCATAAACAGTGACCTTCGCAGACTGGTATCCCCAGGCGTGTGTGTGTTCGACGCCTATCGGACGTTGTAACAAGCATGGATTTGTGAGCAGGTATTAAAAGACGGAGCAAGTATACATCATGCCGGTGTCCGTGCCTGCAGGGTATAACAAGACGGAAGTGTGCCACAGTTTGGCTTTCTTTGGCTCAGACATGAGGGGCTCATTACGGAAAACATTACAATCAGGAAAAGCATGCTGGTGTACTTGACACAGAGAAGCAACGAATGGTGATTGAAGATGTCTTCGCACGTCTGGCTAAGTCCGTATCTCCACATTTCGGTATCATTAAGAAAATGCTCGGTCATCGCCTTCGTTACTTCTTTGACTGACGTAAATTATTTTGGCCTCCTCGTGAGATTTTGCAAGGCGCCTCGTGCATTAGTTCCGAAAGGGCAGCTAGGCTGCAAAACACTGAGCCTAACTGCACTTTCCTCTGGCGTTGCCTCATCGTCTCGTGGCCACCCAAATTATTTATTGTTTTGCGGATCCTTATATCTCGTTTCTGATGCCTTCAGGCACTGATTCTCGTCTAACAGCTTCTTCACCGCGTCTTGTGTCTTCCCACAAAACGTTATCGCTTTTGAATACCAACACGACTTCAGAGATAAGAAATCCAGGGGCGATGCCGACAGGTGTGCTGCAACAAACCGCGACTGACGGGGGAGATAGCTTAGATTATTTTGCACGCTTATATTCTTTGGCGTTTTATGCGTATACGTATATTTTTTTTTCTTACTGGCATTGTTATCGTTGCATCCCGATACGGAGAACGTGCGACGGGGGAACGTGCGCGACGAGGGCACTCGAAGAAAGACGGGGGAGGACGACCGACCCTCTCTCCCTTCCTCCTCGTTCGTGGAGCGCTCGAGCGCGTCGCAACCAGCGCCTGTCAATAAATCTGCCGCCGCCGAGATTAACGGGGGCTTGCCACGGGCCGCGGCCACAAGCCCCCCTTCCCTTCTTTCAATAGGCGCGCGTAAGTGCGTGCGCTTCGGGCCTGCTTCTCTGAGCGGGAAGCTATTGCATCTCTCCTCCTCCACCTCCTCTTCCTCCTCTTTCATCGGCGTTGTTTTCATTTCTCTCTCTCTCTTCATAGTTCAGTTTCGTGTTACATTCTCATAACACCGCCCTTTCTTTTCGCCCTGTCGCACGTTCGTTTTGCAAAAGTAGCTTCTTTTCTTCCTTTCCTCTGTTTTTCTTTTTTATCGCCTTTCCGTTTTCCTCTTTCCCTACGACAGTTCTCCGGGGATCGCGGCCAAAACGCGGAACATTTCCCCACTTCTGGGCGGGTGATGTATGAGTGGATAGTGCCCGGCGGGCTTCTTCGGGCGCCGTTTTCACTGTCACCTTCGTTCTTTCTTTTTTTTTTCGCTGCTTCGCACTTCATCTTTTCCGTTTGTTTTTTATTTCGCATCCCCCCCTCTCTCTCTCTCTCTCTCTCTCTCTCTCTTATTTTCTGTCTCATCACTTTGTCCAGCTCGGTTCACGTTGCCCTCCGCCGCCGCGCGCTGCGACGTGGCTGCCACAGAGGCTTCGTTTCGTCGGGCCGTAAAAAACGGGCCTAACCGCTAACCTCGGCTCAATTTATTAGCGGGCGCGTCGTCGCCGGCCTCGTCCTCGGCGTGGAGGTTCCGTCCGACGGCTCGGCTGCCGGCCCGGTTCGCAGCCCCGCGCCGCATCAACGCCGCAACTCAACCGATACGCGCTCGTGGAAGGTTACAAAGTGCTGCCCCCTCAGAATATATAAACCGAGAGAAACAGCTTAGCCAGCGGTATTTTTGACAAGGCAATAATCTCTCTGCTTACCGCTCTCCTGGGAGCAACGTCATAGAAAGAAAATAATGGATGGGAGAGAAGAAAAAAAAATATGGGGGCGAGGAAAATAATCACTTGCTCTGTATCCGCGTTCGGTTTCTTTCGCAGCTTGCCGCATACCTCTGTAGTGACAGCTAAGAAATGAAATATTGATTCACCATTCTAGTTTCTTTCTTTCAATTATTCTTTCTTTCCTTTTCTGTTTTATTGTAATAAGTGTCAATCAATATGTTACGTGACTGCTGGCTAGAGTTGTCTTATAATGACTGTTTCGTCCTCCCCCTACTTGGGTGTAGGTTAAGAGGCGGGCACCCCAGCTCGATGGAATCAATCAATCAATCAATCAATCAATCAATCAATCAATCAATCAATCAATCAATCATATGTCTTTTTCTTGCAACTCAACAGAAACCTTCAGCGTTTGTTTCAGGACAAATGTGAGTAGTAACAATCAACGGGTAGATTACACAGGCAGGAAATGTTTGCGCTCTCTGTTTTTGATGCGTGCAGTTTAGCATGCTGTCAAATACAGCAGCCGCGCGCGCGCGCACGGTCGTAAAGTGGTTGTGCAAAGTGTAACAGGGCGCAGTGTCAACTGGTCTGCACCAGTCCGTCGCTACAGAGTTTGGCAGCAAGGACGATTTCACACTTTGCGGTCAAGATTCGCCGTACTTGATGTGAATGCGCTTCTGGCGCATACCCTAAAACCCTATGCGTACCCGCATCAGGCCAATACAGTTAAAGACAAGTCAAGCATATTGAGCTTTAAGGTTTGATTGCTGGCACGTTAAACAAAACGCAGATCGGTGATATGAACAACAGCAAATGGTATAGTGCCAGTGGTGGGAGGCAGCGGCATATTTTCCGTTCCTAAATGTATTGAGAATGAGCTGTATTGAGAATGCATAGAATGTACCGACAGTGCGGGGCATACGCTTACCAAAGATAAACTCGAGACGGTTGGTTTCCGCGTTATTGTCAGCTCTTTTTCTTTTCTTATTTATAATTCGCCGACAGCATCAGGCAGCCAACTATCCTGAGTTCTCAGTCTGAAATTACGCTTCTACAGCCTCCCTCTCGGACTACTAATCATTCTGATAACTCTATCATTTTTTCCCTTCTTATCTATGAAACGTGGCTCAATACACACTCGTTGATGGGATCACCAACTCCACCATCTTAAGTTGCGGGAAACAATAACAGTCGACCTATTCCCGTATACCGAAGGTGCCCGCTCAATTCGGCGCCATTCAAGAAGGAAAAAAAAAAGATTACTGCCGCGCAGAGTAATACGAAACCGACAACCAAGGAAGCGACGGGTCTCGCTCGCTCCCGAACTTCCACGCAGCTTCACGTGGCGTGAAAAACGGGGCGCGCGGGGAGCGTTCATCAATAAAGGAGGCCGCGCACGCATCGCAGCGTGCGTAAATACCGTGCGCCCGCACTGCGTCCTTATATCCCGGAGCGAAGTGATAGACCGCCTCGGAGCTTATCGAATGAACGGCTGAAAAACGACGTCCTCCTATACACGGCGAGCCAGCTGCTGGCAGCTAGTGCTGTTCCCTGCTTATTGTCTCTTGCAGAATCGCCGGCGCGCCACCGTGTACGAAAAAGTGGTGCATGTACGTAGGATATGCCAACCGCATTTTTCCTGTTGTAGTAAGAGCCTGCAGAAAGAAAGAAAGAAAGAAAGAAAGAAAGAAAGAAAGAAAGAAAGAAAGAAAGAAAGAAAGAAAGAAAGAAAGAAAGAAAGAAAGCTCACTTTGTTTTATTTGGTGCGGTGTTGTGGTTCGGTGGAATATATTAGAAGAGAGGTTTTAGCCTTGCGCGATACACGATAGTCCAGGCCCGCTGCACACACGCCATGTCTCCGCGCAACCGCGGCACCGACAATGCCGACAGATGAACGTTGTAAGATCGTGACCGTGTTCCGTGCTCGAGCGTATAGAATCAAATCAATGACGCAATGATGAATTAGGTTTTTTAGAGCGTTTCACATCGCCAACGCGTCGTAGAGGCTAATGTTGCGGCGCCGTCTGCTGGTTGGAAATTGAAACACCTTCCCGGTTCGGTGCCTTCTGCCTTGGCCTAGCGGCGTCAAAACAAACAGACGATATCAATAGTTAGGGAAAACGTTGCTAATACTTTGTCCTCAGTGTGAGACGTGGCTAAGCTATGGCTGGCGTCACGGAAAATTCTCAATCGTCAGACCACCCCTCAGACCAACTTAGTGCATCTGGGTGCCCGCGCACGCGGGCCATCCAGGCAACGAGATGGCCCATTCCAGCACTCGAGTAGCCGTCAGCCGAGTCACGCCGTCCGAAGACTTGGATAAAGCCAGAGACCGATTGGTAGCATATTGTGAGATCACCCTCCACTGCCGCGAAATGCGGTTGAGATATCCTCCCCCACACAAATCCTTAACGAAATTCTAGCAAACTACCTGGCGCCAGCTTTAGGCACAAACCTTCCCTTCTCCAGCTTTTCTCGCCCTGGTTTAACCAGGCCTATATCGACAGGAATGTGTGCTCTACGGCCTAGAGCCAACTTCCATCACATAATGTTCATATGCCCCGAGCTCCAGCCACCCTCTGAGTGGCAACTCACCGACGTCGAGCGGTGGGAGACCGTGGTGTCCAGCTCCAACCCAGCCCACCATACACGGTGTTGCGTGTGCCGTGGTATGCGTGGCCGGCAGGAGGTCTGGACCCCACTTCACGCAGAGTCAGAGACGAGGAGCGCTTTCTCGGCGAAGAATTCTTTATACAGTATGTACAAGTTGGCGTGGATATCAGGAGAGACCAACCGAGCAGCTCCAAGCTGCTTAAATAACACTTCCCCGTCCCCAGATTCCCCAGATAGTCCCTAAGGACGAACAAGTTCGAGAGAGAGAGGGTCCGGGCAGCCTCGGTGGTCCCAACGCCGCTTTCAGTGGCCGGCGCCTCCGGGCACCGCGCTGCGCCGTCAGGCTAATCTGGCGGTCGGTCGGTATGGGCGCCGGGCAAGTTCAGTGGCCCGGCATACGACAAAGGGAACGAACGATCTGCAAGGCAAGGTGTCGAAACATAGTCCTTGGGTGGTCGGTAAAAGGGTTGCCCCTTGGCGCCGCCGCACGAAGGAAGGCATGGGGTGCATTGCTGTCCGCACGAGGAGGGGCCGAATAGCAGTCGGTAAGCCGACGGCCGCTTCCGTCGTTGACGCCGTGCAGCCGCGAGGACACCCACGCCGCGCACTTAGTCGTCACGTGCCCGAAGCGGGCACCATGTGGGGATTAACGCTGCCTCCACGGTCGACACACCACCGCACTGGCCTCCCGTCAGGCAAATCCCCAGGCACAAACATAACAGCTCCTCCGCCGACGGGGAAGATCTCGTACGGTGAGAAGTCTCAGCTGCTCGACGGAAGAGATCTGCTTCGCCTCCTGTCTCTTGATTTTCTCCTAAATCAGGTAGGACGAAACCACTGGCTCGGCAGTGCAAGCCGTACTCGCCAAGCGACCAAGCTGACATTGACAGTGAAAACTCCTAAACATGTACTTCGTTAACTTCTGGCAGTCACACAAGTGTTCTCGCTTCTTCACAATGCAAATAAACAAAACTATACAGTTGCAGTCAAAAGAAATCTAGTACAAGCTGGCAAGATAAACTAAAAGGCGCGGCTTAAACCATCAGCATTGGCGTTGGCCGCTCCCTTTCGATAGCGCACGCTGAAATTCAGCTCCTGAAGTGCTAGACTCCACCTTAACAATCGGGGGTTCTTGCCTGACATTTGAGCCAACCATTTTAGCGGGCAATGATCGGTCACAAAGACAAATGTCGTTCCGTAAAGGTAGCAGGCTAGTTTTTGAGATGCCCAAACAAGGCATGCACATTCTTTTTCCGATGCGCTATAGGCCTCCTCTCGCACCGTGAGCTTCCGGCTCGCGTATAACACTGGGTGCTCTTCACCATTCTCATCCTCCTGACACAGCACAACCCCTAACCCACGATTGCTTGCATCGCACAGTACAATGAAGGGTCGGTCGTAGTTCGGTGCACGCAGCACGGGAGAAGCCGAGAGAGCCGCTTTGAGCCCCTGAAACGCGTCCTCCTTGGCGTCATCCCAAATTGCTCTTTCGTGAGCCGATTTTCTTAGAGAATCGGTCAGTGTAGCCGCTTGTTCTGAATATTGGGGAATGGGACACATCTGATCTTTGGTTGTCGCATTCAGCTTCCTATATTCAATGCTAGGCGGTGGGTCTTTACCCGGGACCTCTACAAGAATGAGCGGAGAAGCATAGAAGCTCTCGCAAGGCTCGATTATTCTAAGTTCCAGCATCCACTCAACTGCTCTTTTTAACATTTCCTGCTGTCTCGGTGCCGTCCTGTAAGCTCGTGACTTCACTGGAGTCTCGGATGCGAGTTCTATGTCGTGAGCCATCAGTTCCGTCTTTCCTGGATTTTGAGAAAACAAATCCATGTTCTCTTCTACCAAGTTATTTGGATCAGCCAATCGCAGGTCTGTCAAAGCTTCCCGAGACGCAGCGACCCTCATCACATCTTTCGCACCCGTAATTTCCTTCATTTCGCTTAGACACGGAATTTCTGTCGCCACTTCCTCCGTCATGTTGAGAGCCAAATTAACTGTTTGCTCCTTCATGAGAACCTCTCTCGTCACTTTTGCTAGCATGCTATCTAGTGAACTAGAGCACGGCAGGACAAACAACCCGTCGACACATTCGACGTCCTTCATCAATGCGCTCTCGAACTTGGTTTGTCCGCCTGATTGCCCAAGAGCCTTCACCGCTGCATTTTCTGCAATCTCTCTCTCCTGCTTAACAGTCTCTCCCTCACTACTCACTGATATTGAAGGGCTTTCCGGCTCAATTTCGCACTCATCGCCGAGTGGATTCCTCACTTCCACGTCAGTATCCTTTTCTTTAATTTCCGGTTTTGGAGCCAAGGCACGCGCTTTAGATGTCGTTAGAGCCGGAACGCTACCCTCTACCCAAAGTTTATCCTGGTCCCTCAGTAGGCGATCGGTGCGGTTAGAGAACAAGTAAGTGTACTGCGGCGGCAGCTTGTTAGAAACAGCTGCCTCAGTACACACTTCACCGAACGGCCCGCTGAGCGCCACATCTGCGACCGCAAGGCAGACACTCGTGTCTTCTAACACAGGCTTTATCCAAGCGCATTTGCCATTGTACCGCTCCTGCTTCACATAATCTGGGTGCACCAAGTCAATGGTTGCTCCACTGTCCCGCAACACGTTGCAGCTTTTCCCATTCACCTGCAGTTTAGACAGGTGTGGTTTGAGCAGCTCATCATTAGTCTGCGAGTCAGAAACGTACGCGAACACAACTTTTGGTTTGCGACAGCCGACTGCTATATGACCGGTTTCGTTGCAGTTAAAGCAAGTCACCGGCCTCCGTTCTTCGAACAAGCTTTTCTGTGAACGTTTCTCACGAATACCTCTCTCTTGTTCCCCTACCGGCTGCTCGTGAACCTTCTGCTCCACTTCTTTCGCAGCATTTTTCACATTACTGGGCTTAGCTGTACCCTTCCAGCCTCTCCTTTCCACCGCACCGGCGATCGTAGCCTCCTCTTTAATTCCTCTGCGTGAGGCATACTGATCCGCCAGGTCAGCGGCTGACTGCACCGACTCGACACGATCCCTGTCTTGGATTCAAAGTTTCATTGCTTCCGGCACCTTCGCGTAAAACTGCTCCAATGCAAACACTTCTAACGCCTTTTCGAAGCTGCCAAAAGCTTTGGCGCCCTTTAACCACTCGGCCAAATTTACCTTTAACTCATAAGCAAGCTCAGCAAAAGTGGCGCCCTGCCTTTTGTTCAGACTTCGAAATCTCTGCCTGAATGCCTCTGCTGACAAATGAAACCGCTTCAATAGGCTCTCTTTTACCTGATCATAGTCGTCAGAATCATCCGCATGCAACCTCGCAAGCACATCCGCTGCCTCGCAGGGCAACAAACTAAGCAAGCGCCGCGCCCAAGTGCTGCGAACAAATTTTGACTTTTCGCAAGTTCTCTCGAAATTTACCAGATACAGGCCTATATCTTGCCCAACCTTGAAGGGCTGCATAAGTTTAGATAGATCATAAAGGTCATGTCTACCTGCTCCCTCTGATTCCGGAACCACACTTGTCTTTCTCAACTCGACTTCAAGTCGAAGTTTCTCTATCTGAAGCTCTATTAGCTTCTGCTCGTCCGCCTTGCGCCTTAGGATTTCGTTCCAAATTTCTACGATTTCCTCTTTCGCAAGATCCGTGCTCTCAATCGCTTCAATGATACTTGCTTTCGTCATTTGAAGCTGAACTTCAACGCCTAGCTCCTCGCAAAGGGATATGAGCTGAGTTCTGAGCAACCGTTTGAGATCCATCACGGAACACTGGTGTGACAATGCCTCGACCTCTACCCAGAAGTACCGAAACACACGCTTCTGCGGCAGGTCCCTACCAGCGACTAGGATTACACCTCTATCCCGTCAGCCTGGTCACTCAAAAGAGCAAAGCCAACACTCACCAGCCCTAAGCTGTCCGTCCCCGTGATCTCGGTGTGCTGTCATCCGTCATACTTCAGGCTCGATCCCACCGCTCGCCATCCAGCTGTTGCGTGTGCCGAGGTATGCGTGGCCGGCAGGAGGTCTGGACCCCACTTCACGCAGAGTCAGAGACGAGGAGCGCTTTCTCGGCGAAGAATTCTTTATACAGTATGTACAAGTTGGCGTGGATATCAGGAGAGACCAACCGAGCAGCTCCAAGCTGCTTAAATAACACTTCCCCGTCCCCAGATTCCCCAGATAGTCCCTAAGGACGAACAAGTTCGAGAGAGAGAGGGTCCGGGCAGCCTCGGTGGTCCCAACGCCGCTTTCAGTGGCCGGCGCCTCCGGGCACCGCGCTGCGCCGTCAGGCTAATCTGGCGGTCGGTCGGTATGGGCGCCGGGCAAGTTCAGTGGCCCGGCATACGACAAAGGGAACGAACGATCTGCAAGGCAAGGTGTCGAAACATAGTCCTTGGGTGGTCGGTAAAAGGGTTGCCCCTTGGCGCCGCCGCACGAAGGAAGGCATGGGGTGCATTGCTGTCCGCACGAGGAGGGGCCGAATAGCAGTCGGTAAGCCGACGGCCGCTTCCGTCGTTGACGCCGTGCAGCCGCGAGGACACCCACGCCGCGCACTTAGTCGTCACGTGCCCGAAGCGGGCACCATGTGGGGATTAACGCTGCCTCCACGGTCGACACACCACCGCACTGGCCTCCCGTCAGGCAAATCCCCAGGCACAAACATAACAACGGCTAGTGGACTGGGCTCAGAGGGTCGGCGAGGACCACGAACTCCCGACCACCCTACGCGCTCCTGAGCCCGTTCACAAGTACTGTTGTAAATAAGACTCAATGTAATAAACGTTTAGCAGAGCCACCACCACGTGGCCAGAGTGCGCGCCCGCGCGGGCCTTATCTTCAAAGCGATCTGCTATGTTTGCAGAGTGCGCGTAGTGCCGGCAGCTTCGTATGCGCTATGCTTTCGACGTTTCGTTCGAGTTGAAGCGAGAGATACGTGAAGGTCAATGCGATTGCTGCTGCATGCCGCGATTCCACACTTCAGAATTTCGACAGCGAGTTTCCGCGCTCGTCGAGCAAGAGGTGTTCATGTTTACCTGTGCACGCGTGACACCGTTCTGGTTAATTTAGTTAAAACACGTTGACGCGCTAGTTGGTTTGAATCCATGATAAAATGTGTAAGCGCGACTGAACAAGGATGTAGAAAGAAGCAAACAAATAAAGACACAGCGCTGTCTCTGTGTGTCTGTTTCTTTCTGCGTCCTCGTTGAGTCACGCTTACACATTCTCTCATTACTATTTTATTTAGTAAGCGAATGTTAACAAGCTTATGCGGCCGATAAAACCACCATCCTTATTTCGTACAGCTATCTACTAATTTGCTGTTGCAATTGGTGCTTCGCCTTTCGGGCGTGCGAATTTTTTTTTAATATATGATTGTGGGAAGGTGTTGACACCTGTAACTAGCTCCTGCTAGTATTTTTCACACAGAAATACAACATCGAATGAAACCCATAGGAACGGAAAAAATCGGATCAAAACACATTCAAGCTTAAAGGTTCGGTAGCGAATTGCGAAATAGCTGGAATTATTCAATTCGCCTATTACCCACCATCGGTCAGTCATACAAGCTGCGGATAAGCCGACTACATGCTTTGCTTGTTAAAACATTTCTAGTGCGAAATAGTTGCGTAAATAAATAAATAAATAAATAAATAAATAAATAAATAAATAAATAATAGTTTGACAAATCAGTTCTACGGCTATCCGCAAGGTGGAAGTCTCATGAGAGAAAAATTTGATTCGGCCTGGCCCTGCAACCTACATGTCTCGTGCTTAGCTCAGATAGTAGAGCGTCCGTCCAGGAAAGCCATTCGTCCCGGATTCTACCCCCGTGCCAAGAGAAATGTTATTTTTCAACTGGGAAGATCTTCTTCTGAGAAACCCATATGCGTTTCCCTTGTAGCTTCCTGCCAGTGTCACGTGGACAACTTCTTTTCTTTTCTTTTCAATGAGCCTAAAATATTCACAAACGGCTGAGCGTGCGGCTAATTTCTTCATAGTTCTCGAATTTCTTGACGAAGCAAACTCTGGTCATTCAGTGAGTCAAGCATATCGGCCCCACGAACGCTAATGAGCTACCGAATGGTTTAAGTTGTCACTATGGAGCTTCCACCAAGGCACTGGGAAGAAGGTGTGGTCCTATGCTAGCACCATCAGTCGTTCGGGGTGCCAAACAAAGAAAGCGTAGGGGTCACTCCCTACTTGCCCCTCCCTTTCTCGACCGACACTCGTATTATTGAAAAGACCCGGCGATGATTTTTGCACTTTCCACGACCGCACCGCGAAACGATGGAAGCTGTTATAGAGTTCGCCGTCGTAAACTCGGCTTGTAGCATTCACTCGTAAATTTCTCCTTTGTTACGCGCCCCGGCGATAAGCATCTGTCTCCGATGACACAGCTGCAATGATCATTTCTGCTGTGTCATCCATTTTTCTATGGGCTTACGGTGCGCGCCGATTCTAGCGGGTCCGAATATACGTTTTATAGAGGGGCATAAAACAACAACCATAGATTGGCTCTATCAACCTGCCTTCACGTCGTATAATTTTCGGGCGACGCGTACGGTGTTTCCACGACCAAGCGCTCACCGCCGTCAGCTGCGGAAATGTCCTCCACCATGGCAGGGCCCAGGGCCTGCATTCGCAAAAGGCGCTTCTACTGGAATCGTTCGTAAGAGAAAATTTCAGCCAATCCCGATGCAGGACGTATCTTCAACGAGGGTGGCCGGCCAATCACGGCAGAGAGCACTTACAAACGAGCGAAAAGCCTTAGCGCATTCGGCCCCGGTGTTTTAACCTATTCTTGTACCGACGACAGACTTCTGCAAGCTTTGTCGAGTTTTCAATTCGTCTTCTTTTTAATTATAGTTACATCAGTATTAATAAATCATTTGTTTTTGTGCGAAGTTCCCTTCTCCGGTTGCAGTCACTTTTTTCGCAAGCGGGCGGGCTGGGTATCTTGCCGTTTCGGTGGGCCGGTCCCGGTGACGGTGCAGCCTAAAATTAGGTGTCACGGGGACGGCTGGGTGTGTGCCCCTGGGTATGTGCGCCTGGGACCCCTGGATGTGTTCCACTGGGCTTCAGTTTTCTTTCAATCTTATGTCTTGGCATTAGAAACATTCTGCCTTAATTATAAGTATAAACACTAGCGCATACAATCTCTGCATATTCGTTCACTTACAAATAATGAATGCTTCGCATTACGTATATGTCAACTACAGCTGAAGCTTCTAATTTTTTTTTTACAGCAACAGCTTTCGCGTGTTTATATATATATATATATATATATATATATATATATATATATATATATATATATATATATATATATATATATATATATATATATATATATATGTTAATTTTTATTTTCGGGTGCATTGAAGATAAAGAACTCAACGCAGTGGATCTGCAGCTGCGTTTTCGTCGTTTCTTTTTGTTCTTTTTCGCCCTTCGAAGCGCCTAGTTTGGATCACATACTGATCATTTCTGGCTATTTCCAGCCTGTGATATAACATTCTCGTGGAACGAGCTCAGTAACATCCTCGCTCTTCCGTATCCGCCATGTTTCAAACCAAAAGCAGCATTCCTACACGCCTTATCGTTATCGCGCATCGTTCGTGACAACGTTGGAGTCAGCTTTCATTAAGGCAACAGTGTTTATTTTTGCGAGCCATACAAAATACGAAGCATTCGGTCCCAAGTCCCCGAACAAAGTAACGGGCAAACTGTAGGAGAATCAGGAGACTTTCGCATGACACTGATAGAAAGAGATAAAAAAAAAGGGGGGGGGGCGGAAGGAAATCTGCCTCGAAGCGTGGTCAAAGGGTCGAGTCAAACAGCGTATAGAGTCATTCCTGACATCTATTTCACCTTCATGCTTCTTTCTTTCTTTCTTTCTTTCTTTCTTTCTTTCTTTCTTTCTTTCTTTCTTTCTTTCTTTCTTTTTTTCTTTCTTTCTTTCTTTCTTTTCCTTTCGTGTTTTCTCTCTTTTTTTTTCATAGTTCTTACTGTCGCGTAAGTTTCTTGTATTAATCAAAAACCAAAATCGTTTCGTTTCTCTCGCCGTTTCTTTCAATTCTCTCGTCTTCGATTTCCTTTCTTTTTTAATTTGCGAACACTTTTTCCAATCCGATCGCTGCACTCACATCCTCATGCTATTGCTCCGCGGCCCACGCTCGCCCCAGTGGGAGAAGTTTGCGAGAATTCGGGGCCGCCCGTCGGGGAGAAATAAATTGGGCAAACAGTTCGAAACCGAAGTCTGTCTGTGTACGGACGACTGTTCCGGACAAGGCAGCCGCCGGGCGAGACCGCGGGTGAGGTGACGGGGCAGAAAAGGGCAAGGGGGGAGGTGGAGGAAGGAAGAACTGCGCGATTTTGGAATCCCCCGGTGGCATGTCTTACTTGTAACGGCACCGCCATGGGCCCGCCCACAGGATTGCAGCAGCCGTCGCGCGAGACCACCACCGCCGCCGGCGGCTGTGTGCTCTTGCCGGTCTCTCGGATGCTCTTGTCGCCTGTACGTCTGCACTACTGCGCTTCTGCTTCCCTTCCGCTGCCAGCTGTGTACCGCCGCACCGAGGCGCTGCAGTGCCCCGGATGACAATAAATCTACCTTATTTGTACGTCGCCACCTTCGAATGTTTTATTGGCCCCGCACATTTCCCGATTTTATTTTTATTTTTTTTTTTGAAGCGGCGTCACGTAACATGGGGGGGGGGGGGGTTCTCGCGGGGGCTATCTTTTGTCTTATTTCTCCCGCGGGTTTCGTTCCGAACGCGGTGGCAGAGACTGTCAGTTCCAGCCGGGTCCTGATACCGCACACGTCCATTATTCTTTCATTTCATTGGCTTTCTTTTTCTTTTTTCTTTTCATTTTCTTTTCCTTCTTTTATGTCTGAGGTGTGATGTATTATTGGTAATCACTTTTCGTTCTTCCGCACCTTACTTCCTTTCTTTTTCATCGAGATTATCGAAAAATTGGTTTAGTGGTGATGAGCATAGTGGCACAAGAAGCGGATGCACTTCTATATTAAAGCGCGCGTGTGCGGGCAATTGTAAAAAAAAAAAAACATGACTATAAAATGTATAATTTTACTAGTACTCTCTCACTGTTCCTCACCCATCCAATTATAAATTAATTCATTGCAGTACCTTGAGTGTCCAAGAGGGGTTACAACTTACAGAGGGCGTGGATAATGCATAGAAACAACAATAGGCCAAACAATGGAGTTATTATAACAAGGAAAGTGCAAAAGAAAGATGTTAACAAATAACAGAGCTATTAGGTGCAGAATAATATGGAAAGTGGCCATGCATGGTCATACGATGCGTCTTCAATGTAAGTGACGGAACAAAGATGTTCTTTATTTTTCTGAGGAAGCCCTGAGCATAAACAAATAAATGAAAATGTTATCATTGCGAGAAAAAAATACCGACTTTATGCTGGTGATAGGCAGGGAAAGACAAATACGACGGTTGTGACAAAAGCTTGCGTTCAGGCGATAGGTTCAAGAAAAAAAATCCTATACAAGAGTAACACCAGTATTACGCGTGCAGTTTCGAGCGCCATTGAGCCTGATCGAGATCGAATTTTTCGATCACGTTGACTCCTTCGCGCACACTTGCATAAGGGAGCCAATGGGGGTGCTTACATATTTCAAGCGTCTTTGGTTTGAACGATTCTTGAAAGCGTGCGTGTGACAAAGGTATTGATGTCAACTTTTTGATCGTAAGAGCAGGTTTGGAGGGCCAAGATTATATTTAATCAGTAACGCTCTCGCTGGGTGTGAGTGTGTATTACTTCACTCTTCGTTTACGTTTATTTTCTCTCGTTATCTTTTTTTTTTGTAACGGAGGCGGGTGGAGGCATTGCGCGTATACGGAGTGTGAGGGAAGGCAAGTCGGCTAACTTCTAATCAGTCTAATCAATTTGTGAGCGCAATGAACATGATAAGTAAATAATCAATCTAAGATGCTAAAAACGAAAGCCAACTAGAATATAGTGCCTGCCAGCTTCTGCTGGGTAAGAAAATAACAGTGCCCCGGCAACTACCAGGTGCATGGTAGCCGCCACTGCGCTGTTATTTTTTGCCTAGCAGAAGTCGCCTAGCGTACTGCGTAGCGTCAAGGTGTCGCACCCGCGTGTGTATTCAGAACACCGTCCGAAGAGCTCGAGATCGACGCTAAGCCTTGCTATCACTGTGAATGCTTCGACCCTTTCTGGTGAAACTGACTAAACTTTCCTCACATTATACTTCCATATACACAGTGCGACAGAAAATTCGAAAGAGAGAGCGAGCGTCCGAGGTTGGGTGTGAAAAGCAGATAGGTTAACCGGAAAAGCTTCTGGTTTGCTGATACCCTGCGCTGAGGGAAGGGTAAGCGGAAAAGAAAGACGGAAATAATCGCGCAGAAATAAAGCAAATGTGCGAGAAAAACTATAGTGGAGGTGGGGAGAACTATAGTCTCTTAACACGCAATTCAAACGCAAGAACTGCCAGAGTGCCTTGACATGACTTGCGGCGTGGCGACTGTGTGGGCCGGCGTTCCCGGAGTGCGCTCCGAAAGTAGGCGGTAGTCAAGACGGGCCAGCGCGGTGGGGAATGGCTTCCCAGTGTGTGCTCTGTATCGAGGACATAGTTAAAAAACGTGTTTAATAATTTCCTCGCTGCCGCAGTGGTCATAAGCGGAAAGTTGAGAGAGATTTCTTATACGACACAGTCTGTAAGAATGTTCGTCCTTGCAAAATAAATAAATAAATAAATAAATAAATAAATAAATAAATGTTCAGGTACGGAGTTCAAAACAGTGCAAGCTTGCGTATAAAAGACGCAGTTTTGGTGAAAGTAGCTTCGCGGACAGATGTCCGCACCGCTATAACCACACGCCCTAATGTTTGGCATACAACCGCACTTCTGCAATTGTTACTCGAACAATGGGGACGCGTAGACTCATCGCGCTGGCCATGTTGGCCGTCTTCCGAGAGATATTCAAACGCACTCCTGGCTTTTGGTAGGGATGAATGTTGCATAAGAAAGCACTCGTGAGGTCATTATTTACAGCAGACGACATTATCGCGTCTGGTATGACATGGTTAATCCACACAATTTGATTAAGCAAAATCGTCCGAAAATAAATTCCAAGAACAGCTCTACTCATAGCGGCCCGACAGAGTTAACAGAGCCCAGTATATGCGTTCGGGAAGCGATGCTCCCTGCCTTCTGTTTTCCTCTTTCCTTCCTTCCCTTCCGACGCTCAAACGGCGCAGGTGGCAACAAGAAGGCACCAGCTTCCGTCAGGTAAATGAGAAAGAGGGAAACGTACAGCGGCAGGATTTCCTCTTTCCTTTTTTTTTTTTTTTGAACGGAGTAGAACTATATGGAACCAGAAACGCAGGCGGACACACGGAAAGTATATAGATAGGCGCAGAAAGCAAAGAAGATGAGGAACTGCACACGAAGCTTAGGTTGAAACGAATGCACTGTTGCAACAAACAAAGGGAAAATAATCAAAATGAAACAAACAAACAAACTGAATAGGGGACGCGAACGCAGACGCCGTGAGCTTGTCGAGTGTGCGGCGGCAATTCCAGGATAATGGCCTGCTTAGCAGCGTGCACCCACTCCAACCACCTCCTCACCCTCCTCCGCTTTGCCACCCTCCTTGCAATCTCTACATAGCCAGCCAAGCCAGCCGCACTGTTCGCGCGCTCTGGTGACGCCATTTGGAGTGCGCTCTCGTTCGCGGCCGCTGCAGCCGCGCCGCCTACCGAGCATCCCTCCTCCGCCGCCACTCGAAAGCGCTAGGCTTTGCTCCCCTCCCGAAACGCCAACAGAAACATGGCGGCACCAATTCTTTCCCACAGGCAGGCTGTAGAGAGCCAGCAGGGGCGGTGGCGCTCGAAAGAAGGCCGCTCTAAATCCGCACGTACGAGTAGGGATTGAGGAGCCAGTAGGGGGTTGGTTTGGGCGAGATGGTAAGGTTCGGGGCGCATAGGGGAGGGCATACAAGGATTACGCTTCGGGTGGGGGAAAACATAAAGTGGGACGCCGTGGAACTAACAAGGCCGCCGTTCTGCTTTACACTCGCACTGTCCCTCTCCCCTCCCCTCCCCCCGCCCCCCAAAAGATGCGGAGAGACGCCTCGTTGCGACGGGAGACGCACCCGTATACAGCTTAACAGCCGCGGCTGCATGCAGCCAGTGTTGGAAGAGGGAGAATTTAGGAAACGCGCGAAGGTGCGTCGCGAAACGTGCAACATTTTAGCTCGGGACATCGCCCGGTATGCCCGCTCAGAATCGGCGACTTGTTAGTAACGCCTTGCAAGAGAGCGCACGATCACATTCGCGAGTGTTATCGCAGTTTGCCGCAGCCCGCGCCTAACTTCCTGCAGTCGCCTGAAAAAGCGATACGTGTCGAGTGGACAGAGAGAGAGAGAGAGCGTACTTTACACGGCCAAGTGTCGGTCTGCCAGTGTGACATGTCTCAACTTCAATTCTATGCGCTACTGCAAACACACACACACACACAAATGCCGCGCGCGCGCGCGCGCACCCACCCACGCACGCACGCACAAAACTTATGATATCGAAAGACGTCCGCAAAAAGAATAAGCGAGATGCGTGGCGATGGCGGCGCTGCGCGAAACGCAGTATCCGCTGCCAGCAGCACGCGCGCCTCTCGCGTTGGCAGCGGACATTCGTAATGAGTCTGGCGGGGATACACGTATGGTCGTTTACGAGCCATAAGTACAAGGCGATGGCAACGATCTATGCAGCTTAGCGGCGCCCAAATTAGGCGTCATAAAGAGCGCAAACTGAACGCAAACCTCCCGCCCACGCGATACGTGCTTTATTGCCGTCTGGTTAGCGACGTTGTGTGGCATCTGCAAAGATTCCGGCTCGGAGCAGCTCACTTTCTCTCTCTCTTTCTCTTTCTCTCTCTCTCTCTCTCTCGAAGTTATAGTCAGCCGTTTGGTTCCAACCAAACTGTTAGCTGCATTACGCGAAACGATTCAATGTATTGAAACGTGATCTATGTGACTTGACTGTGCGATATCATTTTTCTCCTGACACGCCAAAAACGATCAGCAATGATACTTGCAGCCGACTGTCGAAAGTGAAATCAAGAGAGAAGAGAGTATGCTGAGAGACAGAGAAGAGGGAGGGAGGTTGTGGGAGGAGGGAGGGGGGCACACAGTATCGGTGGGAGCGAACATTCCCAACCGCCACCTTGGAACAGGGGGGAAAAAAAGCGAGAAAAGATGAAATTGGCTCGTATCGCGTAATTCAGAACGTCCCTGACATCCAGAGCATTATACTATTCCTTGGCGGGGCATTTCGGGACGTAGCATTCAATATAGACCATTGTTTTACTCCTTCCGCTATGGGCCAGCCGCTGCGTCTTTCCTCCTCCCTCCGCTTCCTTTCCTTGGTGCATGAGGAAGACGAAAGCAGGGGGGGGGGGGGGGGGGGCGGCGAGCGGGCCGCCGCTATATATATTGACGCCGAGTAGCAATGCGCGCGCGCTCGCGTAGCGAGGCCACGATTTTTCGCCGTCGGTTACATCGTTTTACGGCAGCTGTTAATACCCCTGGGATAACCATTTCCCGAGGACGTGGCTGCCTTCGCGCGCACTACGAGATGCGTATCGCCTACAATTTCCTATCTTCTTCTCTCCTCCTTTCTTTTCCACGCGCGTTCCTCTGGGAAGAAACCAGCGTGCGTGCGTGCGAGAGACAGAGAGATGCGGGGGGGGGGGGGGGGGGGACGTTTGAAAGACGTGTTATATGGGCTTTTTTTATTGCCCTTGCGGCGGGGCGTCTGCCGCCACGCATTGCCCCTGCTGCTCCTGCCAGCACCGTTATACTTCTACAGCCACGGCTGTTCCAATAACGTGGAGCGAAACGGGGCCAAGCAAGCTTCATTTCTACGACGACGCAGCGCTGTAGGCGCGCTTGCGCGCGGCCTTCGTTTGCTCCGCGTCTGCGTGATCCTGTTTCGTCTCAACAGCCCGTCGTGCTCTTCGTTTTGTATGCTTGAGAAGCGCCGACGCAGCCGCACGCTCTGCGGCGTTTTCGAATTTTCGCGCGCCGTGCGTTTCCCGGCCTATCCTCTTAATGTCGGAGCCGCGGCGTTCTTGCTCTATATTAAAGTGGCGAGGAGGAGTATGCGGAAGGAAAGAGGGAAATACGCGTAACCGGCCGCAGAGAATAACGTTTGGTCGTAATAAAGCACGACTGATGTAGCGAAAGTGTACAGTGAGCGAGTTGGTTAACGTTAATATTTGAATATTTGATTAAATTCAGGGGCGCTGGCTACGTGCCGAAGCCGCGACCTCATTACGAGGCGCACTGTAGTGGAAAGCTTCGGATTAATTTTGACCACCTGGCGTTCTTTAACGCGTGTCTAATGCATGGTACGCGAACTTGCTTGCATTCTTTTCCCCATCGCGAAGCTTCCGCTATGATCGAAACCGCGACCTCGACCTCCAACAGCGCAAAGCCGTAGCCACCCGGCTGTTGTGGCGGGTCATATTTGAAGCAGTGCGAAGAAAAGACGCAAGACACGAGAAGTACACAGGATATCCACAGTGTACTGCGTACCAATGTGTCAGCGTCAGTCCTGTGCACTTCTTGCCGTGTCTTTCGCCCCGTTCGTGCTGTTTCAAATACGACTAATCGGAAAGCGTTAGTGAACATTTTGTTACGGGCGCAGGCTTCTCTGCATACACGTTTTTCTTTATTCCCATTTTTATGCGAAGCATATTACTAGAGCTCAACCCAGCTCCTCAGGCGCGGCGGTGTCGCCTTCAATACCACGTGACACCGTGACGTCACGACAGAGGAGAAACGGGGCTCCAACTCGCGCCGTCGCTCACGGCGTCGCCTTCAGGGCTGACCACGTGACACCGTGACGTCACGACAGAGGAGAAACAGGGCTCCAACTCGCGCCGTCGCTCGCGGCGTCGCGGCGGTATATAAGCAGCTGCGTTTGCCTCTGCTAGACACTCACGAGGTGAGATGCCTCCTGGAGACAGAGCTGCTCGTTGGAATGAGAAGCGAAGGTAGCGGCGTGCTACAGAGACTGATGAAGAGCGGTAAGAACGTCTGGCCAAGCAACGTGCTCAGTATGCGGCTCAGCGACAAGTTACCAAGTTTAGCCACCTTCGCATCTGACTAGGCTTAACCAAGCTAAGCCTCAGCCAATTTTTCTACTTCCGATAACCTTAAGCAGGCCTTCGACACCGAATCTAGTTTTCACCTTAAGGGCGTCGTTCATGTCGAAGTGGAACCAGCAGCACCGCGACACGCCCGGGGACAGGAACACAATCTGGCGCACGCAAATGTACTCGCATAACGAAACGCGACAGTTGGAGCGCGTCCCAGCACACGCACTGCCGCTCGTAAACGCGTCCGTAGAAGAAAGACGTTGCATTGGAACGAACGGCAAATGCGATAGCGTTTTTGTGGAGCAGGATTAGTGCTTCCAGTTGCCCAGTGAGCGGGTCTGTGGGATTCACCGCTGACCCTACAGTCGCGGCTGTTGGGACTGGCTGATTCTCGAGTGCTGCAGATTGTGACAGTTCGTGCTCACGTCCTCTTTCTGTCGTCGTTTTGTACCACTTGTTTCCCTTGAGCCTTCCGTACCTGTTCACTGAATGGGGTGATCACTTAAGTTTCACTGAATTTTTTTATAAGTCACCTGTTGCAGAAAACGCTAGTCCATTGCGCTGTATTATTCAGAGAAGCGGACATTATCTGCACAGGAATTCGAAACACATGTTAGACTAAATAATGAAAATGCACTTATTAACTTCTTGAATAATTAATTCACGGGACAAATGACAATTAACAAATTGTAGCCTGTGGGCTTGCAAGGCGTATCCACTTGTAATTAATTTACAGAATGACACCAGTTTGGAGATACGCGCCATCGAACTTGCCCTAAAGATGCACTGTTGTTCCACTTACTTTTTTAACAAGGCGTTGTTTTATGCAAAGTGATGGAAACGCCCATGTCCAACAATCCGCGAAATAATATATCGAAACCTGCGTCCTCCTGGAGATTCAAGTGGATACGTTCGCAAACTGACGGGCTACAATTCGTAAATCTAACATGTGACATGAAGCGATTAATTGAGAAGTTAATTAGTGATTGTTTAAATAATTAAACATGTATTAAGATTTTCGTAGTAGTAATGTCCGCCTCTCGAATAATCAAACTCAAGGACAAGAAATATGCTATCTCCGACGTGCGATATTTAAAGATTCCGTAAAACTCAAAGATGATCACCCTGTATATTTACTGTTTTGTAACCTTCGGCGCGCTTTCCGTAGCATAATTTCTGCGATTTCCCTTCAGGCCTTGGAGAACCACCGACGTTTTTCGTGGGCCCCCTGCTACTTATATTTTGCAGCAACCCTATTTTACGTTGCAATTCTCGAGGCTCTGAAAAGACGCTGTATCACGTCACATTGCGAGTTTGGTGCTGCCTGAGCATCCGTCATTCTACTCCTTGCTTGCCAAACGCGCACTTCTGTCGTGAAGATCCCACGTTATTTCACAGGGTTGAGCTGAGTCGACCGGCTGGCAGAAATGCTCTCCCGTGGGCCCCTCACTCAGGACTCGGTAGTCTGCTACACGCTTTACGGTCTGATTGGGATAAGTCGGCACGGGGTGTGCTTAAGGCCGAGACCTTGTGAAAGCGCACGTGGCGAGCGTGCGTCTCCGGTTTCAGCCCGGCCGCGGCTGCGCATACTGCGGCTGCGCGCGTGCGCCGCCCGCGCGCTCTATTTTGGAGGTGATTCGCAGTGGGTGCCAAGGCTGGGCTTGTCGCGACGTCTGGTGGCTTCATGTGCGCCGTGGGTTGGAGGCCTCGTAATCTCAAGTTTCCGAGGCGCCCTGAAGGAAGAGGCAGCACGAAGCGTTCTGTCCCCTCTGCCTGCGCTTTTCATCGCGCCAACGTTGGGACAGCGAGTGTTTGCGGTCATCGAGTGAGATCTGTTCATGTTTGCCTGTGCGCGCGTGGCACCAAGCTTGATATTTCTTTTATTAGTAAGCGAATGCTTACTGCACCTTGTACAGCCAATAAAACTACGAACCTTACTTTGTCTCGTAGTTGTCTAATCCTTGGCTATTGCCATCAATGCTTTGCCATTCGGGCGAAACTACAATTTCCTTACATCACGCGTATTATTGAAGCGGCTGGACAGTGTGTGCGGGGAGAGGGGGGAGTTGCTTTCCAAGTGCACTAGACATGAAACAGCGTACGTTCTCATATCTGACTCGTATCTCCCTGTATGGAGTCCGCATACTCAGCGCGGGCTCCATATACAGGGATCTAGAGTCAATGCGGACTCCATAGAGTCAATGAAACTCAATGAAACATTTTTGACATTCTCGGTCCTTTCCGAACATGTGCGCTATTCATGGTCGTGAAGGTGCAAGAAACGTGGTCAAATTAAATCTGCAGTAAGCAAACGTAATTGACGCCTGAAAAGAATAACCGGTAAGCTACCTGTGTACGACCAATGTAGCCAACGTGAAACTTTGTTACAGTTGACCTTTAATCGCGATATCTTCCGCTTTATAGGATAAAGTAAGAAACGCTAAATCGGCTTATACAGATAAACAATTATTTCAAAACTCCATTTTCGTTAACTATGCGGTGATCGGTTTATTATTGCCAGACAACGTGAAGGTCAAAGTAGCATTTAATCAATTTCGCGCCGAAACCGTAGCGCCAGTGCGACAGTGCACGCGACCACCACGGACTTCGAAGCACTTCCTCGTATTCGGGCCATTGTGGCTCATCCGAAGTTATCGATACTTGCTAAGTACAATCTTTGGCTCTTTTAGAATGCTATTTAGTCCACTGTTGCAGATAAATGAATTAACTAGGTCCGAGCAGAGACAGTCAAGATCCATGGCGTCGAGGTTTTTCGTTCTGGTTCTTTCTTGGATTACCAAGCGTCTTCCATCAATAAAAGCTGGCAGTTTCTTTTGTTTCTCTTTCTTCTTTTGTTGTATTGTAGAGGGGCACCTTATTATATACGTCAAAGAATTTTTTTTCTCCCTCTTCGGTGTCTTTTAAAATTATATTGGTCGCTCGAACAGCGAGTATAATACGGAGTCTAGGCAACAGGTATAGCAAAGGCGAAACCGTCGCCTCACGCCCGCGGTGCTTGCTCCGCCCTTCGCTAAATAATTACAGAACCGGAGAGCGCGGCTCGTTAAGTGTGCCTAATCGCTTTGCCGCCGATGCTTCTTCGTGTTCGGTCATTCTCAATTTGAGCAACCTTCCGAGTGCCAGCTTTTGATGTCGGCGCGCGGACCGTATTCGGGGAGCGCTGTCGTGAACTTTTTTTTTTTGCGCTTTTCAAACAGACGGCGCAGTGAGTGAGAGTGGACTCTTAATTTTATATCCGCCGGGAGACCCCCTAATGCCATGTTGCGTCTGATTCAATTAGAGGACCCGGCGTGTATGTGGGCGTGCGCCCCGAGGGGTGGTAAGAGGGGGAGGGGGGGGGGGGGGGAGCGAGCAAGTTCTAAAGGCAAATATACAGCGCTTGCACGGGAACCGAAAGTTCTGAATGATGTGTTTGACCGCTGGCCTGTCTCTAGCTAACGACTTTTAAGAGGCAAAGTTCGGGTTACTTTAAGATGTTTTCTTTTTTTCTTGTTCTTTGGCGAAGCGCGACTCATTATCTCTTTCGTCGGCTTTTTAGGCTGCTGCGTCGCTGTACTGATTTCGCTTCGGACTTTGGGCGCCGAGTCTGTCCCGCCTTCTTTCTCCGTCTGCTTGTGTCATTTTCTGCTTGCCTTTCTTGGCTGATACTTACATCTCAACAGAAGCATCACACGTTGGCTTTTTTTTTTTTCCTGTCTACGCAGGAGCGAGGAACCGGTGACGTCTAACCTGGACATTTCCACTGGCCACATGATCTTGGTAAGCCCAATGTTTACTTCCTCCCATTCGTTTCTCTAGTCAATACTTTTTCTCCCGAGACCAATGAAGTAAAACTATGTGGTAACCTGGCTTCACCACCGTATTTAGCTGATTCCCCCACAGCGCCGTAGAGTTATAACCCCTTACAGTACGATTTTGATCATTTTGATCTTTATCAGTTTAATTTCGATCACTTATAATCTGCTCGTGTTAAGTTCTGAAAAAAAAAGCCGTCACACAATCTAAAAAAAGAAAAAAAGAAAGAGAAAAAGGCACACAATGGAGGATACTTCCAACGTTTGTTGCATTTTTTAGCTGACGAAGTTCCCTCAGACCTGCTGCGTTGGTTCAAAGGCTACAGCTTCCCTACCGGCCACTAGGTCTTCGGTTCGATTCACAGCCATTTCTATAGGCCAATAAAGGCAGATAAATGGTAGCAAATAAAGCCACAAGAACGTCTGAAGGCGTAAGTTTGAAAATCAGACAAATCTATGTATTAACGATCATTACCCCGGTAGCTGAACAATCGCCGCACCCGAAATCATTCTAAGAATTCCAGTCGGAAACATCTTGCAGCAAAGGACGTCATTTTAACTAAAACCCAGGCAAAACAAAGGGGAAAGGCAGTGTCCGGATGCGTTCGTGTTTCATATAAGTTTTTTTTTTTTTTTTCACGTGAGCCGCATTGTACGAAGACCGGTTCTGCCACCTACAGGCAAGAAAGGGCAACACTACCTCGTTAGCGCACCGTGCGAGGTCGGCTCCGTGTCGCAGGAAAGAGCAAGGTGCGCTAATAACACAGAGAGACAAAAAAAATGTTCCGGGAACAATAGTTTTTAACGATCATGTCAGTCAGCTCCAGACGAAATGAGACATAAAAAATGGGATATATAACTGCAGATCGGAAGTTCCAAAGGCTACAGCATTCGGGTGTGTTTTCTAACAAACGGGCGCCTTTAGGGGACGTCTCTCTTCATGACCAATCTAGACGGGAAGGCGTTGCAAGAAAATACAATAGAATGAAAACGCAGTAGTTCACAGCGGGGGAGGGGCAAAAGAACGCGGGACGAAGGAAACGCTCGGAGCTTTCGCTGCCTTTCGCCTGCCGTAACCACTACTGTACCGTTACAGAGGGACAGGCAGCTGGCCAGCCAGCATCGAGAGAGGCCAGCTCTTCCTATCGTTCGCGAGAACGTCGCGATAGGTGGGAATAAGGCAAACACACAAAACAAGCAAGCAGCGAGATTGAAGAAACGGAGTACAGCGTGGCGCGAGAAATAAGATAGAGCAACGAGGTGTTCTGCCACTAGTCTGGGAGGCCGGCGTGGACTGACTGCCGTCGACGTCGCCGCACTGTCGTTTCCAGCCATCTACGTGCAACAAATGGAATGGAGAAGCTTCGCCAGGGATGTTGGGTGTGGGGCGGGGGAAGGTGCCAGCGGCGTGCGACGGGAGAAGGCCCCGCGCGCTTGTTGTAATTCACCGGGGGCGCACGCCACCGCGGCGCGTCCGGTGTACTTAGTTGCCCAACGCACCCGCTCGCTCGCGGCGGGGAGACGCCGCGGCGGTCAGATTTGGTCCGAGGGCGCGAGTGCGGCCGCGCTTCTCCCTCGGGGCCGCTGCAAAGTCCGCGCCAGTTGCCCGCAGAGAAGCCGGAGGGAAGCGGCAGCCGTGGAGTACGCGGTCGGCTAGAGCGCCGGGCCTCTTTCGACAGCGCAGTGTGCATGCCTCTTTTCTTTCTCGATGTCCCTCGGTCTCGGGATGTCGTTCCTTTATCCTTACCTTGAGTCCTTTCTTATTTCGTTGTTCGATTTGCCGCTACCACAAGTGCGCAGAGTAGGGGAATAATAAGTATAATATTAATAATAATGAAGTATACAAGGGCACCTAAGCACTTATTATGAATTGTTAATGCGAAAGCGCTAATGTCCATTTGAACGCCGCTGAGCGGTCCTATGTGCCATAGCGATGCGTGCTGCCCGAGCCAGCTAGCAGCAGCAGCCTGCCTGCGGTGCCAATGCTGCATGCCACCGGCGCCCTGCGCAACGAGAGAGAGACCGCGGAAACAGCAGCGGCTGGCCAAGGCCGCAGGCGCGCTATAGCTAAGCCCAGCGGGTGAGAAAGAGAGAGCAAGGCCTCCCAGGCTTTTCTACTGTCAATGTTTTCCTTGACCCCTGGGGAGCCAGCACACTCCCATATTATATGGTCTAGCGTACCTTTTTGCTTACAAATTTTGCAGAGGGCGTCGTTATAGTCCCTCGTCTCTGTTAAGTAGATCCAATGTGATGTATAATAGTTTCCCTGGAGGCGTCGCCAAATGCGAGCGTCCTCGAGAGAGAGAGACCGATGCGGAGGCGGAAAGATTCTTCTTTCGGCTTTGTAGTGATCGACAATTTCCCTGTACGTGATCATGCCATCTTTTATCCCTGGAACTGGCTGCTCTAGAGTTGCCCGGTGGTAGAGTGCTCGGGCGAGCACGTGAGCGGCTTCGTTGCATGGGACGTCTTCATGGGCCGGTACCCAAATAAATGTTATGTCCCTCCTGGGAGGGTTTTTGAGTAGAATGTGAAGGGCTTCTTCCGAGATTCTCCCTTTGTTAAAATTTCGGATAGCTAATTTGTTATCGCATAGTATTACTCCCGCTTTTGTACCCGCACAAGCGAGCGCTACTGCAACCTCCTCGGCTGTACAGGCGTCCCTCGTGCACCTGGAGCACGCTATCTTAACACACCCGTCGCCATCAACCACCGTCGATACCGCAGCCCCGTCTCTGCCGCAATCGGCGTCCACGTACGCTACGTTATGCGCCGGTGTGTCTTTAAGTTTATTTACTAGAGCCTTAGTCCTGTGAGCTCTCCTCTCTTTGTTGTAGATAGGATGCATATCTTTAGGTAGGGGGGGGGCGATTCGGCTTCGGAAAGCGAGGCGGCGGCATCCGCACGCGCGCGTCACGCGACTGCCTCGCCAACGACAACCCGTCTCGCCCCGCGGCGTCGCGTCGCCGTATCTACACCGCCGAGGCGCGCTGGTGACGTGGCGTCGCGGGGATGCTCTCCCCCATCGCGCAACACCGTTTCGCTGCTACAGACGCCGGCTTTATCGCTCAATGGACCATTTGGTACTTTCACGTCAATAAACATGTGAGTTCAGAAAAGCAAACGCAGGGTGAAGATCCCAAGACAACTGCGTTCGCAAGAAGACCACCACCGTCGTCTTCATAGCTCGACGTTCGGATGACTTCGAATGAAAATAATGAATTAATATATTAATATCCATCAACCGATGGATCGTCAGCCAGTCAGTTAGTCTTTATTCGAAAGCAGGCACGAAAACGACGCTTCTGATATCCAAGACAAGCTTCGGCGCACCGAGGTTCAACTGCTGCTTTGGCGCATGGGCGTCACGTAAACTCGAAAGTCAAAGGACTGTGGAGTTAACTATGATACGCACTGCCGATAACTTCGAATTGCCCGCCTAGGCGGAAATTTTTTTTTTGTTTTGATTTTTTCAAGTCAGCAGCTTCTTCGTTTCATAATTCGCCATCCGCTTGTTTCTTCCTTCCGTGTCTTTTTATCTACCCCATTCGTCGCTTTGCAAGAAACTTCGTTTTACTGATGCTGTTCAAGATATCGAAGCCGGTAGACCCGTTCGCTCGCTGAACATGAACCACTTCCAATTCGTTGGCTTCGTAAACCACTGCACTCGTCTCCCCAACTTACCAAATTTGCGCGCACGCTCCTTTCGTGACATTGCCACACAGAAAGTGCGCCGGGCAACGTAATCCGCTTGCGATCACTTCCAAATTACTGCGCAATGGTTCCGGTTGGTATGGAGAAGACGGATGAGGCGGTGCTTGGCACGCGCGGCGCCCACAGGCCTCAGAAAACAGAAAAACCCTGTTCTGTTTCTACAGCGAAGCTGCCTATGGCTATGATCCTGGAATTTCTTCGTGGCGTAACGTCGACAGAAAACAATGGCGGGCCGATCCCGTCGGCAGTGCAGGGCAGAGCAGTGGCTCATATCCCCGTAGGCTAAAAGCAGTGACTCATCAATGGCTCATACTCCCGTAAGCAAGCAAAAATGCAACGGCTCATAACACCGTAAAGCAGAGGTTACAAGCACTCTGCAGAGTGAAGCGAACAGTGCATGCATTCTTTGGAATCGCGCATGCAACATACAAAACCGCCTACATTTCTATAAAGAACAAACTCAAAACAAGCATCCGTACCGCATAACTGGCGATAAGGCGCTCCTGATAACAATGCGAAGTACGTAGCGCTTCCCGCATACGTTTCCCGATTACTTTTGCGCAAGCTGCCACCGCTACGGCAACTTGCGACGTGGGAAGTGACGCCTCCAGCCTTTCGTATATAAAAAAAAACATCGCAATCACTTTATCATACGCCAAAGAGGGTGAAGGCTAAAGCTTGCGCGCTCAAGAGACATTCATTAAATTACTTGACATTCCCATTCTAATGCGTTGTTACTTACTACTTGTTTTCGCCCACCAAAGGTCGTAGGTTCGAGTGTCTTAATTAACGCTACATTAATTAACGGTGCCTTAGTTAACTTCACCTCAACATCAAACGTAGAGGGTTCGACTTCCACATAATTTCGAGGGTTCAACTCCTACCGAAGGTCGGGGGTTCGAGGGCCTGAATTAAATCTATCTTAATTAACTCTGCCTTTTTTCGGCATGACGAGCGGCATCGGAGCGAGCAGTGGAAGAAGACGGCGACGAGCGCGTGTCTGCGCGAGACAAGCTCACGTGACTTTTTGCACCGCAGGCCGCGTTTTCCAGGCCATCGGGAGTACAAGCCACTTAAGGCTTTCGCCTTAGTAACCAGCCTAGCAACCGATTTCAATGTAGTTGCAACCTCACTATGGGCGGCAGCGTGTTGTCGAGATTACCATTACTCTCATTGCTACCATTACTCTAAAATAGCATTACTTCCATTACTCTAAAGCCATAAGACATTGCACAACTCCCTCAGCTTTCGTAATGGTGGTTTTCAACAGCTTCGCTGGACATCCGCTCTCGCAGGGCCGAAACGGCGAGTCAGTTTTTTTAACCTTAGCTTGCCGTTCGGCATGTAAATGTTTGCGGCGTGTGATTTTGAAGCCCTGTCTCCCGCTTCGAGTTCAAGACAGAGCAGAATTGTGGACAGTGTTAAGCAGATCTAGCGGCAGGATGACGTGATGACCCACACGGTTTAGACGACATCTGCAGATGGCTTGCAGCGCGGGACCTGCACCACAGAAGGTAGTGCAGGTCTGTATTCCGTATCGATGCAGCCCATAATGGTCAACTTGAAATCGACGTCGATATAGTTCCTCTGTGCGCGGTTGAAAACGCGCTGCAATGAATAGCCTACGTTGGTTATGACCGTGTATTCAACGTTGTCCAATGCGCAACCGGAAAGGCGGAAAATTGGAATATGCATTCCGACGTATAAAACAGTGCATTCTTAAAGAAAAAAATCATTTTTTTATTGCTTTACGTATTGGGCCGCACCGTTTGTTGTAACTTAGGGCGACAGTGTCCGATGCCAGAAAAACGTTTGTCAACTGGTGTCCTCTGTGAACAAATTGAAAAGTTCGGTGTAAGTAAAGTTAACAGGGAATTTCATGTATTTGCTCCCTGATACGGAGTAGCAACAAGCTATTTCAAAAGCCACGCTGCAATTTTTTAGATTCCATTACACGATATGTTTATGTAACGTCGGGCTAATGAAACAACAAAACTGACAGGAAACACGTTTTGCCTAAGAGAATGGACCATCTTGAATGCTTACCACCGCGAAGTAGTAAGTATACTCCGTGGACAACATATTTTTGAAGTCTATTTTACGGTATCTGTATGAAACGGGTCTACACGATCATATTCAATTTCATTCTGAGGTTATGCCGCATGTCTATCCGAGCGGGAAAAAAAAAACGAACCCGGCGCTGATCGACCTCCAACACGCTTTCGAAGTTTGCCAAACGGCTAACCAACCTTAGACATACTAAAGCAGCTACAAAAAGAAGCACGGTCAAGATTACTGTGGACGTGTTAGACTCAGACTTAACCTGACTAATGAAGCTAGCAGCATAGCTGCTATAAGCACGGGCTCTATAAAGATGAACTATAACATGAAATACTTCGGAAAAAAAAACGACGCATTAAGTTATAACTTCATTCCAGTCACTCCAACCAGAGGCCATCTATACCCTCTGTAGGAAGAGCAAATAGACGCTTAAGGCGCGTTCGGGTTGACGTATGAAGGTTACCGTACGTGAACAGCTTCAAAAACGAGCTGGCCCCAAAGGCTACCTTGTGATTTTGCCCCACAGTCTTACATGGAGGACCACCTCAAGTGCAAGGACCGGCTCGACCGGGAGTGGGAGGCGCTGTGCGCCTACGAGGCGGACCCCTGCTCCACGGCGATCGCCTCGCTGCCTGCCAACATGAAGAAGAACCGCTACCCGGACGTCCTCACTTGTGAGTATGCGTGCATAAGCCGCGCCTGGATTTGCTGTACATAGCGATGTAAGGCATCCTGTGTACATAGTGTATGTGATTTCGAGGAGGGTCTTGTGCATCTCTGTGAAGAAAGCTCAAAGGCACTTCCGCAAGCAAGACCAACTAGAGTAATTGCTACCAGTTTATACGTGTGGTCATTTAAAGCAATAAAATCCTCAAGAACGAGCTCACACACAAATCACGAGTGCGGAAAGGCAGCCTAAAAGCAGTGCTGTGAGTTGCTGTAATTTGTTATAGCTTGGCACCACTAAAGTACTGACTCACACGTGTGTTGCTATGCCCATTATGTTGTAGAATAGCATGAATGCCCGTATTTACTATTCTGTTGTTAGATGTCGCTATGGTAACCGGAGCTGCAAAATCGGACACACTAAGGCAGTCGAGCACGCATGCATCTCGCAATGTTGAGCTGAATTCAAGCACCTTTGATCCGTTCATTTTGACCGAGGATCGCTCACTTTTATGCACTTTTTTGACCAATGACGCGTATTGACCGTAACACTGGCTGAACTATAATAATAAATTTTACCGTACCGCGGAGCGATTAGAAAACGCTCAGTTAAATAACGTGAGTTACTCTTCTCGTATACAGCGCTGAAAAACATTACGACGACATACAACAGTGTGATCGGCAACTGGACGGGTTGCTACACTTGCATCCTGAATAAAGCAGCGTGGAATGCGCAACGCCACGGGTAGAAGAAGAAGACAGGCGTCGAGCTCAAAACTGAGGTTTTACTTAACACGGAGCGTGATTGCACATACACAACAAAGATAACAAAAGCTAGAAAACAACGGAAGTTCTGTTTTTAAGGGAACTTCTCGACTTCATCCACCATACGAAGAGCTTCCGCGGGGCGTCAACGCTGCCCAAAGCGATTTCTTGCCCGTTTTCGGAGCACCTTACAATGGGCACGGTGTGTACGACCTGTTGCTTCGGCCACGCGAGGCTGACAGAAGGCAGTGCGGTCTCCCCTTCGTCCCCGTGACAGAGAAAGAAGTCAGTGGCTGCAGCAAGGAGTCGGACGACGAGAAGACCGATGGAACGATGGTCATCAGCGCGCGCAGGCCAGACGTACGAACCGTACGCGGCTCCGCAATAGCGTGCAGTGTTAGGAACTTGATTCTCGAGAAACTGCTGGCCGCTTATATGTTCACGGATGACCGCGGACCATCCCGAAAAGCGTGGCAGCGCCGACCGCACCATTCTTGGGCGATTAGTTGCACCGAACTGCCACCGCTGCAGAGGAAAACGCTTGAGATCATTCCTCGGCACAGTCAGAACACCGCGAGCAAGAGCTGCCAAACTTGGAAGTATTGTTACGAGGCATTTGGGCGTGCACGCGACGACAAAGCAGCAGTATAGCGTGCAGCGCCAAGAAGGCGAGGTATGGAGACGCAAACGCTGCGCGTGCTCCTGGTCGGCCATCCTGTTTTAAAAGCCTCGTGTGTATCGTAAGATGGACAGTCTGATCCTTCAGGCGCGCCCGTCCCACTTTAGTGGCGGCGCTAGGCAGCATGTTTAAGCCGCAAGACGTCTCGCGTCTTTTCTCCATCGTGCACGCGGCTTCGGCGTTCAGGTCGCTGCACGAAAAGCACCGGCGCGCAGCCAATACGTGGGCGCCGGCCCCGGAGTGGCAAGCTTCTCTGCATCGCTTCCGCTGCTGATGTTGCCGTCACAGAGGCCGCTGCTCGCTAGCTGGCCCGGACGATGGCGCTAGGGTGATGCGCACCCACGTTGGTAAGCGCGCTACGCTGTTGGGCGTCGGTCGGGGGGGAGTTGGGGCGGATGGACGGGCCGGGAAAGGACGGGATTAGACGTCGTTACGCGCGGCTTTGTCCCCCCGACTCTGCTGCGTCCGGGGCAACTGCGGGATCGGAGCAGCAGCCGGGCGACAGGGTCACTGCGATCGATTCTTTTCCAGCACCGCTCACTCCGGATCCTCTTGCTTTGGCTTCGTGTACTTTCCAACTCTCGCTCTCTCTCTCTCTCTCTCTCAATTTCGCGCACTTGTTTTGTTTTTGTCTTCTTCGATTCCGTCGTGCCCATCTTCTTCGTCCGACAGACAGCTCGAGCTGCAACAGGGTCGAGCCGGCGACGAAGGGACACTCCGACTTTAGCAGAGAACAGGAGAAGTTCGGCACGTGTAAGCGACAGTTTCACCTGAAGGCTTCGTGGCGTTCGTTTTGCTCCATCGTTTATTGTTTTTTTGTTGTTTCTACAATTTAAGCTGAAAGAGAGAAAAGGAGCCCTTCAAACGGTGCCCCGCTGGCCACTGCGAAGCATTGTCGCGCCTATGGGTTTCGTTTTGTCTTGCTTCGTCTCGTTGTTGGGATGAGCATGAGAAATATTCAACCGATAAATTGTTCGTACACTCATGCTGCCTTGGAACGTTTTTTTTTTCTTGTTTGTTTTCTTTCTTTTTCTTTCGGCTGCCAGAGGAACGGCAGCACTGTGCTCGCAGTTTTCGCATTTCGAGTACAACAGGACTGAGTGACCGATCGATATCCCCAGTGGACTTCCTGTTCTTCTTTTAACCTTTCCCTCCCCTCTTCCCTTTTCCCGGTGTAGGGTAGCCAACCGGGCTCAGTCCCGGTTAACCTCTCTGCCTTTCATTTATAATTTGCTTTCTCTCTCTCGAACAACACGAAAATCTGAGCAGCTAAAGTATTCATGTTAAAATAATAAATAAAGTTTTGCATCGCCAAGTATCCTTATCCTCATTGCCTCGTAAGTATCTCCCGTCAGGTATACACGACTCTTCCGCCGATTCTGCTGGCTCGTCCAAGGCCAAATTTATCGCAAAGGAGGCATTTCTTGGTGGGTGCAATTTAAAACCCCGTTTGAGAGCACTGCTTACATATTTCGTTGAGAATAAATTATGAGCACGCGTCGTTAGCGGTGACGCCAGACAAGAAGCGTATAATTTGCCGGGGCGGAACAGTGGCGCCATCTCCCGCTGTAACAGCGAAGCATGACACGTGCCGAGTTTTTTATTATTATTATTATTATTATTATTATTATTATTATTATTATTATTATTATTGAGAAAACGGGTGAGTAATGTTCACAAATCTTGCATTAAACCTACATCCGCTACAGTATGCTACCTCCAGGCTAAATTTGAGCGCGAACGAGACAACGATTTAGCCGGAAAAGTCATGCATAACAGCTCCACCTACTTACGCTACATTCGCCAGTCTTTAATCCCTTGCCGGCGCTGTCAAATTCTAAGTTCCGACTAACTTAGATGACTTGAATCAGCCATTGCACGTGAACACTTTGTCGCGTTTTATTCTCGTCACACTCTAACAGTGGCTGGAGCTTTCGCTTTAATATTGCTTTAACTGTAGTTATTGCGTGCCTTCTATCCTATGGTTGAGCTGCTGTGTAGTATACAAATTGACGACGTGAACTTCTTTATCTCTTACGTCCTGCAGTTCTCGCTTATTTGTCTGTAATTGAAGTCGCCAGCCCTGATGCTCCATAAGACTTGGCCAAGCTGCGTCATGAGAACTTGAATGTTCAGGGCCATTTCTTTTCGCGGCAAGACGAACACGGAGGAAAAGCCTCAAGTTGCGGAATGTGGTGACTAATGTACACAGACATGACAGTCGGTACGTGAATTGCCTTGGAGAGGCCACGTGACTTTCAGTTTACATGAAATTGCCCACGGTACAGGCATGTAGTACTGCACCGTACTACATGTATATATTCACGTGCAAGGTTCGAACCCATACAACACTGGCAGTGATGAGATGTTCCAATGTTTATTCAGCGGCGTTACTTTCGTATTTTCTTGATGCGTGAACATGGTTCAGCGATATCAGCAACGCATAAAACTTGCTGTGTTTTATATTTTTCTGCGGCCACCGTGCAAATTGCGATCGTGCCTGTCTTTCCGCGACCTAGAGTACGCAAAGTATGTATTTGTACTTAACACCTCGGCATTTTCCTTTTCCACCTATTTATAGACGACCATTCACGAGTGATCCTCAACGACGTCTCCAACGCGAACGGTTCTGATTACATCAACGCCAGCACAATCGTAAGTCACTCAAATGTTATCTAACCATAACTTCGTTTACGTTAAGTTAAACTTAATAAGTATGGAGTGATCTTTAAGGACGCGTGAGTCATTCTGCTGTACATCATGTAAACATTCTCCAGTGGTTGAAATGTCGTACCTTACTAAAATCGATTAGGTGTTGTTGTAGTGATTCTCCAGCTAGATATTTTGTAATGTTTGAACAATAGAAGGAATGAAAAAAAAGCAATATCGACCACCAGTGTGTGTACCAGAAAACCATTTCAATCGCTATAACTTTCGATATGTTTTCTTTATCATACATAGTGTCAATGTCATAGTGTCAATGTCATAGTGTGTTTATGTCATAGTGTCACAGAGTCAATGCGCCGGCGGAGCTCCGTCATTTGTAAGCGTTGAGAACTTGCGCCTCTATTCGCAAAACTTATTTTGCGTAATGTATTTTCGTGATTTGCTATCACCACAGTGGTTGTCTCCTTATCGCGCCTATCTTCATCATGAGTCGAGGGTAGCACGGTCACCGGCCAATGAAGAAACGCTGCCGTGTTAGAGAAGCTTACTCAAAAGAGCTCTGCAACACCACTCGCTGACGCAGCTGTAATTCTTCTCCCTGCTATTGAGAGACAGAAAATGAGCTACCTTTAATGGCGTTTGTTGCTGCTAGTTGAATGTATTTCTCGCTGTCAGAAACGGTCTATTTTTCGACCCTCCATAAAAAAGGACAAAAGAAAAAAAAAGGCACTACAATGAGGCCTTACCAACCTGTCACCACTTTAGAGTCACCGTTATTCTAATTTCTCTTTTTTTGTTCTTTTTTTTCTTTCAGCCAGCGCGTATACACGATGTCGTGCGTGCGTCTATTATGAGAATACGCTGGATATGTATAGAAGAGCAGCAGCGCAAAATAATATTTCACACGCGGCCTAGACTGAATGACTCTGTAGCGTGCACGTCTGCACTGTACATCTCTGAGGATAACTATAGGGGCCTGTTGGTACGGCATATGTTATATTCTTGTAGCGCAAGCTGAACAAGTACAACAGAAAGGCACATCTGACACACACAGCGCTAACTTTCAACAACATATTTATTTCCCGTTCTCGTCGCTATATGTAGACCCTCGAAACGTCATACAGCGCGTGTAAACTTCACCGAAATTTTACACATGCTGTATGACGTTTCGAGGGTGTATATATAGCGACGAGAACGGGAAATAAATATGTTGTTGAAAGTTAGCGCTGTGTCAGATGTGCCTTTCTGTTCTCTTGTTAGCTTGCGCTACAACGAAATAACACTGTACGTCTCACAAGCGGAGCAGGATCACTGCTAGGCTTGTTTTTTTTCGGACACATTGCTTTCTTGTGACTTACCCGTTCGCGCATCTCCTTACAGACGGACCATGACCCACGAAACCCGGCGTACATCGCCAGCCAGGGTCCCCTGCCTCACACAACGGCTGATTTTTGGCAGGTGCGGGATGTATTCGAAATTATTGTTATCTTTTTTTTTTAGTGCATTCACTTTTCGACTCTGTTTTCTACCAGATTCCTGCAAGAGTCTGTACTGAATCTTATGTAACCTCTGGCTTACAACCTAATCATAAAAGCGAGGTCAAAAGTCACAGTGACAGCTTGACACTCCTAAGCCAGCTGCACGCCAATCACTTTCTCTTGTTTCGGTGCCCACAGTGCAAATGTAGACAAACTAGCCGTTAGGGTGCCTCAGTACGTTCAGGCCAACTAGATATAGTAAATAAGTTGTTAGCTGTTACGCTGTTTCAGAGTGATCAGTGATTCGCTTTACTTAACGCAATGTGAAGCAGCCAAGCGAAGCCCGAAGCGCCAACCTAACTTCTTGTACAGGACGCGCACAAATAATTTTGCCTATTTTGTCGTTCTCTTCGGTTCGTGGTAACAAACGTAACTTATAGAAATGCGCAACAGTAAAAAAGGGATTACCCTCCAAGTTTCATTACACTCCGCCACGACTCCGTGCACGTGACATTTTACCGCCGAGCGCGTAGTTGCGGTTTCAACCTATAGCAATGGCGCCTATATCAAGGCTTGAATGCGCAAGCACCGTGGTCACGAGTTTAATCCGCAATGTAGAACACGTGAAGACCCAAATCACCAATGCGGCTTTCCTAGTTGCTCAAACACTGGACGTGAGCGTTTCATGAGAAACGCCACTTCGGTTCCAATAAAACAAAAAAATATTTTTTCAAGGTATCGTCTCAGTTCTGAACTAATTTATTGCGACAGCAGTCACCCACCACCTCTCTCCTTCATTCCAATGCCTACAACTCTACGGGAAGATGGCGATGGCTGCGGCAGCACGACGGCACGAGAACGGCACGACGACGCATGCCGCGGCGTGACCAAATGAATGCCCCGATCGAGCATTTCACTGCCTCCGCAGTGAAATCCTGCATGAAGTATCCGTATGCCGGTTAAGCGACGTATGAACCAGCGGCACCCTGAGGCAGTTTGGCGTAACGGAATGCATCAAACTTTCTTTGGAGTCATTGACTACCATCGTGGTAACATCAAATAGCTAATGGCAGCCACCCTGAAGGACACACCACCTGGCACCCATACGCAAAACGCATACGCAAGACGCAAGACGCATACGCGTGACAGTTTTTATTGCTCGGCGATACCAAGAGAAGGGCGTTTTTAACGGAAACCGGAGGTGTTAGCCCCGGCTACAGGTGTCGCTGCTTGCTTCACGTGGGTGCGCTGGAGCGGGAGAAGAGACGAGCGTTCATACGCATGCACTAACAAGCACACAGGAACAAACGCGTCAACATAGAGCACTTACAGAGTGTACGTAAACAGACACTAAATAGACAAAAAAACGTAGCCTAGTTGCATTGATAAATTACCTTTCTGCAACACCAAATAAGGCACTCTCACCGTTAGATTAGGCTTGCTTCTAAGTCACAAAATACGCAAAAAAAAATGAAAGACGGGTGGCGACACCCCCTTCAATTTCTAGCACCGGCACACCATGACGTCACCGATTTTGACGGCCCGTCTGCTCGGGCCTAGTTTACTTGTTCCTAATGAATATAGACTATACCGTATATCAAAGGAGCCAGAAACGAAACTTAGCAAGTTTCGAGACCCAGATATGAAAAAATCAGTTTTAATACGTGGCGTCACACAGACGCGCGGGCGCTGGGATGCCGGCGTGAAAAAAAAAAAAAAACATTAACAGAAGGTAATCTTTGCTTTAGTAATGAGAATCAACGTCTAACAAGCAAATTGTCGAAAATACAGTTTTGAATGTATACTTAATCAGTATAAGCTGGCTAAGCGTTCCTCTTTAGTGTCTTATAATCTAGAAGAATATAATACGCGAATCTATAGCGCATGCCGCGAAGTAAGCGCGTAGTCGCAGCACGACGATATCCCATAGCTAGACGCGTAAGCTATGACGTATGTTCAAAGATGTTTTCGTATTGTTGTTGTGTCTGCGAAGAGCCAGCAAATGTAAGGGGCCTGCCTTGCGTCCTCGTTAATGTTTCAACATGTGGCTACATTGTTCTATTGGAAAAGTGTGTTTTAAACAAAAAGCGAGACATTTAGGCAAGCATCAGAGGAACAAACTTCTCATCAATTGTTAACTTTTTTTGAAGAACGAGATGCAAAAGTATCTGAAGGAAACGTTTATTTTTCATTTCGTTTCATTTCAAACGTTTATTTTTCAATAAAAACACTCAACGCGAAAAAAGAAATAATATATATATATAGTTAGCGATCACTTTTCTCAGTAATAGGTTGGCAACACCAGGTAGAATACTGGTATCGAGCTTCGCCCCAGGCCCCTTGTCGCGTCTTTCGGAACTTCTGCAGACAGTTCTCGTCACGTGTGACACGGAGGTGTACATTGCAACTTCTTCTGTACATTACATGTATTCTACCACTGCAGCCGGGAATTTTGCACCACTGTTGTTTTTTTCTCTCTCTCTGACACTACTTGCAAAGAACGCGAGTCCCGGAGCCAAACTTGTTCTTCGTTCCCTGTTCCTGCTCTAATCCGTCAAATAACGCTCGCCGCATATTATTTAGTGTTGGCCGAATAAATTGAGACAGAGATATCCGTACCTAAAACGAAACTCGGCAAAAAATATATATATATTTTTCTGTTGTGTTGTCTCTATATAGGCAACAGTCGTCGATGAATGGTTTATATACGTGTGCCATTATTACATATTAAACTTGCTCGAAAAAAATTTTTTTTCTCGCAGATGATCTGGGAACAAGGCAGCGTTGTGATCGTGATGCTGAGTCGCCTGATGGAGAACGGGGTCGCCATGTGCCATCGCTACTGGCCCGAGGAAGGGAGCGAAGTCTACCACACCTACGAGGTAACGATGAGAACACGCGTTTACTTCGCTACATTCTTGGTAATACTTCTAAGTATTCGTTCCTTGTACTTTCTTCTGCCCTCGTTCTGTCTCCTCTGATGCCACCCCCTGTTTAGGGTAGCAAATCAACTGTTTATCTTCGGCTAACCCTCCTTCCTTTCCCATCTTGTTTATCTGCGGCTCTTTCGCAATGTCGTGAATTTTTATGAACAGAGGTTTTGACCAAAGAGTTCACCAAAAGCGCGCCCTGTTGGACTATGTTGTAATTTTCGTTTGGCACAGTGTGGCACGAATACGGCTTGCGAGAGAGACAGAAAAGTTCCGCCGTGCTAATATTTTCTTTGTACACTGAGCGGTGTCCTCGTTCTTCCGTTGCCCGGCACGCAGCGCACTGCAACCATCATAATAAGCTAGAATAAAACTATTTTCTACGTCCAGCACATGCAGCAAAACTCTAACGGTCAAGTGCGGATTAAACTAGTTTCAGTACTTAATTAGGTGCAGTCCATCAGTGTCTGAATTTAACTTCGGAATATCTCCTCAGTGACGGCGCTGTGTTGCCTTTTCGTCTATTATACACTGTGGTTGTAAATAATTCACAGGCCCCCGTGCATACTGGAAAGGCACATTTATTTAATTAGCTGCGGTCTTCCACACACTTTGTTATTTATTGTAAAGGTGTTTATTAGTCACCAGCGTTTGGGCCGACTGTCAGAGCAGGGCACGGACTCCCAGCACGAGCGGCGTTACCCGAGCAGAAGTGCTGGAGAGGATGGCCCACTATAGCGTTCCTGTATTACAGCGAAGCTGTACATGGCTAGGGTTCCATGCGTTTTTCTTCTCCGTGAACATTAACTATCATCATCAATGGCTCATACCCACGTAAGCATTCATAGCACGTAAGCATTCATACCCACGTAAGCATTCATACTCCCATAAGCAAGCAAAAAAATGCAATGGCTCATAGCCCCGTAAGACAGAAGCTACAAGCACTCAGCAAAGTGAAGCGTACAATGCTTAAGTTTATTGAATACATTTAATGAATACATTGTTGCGCCAAAAGGAAAATAAAGACTTAGGAGGGAGAGGAAGACAGGTGAAGAAATGTTTAAATTATTTGTAATCACGCATACAACATACTGAACAGCATGTCAAAAACTGCCGTCATCAATGACTCATACCGCCGTGAGCAATGGCCCATACCCCCCGTAAGCAAGCAAAAAATACAATTAGCCATAGTCCGGTAAGGTTCATGGCTACTCGCTTTGCGTGAATTAGCTGCGATGATACTACCCCTGTTGTCGTTGTCAGTTATTTTCAATGTGGATGTGTCGGTACCGAAAAGGGAGCGATTTACGCTTTCCGCGTTGCAGACATATCGCTTGCGATGCCACACCGATTCGCTCCAACCGACCACCCAGCGGCGTACGTGCATCGATTTGACATAAAAACATGTGATTGCAGTTTCGAGTGAAATAATGACTACCGATCAAGTCAATAAATGAATGTGCATACGTTTCGTCGCGATGACCACCCATCAAGACAGTGAATGAGTTCAATCCTTTGTTCAAAATTATGTGTCGTATGCTAAACAGCTCCGCTGGTCAACCACCTTCACAGAGTGGAATGGCTCATGATTTTTTTTCGCTACAATTCTCAACGTAGCTGGTAGATTATTCATCCGGTCCCTGTGCACGTTCTCAGAAACGCGATTCCGCACGCAGCTTGCGCACAGCAGGGCGACCAAACACAGCCAATAAAGAGGTCTCGAACGAGGACCACGTCGGTTTCGTCGTTGTTGTACCAGAAACCGGCCACAACCGCGAGGTAGAAGAGCACGTTGCTCAGTTTTGCGAGGTAGACCCATTCATAGTGGGCGCTTACCCTCTCATACTTCGTCAGCCAATCCTCCACGTCGGTGTCGTCCGCGCCTCTGAAAATGGGAGGCCTGTGACGAGGCACCCAAGAGCACCTGACTGTCTGAGGAGGTGCCGACACGGATGAAGTAGGAGGTGTTTGCTTGGGTGCGTTTTTAGGCATGGTTGAGCGCAGGGTACGGGATTGAAATTCCAGGATTGACGTTGTAGGCCGAAGCACTCTTCACCGCTTGTAGAGGTGTTCACTAGTCACCAGCCTTTGGGCCGACCGTCATAGCAGGGCACGGACTCCCAGAGCAAAAACGGTGGAAAGATTGACACACTAGAAACCACCCGACAGGATGGCCCACTATAGCGTTCTTCTTCATCCCTACAATATGAATTCCTTCTCTTTTACGCAAAGCCTTTTGCAGGCCAGTCAGCTTGTGGAATGTGTTCTTCGTTTCCCTAACTGAACTTTCGAGATGAGTACTATGCAGTTTGGCTCTAAGACACACCCTCGGAAAAGTCGCACCTTTGTTTCGTCATGGCCCTCGCTCGTTTTTCACTTCGTTTGCATCGTGTCCAAAACTTTGCCCGACGCAAGAGGAACGCAACGACGTTGCTTTCGCACTCCGCCCCGCGCACGTATTTACCCTGCACAGTGGCGACAAAGCGACTTTCGCACCACCTACCCGCTTCCGGGCTTCCGCCGACTACAGAAGGCCTCAGAAAACTCGTTCGCGTGCTTGAATGCGTCTAACTAGGAAGGAAACTTCGTCAATGCGGGCAGCCGTCATCCAACTCGTCGCAGATTTCCAGCGGTGGTTTGCGGCTACACGCTGCGTTCTTCGCTCCGTACTCCTCCCTTATTTACTCGCTCCCGAGAGGCGCACGCACCACACGAGACAAGCCTTCACAGGTGGCTCGCGCGGAGGCAGCGAGCGGTTTGTCTAACAAGTAGCGATGCCGACTCGGTGTCAGGGCTGGCACAAAGCAGTCTCCAACGAAGGCCGACTGCATCGTCGCTCCACGCGACGAACGGGTTGCGGCGCCGCCCTTATTTGATCCATTCATTCGCGCCCACCCGCCCGCCCGCTCTCGGTTTGAGTGAGACGGAATGGCAAACACGCGTCGTCGGTGCCGGATTGAGAGACAGCTTGGAGCTCGCGAAACGAAACGAGCTGTATGCGCACGCGTGCGGGCTCGTCGACAAATCTCGGGCGATCCATTTCGTTATTCGTTCGTTTACATTTCAACCGCGCCTGCTGCCAAGCACCGCCCCCCCCCCCCCCCCCCAGCGTGGCTTTCTTTCTCCTTGTTTCTTGCTGGAAACTGCGCGAGTGCGTCCAGAAGCGAAAAGAAGCGGGGTGGCGGAGACGGCAGGGAGACGGGAGGGGGGGGGGGTGCAGGAGATGAGGGGGGAGTTTCGATGGGACGCTCCAATTTCTCATTAGTGTGGCCGCCGGTCCGACGTCGTTCTCGGGGACGGGCGGAATTTCAACATCATCGTTCCTACCTCTCTCGCTCTTCGCTCCACTCGCTCTCACCCTCTCTCTCTCTCTCTCTCTCTCGCAACGCGTCCCTCTCGCTCGCTTTCTCTCACCAACCTTCAGCTGTAAGCATGCGGCCTTTGCTTCATCTAAGCCTTACTTGTGCGCAGCTTCTGCTCTCCACCACATATCTTTTATGTTTCCATCGACGTTTATTTTTCCCGGCGCGCTAGTTTTGACTACCAGCGCAGCTCTCCGCTTTTTCTTTACTTTTCCCATTCTAACCCGGCTGCTATACGTTTCTCCCGCTCTCGTCACCTCCTCCTCGCCCTTACTCATCGACGGGACGAAAGGAATAAGATACCCCGCACTTTCGCCGCCAGAACGTCCACTCTCTCGCTCTCCTATGCGGGATTCCAGTTTTCTCTTTTCTTTTTTTTTTCGCGAAAAAAAAATCATGCGTGTGCAATGCAGGAGCCATCGTCTTTAATTAAGACGAACTCATAGTGGTTAAGCGCTCACACGCCGCACCAGACGGGCGGGAGATGGCGTGAAAGGCGGCTGCCACCACGAAAGCGCGCTCTACAGGACGGTGTTGAGATAGAAATTAGAAGCGAGGTACAGTGAGCGATGGAGAGAGAAGCGCTTTAATATAAAAAAAAGAAAAGAAGAGAGAGAACGGTGCGACACGAGAGAGACTCGAAGCCCGTCCGACGACGAGGAGTGAGAAGAGAGAGAGAGAAAGTGAAGCAAGAAATGAAGTTCCGGCTTAAACGACGCGTCGTACTTTAACTTTGTGTACAGAGCCATAAAAGGAGGGCATGTCCTGAATGCAGCTGTAATGACGCCAGTTTCAGGGAGGACGTACGTTTGAATAGAAAGTAACGTTTCCCGTTGGTTTGTTCCCGCCCTGATTTTCTTTTTTTTAGCTTCTTCGCTCCCACGAATGATGATGTCTTCTTCGAGCGCCGAAAGCGTATGGTTTCTAAAGAAATTTTACTCCTTCCCTTGTTTTTTTTTTTTTTGAGTGTTCTTCTTCCGCGTTGCGAGAAGTCATTTTGCTGTAGGTTTAGCAATAGCATTCACATCGCTACTACGTCAAATTAAGCGCGTCCGCAATGCCCAAAAGAAAACAAAATATCTTTGTGCTCTGGTGATCTGAAAAGAAAATATAGTTCAATTAAGCTTCCCCATTACATGCGCATTATGTGCTAAATATCCTGACTGTGAGAGTGTTAACACTGCTGTAGTTTCCGAGTGTATGGTATGTATCGCAATGCATGAAAGCTATCAAATGCGGTAGCTTGAATACGAAACTTTGTGAATTCAAGTAAGCATTGTTCGCTCGTTACCGGAAGAACGAATAGTATACGAGCAGAACAAAAGGTGTTTGTTTGTTAGTCACTGTCCCAAAGTATTCCAAATGCGTAGCATTTAAAAGCCTTCGTTGCGTTCCGATTGAAGGATACATTTCGTAGCGTTCGCGGTGAACTTCTGCTCGGCAAACCCTACCTACGCCACGTTTAGCGCGAGGTTTCTGTTTGTTTTAGTGAACTGGGCGGGCCTTCCCATAAATGACGTCACGGTTAGAGCGAACACTTGCAGAGCACTGTGTAGGAAGTTCTATTTTGACCAAGTCATGCTTCGCGGAACCATAACAGGTGCCTGACACGCAGCAAAACTAACTCATAGGCCTTCACATATGCAACTTTTCTCTTTAAACCGTGGCGTATATTCTGTCTCCTTTATTCGGCAAAACGCTACGACGCCGTTCACAGACGCGGGCGCACGCACTCTTTGTCGGCGACAGATTACATCTTGTGTGCGTTCTTCGATTTCACGTAGGCTCGCCTCTTCTATTTTTTTTTCTTTTTCCACATACGCCGAACCTTAAGACAAAATGATAACCTAGCGATTCCGCTGCTAAATGCTACCGTCTCAACAAAAAGAAAAAAGAAGCGTTAGAATGGGCACGGACACGTACGTGCTCGAAACGGAACAGCGCAATATTTCGCTCTTCCCGATTGCTCGACATAACTGGATGAAGGGGAACCAGCCCTTCAGGAGTAGGGTTTCTCGTCGTCAACTCCTAGCCCACGACCTTCCGTTTCGAGAAAGCCGCTCCAGTATACGGAGATTTCTCCTTCACCTCGCTCGAAATTTCATACGGGTCGCCCACCGCCGCACTTCGGCGAGTGCGTGAGGGGCAGCCCTGTGCGTCGCCTCCGCATTACATTTTCCTTCCGTTCTTACCTCTCCTCCTTCTTTTCCTTCCCTCTCTAATTTGTCCACTCCTTTTTTTTCTCGTCTAGCAGCAGTCTCTCGCTGCGCTAAACTTCGTCGCATGTCGTTTGTGAGGCCATGCCGCGTTCCTCCACCACCACCACCACCACGGTTTTTCAACCGCCGGAGTGTATGTGTGAGGGGGAGGGGGGGGAGGAGAGGTGGGGACGGCGTTGGCTTACCACTTCCACTCGCACCCTTGCACTTCCAACTTCCACATTTTCCTTCTTCTCGGGCTCCTTTCGTCGGGCACTCTTGTCCCCAAATTCTATTCCCTGCGTTTTTCTTCCTCTTTCCGTTTCGAAGCAATGGCACTCGTTCTCTTTTCTTTCTTTTTCTTCTCCTTTCTTCCGTTACCCACCAACCAACCCCTATGCCGCTTCGTTTCACCGCTCTGGAAGACCGTGCTCCTTCTTCTCCGCTGAGCGAGTAATTTAAATCTCGTTACTCGAGACGCCCAATGTTTCTCTTCCGGCCACTTTCTCCTCCCCTCCGTCTCTCACCTCCTCCTTTCAGCCGTTTATGTTTCTTTTCTTTCACCCTGCCTCTCTCCGTTCGTTCTCTATGCGCCAAGTTATTTGTGTTTCCCACACACTTTACATGTTCCCGCGCTTGTCAGTCGTTTATGTTTACTTTATTTCTTGCTTATTCAAATAGTCTTTCTTTTCTGCTCGCCTAAATGGATTCTACTCTCTCGAAAGAGGAACGTAAAAAAATATTAAGACGGACTTGGCGAGCTTCTTTTCAACACAACAGCGCGAATGAGGCGAGAATGTCACCGCATGAAGTAACTGTACATATGAACGCAACGATACGAAGCGTGCGCGTTGGGTTTCGTAACCGTGGTCCGCCGCGTCCAGCTTGCGAGCTTCGGGGATTGAGTAGAAATGAGGAAGGGGACATTGATTCCAGCTTTTTACCACTGCCATACTTTCGAGCGACAATGAAATATATTAATGAACCGGTTTCCACACAATGTCATAATGCCATTTTGTGCTTAAAATCTGATAAATTATCAGGGTTGGAAGTTAGCCAAAGATCGGTCGGCTGGTTGGCCTTGAGAGGCCACACTTTTGTAACCTTGGTCTACCACGTCCAGCTAGCGTGTTTCGGGCATTGAGTGGAAGTGGGGAGGACATTGATTTCAGCATTTTACCGCTGCCATACATTTGAGCGACAATAAAACATATGAATGAACTGCGTTCCACAGAATGGCCTAATTCCATTCTGTGCTTAAAACCTGATATATTGTCAGGGTTTGAAGTTAGCCAAGGATCGCTAGGCTGGCTGGCTTTGAGGGGCCATGGTAAAACCCCGAATGAGGCAGTGCAGGGTGACATGGCTTGGGCCTCTTTTGAAGTCGGGGAAGAGCACAGCAAAATTAGTTTTGGAGGAAGACTCGGGAACATGGGTGAAAATAAATGGGTGGCTAAAGTGGACGAGATTATCTAAGTGGACACAGAATGGAGGAAGAGGTCAAGAAAGCTGTCAACCAAGTTCAGGGTAATTGAAAGTGTAAATAGACAGCCAGGAGTCATGAAAAAGAGAGTGAGAGAAACATAGACAATGAAGTGGATGTAAAAAAATTGGAACAAGACCACAAGATTTACAAGAATTTCCAAAAGCGCTTGAATATAAAGTGGATGGAAGCATCAACCGATCAGCAGTCGATGTAAGGGAGAGACGTTTAGAGTACTGAGGGGGAAAAAAGTAAGGAAGAGATTGATATGACCGGATTCGTTACAGGCATAGGTAGTGGTACAAAGTAGATATAGATGTTTTGAAGAGAATAATGATAAAGGAGATGTACACAATACGCTGTAATAAGAAGCTAGTATAGCATACCTGATTAACTCGAGCATGCTCGGTGAATATTGTTACAGCCATGTTTCAATTGCGATGCCAATGAATCATCATCGTAATCATCATCATCAGGGTCGAGAGAGTGTAAGCGTGAGTTACCGAAACCCAGTGCTTTCCATCGTAGAAGTGTGATGTGGCGAGCAAGTGATTGAATCTGTTACGCATTATCTGTTCTCGAAAGTGGTATAGGCACCCGCTGTTTTCGATTATCCCAGCGCGCAGCTTCAGTTGCGCTGTCACTGCCGACAATTCCGCAATGGCTCGGCAACCATTTAAATGCAATGTCGTGTCCTTTCTCGAGAGCTTGGTGATGAGCGTGTCTCATTTCGTGCCGTAGCTGCTCGTGTAACCCATGACGTAGTTGAAACTGCGCAGTTTGTAAGGCTGCTTTTGGGAGTTGAAGAAAACGGCCCAACGATTTGATGGTTGCTGGAGCACGCGGTTGATTGCACTTGGGAGTGCCGCAGAAAGAGAGAGAGAGGAGAGGAGGGAGGGAGGAAAGGCAGGGAGGTTAACCAGCTGTTGTCGACGTGGTGGTGTGATAGTGTCTGAACTACAAAGAGGTGGCATCTGACGGAACAACCACTGGGGCGGTAGGGCTGATGGGATTGGTGGAACCATCCGTGTAAATTTCGATGCAGCTGGAACCTCTTGCGCCTTCATTGGCCAGGGCGGATGAACGAAGTGGCGCTAGTTTGTAACAACGGTCGATTTCCGCGCTCCATCGCAGGTGCACCTCGTCTCCGAACACATCTGGTGCGACGACTACCTGGTGCGCAGCTTCTACCTCAAGAACCTCAAGACCAGCGAGACCCGGACAGTGACACAGTTCCATTTCCTTTCGTGGCCAGACAACGGTATCCCGGCTTCCATCAAGGCTATCCTGGAGTTTCGAAGGTCAGAGACGCGCTCGGTGGGCTCAGTCCTCCGACGTAGCGTTTGTAATACGTGTCCAGTTTATTTTCGTTCTTACGCACCAGGTTGACGTCATATAACCTACTGTCTCTGTCGTTAGCTTGAGAGACGTCAATCGACTTTGTGTGTAAATACCTCCCGTTACGTAAAATAAATACGAACATTTCCACTTAAGGTGCGCCCTCTGAGGCCCCGACATTTTCATTATTGACAGCGTCCTACTGCGACACATTAGCAGATGAAAGATGCTCACCTAGTCTCACTCACAAACGATTGGTTACGCTACAAAGATTGCGTTTACAAAGGTGCACATGCTGTTCCCAGGCAGCACCGTGTGGTACCGGTGCAATCCCGATACACAGGAGGACCGGGTGGTCCGAGCGTACTCCGCCGGCCCTCTTATATGGGCTATTTGGTCAGCAAGTATCCGCACCGAGGCGCAGCGGTACCCTATCGGAAAAACCCACATGCGCCGTATTCAATATGTACAAATGGCGATCCCAATTTAAAAACCAGTGTGTTCACATATGAGACATGGGACGCCCCAATAAAAAAAAAAGTCACCATCACCTTCATATGCAATGCAGGAAAATTACAGGATCTCGTATAAAAGCACGTATGTTCCTGTACCATGTGCCCCAGATAGCGTTAGCCAAGCAGCTCAACGGAAAAGATGATTTCAAAAAACACTGCGCCAGATACATTTGCAAAACTTACAGGGTTTGGTCGTCACATGTCTGTCTACCGGACACCGTAGGTCTTATGATAGTATCTTGCACTGTCTTTTACAGCGAAGCTGTTAGCCTCTAGTTGGTCGGGATTTCTCGTGTCTGTCAGCAAAAAAGAAAAGAAAGAAAGAAACTGAAACGAAAAAAGTGCGCATCTCCTTTGGAATCGGGCACACGTACAACACACAGCTCAGTGTTCATTTCAATAAAGAAAATTACAAAACAAGCGTCAAAACCGCATGATGGATAATAAGGCGTCTGCAAACAATGTGAGGCACGTTACTTCTCCCCGCGTGCTTCCCGGTAAAGATTACGGTTGCATAAGCTGCTCCGGTGGGAAAGGGGCAACAGCAGCATACGAATCATTGAGTGACGTCACCAAACTTCATATATAAAAGGGAGACCTGCCTGGCAACTCATTCGGTTCACTGCAAGACCGCTATGGGTAGACTACGCAAAGACTCCCGAAGAGCAGCGTGAACACGATGAGCGTCGAAGAGTAATAAATCGCAATGCTCAACAGCGCTGTCCTGCTAAGACTAGGCATAACAATAAAACATTTCATATCCCCATCGACGGCATTTGAGCGGTTTTCTAACACCTTCGCTGGCCACCAACTTTCGCAGGGTCGGGATGGCGATTCAATCTTTAAACGTTCTTTATTTTTTGAGTTGAACAGCTTGGCTAAAATTAGTTGGGACACTCTATACAGGGTGTCCCACGTAACTTGAACCAAGAATTTAAAAATGAAAGGCGCGTAGGAAGTGAATTGAACCGAACGCATACTATTCCCAATAACTTATAATAACTCAGACATTTTTGTTTTGTTTTTCCCATAACTCATAATTAATTAGGTTGATTAACCCAATTTATCTTTCATTATTGGCTAGGACCCCAAGTATGATACGCAGATTTGTAGAGCACCTTCAGAAACCGCCCATCGAGTTGTTTCCTTTACGATATGTCTCACGTAGTCGTGTTTTCCGGGTCGCAAAGAAAGCCCCGCGAAATTGAAGAAAGTCGCGTGAGGGAGCGCTTGCACAGTGGTATCCTGCTGCTCTCGAGCGTGCGTTCGGTGAACAAGGTCGGCTGCATCGTGACTGGCGACGGGGAAGCGGCAGGGCATTCTCTATCTCCTCGGCAGCGCTCGACCATCAACATGCATTTTTGGCCGTCATCCTACGGGACCCAAACTTGCTCACCGAACGAACGCTTGAGAGCAGCACGATACCACTGCGCAAGCGCCCCGTCACGTGTTCTTTTTTTTTTCATATTGCGCGGGCTTTCTTTGCAACCCGGAAAAAACGACTACGTGAGACGTATCGTAAAGGAAACAACTCCATCGGTGGTTTCTGAAGGTGCCCTATAAATATGCGTGTCATACTTGGGGTCCTCAGCCAATAAATAATAAGTTGGGTAATTAAATGTAAATAATTAGTGAGTTATAGGGGAAACAAAAATTGTTTGAGTTACTATATGATATTGCGAATAGTATGCGTTCGGTTCAATTCGCTTGAGTCGCGCCTTTCATTTTTAAGTTCTTCGCTCAAATTATGTGGGACACCCTATATATCATACGGGGTATGGCCCATGTATGGGACATGCCCCATATGTTATATGGAATCATATGGCCCATCCTCATATAGTTAGGGGATTATATCTGCCGAATGTAATCTTTGATCCTATAATATATGGGAACATACAGAGGTTTTGTTTGTTGTACCCATATATTCCTTTATGGGACATGGAACTTATCGGGTATATGATTCTTTTTTTCTCGATAGGGTGCCGGATATGACGTAAGGAAGCATACGGGCTTTTATATTGGGTCCCCGTGTGTTCATGTTAGACTATTGGACACGGGGCATACAGGTTTCTTGGATAGGGTGGCCCATGTGACATATGGTAACATGTTTTTATGTGGGATCCATACATGCTTATATAGGATTATTGGACACGGGTCAAATGCGTTTCTTTCTTCGATAGGATGTTCAAATACGTGCTACATATATTGAAGGAATTACGCGGAATCGTGCCCCATGGCAGCTTGCTTTCTACGTGCTGGCTTCCAGAACCCCAGTTATTGCTGAAGTGCATTCTCTGATCGCTTTGTGAAAACGCCTCCGGGCGAAAATGTGAGAAACCAAGAAAGTGCTCTCAATGACAAAGCACGTGGCTTTCAGCGTGTTGCTACAGAAGACGGTGCTTCTTTCTTAAAAACGAATGTAGAGAATTTTCCCGAGTATCCTGGCGCCGAATGGCACGTCACCGATGCATTTTAGCGGCAGTCGCTTTTCAACGAGGCGTCACTCGCCAATTCACCAGCGTGTTGTTACGTGCGATAAGTGCTTACGTGTGCGTTTGCACGCCAGAGCTCTTGAACTGTATGGGTGCATTCACATTTTATGCTTCCTCGTGTCACGTCAACTCACGCTTGCTACCTCAACACTGTTGACATGTTCGCTCATATATCACTTACCACTGTTCCCACTTCATTCGCAAGTGTTCGCCCTTGAATGATTTTCTCTTTTTTCGCCTTGAAATGTCAATGCTGTATGAGCGTGTTTCTTGTCGTGCTGGTATCTGATGCTTGTTGTCAAACCATTGTCGCGAGTGTGCTGCCTTCCGATTTGCCAATTTATGTTTAACGTGAAACCGTTTTACGTCTTTTTGGGCTGCTATCATTGTTTGCCCAGAAGAGCTAAATCAGTAATGCGACGAAAACATGAGAGGGTGAATTCTACCTTTAAACAAACTTAGTGAGCTCCATACCGGCACTTGGGTGCACTGTGTGATTAATATTAGCGACCACTCGGATATTGCACGCTGAATTAGTCAAGCGTCGATAACAGCCGATGGAAGATTTACATGTTCTGCCGAACCTTAGATTCAGCATCCTGTCAGGGCGGATAGAACAGCTGCAGGGGAGTGATATGCATCACGCTGCATCTCGCGGGACTCAAAAATAGTCATGCGTGCATATTTTTTTAATCTCATGTTGTTCAGTATAAATTATTTCGATCACGCACCTGTAGCATTCCTTTAATGACAGCGCCCCGTCGATACCGAGTTCCGTCGATGCACAAATAATAAAATTTCCTAACTTCTGCCAATTGGCCACTGTAAAAATAATGCCTTAACCCGAGTAGTCAGAATACTTGGCAGAAGATGCTGCTCTATAGAGTAATCAAATTCTCTCAAGGTGCTACACCCATAGTTATATTATTATTATTTTTGGGTCAGCAATATTGGCTTTTTAGTTTAGCTGACATTCCAGCACATTGCCAGATAAGGAAACCTCCCCGGAATTCTGAAAATCTTCAGTGTGCATGGGGACATGAGTTTCCCTCGATATACATTATGACACACTTCCTTTCCGTGATATCGTTTCGTACTTCAAAGGCAGTTTGCTCGAAACAGAGAACCCCGGCATTCACATTTTTCATGTGTCACACGTGTCGTCTGCTCACTGTTCTGAAGCTTACGCCAGAAAATACTGGTCGAGTCATAAGTTTGCTGTCACACTTTTCCACTAAGTTGAACAAAGTCTACTTTTTCTTTGTTTATTTTTCTATATAATAAGAAGAACCGGGGTAGCCGAGCATTCTGTAGCTCAATATCTGGGCGGCAACCGATTTATACCAAAGCAGAAATTAAGCAGTCGTTAAGCAACGCTTGTGCTTGCCGCCTCCTCTGTCGCTGTTCTCCCTCTGCGTTGGAATGCTCAAGGCACATATGTGCTTCCTTATTTGGCACATGAAGTTCACACAGGGCTGTCCGCAGGTCGTAGTCGAAGCATTTTAGCCTTTTAGAACTGAGGTTGAACAGTGCGAATATGACAAGGAGACGAGGAAACAAATACCACAGACAGCGCTTGTCTGTGGTATTTGTTTCCTCGCGTTCTTGCCTTATTGGCGCTCTTCGACCCCGGCTCTAAATATGAACCAACTAGCCCCCATCGAGATCTTACTAATGCATTTTAGTTTATTACAACGTGTCTTGTTACGGTTTACTTATCACTTTTTTTCGTTTTTTTTCTCTTTTCGGAAACAATGCTCAGAAGCATCTCTCGGCGGAAAAAATATGAAAGCACAGAGAAACACTTAACATCAGGCTTACCCAGAGCATTCGGATGTCGGGTGGGTTGCGAGCCTCGGCCGTGAAAAGAGAGAGAGGGAGAAATCGGTGAGGGGGAACGAAAGCTCCCTCGAAGAAAGATGCCACGTCCGCCAATAGTTGCGGCGGTTCCCTCCAGCAGCAGCAGTGCAAGAAAGCAATGCAGGTTCCACGGATGCCAGAAAATAACAAGCGCGAGTACTCGCCATTCTCGTGAAAGCGCCGTCTTTTCTGGCTGGCATAAGCTCCGGTCGGCGTAACAGGCATGTAGGCGGGCTGGTCGGACGGTCGGTCGGTCGGTCTGCCGGAGCGAGCGCACGCGCTATTTTCTGTTCGAGAGCGCAGTCATTAATGAAAGGCCAATTCCGCTCGCATTAGCGCGAACCTCCCCACACAGACTCGTTGGCGAAACTTCGCTGCTCGTTCCTGCAGGGACCGCTCTACAAGAAAGCAGAAGAAGAAGAAGAAGAAAGCTGGAAAGATTAGAAGAAAGAAAAATTGGGCGTGCTGGAGCCATTTAAGAGGAGAAGCAAAAAAACGCCGGCGCCGCGGCGGCATTCGGATATAGCGAGGACTGGGCCAGCGCAACAGGCAGCGAAGGCGCGTAGCATGAGCGGCGGCGAGCAATCCTCGTTTCTAAATCGACGCTAATGAGGTCTGCTGCGCTTGTAATGAGTGCTCGCGCGCGCTTTCAGCGGCAGCGGAAGCGCTACTACTGCTCGCCTATGCGTTTGTGCGCGTCGAGCGGCCGGGCGAGCCAGCGAGAGCGCCCTGAGCCTGCGCTGCCGCCGGCGCTCGCCCGCCTGCTGTTTTTAAGGCACTTAAGGCATCTTTGAACTGTGCCCGGGGATTAACATATCTCATTCATTTTGGAAGCACCCGGGAGAAATGTTGTCATGGCGACAGACGATTCGCCGCGGCTACCTTTTATTCCGTCGTCTTTCTCCCTCTCTCTCTCCCTCTCTCTCTCCCTCTCTCTCTCTCTCACACACACACACACAACACACACTCTCTCTCTCTTCATCTGCGTGCTTTGCCCGCACAGAGCGTGCGTCCTCTTACAGGAACAAGCAAAGTGCGGAGCCAACATTTCTCCTCTCTCTCTCTGTATCTCGCTCAAGCTTGCGTGTTTGAAAACTGCGAGATTAAGTTCCGGCGCGCGCGCGCGCGAGGGCCGGTGAAGGTGGGGCTCGGTGGCCCGCGATAAACGAACCAAGTACCGGAAATATGATTAATCGCGATGCATAAATTATCGAGGCTGTGCGAGTGGTTCGTTAAAAAACCTTGCGGCTCTTTCACGTGCTCTTGTCAATAAAAGCTGCGCTGTGTGATTATCACCAGCGAGTGTAGCGCGCACTGGCTGTTGTTACGTTGTAAAAGCGAGCACCACCCCCTTCTCACGCTCCCCCCCCCCTCCGCTGCATTTATGCTGATCGCTCCCATACTTATTTTAGTTAACTGGTCTTAATCGGCATTTTATTTGCACTTAGAACAGTTGGCGAGGGCTCACTAGGAGAAGTCCACTTCCCACTTTCTAGAGGTCGTTAGTGGTGGAATATTATCGCAGTGCAGGGTTATCGCATTAAACGTGTGCAACGTAGTGGAAATATATCAAACTGTGATTAGGTGATCAAGATGTGTCAAGTTGCCTTGGGCCGTTGGTTCTATTAGAGTGGGAGTAGCTTTATAACGAGTCATTCGGGGACTCACTCCTTCACGCTTTCAGCGCTATAATACCAGATTGCTAATACTACCTTGCCAATAGCATGAGAATAATAACAATATGTGTTTCCAGCCTTTAACGAAATTAACGCACCCTGTTCGATTTACTGATAAATCACGAGATATACGATCAACAAGAATCGTATAGGTTACGTATTTCGAACACACACTTCACGTAGTATTTGCCGCAGCGGTTGGTTCAGAAGAACCGTTTAAGAGAAAAATTACGTCAATACATTACATGGCATTGTTCTTTCTATTTACAAAATCTCGAAGTGCTGTACATGACGTAAGCATGACATTTCTTTCAATTTTATGTGTATGGTACCACTAGGCCCGTCACCTGACATGCAGAGCCGACTCCTGTAAAGCGTGTTGCGCCTTTATTGAAGGTATATCAAGGCAGAGCCAACGACCAGGCTGAAAGAAGAAAAGGCCTTGATTGCACAGGAAAATGGGGCTTCTGAAGAACGTCCAGAGCTAAAGGAGAATTGTATAACGACAGCATAAGAAACCCTTCTCCGCTCCCGCCTACAACCACAAGCGCACGCACAAGCGCGCGCACACACACACAAAGACGCATGCACACACGCACGCACACACGCACGCAAAGTGCTTTCGTTATATCGTGTGCTTTTTTTTACTATCAAGCACTAACAACTGGTCCGAATGACTTGTTTAGTGACACACGTTTTCATATAAAACTACACGCACAACAATTTCACCAAAGCACCTTTACCGCTCTTCCACTAGAGTTCTGATTGTTTCCTTACCCTTCTTTCGGCACGCATTCATCACGCTTTCAATTTGTTATAATGTTTCTCTTCGTGCCGCTGCTCCGTTTTCTTAATCCATCCGCGCGCGCGCGGCGATTGTTTCGTTTCCGTTGAGAATGAGGCGGCGGAAAGACAAAAAGAATCGTTCAACGAAATCCTGCTCCCTTCACTGGTATCCTTTCTTTATGCCTTTTTCTGATCCGCAAATGTCGAGGAAAAAGAGATTAACAAATTCCGCTTCCCGCCGGCACTGCCCGCTTTATCTGTCTCCGCATTTGTTCTCTTTCTTCTTTCTTTCTCACTTTTTCCTTTCTTTTCTTTCGCTTCTCGCGTGCGCCTCACCGCTCGCAACGTTTCCCGAGAGTTAGAACAGCAACTCGCGCGAAAGAGCAAGAGGAAGAGGAGAAAGAGAAGGAGGAGGAAAAGGCGCAAAAGGGGGCGGGGGGGGGGGGTGGAGTCTGGTTAAGAGCAAATAATTTTCAGCCTCTTGAAACGCGGTCGCGTTTGTTTCTGCAATCTTTTCTCTCTTTCTTTCCGACAAATTTTGGAATCCTCCTCTCCTGGCTCCTTCTACAACTTCATTTCCTTTCATCTCTTCGTTCTCGCTGTCTTTCCCAGGCCAGCTTTACCCGCCGACGCGACGGAAGACGACGCGCTGCAGTGAGAGAAATTAACATCGAGGAAAACGTCTGCGGTGTATTCGGGACAGACAGCTGCTACAAAGAAACGATGATTAACGAATGTTGCACCCGAAAGATTTGGTTCTCTTTGTTCCTTGTTCTTCTCCCTTCCTTGCAATCTGCTACTTCTCTTTCTATTTCTTTGTTGAAGCTTTTCGTTCTGTTTGATTCGTTCTCCCCGCGCCGTACTGCTCGCTTTTTGCGCTGGAGCTGCGTTTATCTCGAGCATGCGTAGTACCTTTCTTTTTTTTCTTCCTCCTTCCTACGCGTCTTGCTGCGGTGCCGTCGCGGCTTGCAGCAGCACCGGAACTACCCGCGCCGGCGAGCCACGATTCATCCTCTCGCGCAGTGTGCACGCGTTGCCGCTGTGCGGAGTTCTCACAGCCTCGTTCCTTCTTACTCCTGTTCTCTCCCACACGTTCGGGTCGGGTACGCGTGTAAAAGAGGGAGAGGGGGGAAGCACGCTGGCTCCTGCGCAAACAAGAGCACTTAAGTGCGCGGATTTTCGTCGCCGACAAAAGGTTTATGCTTAATTCCGAATTCAATCTTATTCCCTTCCTCCTTATCCTCCCCCTTCCACACACACCTCCTCCTCCTCCTCCTCATCCTCCTCCTCCTCCTCCTGCTCCTCCTCCGTCTTACTCATCTCGCGCCGTCCGTCGGTCCCGCTGTACGGTTGCGCTGAGTGCTTGTTGTTTCTTTTGTTCTTGCTTCGCTCGCAGCGGCTCGCTCGCTTGCGACTCCCGATTCGAGCGTTCTTTGCCTCTCGTGAGTGCGCGAAACGCAACGTTCGTGTGTTTCTGTGGATGTGAACGCAACGCGTTGCGACTATACGCGCCGTCGTCAGCGGGCGCGCGACTGAAGCGACAAAGCGAAACCATTGCGTCGGTCCGTGCTTCTTGGTGGTGAAGCATAGTAGGAGAAAGGGCTTGAGCGAGACGAGGCGGAGAGGGGGGCGTGGAGGGGGGAAGGAATGCGGAGGCGGCTTCGACCGTGCAAGCTCGGTGACCAGCCTGCTGCCGGCACGCTCTTCAGCAAAAGATCGCTTGCCTGTATAATTAATTAGGGGATTTTACGCGCTAGCTCCGTCAAGCGATTTCGCGCAACGGCGCGAATGCGCTGACTACTGCGTGATTGCGTACTTCTCTCTTCGTTATTCTTTTTTTTTTTCGCGAACGCGTTGGCTCATTGAGGCGGTGTTCTGTGACAGCTGTACTTACGATATGCGACGGGAAAAAGCGTTGCGTTCGGCGCCGTCGCGCAAATTGTGTGCGCTGCAAGACGACTAGTAAGTTTTTATTCACCGAAACGCTGAGCATGTGCACTTCGCGCTCGCGCGACTGTTGCATGGAGCACAAAAAAAAAGAAAGAAAGGAGTACGAGGGGCGGGTCTTCCGTCAAGCCTTCTTCGTAGCTTTTCCCGCGACGATCCCCTTTCGTGCCTGACTGGGCAGCAGCTGCGTCGTATATATTACACAGATTTGCCCGTGCGCCGAGCACGGGAAAATGACGCCTTAATAAAGATCTCGTTGCGCTCTGCTTTGTCGTTCTATTGTGATGAAGCCGTCTGCGAAGCGCGAGCGTTTCGATTGCAGGAATTCAGTTTTGGCGTACTGTACCTTGTAAATTTCTTTTTTTTTCATTTGTTTGTTTGTTTGTTTGTTCTGCTTAGTTCTGCTTTGTTTGTTTGTTTCTTTGTTTGCTTGCTTGTCTGTTTTTCTGCTTTCTTTGTTTTTACCTGGATAGCTGTATGCTCTGTTCCCTCTAGCTCACTCGTTTGCTGAAAGTTTCGCCGTTAAAAAGGACGCTGAACTTGTCTGACATCCGTTATTCCAATTCGCTTTTTGTTGTGAACAGTCAAGCCATTCTGCTTGAGGAATGTCACGCGTCTTAAACAGTCAGTTTGTGCATTCACTGATGGGTGGAACCAATACCATAGGGCTCTGGGTGGATTGGAAGCGGTATAAGTTTTCCCAGCAACGAAAGCTTCCAGCTGAGGATGCCTCGAAAAACTGTATACCCTATTTGGCTTCGCTGGGACGAGCTCAGAAATGATTAGTAACAGCGCAGACATCTCGATGGGTGCAGTTATCAGATAACTGCGCAATGCGTGTCGTCGTGCGGTTCGCGCAACTTGTGAAAGAGGAGTGCAATCGCTTCACATTTACAAACGACTCACCAAAGAACAGTCGACCTACTATTTTTCCTGTTCCTTCTCCCATGCGCTATTGATACACTCGGGTACAACATCTACCAGCCAGCCCCATGTCAACACATTTTTTTTAAAAACCTTGTTCTTTTTCTTGTACTTTTCATGTACCTTCCCCCCCCCCCCCCCCCCCGCTTTTTTTCTTTATCTGCTGCTTTCGGCTTTCACGTTCTCGTTTCAAGCAAGGGGGATCATTTGTCTTTCTTTTTGTTTGTGCGTGGTGGTAACAGCAAAACATAATTTGACCCAGTAGAGAGGTGCGTTGAACGAAAGCAATACGCACATCGTTAAGCGGTCCTACGCGTTACCGTTTATGTTGTGATTGCTACTATTGTGTTTGTGTACGGTAACACGACGCTGTCTAGATATTGTGTGATCGAAAGCAAAATGTTGGTATTCTACGTATGTCAAAACTATGCCTTTCTGTGAGCATGTAAAGCTGTGTATCCCGTATTCTGTATCTATGAAACGTCGCTTCTTATTTGATTGTTGCTGGTTTCATGAAAAGACTCTTGTAGTATGACCTTCCTGAGAAATGGAAGAATTTACCTAGTCCTTTTTTTTCTCGTGTGCTTTTTTTTTATGTTTTCCGTTGCGGTGTTTCCAAGGCACGCCGATTAGACCTTTCTTCGAAAGTTCTCGCCCAACAGATCGTGTCACCGGATCTGATTACGTGTTGTGAATTGGGTTTATATCATGCACTTGCATTGCCATTACATCGGACACAATAAGGAACGCCAGGAGCTGTCGTCCTCTTTGCCCAAACATTTCAACTGAAATAATTTTCACTTATGCCCTACCACGCACACGGCTTTATGGTAATTCTACGGTCGTATTCTGGATCGATCGTTCTATAGAACTTTTTTTTTTCACTTTTTCGTGAAGTCTTGTCTAAAGTGAGGTCACACTGAAGCAGCGGGCATACTGTCAATCCACTGGACAAATACATGACCGGGGACTGACGCTGTTGGAGGGTATGCCGTTTTTTTCATCGCACCCACTTCGGCTGACTTATGCGACTAACACGTAGTGATAGAAATCTTGCAGAAACTGATCGATCCAGAATACCGTTCAACGTTCATACCTGCAGTGGTCCGGTAACTTCATAGAGGGGTATACTAAGGAAGCACAGTAAATCAGTATTGGCTGGCAAACTATTCTTTCAATACTTTATTTTCGCTAATATTGGGGCAGGGTGGTTGGTTTCCAGAAGAGAAAATGTTTCTATTTCTGGAACTTCGCACCGAAAACTTAGTGTCGGTACGTCACTGTGATGTCAGAGACTTTAAAGTATTTTATCATATCTTTGGCCGTTGTGGCGCTGGGAAAGTTCCCGCAGCTTGCAAATTTCTATCTATGACTCCTCTAGAGACAAAATTCGGGCCTATCTTACCGATGAAAATTGGCCAAATATAGTTCGCCTTGGGCTACGTGCATACACCCTTTCATTCTTAAACTGTCACAAACTTTTCTGTTCACTCTCTCTCTTTAGGCATTCGTGGATGCCATGAAATCCATGAGTACGAGCAAATACTTTGAAATCCGTGACGCCACATTGACGTGCCAGCGACGGTGTTTCGACGCGAACTTAAAAAAAGAAAATGAAACTTTGGCCTTCATACTTTTTTCTCTGATAATCAACTTGTTACCGCGAAATTAAAACAAAGGAACTATGTTTTGAAAGAATAATTTATCAGTCCAGACTGTGTGTCGCTTTAGGCTGCACATCTCCACACAAGTGGCGAGGTTCGTTTAACTGAACCAAAGCTTGATCAGTGTTCTGACTGAACAGTATAGGATGCACTGTGTAACCATCTGGTACGTGAACGCTGCGCTCTCGTGTCATCACGCGCTGTTGTCGACGCGAGCGCCCGCGTAACTTTCTTTATTTTCCGTCCCTCTGTGCTTTCTCTATGCCTGTCCCTGTCTCTCACGCTGAACCTTTTTCCTACTGGGCCGGTGCCCGTTCTGTCGTCTCCGGCGGACGGTGACGCGGCGTCGGTTCTTCCTTCTGCTGCGGGAGGCCTCGCCCGACTCCTCTTTCCCCTCCGTTGCGTTCATCATTTTTGTGATTGGTGCAATTGTTCACCGTGCGAATTGCATAGTCACAAAAGTGATGGGTGCGGCGGAGGAGAGCCACCGCAAGCGCCTACTCTCTGCGCCTCCTTCTTCTACTTCTTCTTCTGCTTCTACGGCCTGGCTGCAACACACTACGTGTGGAAGACGGAGCCCGCGTGTTTCTTGCTTTCTTGTTATTTCCTCCACTCAATTGTGTGCCCTGCTTTCGAACCTGTTGTAAGCCCTCCCTTCACTTTCGTGCACCGTTTCCTTCTTCCTGTTACCTATCTTTTCGTATCATTTCTTTATATCTTTCTCACCTGTTCTCAATCACCTTTATTTCTCTCTCTCTCTCTCTCTCTCTCTATATATATATATATATATATATATATATATATAATATGAGTCTCTCATTCTGTTGTTTTCTCCTTTACCATATCATGGCATTCCCTTTCTGAGGTATGCCACTTTGCGCTCCCCAAGTGTGTACGGTTTGTTGGTTCCTTGAAGACCGACATCAGCTTGGAAAGTTTGTGATGAAACTGTCGAGTGCAACCTGTAATACCCAATGCATATGTTATCTTTGCCTCCAGTCTCCGAAAATGTGAATCAATTTCTTGGTGTACATGTGAACTATGTGTAGAATATGTAACTTGAGAGCACGGTGCTGATATCTAGTATCTAGATGTGCCATCTGGCTTAGTACATCTCACTTTGCAACGTACGTACGCATAAACGCGTAAGTGTGCTTCTATGTTTTTTAGAGGGTAATCAGGAGTGCTAGCGTAGCTCTTTTATACGTAATCACCAGAAGAGACAGGAAATGAGAACGCGAAAGAAAAAAACCGTTACAGCACTACCCTGCCTCTGTTAATCTTTCGCTTTGTTTTTGTAGCTTTATGCTAAAGACATGTTTCAGACCTTTACGAAAGTGACGGCTGGGAAAAGAACAGAGTAATGCTGGCACCCGTTCTCAACGTGGCTGGTGTTGTCGTTAAGAGGGTTGTGATTTTTTTTTAAATCTTTTACTGTGAGTGCTCTATGAAGATAACGAAGGGGACTAACAGCCTCACATATCTGTATGGCTCTATGTTGTGCCCTGTATAGTAATTTATTATCCGGCTACTCGGCTGTGACGTTAGGCGGGATGATTTATTCACGCGTGCCTGAACTGGTGCACTGCAACTGATTGTATTAAATTGTCGCGTCATTTCCCTCTTTGCAGGTGCTACCGCTTGGCTTGACTGTGTGTATGTCTTAACATTCAGATCTCTTAACTGTGTGCTGGGAGCTACTTAACTGTATGAAGTGTCCTATGTTGTCCAATGTATGTTATCTAGCGTTTCGTGACGGGAAACAAGATGTGCGTGATTTTCCCGTGCACATACATGAATCGGAGCTTCTATGTTACTTTAGGGTGCGAGAATGTGACCCCTACAGCTTGCGCATAACTTCTTTACGAGATACCATTCATCATCAGAAGCTCGCTCCATATTGTGGGAAAGGGTCGAGAAATTGCAACCTGCTGCGCCTAATTCATTTACATGCTAAGTTGCAGGTATTCAACACACCATGGAAGTTCCACCATGTTCATTGTAGGACAATTCGATGCATCTCGGTGGTAAAAAAATTATAGCGCAGCTGGACAAATAGAATATATCTTTTAATACTGTCGATATGTACAAACTTTCCCTTCAGTAATCGTGTTTTTTTTATACAATGGGCCTTATGTCTTGTGTGTCTTGTGTATCTCGATATTCCCCTGAAAAGAGTACTTGATACCTATTTTCGAAGATTTAGGCACACTACCACGTGTCGCTCGCACGCTAAAACGCTCACACTCTGCGAATGCGCAGGTTGCTAGACGTTTATACAGTATTTTAATTCGATACTAAAGTTGTTCTCCCAAGGGTGAACCTAGAGTCGTAGATATTATCGTGACATCACAGCACTGAGCTTTTCATCTCGCTCCCGAATGGCACCTGCGGCGATAGCGAGACTGGATCGAGCCAACGTATCATGACGTCATGAGAAATCCACCAAGTGGGAACCGAAACCGCAACAGCTCCCGCATTCACACAAACACACACAAAAAAAACGGGGAGGCCTTACGCTAGATTTCTCCTTAAGGAGCAAATACCGGGCCACTCCTGATGCGGGACCTAGATTCCTCCGTAAGGAACAAATACCGGGCCACTCCCGATGCGGGACAAATCATTACTGAAGGCTACTGGTGGTTGCGTAAGAGCAGTTTCGAACAAATAGCTTTGTAAATTCGCCTTCTGGTTAGTAGAAGGAAGCATTATAGTAACTAACTTTAGACGCTCCGACGACTGTCAATATTTTTTTTTTAGGCTTTAGAGTACTCGTGTGTTCATTAGGCGCGAGAAAATGACAAGTTGAAAATGTCGTGTCAATACTTCTTCAATACTTCGTCAGCCACATTGCTATGGCAGTTAGCGCCCGCATCCCATCTGTTTCTAGTGTTTTGTCTAGCTGCGCTATACTTCAGTACTGATGTTAGACTCCATCTCGTTCCTCAAAACTCCACTCGAAAGTGCGTGTTTACACGGTGACAGTACTGGTGCAGCGACAATATATTCCTGTGGGTGTTGCTCAATGCAGGAAGGTGAACAAGTCGTATCGTGGACGCTCGTGCCCCATTGTCGTTCACTGCAGGTAAGAACTCGCATGCTGCACGCAACTAATTGCATTGACCGCGGAGTTCACGACGGGAGAGACAATGCGAAAATGTCATATTCGCGCTTTCCACGTTACGAGGCATTCCATGCGTTTTCTTCTCTTTTTTTACCGCGACAGCAGTTAAAAGCTTTGAACTGGGTTTTCTGTATCCACACACCTCTTACGTTACGCTGATGATGATGGCCATCCTCGTCATCGGAAGAATACCTTGTCCACGCCACAAAGATTTGAAATGATAAATATACGGCAATGCGCATTTAGGAAACTTGGGCGAACTAATCCCTGCGCTGCTGTTCTACTCGCTATTACGTAGAGTTACGTTAGCAAACCGAAGGGGGTCTGTGTCTCCCTGATGTTTCTTTTTCTATATGATTTCCTTTCTGTTTGCTTGCATTCACCTGCATAACAGCATGTACCAACTCTTGCAACAAGACACTCTTATGAACTTGTTCTACACCAGTTCTAACCAGCCGTGGTTGCTCAGTGGCTATGGTGTTAGGCTGCTGAGCACGAGGTCGCGGGATCAAATCCCGGCCACGGCGGCCTCATTTCGATGGGGGCGAAAACACCCGTGTACATAGATTTAGGTGCACGTTAAAGAACCCCAGGTGGTCAAAATTTTCGGGATCATCCACTACCGCGTGCCTCACAATCAGGAAGTGGTTTTGGCTCGTAAAGCCCCATAATTTAATTTTTTACACCAGTTCTACCGCCTTCATTCTACTCGAGTTGTTTAGAACTTCGCACAACTCCTCCTCAGGCAATCAAGCATTTCCTCTCAAATAGAAGCTTTAAAAGAAACCCCTTTGTGGGGTATGTAATCCCTAACGGCATTCAGGCCTTTGTCGCACTTCTCGACAAGCATCATACATCCCCTTCGTCCCAGTCACATTGCTGCGTCGACGTCTCACACTGTGCATCCTCGTGATTTGGCGTTTGCATTGCGGCATAGCTTGTGAACGGTGTAATGCATAAGCATGAAACGTTGCACGAGGTTACTCTTTGCACAGGTTGAAAACAATATAACAATTACACGCATCGCATTTAGATGCGCGTAATTTCCTTGACCGCTTCGCGCGAGTGCCGTTCCACATAGATTTCAACAAATGCGTTGGATCTGCTGAATTTTTATACTTATTTTCTTCACTTGCAGTGACGGCATCGGAAGAACGGGGACCTACTGCCTGATCGACATGGTCCTGAACCGAATGGCCAAAGGTAAGAAATATTTTTTTTCCCAGTGGACTTATTGTTGCGGGCACCTCTCGTGGATGCACATTTTGACGCGATTTGTCTTGCCAACAGGAGCAAAGGAAATCGACATCGCAGCCACTCTGGAGCACATGCGTGACCAACGAGCCGGTATGGTAAAAACCAAGGTAAGTTGCATCTTTTTTTTTTCTTTTTTGTGGTGCATTTGACAAACAAACAAGTCCACACAATGTTAAAGCAATAATTTCAAACTTGAGAACCTTACACCTCCAGAGCGCATTAGTGTTGTCGAAAAATGTCAAGAACAAGGTGTTGTATAAGAAATACAGAATTTCTTTTCTACTTTTCTTTTAGCATTGTTTTTATCATGTTAAACAAAAGGTCGGGAAGCCAGACCTGAAGCAGTGCCTTCCTGGTGTTTCTTCCGCCTCCTGTCATTCGCAAGTGTAATTAAACTTTCCTTACATGCGCATCAAGTGTACAGTCGCCTTCACAATTAACCAGAACATTGCTTAAGCGTAATTTTGCCTCTCCATTGGAGGGTGCTGGAGAATTATGGCTAGGTGCCCTGAATGTGCTATAGCTTAATTTGTCCTACTTCCAATGTGTCCTACTTCCAAAGCACTCGATGTTTGCTCATTACAGCACGCATTGGTTAAAGTTATGCTTTCATCGTTGTTCGGGCTAAGTCTGATGGCATGCGTTCGCATAGGACGCGAAGCAGCAGCAATAACCTGCTAATTAAGAAGACGTTGGTGACAGTATTATGGCAAGCAAAATTTATAATCCTGAGAAATCGGAGCTCTGTACAAATGGTGACAGTTGCCACTTTTGTTGGTCCTTAAGTGCATGTCGCGCTCTAAGCGTTGACGGCGTGTCTGGCAACCTGTACTGCGAGTCATGTTCTGAAATTCGAAATTCACGGTTAAGTTATCGCACATAGCCGCGTACAGCCACAAAATGTAAAGCTTTTGTGAACCGACAATGCAGAGTCCATGTTTGAATTCCTGGAAGGGAAGCTCTTGGCTGAGAGGTGGGCTCAACCTGACCTGTATCATTTCCAAATGATGAAGCTTTGACGCAGTGCTGACGCCAGCGTCAGCAACTACGCAACTTTGACGTCGTGTTGAAAAGAATAAAATGCGAAAGGAGTCGTTACAAAACATCGCCCATTTTTGGTTTTTGCCTCTCACACATAAAATTATGTTTTGTTCTTTTTCTGTTTCATTTTTACGTACCAATGCGACTCGACTCTTGATGTTTTGCGCTCAATTACTGCTGTAGGCAGCAGCTTGCGCTTCCTCGAATTACAATGCACGAAGAAAAATCGGTTTGTTTCGTAAAGGGATGCCCGAATGAAGGGCTCACCAACGCCTTTTCCCATCGTCTGGCACTTTGCGCAAGCTGCAGAGAATATGGAAAAGCTGAAATTTTAATAAAGGCCTTGCTAGAAGCAGCGATTGCGGCCTCTTACAAAGCTGTGGTAGAAGCCATAGATATAGCGATGGTCAAACACAGCGTCGGTTTCTTGGAAATCCGTTGACCGAGCTGGCGCCGCAGATCCCCGCTGAGCGCGCATCTCTCCTCCTCACGTGATAACGCTTCTGCAAATGGCGAGTTCATCCGAAAGCGCGCGATTTCCTTCTCTCACTACTATTTGGCGCTCAGCCAGTGAACTCTCACTTTGTTTCCTTCACACTCTTCCCTTCCCTAACCACGTTCCTCACACACCTTCCGACTCCTGCATCATTTTCCCTCTCACGCTCCATTCACAAGCCACTCACTGCTTTTCACTTAACGCACTCTCTCACCCCTTTCACCACATTCTCTATCACACTTAACGCTTGGCACTACACCCTCTCCAGCTATAGACCCTTTTCACTGCGATCCCGTGGGCGCCGCCATGTTCGATCACGTGTTGAGCGTCCGTTACTTGCCTTAGCTTCCTCCGCTGCCTCTGTATTTATAATGAACGCACATGACGCCCGAATGAGGCTCAGCAAACCTTTGTTTCGGCAGATATCGTAGACGGTTACTGTGTGGACTGCACGAAGCTTTGGCCACAGCATCATAGGACTTGTCGAAAGCGCTTTTGCAGCTCATTTCACCTTGTCCAATGGCGATAGCAGCGTGTAGGATGATTGTACTCGAAGGGGGACTCGAAATGTATTCCAAGCTGTCCAAACTCTCCGCTTCTCGACTAAATCAGGATCAGTGTATTTTGTTCTTCGTTCTTTATTTCCCAATTAATTTAAAGCAGCAGCTTGTAATGTTTCTGACTCAGTAATGTTCTTCCGTGTGGTCACTATCTGTAGAATAATCAATTGCTCATCTAGTTGGCCTGATTGCTGATTGCTGAGTTTTGTTGCGCAAGTTTTTCTCGTCAACAAGGTCACTATCTGATTGTTTATTTCCTGCCTGATCGATCGTGGATGTGCTCAGTTCTTGCCGCGCACAAGGCACGGTAGTTAAATGTTCTGTACTTTGTTGTAGCTTGTAGCAAAGACGTATTATCGGTGTAGTCGCTCGCTCACTCTGTGGGCTGTCACAAAGCATTCATCTTCGAAATATCTGCGCTGTCGGTGTAGTCGCCGTCACCTATGCTTAGGCGCGTTGATTTAAGAGCGCGCTCTTTCACTTATTCTCGATACGTGCGCGATGCCGTAGGCATAAGCTCGGGTGTGACTTGGGGTGGATGTGTGTAGATGAAACTTACTGTGCCAGGAAGCGGCGCTGTTCCCTTTGTCACTGTGTAACGAGTTGTCTTGCCGACGTTCTAGCGTTGACGTTCTTGCTTTTGAGGTTAGCGATACAGCGCGGCCAGATGGGAGAATATTTTTATCCTCGAGGAAAAACGCGCGTCGCGAAAAGTCGGCAACACAGGCAGTCCTTGTGTATAGCGGCGGTCTGTGAGCTTGGCCACACAGATTAATTACATTCTTTCATACTGCATTCACTATTTTTGCAGTCAACTAATGCACATGTCTTCCCTCTGCCGTTCCACATTTTTGCAGTGATGATGAGGCACACTCAAGCAGAGAAGTGGTAATGACATCGCATTCGCATGTTTTCGGTCTATTCTATCTATTCGCCATCTTGTTCCTCTCTACTCCACGAGAACGGTCTGTATGGTCAGAACCGCTACTGACCATGCGCGTTGGAAGAACGTGTGTTGAAATATTGAACTGTTGCAAAGTAGCTAACGGTTAGAAACTAAATAATACGCAAGTCCGGCATAATGCACCTAAAGTACGAACTCCCTTTAAAACGAAGCTTTTCTTTTTTGAAAACGCTCCCGGATTTTCCTGACCGTGTCTGCTGCTGCTTTTCTGAGGAATGGCTCATTAAAAGAAATTAATTACGCGCGCGCTTGTGGGATCAAACCTCAGTCATCCATCGCAGCAAACCTTGATGCTCTAACCACTAGGCCATAATCGCATATTTCCAATGCTGCTACAAGCCACTGCTTCTTCGAACACGCCTTTCACTTTCGTCCTACGACCGATTCCTCTGAAAGACGGATCAACCGTTCTTTTTTCTTTTTTTTTTACTTGTTACTGCAGGCCCAGTTCGAATTCGTCCTGATGGCCATAGCCGAAGAAGTGCACGCCATCTTGAAGGCGCTCTCACACTGAGACGCCTGTCCCCACCCCGGCACGCACGAGGACCGGCACCAGCGGATTCCGCACCAGTCCCAGACGATCACCTCACTCGTTGCAAGCCTGGTGACGTGCCTCCCCTCTTCGACTGAAGGACGAATGTCGACGCGCTGATTTGATAGGCGTGTCTTTGTCTGCTTCCTTGTACTTCTGCTCTGTTCGTGATCTCTAGGTTTCAAGAGACGGCGCTGCAGCGACGTGATATCTTGTATTTCTCTTTGTCGTACGCTGGTCCGCACTCTGCGTTCGCAGAGTACGGTGCAGTGTGATGCGGCTGTCATTTACGTCGCCTGCTCTTTTGATGCCTTTTCCATTTTGTACTGCTTTACTAGCGTGGACGAGGCTTCACCACCGCTTCAGAGCTAACGACGAAATATTCCCAGGTGTTTAAGATACCTGGTAACTTGTAGAAAATATGGGTCATCTGCAAGTAAATTTAGCAAATTTCAAATCATCGCAACTTGCGTTGTCGCGCTACGCCCACTGTCGTCGTGAAAGAAATAGCAGTGGCTCACAGAAGGGCCATTTAACGAAGTCTGCATATGATGTCGCTTCCAAATGCGCGTGTACTTATGACGCTCCAAAGTATTTGAATGCGAAAAACCGTTTAAAGGCTTTGTCCACAATGTGGCCTGCTTCTATGCCTTGTTTGATCAATTATTAATTTGAAACATAATTTGCGCGCAGTCATGAACCCACAATTTCGTTTCTGACGCCTCTATTCACGCTGGGCACGCCAAAGAGCTCTCTAAACTCTGGGCCACTTGCCTAACTACTGCGGCGGCGGAAATGACTTGGTTGACGCCGCAGTACTGGGCAAATATCATATTTGTTCGTTGTCTTGTTTCTTCCCTCCCTCGCTATTAACTTTCTAAAGTTAAACTTGGTGCTCGGGGCACAAATTCATCTCTTTGCACGAGTAGTTTTTCTCTGTTTCTGCTGCTATATCTTTCTCACTTTCGAAAGCACGTTGTATTGCCAGAAAGCTTTCATTTACGCCCACCTATATCCTCGCGTTGAGAGGCAGACAAAGTTGAGAGGCAGACAAAGTTGTACGAACGTTGCGAGAACGTAAAATAGACGAAACGTGACACCGCACACGCTACGGCCCGACAGACAGGCAGGTTGGTCGGTGCTCACCGTTGTAGGTGGTGTTCAAACCCCACGCCCAAAACGGTGGATTAAAATAGAGAATCTTAAACGTCGTGCTTTCGCAGGCCGCATTCGGTGGAAGATATTGCCAGAGCGAGAAACACGCCACATGCGTTGGTTTTTCTGAACACCACTTATTCGAGAAAGCCTCCGAGACTCGTGAACGAGTGTGTGCACGGATGGCGTCGAATCGGGAGAAGCCAGCCGGCGCCGCGCGTTTCAGCCGCCAACTTCGCGTCTCCTTTGTCCTCCTGAATTTGTTTTCTTTCTTCTCCACAGCAGACGTCCGCATTTGAACAATCGCGACATGTGTGTGTGTGTGTGTGTGTGTGTGTGTAAATCTCAAGACGGGAACCTGAGGCATTCGCTCGGGGAACGCCCGCCGTGTCAGCCGATGTTGTACTGTGAGCGCCTTCACGCACATGCATATTTCGCCGTCGCTGCGATTCTCCTGCGTATGCAGTCCACCTGTGTTCAACTTTCCGAAGGAGTCGACCAAGCGTTTATTGGTGTGTAACGTACTTACCCAAAGCCAGGTCCCCCTAGCACAACTCCCCACCCCCAGCCGTTTGTTTTCCCGCTCTCTTGATCTCGCACTTTCCCCCCGTTCCACTACTAGCCAAATTTACGTAGCTTTGAGAACTGGACATATTTGTACTCGTATTGCGCAGCAACCGACCAACAAGAAAAACAAAAAATACAAAAAAAACATGAATGCTGTAAACACGTGTGTCTGTAGTGTGTATACTTAGTGTTGCGTGTACAAACCCAGCTCTCTCGGAGCGTTTCCAGGAGTCGTTGTATATGTCTCATGATTACTAAGTATTCAATTTCCCATGCTTGAAGGAAAGAAAAAAAAAGAAAGAAACAGTTGGACGCTGACATAAATGTACGTAACGCATATATTTGCTGATGTACAAACTATTTTGGAGCACCCTAGTGAAAAAGAAAAAAAAAGGACTATTTTTGGCCCCCTCCGGGGCGCTTGTCGGGTGTGGATATGCGTCATGCCTCTGTTAGTGCTGCTGTGTGCGCGTGAGTGTTTCTGTTAAAAAAATAGAAAACACAAAATGTGTTTTTACTCCCAAAGTCTCGTGCGGAGTTTGACGCTGCACGCGGGGAGCAAGGTGAACATGTGATGCAGAGTTTTATCGAGCGTTGTCATTCTGGAACGTAGCTTGTAGGAATACTTGCGGGGTTACATAGAGAGAGAAATCTAAGCTATCTTGACTGTTGAGACGTTTCTGAGAGATTTCAAACGAAGGATAGTGATTCAGGCACGTGAGGACGCATAAAAGAAGGCATTCTAACAATGCCTGTAAGAATCCGACCAGGCAGAGCCAATGAAGTTACTACTGTCCAAATAATGCAGCGGAAGAACACTGTGCATTAATATCAAAAATGACGTAAACAGAAGAACATGGAAGACAAAAGGCATTGTAGTCACTTTAGTATCTTGCCAGGTTTTTCCAGCTGATGGTTAGCTTAAAAATGTAAGCAACATGGACAGCTCTTTGTCTTTGAAAGGCGCCCTCAGTGACGATAATCGCTAAAGAATAATTTAATCGTAATCGCAGGCTATCGCTGCAAGTGAAGAACTCTCGTGAGAACATCCGCTTCAATCGAATGGAGATTTTGTCTTGTTGGTATGCATAACGTTATGCACAAATGTCAAATTTATAAGCTCTGCTTAACCGAAGAAAACGCATTGCAAGTTTGCCACTGGGCGTTCGAGACGTCTTCCCTCGGATACGAAAGCGGGTTAACGTTTGCTTCGCTTGTTTAGTTGTTGAATGCACTTCTTAAGCACATCACCTGAATGTCACATAAAGCAGTTTATATTTACCTCGAGAGAACTATACTCACGAAGCGGGCAGCGAGCCGAAGTCGGACATCTTTTTGTTTCCTAAGTGTACTAGCGCACCATTAACGAACAAAGTTTGCTTCGTTGCAGCTGAATTTGCATACTTTCAACATCTCGCAGCATATCAGCAGACAGGAAGCTTCCCGTCACAAATTGTCTCGACAAAAATTTTTCTTTTCGTGCGACAGCACTGCATTGTCGTCTACCTAATGAAGGAAATGCACATTTTTTTCGTCCTGAAGAAGAACGGCAAATGAACAGCTGAACGAGGTCTGGGCAAGTGCCAACGTCTTATCAAACAGCGCAGTTACCGGTGAGCTGTCGACAGGTTAGCCAACACTGTAGTTCGAAGCGTTTCCTCAGTCTTTGCTCCCTGCCGTCAATGAATAAAACGGCAACCCACTTGAGGCTATGGTAAAACGAAAAAAAGAAAGAACGGAACTAGACGCCGACATCACGTCGACATCGTGCAACCTTAATCGGACAAGTCGGTCCATGTACTCGCGCTCGTTTCTATGCATACGGCCACGGTCACTCTTGACGTCATAGCTCGTGCAGCTACGTAATGCAACACTACCATGCTGTCATAGCAGGGCCGTGTCAGCCAAGTACGTCCGTTTCGAAAACGAGTGGCTGCGCTTGCTTCGGCGATGGTGCGAAGCCGCCAACCCGAGGAGACTTCCCTCACATAATCGGGTGCGTCAAGTCTGACGGTTGCCGTAGGCATGATCTATCACTCTTAATCGGGCCCGATATAATCAAAACGAAACTCTTCTGTTCGCGCAGTAGAGAGTGAATTTTAAGAACAAGAAAAAAAATGAAGAAAACGAAACTGTGTGCAATGATGAATCCGACACTTGTTCCATCGTAGCACTGTCGAAACGTCCTCACCCCATAGACCCTCCCACATATTACCCTTCAATAAAAGCTAACCTCATAAGCTTTGCGTGTCTTTCTCAATTTCTCTTTTTTTTCTTTTTTTTATCCCTCAGGCGAGGAATGTCTTGGCCTCGCCAAGGAATGTCATGAATGATGAGTGGAATGTCATCGGGAAAACGGCGCGTCAGAATTCAGTTACGTGGTTGCGGGCGTCGGCTTCGTATGACTGCGCACTGATCCTCCTGGTGGCCGCATTGCGTATTGCAAGCGGTCGTGCCCAAGCGACGTCGACTGCAAAACAATAGCAAAATATCTAGACTGGTGCGTAATGCTGCTATCAAAGGTCATGGAATCGTTTCCCGGCCTTGCCTCACGTAACCTTTCGAACTCGCTCGTCATACGAGAGAAACGACTCGGAAAATGAAGAGTTGATGCAGCCGCTCGTGTCCGCGGAACTGCTGCTGCGCTGAAAACTGTAGACCTCGTCCAACAATATTTATTGGTTTTAATAGTTAATATGCGCGTCACCCATTGAGCCTACATGGCACTCGTAGTATGACGAAAGAAAGAAGATATCTCGTGTCCATTCTCATAACTCCTACCCCGGTGAGTGGATACGCCATAGCCGAGAATCAGAACTCCGAGAGACATTGCACGTTCCTCGACAGCTTTCCAAGAGCTATCTGAGGAGCGCGTCGGTAGCGGCTTCTCTGTACCTGATTCCTCTTCGTTTTCTGTAACCGATTACTCAACTGAAGAATTGTAAAGGTACGGAGTGCGAGGGTGTTGCTAATGACTTGATAAAAAGTTGTATATCTAATGCAAAGCAGTTTGTTCGACTGGGAAATACCGCATCTGAGATGCTTACACTACAGCAAGGTGTCCTAGAAGGTTCAAAGTTCGGTCCGTTATTATTTCTAGTTTACGTGGATGATATTACATAATTACCAAGTTCCCAAAACATAGCGATATATGCAGATGATACAAATGTGTTCTTTACAGCCGATAACAACAGAATTGCAGCGGTGTGTAAATGAATATACATCTTTGTTATCTGACTGGTTGATGACCAGCAAACTCCGGCTGAACGCAAATAAAACAACCTATATGATACTTAAGGCTCTGAAAAAAAGAATTGAGGGCAGAATACTAGTAAAATTTAACAACTTCATTATCAAACAGGTGAAAAAACAGAAAGTTCGGGCATTACATTTTAGTGAATAATTATCGTGGAACACACATGTAAATTTCATTTGCAGTGAATTATCAAAAAATATTGGCGTAATAAACAGAATTGCACACCTGACCCCTCTATGGCTGAAACAACAACTGTATAATGCGCTTATTCCTTCAAAACTTTGCTACGGAATATTCGGATGGTACTACCAACCACCAGAACAAATTACACGAAATTGATAACCTTACAAAAAACAGTTATTCGCCTATATGCAAATAACTATGGTTGTTTTTCACAACTAAGAACAGCGCCATCGTTCCAAAAAACATGACGTGCTCCGTGCGGACAGTATGGCAGAGAGAAACCCAAGTGCAGAATGTATTGAACGTAACCTCCCCGCATACTTTTTGTGACGCAGCACACAGCACACACAACGAAAACAAGGACCAATTACGGGAAACACACATTTGTCTATCAGTATACAAAAATAATGAACAGATACAGTGAACCTGTATCCTTGAATACTGATTTATGGACATTTAAAACAGAAATAAGAGAATGGTTAAATAGTGAACACGTGCGCTTTAAAATTGAAAATCTGCCACAAATTACCCTTAATTTCTTTTCAGGATCCACACGATATCACTTCACGTAATATTTTTCTTTATTTTTGCGTTTTTTTTATTCATACATTTATATTTGAATGCATCCATGTCCGATTTTCCAATTTCTTTTCTTTTTCATTTTGTTTTGTATTATTTAGCACCCAATTGGGATGTGCTGTTTTTCTTTGTGCGCACGCTGTTCTTTTATAATGCTCTACAGATTGGAAAACGTTTATTTTTACAAAAGAAAGTTATTTGTATGAGTTTAGAACATAATTAGAATCTCACATGTTCATTTGTACTTCGCCGTGATCTACATTGCATTATATGAATTGACGGCGTTTGAATACAATGACAACGAACATTATTCCTATAATTTTTTTCAGCAATCAAGTCTGTTGTAATTTGCAAAATTGTGTATATGTGTCTCATCTGCTGTCAAACTTGTCGCTTACAGGGGCCGAGACCTTTGTCAGGCATAATCTATGTCTTTAGTCTCCGCCTGCCTCGTTTGAATGAACGAGAGATAAAATTCAATTCAATCCAATCCAATGCATGAGAGCCAGACGTTTGATAGACGAGAAAGGGTGAAAGGCGGACTGAAAAAGCGTTCCTTTCAACTGCTAGTGACGCTAAGCAAGCGGCAGGCGCATAAACAAGCAAAGCAAGAATTAAGATGACTGGCGAGCCCCCGTTGATCGCATAAGAAGCAACCACGGTGACCGGAAATGTGAAAAAAGAAAGTGCACGTGGTCCCATCATTGAAGATGCACAGGCTATTGAAGGTGCCGGCTATCTCGGACCACGGGCATTGTCCACGCAACCCACAGTGCACCATTCAAGCGCTGTATAGAAAACGCTGCACTCATATATGAACGTGCAATATGTGCAAGGTCGATTCTAATGGGTCGCGAAGCTTCGGGCGAAACGCGGTCCATAACATATTGTCATCGACGTTAACAAGGGCTGTTATGGTGTAATGCGCCGAACACATCATCATCATCAGCATCATCATCAGCAGCATCAGCATCATCATGTGAGCAGCGACTGAAGCTTGACTGTACTCGCGAAATTTCGTGCAGGCCAGAACAACTACTGTATCCGAAATGTCAGCGTAAAATTTATAAAGGGACGCAACTTACGTACGTTAACGGCAGCTAATTCTCGGCGCTTTCGAAAATGACATATCTCCCGTTGTTTTTGTTTTTGTTTTAACCTGCAAATTCCCCGCGTAATGGTGGAAATATTTTATAGTGCAGGAAAAGAGGGAACATACACTGTTAATGTTTTATTTATTTAAAACAAGACCTTATAATAAAAAGTAAAATTGCTAATCAATTTAGATAATGCAAAAGGGTAGAAAGTTGGGCGAGTTGGTACGGTAACATAACCTTGGATTGTAGCGCGAAGTGACATGACAGGAGACCAGAAGCAGTCTAGACGCAGGCTAGAAGCGCTCATCCTGTCTGCTTCTAGTCTCTGTCGCGTCACTTCGCGCTACAATCCAAGGTTATGTTACAATTCATATAGATGTGGCTAGCAAAAAAAAGCGACAAATCTGGTTCACTTTAATAATAAATATCTCTTTTCCAGCACCCGCTCAAAGGAGAAAATGACACGAAAATTGCGTCCACCCTTTATAGCTTTTTCTTCTTTTTGTTTAAGTAGCTGTCGACGCCATAGTTACGATACGAAGTCTCGATTCCTCGAGAGCACCGCTGATGAATAATTACAGCACGTTTTCAACGGCCTGCCCAAAACGGTCGTCAAGCGCTGCGCCGCATCGGACGTGAAGAAGGTTACTGCTCGCGTCGTCGAAAGCGGAGGTGGCGGGGTGCTGTGGTTGAAGGCCACACAATGAACGTGTCGCCAAAAGCTGCCCAACTGACCCCTCAGATTGTTCGTTTCTCTTGAAAACGCAGGGGGACGCTACCGCCCCACGAAGAAAAGATTTACTCAAGCCCCCATCAAGATAACCTGAAAACAAAAAAAATAGAGAAGCGGAATGCCGGAATAATGAAACATAGTGCACTTTGGGACCGCAATGTGTGCGAGTTGGTGCGTGTAATGTGGAAAGGAGTCATGGTGTCAGCGCTAGCGTTCGAAAATGCCTTTCTGTGCCTAAAGTCGGATATACTGTCTGGGTTAGAAGTTAACCAAAAATTGGTGGGCCTGTTGGCTTTGGGTGCCCACGCAAAAAAAAACTACAAAGGAGGCAGTGCAAGGGCACATGGGTTGGGCCTCGTTTTAAGTCAGAGAAGCGCAGGACAAAGTTTGTTTTGAAGAAAGACTCAGGAACATGAATTGAAATGAATGGGCGGATAAAGTGGACGACTATCTCTACCTGAATAGCGTGGACAGAGAATGGATAATTGAAAGCGTAAATAGACAACAACCAGGAGTCAGTAAAAGAGAGAGTAAGAGAAACAAACAATGAAGTGGATGCAAACAGAAAATTGAAATAAGAAAAACCATGAGATTTACAAGAATTGCAAGAAAGAACATAGGGAAAATTTGTACGATAACAGAAAGGGCGCTCCCTTGCTATTTTAGGCTAGAGCTGATTGCCTGAGGACAAACGCATACCGGAAAAAATATTAACAAGACGAGGCATGTTTCTGTTGCAGCAAGATTTCGGACACCACTCAGCACATCCTAATGGAACGCGAAGAGATTCACCCACCGACTCCCGTAGGTAGCGTTCACTTTCCAAAAGCGCTTGAATTTAAAGTGGATGGAAGCGTCAACCGATCAGCAAGCGATATAAGCAAGAAACGTTTATAGTAGTGACGGCAAGAAAAAAAAACAAGAAAGAGATTGATACGGTACAAGGTAGCTGGAGAAGATCAATGATACAAGAATGCTAGAGGGTAAAGTAATGATAGCATACCTGAATAACTTAAGCAGGCTAGGTGACGATTTGTCCCCGCGCCGTTTCAAGAGGAATGGCAATAAATCATCATCATCATCATCATAATAATCATGTCGAGTACTGGATGGTAGGCACCACGGCCGCACTGTGTCTGTGTACTCGTCAGTGGTATGTGGTATCACGAGACTGCCACAACAGGTTTCGGTGACCTAATAGGCAACCGTTCTTCACGTCCGAATTAAGCTGCGCTTCTCTTGGCCCACGTTTTCAAATGGTCGTATTAAAAGCTAACGTAATTATTTGCTGCGCTCTAGAGGAATCTAGACATAACGCAATTTCTGGGTCGAGGGCTATCTAATAAAGAAATAAAAGCAGGACGAAACATCTCATCACGACGTACTCCTTTAAAAAAAAAGTAAACGGTGTTCACGCCACTGTCATTGCAATGCAATGCACCTCTTGCGGCTCTTGTAGTGCGTAGAAGAGTGCGCTCGTAAGATTCACCTTCTACTACACGCCCTCCTCGCACGTTGCGTCGTTTTGCTCGTCGACGTTTCCTTGAATTGTCGGGGCATCGTGTATGCGATATTTTGACATCGTGGGTCTACATGTCCAGCAGTGTCCAGTCAGTAGTGGTGAATTACAGCCGCCAGATAGCTTTTCACTTAGCCGCCTTCGTGCGACTTTGCTGGCTGACCGGCTTGGCGTCCAACGATGCGACCACCACTCAACACTTAAATCCTTCCTTTGGCCCGCAGGGAAGCGATTTCCCGTGCACGGGTGCGACTGTGACACCTATGCGGCTGGCGTTCCGCTGCATCGCTTCCCGCACTAAAATCTCGAAACGCCCCTCGAGTGGAGTTGCGGGACAATTAAAGCTACTAACAGGTGTTTGTTCCTAGCACTATTGATTCTATCAACTGACTACACATAACTGCAGCGAACCGTAAAAGAAAAAAATGGCTGCGGCTTAGCTAAGGTTAAGCCCAGGATGCGAAGCATACTAGCCTTTATTTTAGTTGTTGAACCACGATTTAGCCTGGTGAACTGCTGTTGCTTGGCTATATTTGGTTCGGCTAGACGAAGAAAGAACTCATGCGTTACTCTGCTTCGCCTTCAAGAGTGGTACGCGACAGCGTTCCCGTCGACCCGCCAAGGGCTGTAAGACAATGGGCTACGGCGCAGCGACTACGCGCCCCGCATTGGACGCGGTGAGCGTCGAGCAACGCAGCGTTCGGCGCGGCAACGAAATGTGCGCCTGAGCAAGCGACGCACGCCTGAGCCTTAGAAACAGCTCGTTTCTAAGGCAACACCGCATTCACTAGAGGCGCTTTTGTACTGCTTTGAAGCATCGTACTCGTGGCTCAGTGGTAGCGTCTCCGTCTCACACTCCGGAGACCCTGGTTCGATTCCCACCCAGCCCATCTTGCAAGAGTTGAGCCAAAGCCACCTAGAAAATCAGTCTCTGTAGCATGCCGCAACCTTCGCTTCTCATTCCAATTAACGAGCAGCTCTGTCTCCAGGAGGCATCTCACCTCGTGAGTGTCTAGCAGAGGCAAGCGCAGCTGCTTATATACCGCCGCGACGCCGCGAGCGACGGCGCAAGTTGGAGCCCCGTTTCTTCTCTGTCGTGACGTCACGGTGTCACGTGGTATTGAAGGCGACACCGCCGCGCCTGAGGAGCTGGGTTGAGCTCTCGTAATATGCTTCGCATAAAAAAACTGGCTGTGGCTTAGCTAAGGTTAAGCCCAGGATGCGAAGCATACTAGCCTTTATTTTACCGCGACAGCGTTTAGGAGCTCGTGTCGCAGAAAAGCCGGTGTCGTCGGCTCAGGCGTGCGGCGCTTGCTCAGGCGCACATTTCGTTGTCGCGCCGAACGCTGCGTTGCTCGACGCTCACCGCGTCCGATGCGGGGCGCGTAGTCGCTGCGCCGTAGCAAAGCCACCTAGAAACAGTCTCTGTAGCACGCCGCAACCTTCGCTTCTCATTCCAACGAGCAGCTCTGCCTCCAGGAGGCATCTCACCTCGTGAGTGTCTAGCAGAGGCAAGCGCAGCTGCTTATATACCGCCGCGACGCCGCGAGCGACGGCGCGAGTTGGAGCCCCGTTTCTCCTCTGTCGTGACGTCACGGTGTCACGTGGTATTCAAGGCGACACCGCCGCGCCTGAGGAGCTGGGTTGAGCTCTCGTAATATGCTTCGCATAAAAATGTTTTCACAAAATGGAGAACGCGCGCGGCGTTAGTGCACTATCGCGAGACAGGCTGACGTATAACCTTCCTTAGAACTAGAAACCACATTTCAAACATCCACATTTTAAACTTTCTAGCAAGTTCTTTAAACATAGGTGGCAGAGTGCAGTTGGGAACGTTATACGTTCCCGAAAGATACATTTATTCGAATACGGTTGTCGCGGCATCGCTTATCGCTTATGATGACTGAAAACGAGTGAACCGTGAAATCTGCAACCGACTGTACAAGGGTCCAGACGGCCGCAGTTAAAAATTAGCGCGGAAGAGCGAGCACCTGCATTTTAGCGAACATCTAAGGTCTCGAGACGGTAGACGTTAACCCGTCATGGTGCAAACGCGCGCTGTCGCCAGCCGTTACGGTCGTTGACGGGACGTCCAAGACGCCACCGAGAAACTCGGACGGAATGTCCGCGTTCAGGCCGCGTTGTGCCAGCCGTCTCCTATAATTGGGCGGCGACGCCCGCAAGTACCAGCGGACGGTGTCACAACGCGAGCCGTCGGGTGCCACCATGGGCGGCCGTCTTCCGCGCCCACGATTCCCGTCAGAGAAGTTGCATTGGAACGCCTGGGCGAACTGAGGTAGGTGGCGCAGCGGTAGGTTGACCCGGTACTCGGGCGGCAGGCGCTGCCAGGCTTTAAATTGACGCGACCTGTAGGGCTTGTCGCTGCGCTCGCAGTTGTCGAGGGCGTAGTAGAGGAAGAAAAGCTGCTCCGACGTGACGTGCGCCAGCGGCTGCAACCTGAAATCCACCTTCCACACGCGCTCCACGTTCAGTAGTTCCTGCAGCACAGAGACCCGAGTTCCCCAATGAACCGACTACCTCAAGTTTACGTTACAATATACACTCAATTGCCATGCTCGCCGACTCCAACGTCATCGTCGCTGCGCTTTAGCGCTGCCCGACATATATGTATACGAACCCCGTAACACGTTGTATCACAACAACCGATGTGTGTCACTTTAAAATTCACGTGTATCGACTACGTCTCGGCCGTGACGTCGATGAAAATGTTGGGATGCGGACGTTGACGTCGCCAAGAGACGGCCGTTGCATAAGGTACGCAGATGAATTCGCGCACGACCAGAGCTGACCCAAAGCCGCATTGGACCAGCACTGTAAACCTTTACAAATTGACAAGAACGCGATATGCACTCTAAATAAATTGCTGACTCTCCCGCAATCAAGAGTAGATGTAAGGGTAAAATGGTAATCGGCAAAGCAGATTGGATGGAGTGGTACTATAGCCACAATCTCAAAATGGGTGTAATGCATGCTCGAAACGGCACACCACACCACACCGCACCACGCCATACTATGCACTGGTCCATACACTCTAAGCAAAGTTTGAGTCGTATCTTGCCACACAACGATAAACGTCACGTCTTGTCCGCATTTCCTTTCTTTAACGCTGCAAGCCCGCTACTTCCTAATAACGAACGCCATGCGCGTTATCAGCATGACATAGCATTGCCAACAGGAAAGTAGCAAGCGCGGTGTTTTCAAGAAAGGAAACGCAAGCAAGGCAGATGATTATTGTTGTGTGGCAGATATACACCCCAAAGGGGTGTAAACGTTTTTAGAGTGTATCAACGCGGCTCAGACAGAAGAAGAAAACCGGCTGATAGCGGCACGACAGGCAGCGAAAGACGCCAGGGACACCGAGCGTACTGCCCAGCTGGAAGAAGAAAAGCGCCTGACGGAGGCACGACCAAACGCTTCAGCAAATCTCGATTCTTGCACCGTCATCTCGACGCAAGAGCTCACGGGTTGAGCCACCACTGCACCACTGAGCAAATGGCTGGCTTCACAGAGCTTTCGCTTGCCGAGGCTGGCTGCTTGACGTAATGCTTTCTCCTAACTTTTAAGGCGAAAGCCTTTCTAGGCGCATGGTAAAGTTTGTGTCAGCAAACCTGACCGCCGGAGTGTTGTCCGCCGAAGCATCATCACGCCATGCACTCTTAAAACGGTTGCACTCTTTGGGGTGTATATTTGTCCCACAACAATAATCGTCATCTGCCTTGCTTGCGTTTCTTTTCTTGAAACTCGGCGCTCGCTACTTTCCTGTCGAGAATGCTGCGTCACACTGATAACGCTCATGCCGTTCGTGACTGGGAAGTACCGGGCTCGCAGCGTTAAAGAAAGGAAACGCGGGCAAGACAGATGGCGATTATTGTTGTGGGACAAGATACGCCCCAAAGGTTGTAAAATTTTCCAACACACTCTTAGAAAAATTTACACCCTTTGGGGCGTATCCTGTCCCACAACAATAATCGTCATCCGAGCTGCCCGTGTTTCCTTTCTTTAACGCTGCGAGCACGGTACTTTCCAGTCACGAATGGCTTGCGCCTTATCAGTGTGACGCAGCATTCTCGACAGGAAAGTAGCGAGCGCCGAGTTTTCAGGAAAAGAAACGCAAGCAAGGCAGATGACGATTACTGTTGTGGGACAAATATACACCCCAAAGGGTGCAACCGTGTTAAGAGTGTATGAAGACATTAAACACAGATTAAAGAATGAAAAATGCTTGATAGTGACAGTTAGTGAATGATAACGTTATAATAGTGATTGGTGGAGATCAATAATGACTAGTAATGACTAATAATGACTGCTAATGAGATGTAATGACGACTAATGACTCCGAAATGACCAGTATGTCTAACGACGGCTTGTAATTACCACAATTGATTAGAAATGACTAAACATGTCTAGTAATGAGTAGCAATGACTAATTAATACTAATGACTTGTAATGATTACGAATGACTACGAAATGACCAATATGTTTAACGACGGCTTGTAATGACCACAATCGATCACAAATGACTAAAAATGCTCATTAGTGAGCAGCAATGACTGCAAACTGCAAACGAACGAACGAACTGCAAATAAAGCGAAATGTCACTTGTGAGATCGAACAACTGCAGCGCTTTGAAAATTATCGAGGTTGCTGCCTACACCAAACTGACTTCCTCAAAATTTTCTACCATGTATGAATTATTCTTGATCGTTTTCCTTAATGTTCTTTAAACAATAGCTTAAATTACCTTCTGCGCTTGCGATTCAACAGTCGGCACTTTAAAAGAAAAAAAAAACCCGCTTTTCAAAAATGGTACGAGATCTCAAGATTGTGATTTTGGTATGTTGCTAGAAGCGACAAATGGTGGTGCATGTGTGCGTCCTGGGATAAAATGGGGGCGAGACATTCGTTTCAGACAAGCCTTTTGAGGAATTTGGATCTTTTTTGAGGAACTTGTTATTTACGCTCCGAAGAAAGTAATTGAACCAGTCGCTGGGTCTCTAAAGACGCAGCCGTTTAAACTGACACAAACTCACTAAACTTAGCGACTTACTCGAGAAGTTGTGGTTGCGAAACACTGGTGCGAAAGTGCAAACATAAAGATCACTTCATACTGAAAGCACAAAGCAGTTTTCATACGTTTTTCAGTAAATGCATGTCCTGAGCGCTTAGTCAGGGTCCATGTTTTGCGCTCGAGTGTATGTAATTTATGGCGAAGCATCGCGAACAATAGTTGCCTCAATAATGACTCTAATATTATTTCCCCACAGCGTAGTTCGTCCTAAAAAGTTCACGAAGAAATTCCACTGAAGTTTTCTAAGTATGCGTAAGCATTGTCCCACTTGCTCATTTCCACGCAGCCTGACGTCATTATCCAGCTTGATCCGATCATTATAAACACTCATCAACCCTTATCGGTCGTTATCAACCTCATCGGACTACATCGTACCCTTATCAAACCTTATCGATTGTTACCAAGCTTATCATATTCGAATCGATTCTTATCAACCCTTATCGGTGGTTGTCAGCCTTATTACAACCAATCCCATTCTTATCAACATTTATCAGGCTTGGTTGGTCCGACCTTTATCAACATTTATCTGTGCTTATTAAATAAACCCTATCAGAGTTGCTCCGACCATTATAAGCCCTTATCGCTCTTTAACACTTTATCCATCCGCATCGAACCATTAACTGTGATGAGTCCCATATAACCCCTCATCACTAATCCTTATCAACTCATTGACGTCTTATCTGTCAGTGTTGAGCGATGTGAAGCGCGTGAGCCCTGAGAAACCGGTGGCATTTCGTTCGGTGAAGGAACGTCCCAATGGAAGGCGCATCCCGCGACCACCGAAACGGATCGGGGATGTGGCGTGTATGGCATTAAATTTTCGCAAAGTCAGAATTTTTCTGATGTCTACAATGTTCCCAAGTCGGCTTTGCATGTAGTCCTAGATATGGATTTTATTCCATCATCACCAAATATTTCAACAAAGCCTTCTTAGAAGGTGATCTCCTCTGACATTTGTTTTATACCGCCGTTACAACACATTCATATGGTTCAGATATGTTCACCTTCTGCAAGCGTGGGAGTCTATTAGCGGGTAAGACATTCGGCTTGTGAGCGTAGGGTCGCAGTTTCGAAACTCACCACCACTTACCTTTTCATTGTAGTGATTCGTCTTACGTGACAGACGGGTGGACGGTCGGGTTTCGTCATTGGGTCAGTATTGAAATGCTTACGCATTTCTAAACATTTTACGATTGCCGTATATACTGAACACGCTAGCCCGTAAGCATTTGCCCAGCTATAAAAGGGCGATGCAGGCGCGCACTTAATTACCTTGAAGGCGGCATAGGCGAGAGCCAGCGCAGAGCTCTGTGCCAGGAGGGGATAGCGTGCCTCGGCAGCCCGTAGCGCAACGTCACCCACGCCGAGCCGCAGCTCGCGGGGCATGGCCATCCAGTCCGCTTCCAGGCATTCGAGAAGCTGGGCTAGACGGCTGGCCGAACGTCCGTTCAACACCTCGAGCGCCTCACTGTAACTGTTGCTGTCCCAGCGCTCGTAGACGAGCGGCAGTAGTCCTACGTAGAGGCGCACTGCCGAACGCGACGCCTGGTAAACGGGCAGAGTGCTGTTAGCCGGTAGCGCATCACCCACGAGTCCCACGGGCAGGTACACCGCTTGCTGTGCAACGCTGTACCTGCGGCACACGTTGTACGCAGAGTGACTGTTCAACATGCCGATCCGTCGAACCAAAACACAAAATTTGTAGCACACAGCTGTTACTCTCAGAAATATGCAGTCGCCTCACCTGCTGCGCATGTCAAGCGTGTAACCGTAGTCCCGGGGTCTGGTAGGCTTCCCGATTTGCCGAAGCCGCCAGCGTTGATACATGCCGGCGACGTGAACGAACAGACTGATCGAGCTGCGACCTCGGAATTCGGCCAGCTGTGGTTGGGGGCAGTGGTTCTCCTTCAACGAGGAAGCGGCGAAAAATCGTGCCACGCGAAACCGCCGCACCACGTTGTTGAACACGCTGACACTCCTCTCAGTCATCCACGCGAGGCGCGGCAGGTTGCGGTAAAATAGATCTTCGAGCTTTCCGATCCATATCCGACTCGCCGTGTACGCTCCCGTGGCGACCTGCTGCATGGCCTGAGCTTTGGATACGCACGCCGGCTGCACGCTCTCCACCAGTCGGAGACACAGAAGCCAGTCCTTGTCGCGGCTGAGCACACGGCCTGCATGTTCGCTTCCAGCGAGCCGCTGAAGATCTGTCATCCGATCGCGATTTAGGAGCGGTGAAAAGTGAACCACGAGGCGGAAGCCCAAGTAGTTTAGAAACGCGATGACGCTTGCAGTGGACGTGAAAGCTTGGAGTCGTTCGATCGGGCGCAAGTTCCTCAGCACGACTGTCGTATCAGCGACGACGTCGCGTTCGAAAACTGCATTCAGAAATACACCAATGTCCCTGTTGGAATCAACAAACTCGTCAAACCTCCACACGAGCACCTCCCATATGGCGCTGTCGTCCACAATGTCAGCTAGATGCTGAGCGACCGAAATTACCTGCGAGATTAGGCTTTCCGCTTCACCCAACCATCCAAATTCTTCGGCTGCTTCCAAAACAGCTGATCTAATCGTTTCTAAGACTTCAGCGTTCGCGTAATCTTCCTTGATATGCAGGCGTCGTGGGTAGCTAAGTTCGATAGTACGATTCGGGCGGCCATGCTGCACGCCTATGGTGACATCCAGGATTGATACGATACCGTACTTGCGAATCAGTGTTCCAGCCAAGTGCCAAATATCGTCAGACTTTAGATGAGTGCCATTGTAAGGCCAGACACGTATGGGCAACGTCGCAAAGACTTCCTCTCGTAGAAAGGCCGAAGAATTTCCCGTCGGCTTAAGGCAAGCCTCGTACAACAGTCGAGTCAGGCCGACGTCGAAGTTGCGCTCATCTCGGATGTAGTTGCTCAAGGCCGCCGCTATTGTCTCCTCAAGCAAGACGTCAGTGGAAATTGCGACGCCTTGACCGAAATCTCGAAGTGGAGTCTTTAGTTCCCAACTACTGCAAACGTATTGGTAAAAATTCTCGCAGGGCGATAGCTGTCGGTTAATATATCGCCTCAGGCGCTCCCCTTCGTCAATGCACCGATCTGTAGAGCAGATGTAAACATTCGAAGGCACTTCGTCCGGCCTCCGCGCTGCCGTCACTGTTGACGGCAGTGACGGCTTGGCCGTCACTGCCGTCGGAAACGTGAGCGGTGTTCTTGGCGGATCGGAATTCTCCGTAGAGTGCTCGCTCTGGTACCCCGGACCGACTATGAAGTAAACGACCAAAATCCAAATTAGGCACACCAGACCGATGAATATAGCTAACCGGCTCTCCGGATACAAAGTGTACTTCCAGCTCGCAGGGGCCTGTTGTTTGCGGATCTCGGCATCAGGTGCAGCTTCAGCTACCTGTGGTGGTAACGCAGGCTCGGGCTCGCCGCCAGCGTTTCCCTCATTGTCTTCTTCCGAAGCAGCTTCGTCTACTGGTGCAGCGCCATCTATATCACCTGGCTTGTCATTCTCATTAGTACTCTGTTCGGCGCTTTCCTGAGCACTCTGCTCAGCGCTCTCTTTGACAGCCTCGTCGTCTTTAGCATCGGGGATATTTTTCCCAGATGATTCTTTCCTCTCCGCATCATCGTCTTGCTGCTTTGACGGAGCATCGGGAGCGAATGACTCATATTTTGACGATTTCTCAGTCACGCTGTTTGCCTTGCCGGTAGTGCTGATGCTCACGTCACTGCGATTCTCTGATTGTTTAAGAAGCGACAGCCACTCATCCGGCAAGACATACGTTTCGTCTTCATCGCGGCTTTCGTTTCGTTCGAGGTCTTGCGTCAAGTCTTTGTCTGCTTTAGCTTTCTTACTTTTCTCCGACGCTGAAGACTGCGTTGAACCCCGTTCTTTCTGCGACACAGAGGCTGGTTGTTCCTGACCTCCTCGCTCCGATTTCCCTGCTGAACGCTGGCTCGGTGCAACACTGGGCCTTTTTGAGATCTTGGTCGGTTGTTCATCACGTTCTATTGTCATGGTCATATATTCTTCTTCTCCATCACCAGCCACAGCCTTACCCGCGCCACCTCCTGCCGGTGCTATAGACGGTCGCTTTGAGGCCGGTTTTTGAGGCACTTGCTGCCACTTTGACTTGATTTCAGTCGCTTCCCCATTAAAATCCCCGAAAGTGTCAGGTCCTGTTGGTGCTAAAGATGACCGTTTTGAAGCTGTCTTGTGAGCCTCGCGCTGCTTTGAGTTTTGGTACAGGGACAATGAAGTCGAAAATGACGAACCACCCTGGGTGCACCTCCTCATCTTCCGTAGCTCCGCGTTAGCGGTTGTCTTTAATGGTGGACGCTTTGGTATCTGCCGAACTTCAGATTGCCAAGTGTCCACTTCCTGGGATCTGGTGCTGATGGCCGAGACACTAGGTTGCGGGCGTCTAACCGCACGGTCAAGCTCGCCTTGACTTCTTCCGACACGAAAAACAGGCGACAAGGGTCGAGCTTGGTAGAGCTTTTCCTGACCGTTTGGCGACGTAAGCAGTAAGTATAAATCCGATTCCGACTGCGCCTTGGTATCCGTGGTTATCTGCGGCTGAACGCCTGCTGCAATTGGCGCCACTGGCGTCGCAAGCTGCGCTGAGAGTTGTGGCTGCAGCAGAGGAGGGGCAGCAGTGCACACGTGCGTGCAACTCATTGTCACGGGTGCCGGAATGTATTCACATACGGCAGTAGCCCGGTGCAGTGGACACGCTTCAAGGGTCCGCGAGCGGGCGATTACTGGAGGGCCAAAGCCGTGGGGGGCCAGCAATGTCCTGCGTTGCCGGCACTCGCGCGGTCTCGCTGCCACGCAAGTAGGAGCCGTATGAGCAATGGAGCGGCTCCCGCGCGTCGACCCGTGATGACATTCGTGGCATCGTCTGCGGGCACGGAAAGCGGCGCTGGAAGGACGGCAGATCGAGCACGTTGAAGCCTGTTCGATAAGCCGACGTTTGGTTTGCTTATGTACAAGCGCCAAGTTGGTGCTTTTGGCGGATGTCGATTCGTTAGCTTGTACCAACGATGGGCGTTTCCCAGGATGCTTGCATTCGAGCTTCTTGACACAGCCGGAAGTGGGTTCGTTTGTCTGTACCGATGCATGGCATTTCCGAGACGAGCAACCTCCGAGCTTCTGTACCGTCGACCCTCGGCGCATCTCTACGCTGACTTCGGGATTGGCCAAGGAAGCACGCCTCTTCTCCGTAACCGATGTGCGACGACTAGCGGGAGTCCTTTCTTGTTCCTGGACTGCTGACGCCCGGCGAAGCTGGCTAAGTAGTGGCCGCACTGATGATCGTCTACGTTGCATCGAAAGTTCACTGGGTGCCATTGAAGGGCGCCTGCTGATTGTTTTCGCTTCCTTATACGACCAGGCAAACGGTTGCTTTTTTTTGGAAGATGTCTCAGCAGCGTCTTTTACCGTGGGTCCCAGGGACCCAGCCCCAAGCAGTTGGCTAACAGTCCTTCCCCACTTCAGTGAGAAGTCCAGATCTTCGGGTATGCTTGGAAACTGGAACCAGGGGTAGGTCTTCATCGACGTCGGGGATTTGCGGTGGTCGTCTGCAGTTGTACTCCCAAGCGGCTGTCAATAAAGCAGTAAAGCGCGCTTTCTTAGGAAAATTTCTCTGTGAGTAAGCATGATGCCGAACGTAAAACTTTATAATAGTGCTACAACAATGAAGCGAAGCATATGTAGCCGTATCCTTCCGAAAGACAGGCCCGAAAAAGAAGTAAAAATTTTGCCAGTGTCGAAACTATTGCTTTTTGGCCGCAAACTTCGAATTTCTGTGCTGTAACGTGAAATTATTTTCGCTTCGACGCATGTGCCATCGCAGTCAGTCTGACTCACCAGGCATCGAATCAGCCTGCTTCATTCTACAGGGAAGTGGCTGCCTCAATTTCAATTTATAAATGCACATGAAATAAGTCTTTAAAGGGAAGCTGTATTTGCAAAAGACGCTTTTTTGTTCAGTTAAATGGACACTCCAGGCGCATTTGTGCCATCGTCGTCGCCGTCGTTGTGAGGTTCCGTATAAAGTCCAAGGGCTATAACATCGTCGCTGCACACCCCACGCTGTATGTGCGAATGGAAGTGTGCGAGAGGAGCCGACGATGGGCGGGGGAGGGGCTCAATCTTGTCCGCGCGACAGGGACGGAAGCTAAGAGGAAGCGCGCCGTCTTCCGCCTCGCGCTAGGCACCCAACGTTGCGAGGCAACGGGGGGAGGGAGGGGAGTGGCATTCTACTCCAGCTGCAGCTGCGCATGTGGCGGCTGCGCGTGGTCGTGCGGCCTTGGAAGTAGAGAGTTTTAAACCCCGTATGCAGAGATGCAACTTAAGTCGAAGCACATGCTTGACTTGATCCGAGTGACGCCTATCGGGAACGCGCCGAAGGAAACGCAGTGAGCGTCTTTGGGCACGTTAACGCCAGGCGTCATCTAAATCAAGTCAAGCATGTGCTTCGACTTAAGTTGCATCTCTGCATACGGGGGTTAGTATAGGGGACGCAAGCGGCTTCCGTACGCAAGAACTAGGGGCGACGGTACTGCGCATGCGCCCATGCTGACGTGGGGGTCTGTGCATGTGCATAACCATCGCCCCTAGTTCTTGCTTACGCAAGCCGCTTGCGTCCCCTAAACTAAAGCTCTCTAGTGTCTTGAGAGCGGTCTGCGTTGGGGGAAGGGTCTAGGTGCGTCGGCGGCTCGTAATTTTGTGCGTGCTGTGTTTTCTCGGCGCTCATTTCGCGTTGAAGCAATAGACAGCATTAAGATCACTTCGCTCACTGCTGCTGCTCGCGGTTCCTCGCGCTAGCGTTTTGGAAGCGAGTGTCCGCGGTCATCGAGGGGGGGTGTTCGTGTTTGCTGTGCGTGCTGACACCGTGTTTGTTAATTTAGTTAGCAAGCGAATGTTTACAAGTTGATGCGGCCGATAGAGGTACTATCCTTAGTTAGTGCAGCTGTCTGCTAATTTGCTGTTGCAATGGATGCTTCCCCTTTTCGGCGAAACTGCGACTTTTTACAGCGAAGCTCTATATAGCTACTTTCCGGCGGTGGTCGATGTCCGTCCGCCTACACGTCGCGTCGACATGAAAAAATTTCCGTCTCCAGTTTGTTGCGAATGCTCTGTAGCTCTCGATCTAATATAGGTATCTTGGAAAAAATTATATTGAATTTGGCCGCTAAAGTGAATTTATAATTATGTCGAGTTTAATTTACTTGTCATGATTAGTTATTTCACAGTGAAGTTGCAAACGTGACAGACTTCCCGTCTGCTGTCAATACATGGCCGTCTACGCGGAGGGAGGATGGTTACAGAGAACAGCTGTGCCTCTTGTTTTATCAAAACTATCCCGAAACAAATTGCAGACAATTAGCCGCTAAGACGACTCTAACATTACGCCGAGTTTCATCTACTTCTCGTAATTACGTAGTTCACAGTTAAGTCGTAAATATTGTGGAATTCCCGTCTGCCATGCGGCGGTACTTGCTCACGTCACTACTTCTTAAAAGAATAAGAATAAACCACTCCGCACTCAAAAGATGTATTCGTTGTATGTGTCCTTCAATAATAATAATAATAATAATAATAATAATACATAGATGCGTCGATTGAGAATACACCACATCTTCGCTGCTCGTCCTTCTTAACAAAGTGGAAGGCCGATGAATTTTTCTTTCAGTCAATCAATCAATATTTCTTTACACGTTAACAGAAAAAGCCCAATTTCATTCGAAAGGCGCAGCATTTATTACGTTAGCAAATTAACAGTTAAGTATGTGAGGTAATAGTCGTGACACGCACTGTCACAACGCTGGTGCGATGAGGAGCGGCAGCTGCACTGAGCGAACGCTTCGTGCTGCCTGTACCTTCGACGCGTCTCCGAAGTTTGAGATTACGCAACCTCCAATCCTCGGCGCGTGAGAATACAACGCTCACAAAGCCACCAGCTATCTAGGTTCACCCTTACGTTTCACCCGCCGCAGGTTACCGCCAAAAAGGGCGCGCGTGGTTCCTGCTCAGCCACACCCTGCGCAGCAACGGTCGGACCATTTCGGAAATCGCAGCGCCGCGAGAAAACCTAGCGGGCGCGCGACGCATTATGGGAAAAGTGAGCGCGCGCCGACCAACCGCCCGCCCCTCTTGGCTGCCTCCTGCGTTCGCTGCTGCGGTGTGTGTGTGTGCGCGTGCTTTGTTTGGTTAGAGATTGTGTACTTTTTGGTGGTGGGCGCTTGCAGGTGCGTTATATTAACTGTTACGTGCCTGTGGGTTACTTAGTGAGCTCAGCCACTACTGCGCGTGATGTCGTCGAAGTGCCGAGGCGGCGGTCAGACTTGTTGTGTGCCTGGTTGCGACAACAACACGCTGAAAGACAAGAACGTTTCATTTCACGCGTTCCCTGCAAATGAAAAAGAAAAAATGGCTGTGGCTTAGGTAAGGTTAAGCCCAGGATGCGAAGCATACTAGCCTTTATTTTAGTTGTTGAACCACTGTTTAGCCTGGTGAACTGCTGTTGCTTGGCTATATTTGGTTCGGCTAGACGAAGAAACAACTCATGCATTACTGCTTCGCCTTCAAGAGTGGAACGCGACAGCGTTCCCGTCGACCCGCCAAGGGATGTAAGACAATGGGCTACAGGGCAGCGACTACGCGCCCCGCATTGGACGCGGTGAGCGTCGAGCAAAGCAGCGTTCGGCGCGGCAACGAAATGTGCGCCTGAGCAAGAGACGCACGCCTTAGAAACAGCTCGTTTCTAAGGCAACACCGCATTCACTAGAGGCGCTTTTGTACCGCTTTGAAGCATCGTACTCGTGGCTCAGTGGTAGCGTCTCCGTCCCACACTCCGGAGACCCTGGTTCGATTCCCACCCAGCCCGTCTTGCAAGAGTTGAGCCAAAGCCACTTCTCCTCTGTCGTGACGTCACGGTGTCACGTGGTTTCAAGGCGACACCGCCGCGCCTGAGGAGCTGGGTTGAGCTCTCGTAATATGCTTCGCATAAAAAAGGAGTGGGTGAGAAGAATCAACCGCCAAGGAAGTGCTGGTCGCTTCTCTTTGTGGCAACCTTCTAAGCACCACCGGATATGCGGAGCTCACTTCAACGCAAGTGGACGCCGTGGTTATATGGACCGGCTGCCAACAATTTTCCCCCACAAGGTCATCAATCAACTATCTCCTTCCTTTAATACCAGTAAGTATATATGTTCAGACGGTTATTGCATGTAATCATAACTTCCAAATCTTTTCCAGTCGCGAAACGCAAGAAGACGAGCTCCCAAACTGCCTCTGCCAGCCCGGCGCTCCTTCTGAACGAGTTGGATATCGGCTGCGTAGTTGTCGTGCCCCAATGCGATCAACGTAAGAGACGCTTTAACTGTGCCATCTTTCTTCTGAGGCTTCGGCTTTGTGTGTACGCATTTTCACGAAAGTGTATTATACGCAGAAAGCGACGTTGTTTCCCAGGAGGCCACCCAGCTGACATTCGGTGCACCGGCTTCGCCTCGCACGGAAACGGAAGGTTGGTGAGAATTCAAAATTCTCGCTTTCTGCATTCCACTATGAAAACTTATTTTTCGCATTTAACGGACCCCTATCGCGCCCAGGATGCCGGGGTCCACGGGTGCTGTGGCGACCGGTATATTAATAGCGAGCGACTTCCTTATCTAGTGAAAACTGACGAAATTTCTTCCCGCGAAGCCAGTTTTTCGCAAGCTTTTGCAACTAGCCATGGGAAGTCTGCATGTTAGGAGTGGCAGAACCGCATGTGTTCTGTGACGTAAATGTCATCAGTGATTTGTACCGTCCATGTGTTAGTACTTCAGCGAGTTTTCTGATAAACGTGGTACCTCTTCCACCAGTGCACGCATTGTGAAACTTACCCATTTCGTTTCTTTCACCTCGATATTATTCCCTTTACCCCAGCTTGGAAAAATGACTCAAAAGTCAGGCTATCCAAATGTAGTGCAAATATGGCGGAACAATGCACTGGTAGCACAAGCTGCAATGTCGTCGAACTGCATGCTCAGGAGGGGCACAGACAGCTCATGAGGTTTACGAGTATAAATGGATAGCATTAATCTGGGCTTGCTGGTTGGTAAGCTGCTTGCGCAGGTGGACCAGTGGAGTGAAAGAGCGCTGGGCTCTATGGCTTTGGCATCCTGGTTCTTTGTTGTCTGTATATCAATGTAAGCCGAGAGCAAAGGTTCAGCACACACATTGTGGGCTGAAGTGACTATTTAAAACCCTGAAATCTGCATTAAAGTAGGGCCTAACCGTTCGCAAATCAATAAGTAGTTCATTTTTTTTTTAGGTGCCGACCACTCGTACTCCATGGGGCCTCCAGACGCAGCATCTGCTGCCACACTAAGAAAAGTCAACCACCTTCTCGAAGTCTGTGGAAAACTCGAGCATGAAAACAGCTTGCTCCGCAAAGACAAATCTGTGCTCCAGAAAGAGGTTGAGGATCTGAAGGCTCAGTTGCACGATATGAAAGTTCAGGCGCTTAAAGAGAAGCTGAAGCTAAAAAATCCTGTCTCTAAAGTTCACGATTTTGTTTCAGATGAGAAACGACTCATGTTTTATACGGGGTTTAACTCCTTCAAAAAATTTGATGCGTTTGTAGAACATGTTGAAGGCATGTACGAGGCACTGAAAACGGGTGCTGGCAGGCCACCAGCACTGACAATGAAAGAACAGCTCATTGCAGTGCTTTGCAGGCTCAGGGTTGGGTTACTCGAACAGGATTTGGCATATCGCCTGAAAGTGTCTGTGTCGACCGTGAGTGCCATGTATACATTTTGGGTTAATTTTTTGTTTGAAATGCTAATCCAGATACCAATGTGGCCATCCCGTAACACAGTGGACCTGTTCATGCCAGACAATTTTAAAGAATTGTACCCATCTACACGCATTGTACTAGACTGCACAGAAATTTTTATCGAGAACCCGTCTGACTACAATACACAAAGCGACACTTTCAGCTCGTATAAAGGACACAACACCGCAAAAGGGCTCATTGGCATCACTCCGAACGGCTTCGTTTCTTTCGTATCTAATCTTGCTCCTGGAAGACTTTCTGATCGAGAACTCACAAGACACAGTGGCCTGTACGAGTTGCTCGAGAAAGGGGACAGTGTAATGGCGGATAGAGGATTCCTCATTGAAGATGACCTCCGTCAGCTTGGAGTCGAATTAAACATGCCACCTATGTTGAATGGCCGCTCGCAGTTGTCACTGGCAGAGGAGTTAGCAACACGGCAGATAGCCAGTTTGCGAATTCATGTTGAGCGTGTCATCAGGGAAGTTAAAAACTTCAGAATACTCCGTGCTGTTTTTCCGAATGTTATGGCAGAGAAGCTGAACAAGATATGGAAAATTTGTTGTTATCTCAATAATTTCATGCGTGAGCCCATTCTAAACAGATGAGCGATGGTGGTGTTTTTAATGTTTTGTACGTTGTGCATGATCTACTGTAAAGCAGGGGTGCTCAAACTTTTTAGCCTTTTCAGTTGAAGAAAGACTAACCTCATTTGGCTAAAATGGAGTCGGCTCCTACCATATTTCATTTCTATTTTGGCCAGCTTCGGTCACGGAGCCTGTATTGAAAATATTTGCTTTATGGGGGTTTAACGTCCCAAAGCGACTTACACTATGAGGGACGCCGTAGTGAAGGGCCCCGGAGATTTCGACCACCTGGATTTCTTTAACGGGCAGTGACATCGCACAGTACACGGGCCTCTAGAATTTTGCCTCCATTGAAATTCGACCGCTGCGACCGAGACTTGAAAAGGTGTTGGCCGGATAATGTAAAAGGGGTACGCAAGCTGCACAGCACCTGAACAAATACTTAAATTCAGTTATGACTGGCTGTATAGTGAGATAGCAGTAAGCGGCTAGAGCATTAGTCCCAAAATAACTGGCTAAGGCGGATGAAGACATGCATGAACATAGGTGCTTGGCGATTCTAGGAAGTGTTCCAAGAAACCCAAGAGTTCCACAAAACGCAGTTTGAGAATCCCTGCTGCAGTGCAAGACATTGAACTTGCGTTAAAGTACACTACTTCATGTACAGCAGACTAGAGCAGCATTTCTTGCTCTGCTGAAGTAAGCCTGAAGTCACTGTACAGGCTATATAGCGCTGCAATGCCTTATTTCTGTGTCGGTGTTGTGCAAATGATTCGAGCATAGAATGTGGCAGTACTATATGTGAGTCATGACTAAAAACCAAATCACCAGTCTCATTGCTGAGCTACACGGACAAGTTGGAAAGTTGGTGTTTGCAGCCATTGTCTTTTCTACCACAGATTTTCTTTCCTAACTTTTTGGAGTGAAATCTGTAAAGTGAATTTCACTTTGTCATTTTTACATGTGTTAGTGACGCGCTCATGTTTCAAAAAATTGTGATATGTATATGGATTGTATATTTGTGTACTGTATATTTAAAACAATTTGTATATGTATGCGAGTATTTCATGGCAATGAAATTTGAGACCTTTATTACAAACTCTCATGTAATGTCCTGCATGGAATTCTTGAGGAAGAACTTATGAAATAACTGCTATCGCACTCAGTATCAGTATGCAATACTCGAGATGCGGTAGGTTCGAGCTTGGTCGTCAAAGCAGTGCGAGCCCAGTGCAGCTCGAAACTTGGGCATTAGCCCCTCAGAGCAGAGATGAAGTATGCTCAATGTGCACCTTGGGCACTCTCTATGACGGCACATTGATTACTGTAAAGCATAAACCTTTGTTGGTTCACTCCACGTATGTTACAAGTCGTACCGAGTGCAAGAGTACCTACACTAAGGAGAACACACTTTTCACTTCGCAAAGATTTTGCTTGCAACTTTCAATGCGGTTTCCTTACAGAGACCAATGTGAAGTCACTATCACCATCAAGTATAGGAAATGTTGAAGTGTGTAGCTGCCCAGATTCCTGTGTCCAAGAGTGCGTTATGTATGTGTTCAATGACAAGGCAGCAAGACGTGTGGTGCTTGATTTACTTTTTACACACCGATTAGTTGCACACACATTTAAATAGGTGGTGGCAGCACATACGCGTGACCATAACGATATTACACAGAAAAACACTTTCTTCATGGAGACTAATGCAATACAACATATTTAAAAACCAAATATATGTAAGATGAACACATGCCAAAGCATGTTATGAGTCCGAGCATCTTTGTCCTGCAGACCAATGTGACTTAACTAAGTCGTTGATATTCACACACAAGCACAGTGCTCTTGGTAGTTCTTGAAACATTCCAGAAGCCGTGGCAGCATTTGTGAAATCCAAAGCGAGCTGTCAAAAGTGATCCTCTGAAGAGTGCAGTTTGTGCCGTTATCAACCACAAAGTCACACCAGGAGAGTCCAGTCAAAGCCATTTGCCCCTGGACCTGGTAAAAGTACTTGTGGGTCGGTTTAAGAACTCCATTCTTCAGGTAGGATGCCGTATTCACAGCATTTTCTAATTCATCACCCCGTTCCTTGGCAGCTGAGAGGGTCTTAACTTCAAGGAGACCAAAATCTCCTCCCTCCTGTACAACACGGTCTGGCGTTGCACCAAGAACAGGGACACCAGGGTTGACGCACAACCCACAACAGTAAATCCTAACTGGGACCTCTCTCTTCTCTATGTAACGCTGCACGGCTGCAGCTTCATTCCTTAAACCATCAGCCATGTATTTGGTCTGCATCTGGCTAGACCCAAACAGCCTCTTGAAAAACTTCTCGTCAGCTGGCTTCTTCCGTGACACCACATCTCCGAAGTGTGAAGCAGTCAGGCGCTTGGATCTCTCGAAGCTCCATGTTGTAGAGCCGCTTGCTCAAGGGCCCATGAGTCTTCTAAAGTAAGCTCACAGGAGCCGAACTTGTATCCAGCGGGCACATGCTCAACCCACAGGGCTTGCACCGGTAACCTGATTGGCATCTGGCTAAGAGCATCCTCGTGATGTGCTCTTTTCACTGCTACGGGCAGAAAGTGGTTGTCCTCCAGCGTCTTGCATAGCATGGCGTTTGGAATATTTTTCTGTGTCTGATACATTCTCTTAATATGGTCTTCTGTCACTGTCAGAGAAACTGTGGTTTCTCGAGTCAGATGCCTGCCAGCTTTCATTGGCATATGTTTCACAAAACGTAGTTGTGAGAACTCGCGTGAGTGCATGTTGGCCTTCTTAGCGCCAGTACCCCATGCTCTGGGTTTGTCTGTACACGACTGTGTGTCTCGCACGTAGGCTGCCCCAGAGCGCTTCAAGTCTAGTACAAACCATAGTAAGGCAGCTACATGTTTACAAACACCTGCAGCTCCAGCCCGGCAGTTGCAGGTTCCTTCAACCACAGTTCCATTTGACGAGAGCACAGCAGCAGTGTTATATAATTTTGCCAAAGAGAACGATGCCTCCACGGTTGCTTTAAGAAAAGTGGAACTGTCAGCCTTGCAAATAAGAACATTGTGAACCTTATCTGCTTTAAACATCCTGTATCCGCTTATAGTATGCTTCTGAGCACTATGTGCATTCTGATGTGCCAAGATTTCTTGCTCTGAGAAACCATCCGGCACGTCTTTTAACTGCTTTGTCCATGGTCCTTTCGGTAACCTTGCTTGAAGAGGATGAGTATTTTCAATGGCTCGTAGTGGTTCCTGCAACATGGGTATAAGCAAGCGTCAAAATGTTTTCTTCGGCACTCCACATATGAACAGAGCATGGAAGCATACACAGCTGATCATGGGATCATCAATGCGATCTTGAAATAAAAGAGTATTCATTCATTGTGTCTTGGTCACTTGTGGCAAGCATGCTTGAAAAGCAACGCTGAACCTGTTTCGTTCACTATGCGCGGTCGTGAAGAATGTTGCACAAGGACGGGCTCCGTAAGCCACTAGCTAACTTAAAACTCTGAGGCCGCCCTAGTACAAGGTACTGGCGCGTTCAATACTTTTCAGGCTAGCCAAAACATCCGCCGCAGTTTTTTTAGACCGCGTTCGCGTTACTTGTAGCCACCGAGGCACGTTCATATTTTGGGTGCGTCTATCTGCACTCCACGGTAGTCAGTAATGTACACCGCGACCGAGGTAGTACGAGCTGTCAAACAAACAGCAACTGCTATCTATACCGCAATGCTATGCTCAGCTATATACACTGAATGTAACAGTACTAATAGAAGAGCTTGTTGGTTCTACTTCGTACTTGCTGCGTGCTATTCAAACAACACTATAGGCAAGAAAATTCGCTGGCACAAGCTAAGCGCCAACTCAGCTACTTATTTCTTGCAAGATGTACATTACTGAACGTATGCGCTGCCCGTTCCTTTCGACGATATGCTTGTTTCAGACTCGTCCGTAGATTAAATAGCCCGATGTAACCAAAAGACTGAATGGGCAGTGCTCGATAACGAGGTATTTTGCTGAAATACAGCACATAAATTCTCACAAGAGGGTGTCGCACTGTTGCAACAAACATGAATGTACTGTACGCTACGTACTACGCCTGCCGCCGGAACAGCCGCACAAACTTCGAAGGTTTGCGACGGGCGACTAGTAAATAAATGCACTGTTCGCGCGTGCTCACCAACAAAACACGCCTGCTAGCCGTAGGATCGCGCTCGTGCCTTCAGTAGCATAGCTATAAAACGCTGACAAAGGTGTTGCTATGCAACGCAAGCTCCGAGCGCGAGACACTGGCACATGTGCGCGCTTCACGTGCGAAAATACTCGCTTCGCGCTCGTAGCGTCGGCTGCATAACCACAAGAAAGTTGTACGGCAATGTAAAGATCACTTGCGCGGCGAAAACATGCAACAAAACTATTACTAGCACTCCAAAAAACTTTTTTTTTTACCTGTGGTTGCGCAACGTCCATGTCGTACCGCTTCTGCGCCGGATCCTGCCCGCCAAGATCGCTCACAATTCCCAGCCTGCTTTGCGGCGGTCGCGTAGGGGGCGCGCGCAACTTTCCGAAATTAGAGTCACTAGAAAAAATTTCAGAGTACCGCATTTGTTTTCCCCGCGCCGCCGCCGCGTTCATTGGCCCAACCGTACCATGTGACCTCCGGGGTGCCATATACCTTCCAAGCGCCGGGCGGGCCGCCTGAGTTAAAGCGCAGGCAGCGCAGGTTCCCTACGTTTGTTATTTGTGTTCAGATTGTAGCGCTCGCGTTTGACTAAAGAAATCATGCCTGGTTGCTGTGCCTTCGGATGCAGCAACCGAACCGAGTCTGGAAAGACTTTTTTCTCGATTCCGATTGGAAAAAATGACCGAGAGCGTCGTTCTGCTTGGCTACATAGAATCGGCCGGGATAACTTCAAGCCTACAAAAAACACCCGTGTGTGCGAGGTAAGTGCACCTTGCTTGTGCTTCTCGGCGCTGTTTTAGAAGATATTTAAGCGAAGTGCACGCGGTTTTAGCGATGCTACGAAAATAGGAGTTCATTGTAGGGATCGTTCGCGCCTTGCACGCTTGACGCGGGTACGCTTTTGTTGCTCAACACACGTGGTTATTCCGTGCTCGTGGCACGCGAAGGCACACTTGTCGCGCGAGAATTCCGCGTCCTCACGTGCACCAGGTACTCGCATGATTTCCCCGCGCACGTGAGCACGCTCTCGCTTCGAGTCACTCGACCCATATGGCACTTGTTTTTCGCAAATTGTGACGATCGCAGTCAATAAAAACATGGTCAGTGCATGTCGTGCGTCCACATAACGGCTGCTTTCTGTGCAGTTGTGTTGGCACTGGTAGAAAAATAGAAATGGGTTGAATATTAGCAATCCTTGAAGCTGCGTGTTTGCGGTCACGTGCGCGTTTACATCCCAATTGAGCTATTTTAATTTTCACTGTGTAAACTTGTAAACCTTGATAACTTTATAACGTATTCTTCGTCTCTTTAGTTGGGTCTTTCAACTTATTATTACAGCTATCTTCCATGTTTTTTTTCTTATTTCACATGTCTCGAACAGCTTCATTCAATAAAGCCCTGGCAGCCGCCTTGGGCAGCCAGCGTTACTGTGACCAGCATCACACTCCTAACCATACAACAAACATTTGCAGGACCACTTTTGTGCTGAAGACTTTGAGAAGCCTAGAGTGGATGGGAAGAAGAGGCTAAAGTATAAAGCTGTGCCAAGCATTTTTGCACACCGTGTGCCAAAGAAAACCAGAAAGCCACCATTCGCCCGTCTTCCTAGTTCGCCAGCAAACAACTTGGCTGAAGAGGCTGAACCTGAAGGGGAAAACTTGCTAATAGGTAATTTTTCCTCAAATGAAACTTTTTTTCATACATACACTGCAGCAGTGCTTTGTTGGTCGGTTATCATGTAGCCACATATAATGCAAAATGGATGATTTCGTACCTGAATGTATACTGGCATTGATCTTGTAACTTTTTAATGATTTGAATCGGTGCCTGATACTGTGACCAAACAGAGAAACCTCAACTATTTCATTGGCACTGCTCTTTTAAGTGTAGCACTTACAAGTAATGTGGTTGCATGTCTGGGCACAAAAAGTGTTTGAAACGAAAAAATCACTATGAAAACTTTTGCAGCTGCTGACAGCACAGCAGATGGTCTGGACTCTTCAAAAGAGCAACAGGAGCATACTGGATCTGCTGATGTGGCAACAGAAGTGCCAAAAACCTCAGATGTTCAAGAGGATGCATCTCCCAACATGTTCAATGAAGCTGACACACTGAAGCGCCAACTTAACTTGGAAAGAAAAAAGCGTGCGAGGGTGGAAATGGAGTGTGACGCCCTGAGAAGATCATTTAGTGGACTGCTTGCAGAAGATCAGCTCCGTGTCCTGCAAAAGGGAACAATGAGAGGGTCATCATGGACTCAGAAGACAATTCAGGAGTCTCTGAAGGTCCGACTTGCCTGTGGGGGAAGAGGATATGAATACCTGAGAGGTAATGGGTGGCCGCTCCCTGCTGAACGCACTCTTCAAAAACATATTGAAGATATCAAGTTTACCCCAGGTATGCAGTAATGTTTGCAGCTCCATAATAAACATTTTCCACATTGCAGGTGCGACTCAAGACTAGCTACTGACTTCACTGATGATCACATAGCAAGCATAGCTAGAAATATTGGGCGGCAGCAGGAGGCTTGCACTCATCTTTTTAGATAAGATTTTATAAAGGCTCTGATAGTGACAAGCGAGGTTGTTTGAAACGACTGGGCTGAAGCTTGTACTTTTGAATTTCAAAGAAAAGTAGCCGTGATCATTCCAGGACGCATGTTTGTTAGCAAAGATACACTCTAACTATGCTTTCTGCAATACCCTTGGGCTAGTGTTAAAGCTATCAAACATAATAAAAGGCTCTTTTCTTGTCATTCTAGGTATTCTTGAGGAAGTGTTTCCACCTTTAGCATCAAAAGTGGCAACATTCAACTCTGAAGAGCGTTATGCAGTCCTAATGTTGGACGAAATCCAACTGACGCCTGGTTTGGACTATGATATTACAACACGCTCTGTCATCGGTAAGGCTTCATCAAAAACAAATGTGGTCTGCCGTTTACATATCAGGCAGCGTAGTTCTCTTGCAGCTAAAACCAATGCAGTAATGAGCACTGGCATGTGATACTTAATTTAGCGATGTGAAAAAAATTAATGCAACTAATTTAACTGCTCTAATTTGAATATCTAAGCGTTAATGACTAAATGTGTGTGCATAGGTACACACAGAAAGCCATTCAAGCATCCTTGGGATATCTTATATTTATGTAGTTTTCGATGAAACCTGTTATACCTTATAAACAAAGTTATCAAAGTGGTGTCCAACTTAACTCACTTAAGCTTGGCACATGACAGGCTTAGATGCTTATGTGCTACTAAACCCAGCACAGCAACATCATTTGTTTTTCTATTTTTGATGCTTTCCTGTGCTAATAAAGCACACTGCATGCTTACTTTATGATATATACTGGACAGCTCTGCACTGCTATGCCCCAAATAAGCATTCTTGAATTATCCCTCAGGCCGCCCTACTCTCCCCTCCTCGGACCCAAGTGCAGAGCCTGTACTGGCGACACATGCTTTGGTTTTTATGCTTGGCGGAATTGCATCAAGATGGAAGCAGACCGTCGCATATCATTTCACAGGTAAGTAGCAGTTGAAAGTTAGTGTTAAGTGAATTTTTGCACGTAAAGTTGGGAACAACACAATGTTTTCATTTTTCTTATGCGCATAACTGCAGAGACTGTTTGGCCAATTCCTGAAGAATTGCGTGCCAGTGATGTGTAACACAGAGTGGCAACATTCCTCCTAGAATCTTTACTGAACTGCCTACTTTTTCTTGGATGGTAGCGAGCTAATGCATAGGGGAGGCTTACAGAAAATGCAGTTGGTGTCGGTTAAGACCACCTAGGGTCACAGGCAATGACAATCCACAGAATAAAGCTGAAATGAGTTGTCAGTACTGTGTAGAATGCTACGTAGCTATATGTAGTGATGACCATTGGTGACACGCTGTCGTCGCTTGCTTGCTAAACCTCCTAAGCGGCTGACGAGTGAAAGAATGTAGCATAAAAAATGAAGCAAGGCGGTTATCGACTTGGCTTTGCGCCTTGCCATGTTGGCTGTGCGCCAGCCAAGTGTGGAGCGGGTGAGAGGCACCACTAATAGAAGCATAATGCAATAAATACAGCATCAGTATGCATATCCCAATGAGTGAAATGTGCAAAATAAATGAAAGGTTTCAGCATTTTGTTTTCATTTCAGGTGAATCCTTTGATGCAGCAAAGGTACTGGACTTGCTATTTGAAATCATCAGGCGCAGTGAAAGCATCGGTCTAGCAGTGGACTGCATTACTTCAGACATGGGTGGAGGAAATCAAGCCATCTGGAAGCTGCATGGAATCATGGCCACAAAGTATGGTCGTCCAAGGACCAGCTGTCCCCATCCATGTGGAAACGACCGTAGCCTCCATTTCCTTGCGGACGCACCCCACCTGCTCAAGAACTTGCGCGGGCACCTGGTTCGGCAACAAAGAATCCTTCTAGACGACGACACGGTGCGGAATAACAAGTTGCCATCCAATGAGGTAAGTTGCCGAGTCTCACACCATCTTACATTGCTGTTCACAACGTAGCGTGCACAATGGAGTTTAATTATTTGGAAAATGTTGTAACTTTTGCTTCTGCAATGAAGATTATTTACTTCAGTGTGAAGCATCTATAGGATTCAGCTTAAATAAATACAAATATGGTTTTACAGTTTCATTTATTTATTCATATAACTCAAGAGTCCCTTTTTGAGGGCATTACATGAGAGGCAGGCACCTGTAAACATACACTATGCTACATTAGCCTACACATGCAAAATGACAATGATCATTTGCTGCTTCTGCAGGTCTCCATGAAGTACCTAGAGCAGCTATGTGAGATCGACGAGAAGCATAGCCTGAAGCTTGCTCCACGCCTGAAGTCAAAGCATTTAAATCCCAGCCATTATGAAAAAATGAATGTAGGCACAGCATATGCTGTATTTAACCATGCAGTAGCATCTGCCCTACGGCTTCTGGTCGAGCAGGGCAAAATGGACGAAGAGGCCCTTACGACAGCATGGTTCGTGGACCAGGTGTTCAAGTGGTTTTCCCTCATGACATCTCGGACGCCAACCATGGCGTTGAGCGACCTCTGCCCTGAAAAGGGAAAGGAAGCTGTGACCTTCCTGACTGACTTCATGGAGGTCTTCAGGAACCTCCGCATCATTGACAAAGGAAAGACGAATGCAGCATGGAAGCCTGTCCAGGCCGGCATAATAATAACGACTACAACTGCACTGAACTTACGCAAACTGTATGTGCAAAGCAAGACTCTGAAATTTCTGCTGTTGAGTCGCCTCTGCCAAGACGCGCTCGAGAACCTATTTAGCACAATAAGAGTTAAGACGCCCGTACCCAGGGCACGAGAATTCAAGTATACCTTAAGAGTCATTGTCCTGGCACAATTCTTCAAGCCAAGCAGGCATGGCTCTTACGACATTGATGACTCTGTTCAGCTAACAGATTTTCTTTCCTCCCGACCTGATTTGGCTGAAGAACTAGATAACATAAATATGCCAGAGGAAGTAGGAGACCTTGAGCCTGAAGAACAACAGTCTCTACAGTATGTCGCTGGTTATGTGGCACGCAACATCATGAAAAAGCACAAGCTCTGTGAGAGTTGCACAACTTTATTGGTTCAGCCGGCAAAGAATGAAAACAGGTTTTTGGCACTCAAGAACTACATTCCAGACAAGCAATCTCTTTGCACACCATCCGAAAATATTATGCACCTCACTGAGTGTGTGGAGACATACTTCAGGGTGAATGAAGAGTCTCTTGTCATGGGGAAAGTCAACGTTGATCAGGTCAGAACCCTCATTGCAGCCGTGGAGCCCACGTTCACTGTCTTTCCTGCATGTCACAATGTTGCAGACAAAGTTGTGCATGAATTTTTGTTGTGTAGGCTGCGCTTTGCACTGCGTGCAAAAAATGAAATGCTGCAAAAGAAAGCAGCACAAAACTCTAAGTGCGGATCAAAAAGTGTTGGCATGCGTGCAGCTATTTCAAACGTGAAGTGAGCTGTAACTTTATGCTTCAAGAGCTAGACCATTCTTAAATTCTGTGTCCATATCAATATGCTGTTGCACTGTACTAAGAGTTGACAGTGGGTTACCATTATTCCACATTTTGTATGTCTCAGGCTGAAAAGGCCGACATGTTTTTGTAATATGGGCTTGATACACTGTCTTTAGTACCCTTAAAGGACTATAGACGACAAATTTTTGCTTGCATGTTTTCTTGTTTCAAACGATGTGTTAGACATTCGTATACATGGAGCAGCCTGTGGTATTGGCGTACAACCGCTAAATAATTAACAATTTAATTTCTTCATGACGCTATTCCAGTTTCACCGAACGACGACTGTGATGTCAAGTTGATGTTTTCGTCACGTGATTTTGTAGAAAAACTAATATAATCGCTGACAGGTCATTTTTTGTCATTCCAGGTCTTGGAAAAGGTTGGATTAAATGTTGCAGTAAATTATAACTACACATCAATGATTGTTAGTTTTTTTTAGTGGATCACGTGACCAACACATGAGCTTGACATCAGTCGTTCGTCGATGAAACAGAAACAGCATGAGAGAAGAAAATCCATTATAAATTATTTAGCACTGTAGGCAAATACTGCCCGGTAACCCATGTATTCTATTTTGTAACGCATCGTTTGACACAAGAAAACACAGAACAATATTAGGTGTTCATAGTCCTCTACTAACAACTACCATGTATGTTTGGTGTGAATTTTGTCACATATGATATTCCATGCTGAGTTCAGCCTCCAGAGTCAGGCAAAGAAGACATTATTCCAGTTTGCAATATTTAATTATTTTTTTCTGGCTTATTTATTTTGGACTCTTGGCTCATCACTGCAAGCTGGTTCCGCTTTTTTTAAAACCTGACCAAGTCTGTGTTAGGGGAGTCGGATGGCACAGATATTGAATGCCTGCGGCTCTTTGTCTAGTCTCTCTTAGCCATTCCACTAATGCTTAATTTGCTGCACTATGGGGGAAAAAATTGCCTGCTGGAGTTTTGTGCACTTAACCCAGTTTGTGCTGTTTATGGTTGCTCTTATGTTTTTGTGTGTAGAAGCTGTATGCATGGTACAGAATTTTTAAAATTTATTCAAGCAGTTTGATGCGTTTTAAATGTTCTTGGATTGCATTGTTTAGGAGGGTTGTAAGCACACATTCATACTTGTGTGGTGGTTGATGCTGCATATAAGACCATCGTGCAAAATGTCGAGTGTATTTGAGCAGCTGTTCTAGTCCGTGCTTAGGATGAGAGTACTGGCCGACTCGGCTTATTATGGCTTGTATGTAAGGCTTTGCAGCTTCAAAAGCTATTTTCTGTATTCCGCAGAAGGATGAAATCAGACTTTGCTGTGGTTTTAAGGAGATAGTGTGCAATCGGTGTTTTCTGGTGTTCATGCTCCTGCAGTTTCATTGTCATATATACAAAATTCATTTTGTTTTTGTTCGTACACGCTAATGGTGTTGCTATTTGAGAGTTGGTACTTTTAAATGGTGTTGTCAGTACTGGGTAGTTGTTATCTTTGTGTTGTACAGCAAACTCCACTTGCTGTTCAAGATGACTGCAGGGGTGATAGGTGTTTCTAGTCTTGCATGTGCTGTTTGCAGCGCTTCTACTTTGTTTATTTTCCACACTAGTGGTGTCAGCCTCCAGTGTGTTCCGTAGGTGAAACAAACGTGTTTGCTTCTGGAGGTGAGGTCAGTGATGTATACTTTTTGAATGACTGTTTGCTTGGAACATGCGGATGAAGAGGAGCTGGCTCACCTGCATATTTGCTAGGAAACAAGGCTTGTGGGGCAGGTTCTGGCACCAGTCACCAGCGCCCGTTCTTATGAGTTGTAAGAGGGTTCCTTTCTTGTGTAGTGCTGTGCCTTCCCAGTGGTGCCAGATGAGGACCTCCGTGTGCTCCGTTGGCTACCTGTGTCTCTGTCGGTGCCATTCAGCTGCAGAGTAATGCAGAGTAGTTAATTTATGACAAGGTAGACAATTTCATAGCTCAAACTGTATCTGCTGATCCCGTGGGCTTTTTGAAAGCTTTTCACAGATAGCAAAGCATCCTCTGAAGTGCCATCAAAAATTAATGTATGAAAGAAATGCAGTTGCTGCCACCATAACTACTATTTATTCTTTAGTCAATGATTACCCCCCTTAGCCCGAGGGCGCAACAGCAGGGGCATTCGCTTCACCTCACTGCCATTGTGATGATTGGCGCTGCAACTGAAACTTGTTTGCTAGCACAGTAATTACAGATTGTGATACATTCCAAGCAACGCACACATTGAAGCTTAGTTAAAGCTATGTTTATAAATCCGAAAAAAGAAATAATAAAGTTCATTAGGCTTCAGAACTTGTAGCTTCCGTACATGATGGATGTTGCAGGCAGTTTGTTAGTCGCAAGGAGCAAAACTAAGCCATTCTTAATTTCTACTTCAGGTGTACCTACACTTCCAAGTCTCTTCAGCATAAGCACATTTGCCTTATGTGCCATAAAGAGAAAAAAAGAGCATTATAACTCACTTACGTGCACTTTGTTTTTAGGTGCCAAAGTGTCTTAGTCTGCCCATTTTTTAAGTTTGCATGGTGTGCCTGCTTCATGATCACATTTGACAGGGAGACTTTACTCGGAAATACAGGATGATGAAGGAAAGACGGGATGAGCTTGAATTGACAACAGCATTAAGGAAAGCAATGTGTGCGCCCAGCCACTACACTTAAACAGGAATGATGTTTTGTGATTACATGAAAAAATTTGTATCACAGCAAAAACCACCAAAAGCAAAGAAGGTGAAAGCTTCATACTTGTAGCAAAATTAAAAACAAGATTAAAGCCTCACCTTAAAACGTAAAAAAACTATATTATCTAGAATTAAGTAACCTAAGTGCTCTTTGAAGAAAATCAACACCAGATATATCAGTGACATGCGTCTCTTCTGAACCTGTGAATGAGAGGCGCCTCAAGAATCTCCCTAGCTAACTTGTCTTTTAATCGTCCTAAGACTTCTGTGTTTCTGTACAGCAGATAAAAACTACAAGCTTTACAGTGCAAACAGACATACTGAGCATTATTTTTGTTAAGTGAAGCACCATGTTCTCTTCGTCAGTTGTTTAGGAAACGACCAGTTTGCCCTATATGAACAGACCTACAGCTCAGAGATATCTTGCAAACCATGAGTGCTGCACATTCAATAAGCTTGGTGGTATGCTTCATATCACAAACCAGTTTTTTCACCATACTTCAGCTGAAAAGTGTGTAAAGGCTTGACAACTTGTGCGGGAAGTGGGAGCGTGTGAAGATTACGCCTGTGCTGAATTTTTCTGCTACCATTTGGGAACAGAGAGATATGGTGAAAGCAGGGCAAAATCTGAAATTCCTTTTTCTGCTGTTCTTTTGTGGCACTGAGGACAGTGGGTCATCTATACTCTCTGCACAATTTCTGAAACAGGCTTTCTGCATCATCGGTGAGCACCGACATGTTGGTCTCCTTGGGTATGCCTCTGAAATAAAAGCTTTCTTTGTCTGTTTGCATTTGTGCCATCCTTCTTTCCCCGTCCTTTGTTTATTCGGCAGGTATCTCTGTAAAAATTATTGCCAACTAGCCCAAAGTTCGACTTTGTTCATGACTAAAGCCGTAGGCTTGTGGTCGGGAAAATGAAAGTGCAATGTATATGTTATATATGTCAATAAATGTGTGCAAGGTGGCTATCGCTTACCGCACACAAAGCACTCATATTGTTTACTGCCTTGCTTTCATTGAATGTGCGATTTGTACCTGGATGTACATTACAAATGAAACTGACCTATACACATGACATTTAAGAAAATATTACCCAACACTGCATGCATGTAATATCAAGTAACTCATCTTTTGATTTATTTTCCTTTGGTCACCTACACACAAGACTGCAGAATCTGACACATTGCAGTCCTTTCTTAAAATTTGGTCAATAGGAGGCCCTTGATACTTCCTTTTTTACACTTATCCTTTGCTCATTCATACATACGCATTTTGAGCCTGAAACCAACGGCCAGGTGATATTCAAAACGCATGCTTCAAATTTTGAGCTTGTAAGCCGAGCGCATGCAATGAACTGAAGTCAACATACATATGTTTTATGTTGAAATGCTACGGTGCATACCCAAATAATGCTGTGCTTGATGCATAACAAGAAATACAAAACAACAGAACACCCAGTAGCTTTAGTTTCACTCTGTCACTATGCATGTCACATAAACCGCTCTAAAAGCACAATAATTTTATACATCGCCCATGCAACTTAGAAAAAAAAGTGCTGCGTCATCAGCGGGCGTTCCTGCCTTTTTTTTTACACGCAGCAATTCCTGGTAGTCTAAGAAAACAGTCATAAATCAGTTGAGAAGAGCAGCCGCTCATGAACGCACTAGACAGCCGCGTTCATAAACCGCAATGTAGCAAACTCTCGCTCATTATCAGTGTACAGAAGTACATATAAGCTGCTGTAATCACACAAATGGCTCATATTGGCCTTCCTCAAGATTTAGTGCGCAAAATGGTCATCGCAGTTGGTTTTTACGCCTGCTGTGCACAGATCGTCTTACGATCACGGCCAAGCACCGATGCGCACACGGCAGTCGCAATGTGTCGTGCGTATACGGCGGACGAAGTCGCCCGGCAGAGTCGAGAACGCGCGGTATCGGATTACAAACTAAATTAAATGTATCCGATTTAGCTTGTGAAATTACACAGTGAACGTACGTACCTGTGACACTGTCGGGTGTTTCGTCCTGCTTGGAAACATTCAGTAGAAGCCGACGGCGGTCCTCGATATTCATGCCCAAAAGCACAAGCTTGCCTCATTGCGGCTCGAAGTGACGAAACGTTTTCTTCGTAGCTTGCTCCGCGGAAGGGAAAAAAAAACGCGTGCATAAGCTCGCGATAGCAGCGCTAAGCTGCTGCCCGCAATCGTAGCACAGTTCCAGGTGTAAACACGATCGGCGTGCAAAACAACCACCGGCTGGATAACATCGCCAAAATAACATGTCCTTTTCGTTCTTGGCAACCATTATCTCCGGGCACAAAGTATTTGTACTTCAGTAAACACTCAACCCGATATGTCGCCGAATATCAAGCTCTTCCAACACAGCGGCCTTCCCGCGACGCAGTCGGCTTGGAAGGTGTATGGCGGTGGCCGCTCAGTGTTGCCAGTCAAATCCCGACCTTTGCGGTACTCTGAAATTTTTTCTAGTGACTCTATCCGAAATGGTCCAATGGTCCACCGCACTCACTTCTCTACCTTCCCCCTCCCCCAACGTAGTGCGCGCTCAGCCCCCTCCCCCCTTTTTCGGGCTCAACAGTGGGTGAGCGGGAAGACGGCGTCCGTCGAGCCACCATCCTTCTCGGCTGACTCTCTCACTCTTGCCCTCACACCTAAAGATACGGCGCCGCGCTGAGTGATAGGTTGTTATCGCGAAACACGTCATAATTGTCAATATTATGATCGCTCTTCGACTTGATATGGACAATAACGGCAGTGGCGACGACGACGATGATGGCGTGAATTCGCCTGGAATGCCCCTGTAATTGCTAACGTAGTTATACCATCATAGGGTACCTATTAAGAAGGAGGTACCATAGCACATGGCTGATAGGCGAACTCTTGTTAGAAATTAGTGGAGATAAATACAAAAAAATGACAACAAAGTATTTTTACATAGTTGTAAGAACAAAACCACGGCAAATATACCTGATTAATACGCACCATAAAAATATCAGCACAGTGAACGTCGCAAAAATTTAAAAAGAAACATAACGAAAAAAATACGCATTAGTTGCACCGTCCAACAGTGAAGAATAAATGAAAGAAGTTCTTTCTTAAACGCTCGTAAAGATAACAATTGCTCAATACTTCAAGCTGCGTTATTCTGGAATTGAACAGCCGCACAAATAGCTGTATTTATTGCCGCAGTGCGTACTAATCATAATAAAAAATTGTTCCAGGCAAGCCTGTAGTAGAGTACCAATTTTAGACTTATAACAAAATTATGCCGCGTGGCAAACCAAGCGCAAAAAAAAGGAGAGAAAAATTTCACTTATTATTTGAGCGCATCGTACACTTATAATATACCATATTGTTGAAGCAACGATTGTGTACTGGTGAACGGTGGACTAAATGTTAGCATGTGAATGGCTTTGTTTCGAAATCGTTTATGTTAGATAGGTAAGTATTCGCCAATGAAGTTATACTGCTGTGGTTGAGCTCGTAGTACACGCCGAATAAAGTAGGGAAATTGAAACATAGTCAGGCTTTAATTCTTCTACCGTGAGCTATCATCTGCTTTACATAAATAATGTGGTGGTCGTAACTAAAGTGGGCGTCAAGAACAACCGCCAGTAATGTGCACTAAGGAGTACTAAGAAGGTGGTCGCAATTGATAGTAATGACAGGCGTAGGTGAGGGAGGATTCCGACTCGAATTGAAAGCAACGAACTGTATTTTATTTAGATTAATCGTTACACCGTTATCTTCGCACCAGTCGCGAATATTTCTGAGATCAGTGGCCAGTAGGCTAGTTAAGGTATTTATGGACTATAGTTGTATCATCTGCACATCAGAAAGATTATTTATACATTAAGCTCGCCCCCACTAAGGACTTTAATATAAAATGTGCTGTAAAAGTGTATGAGAAATAATTGGGCTGTAATATATTTTAGTGCTCAATAGGTACTGTGAGTCTTTTAGCATGAGTCTTACAGCGAGAGTAAGCTTTGTAAGCCCGAAAGAAAAGTTAAAGAAAATGCGCGGCCACGTTTCCATTCAACTTCACCACTTACCTCTTACATCATAGACTATTGACACCGCTTGATCAGTGCTAACTCCTCGTTAATTGATAAGAAAGTTATACAGTGCTTTGAAAAGCATGCAAGCGCTCAAGCTGGCCGCTCATGGACACTTCCCTTGCGTAAAAAGGGTCGAAATATGCGAAAACGCCGTTGAAATTTCAATCGTGATGCTGGCGTCATCGGCTGCGCAAGTTGGGTGCGACATGCAAGAAGAAAAGCTCGCAATTCATTTTCTGCGCTAGCTATCATCCTTTTTCTCTTTTTATGCGAAGCATATTACGAGAGCTCAACCCAGCTCCTCAGGCGCGGCGGTGTCGCCTTGAAACCACGTGACACCGTGACGTCACGACAGAGGAGAAGTGGCTTTGGCTCAACTCTTGCAAGACGGGCTGGGTGGGAATCGAACCAGGGTCTCCGGAGTGTGGGACGGAGACGCTACCACTGAGCCACGAGTACGATGCTTCAAAGCGGTACAAAAGCGCCTCTAGTGAATGCGGTGTTGCCTTAGAAACGAGCTGTTTCTAAGGCGTGCGTCTCTTGCTCAGGCGCACATTTCGTTGCCGCGCCGAACGCTGCTTTGCTCGACGCTCACCGCGTCCAATGCGGGGCGCGTAGTCGCTGCCCTGTAGCCCATTGTCTTACACCCCTTGGCGGGTCGACGGGAACGCTGTCGCGTTCCACTCTTGAAGGCGAAGCAGTAATGCATGAGTAGTTTCTCCGTCTAGCCGAACCAAATATAACCAAGCAACAGCAGTTCACCAGGCCAAACAGTGGTTCAACAACTAAAATAAAGGCTAGTATGCTTCGCATCCTAGGCTTAACCTTACCTAAGCCACAGCCATTTTTTTTAACCAAGTGCGTTCTGCGGAAAATTGCGATGTGGAGGACAATTTTTCAAATCGTTGAAGTTGTCAACTAGAAAATAGTGAAAGGCAGTGCAAAAGCAACCTTGCAGCCTGACCTTGCCGAGCGTTCGACCTCACTGTAACTACCCCTGACGGAAATGCGGGTATCACGTGTCTGAACCAAGCATGATCTGTGAGGGATGCGGTATAGTGGGACACTCCGGCTTAATTAGGTCGAGAGGTCGAAATCGAGAACGCCGACCTCACTCGCAGGCTTTGTGGAAGGCACCTATACCTCACCTCACTTTCAGAGCTCGAGATCAAATTAGGTTTCAGAAAGACGTCGGGATACCGGAACCTCATGAAGCCAGATTTGTTTCTCCACGCTCGGCACCTATTCCTACGTACTGTCCTAGACAAAAGTTCAACTACGCCACTACGTGAATGAGCGTTGCTAAGCAGTGGTTGCGCCGCATTTCGTCCGTGAAACTCGAAGCGCAGTGTAGTTGGGGAAAGCAGTGAACGAACTGTGCTTCCTTCTGCGAAGCTTATGTGCCGAGATAAAGCAACGGGAGGCCACTTTTACTTTCTGCGAGTCGGTTGCACTCACGATAGAAGTAACTTCGTTTCTTCCGACCAAGTCTGCACTTTTATGCGCAGGTCCATGTGGGTTGCTCTCTGTCGCAACATTGGAATGGAGTATAGCAAGTTTTACATCAATGCACTGGCTCTCTCTCTCTCTCTTTGCGTATGTTGCATGCTGTTTGCTCAACTGCTCCATTCGCAATCTCCCGCGCACAGTTCCTCGCAGTCAATAGAGACTTTTAGCGTGTCCGGTATTCCGGCAAGTGCGGCCATTTGCCGGTATAGCGGGGGCGTAAACGTGAGCTGCCAAATTGGTGGCGCCAGCTGGTGGTGCAAAGCTCAACCACACAAACACAGAGCTAATTACTATATTCTGCTTAGCTGCTGGTGTAAATATTCGACAGTGGCGTAATCGTGTTCACAATTACGCCGCTGCCAAAAATTTGCACCACTAGCGAAGCAGGATATAGTTGGTTACTGCAGTTTTAGCTCTGTGTTTGTCTGGTTGAACTCAACGCTACCAGGCGCCTGCAGCGATCTAGCTACGCCCCCGCAAATCCGGTAATCCGCCCATACCACTCCCGTTTACCGGAATAGCGGACAGGCTAAAAGTCTCTAATGACGTCTTCTCCTACGCATGCAGGCATAAATCACCGCAATGTAATGACGTTAGCAGAAGGCGAGCTAGACTCGAGTTCGCGCCGCCACCGGAATGCGACTGAATAATTTCGCTCGCTACACGACGAGAGCAACCCGCCCGAACCCGCGCATAAACAGCGGAACTGCGGTCACCTCGGCGTGACTGTTTCGTGACTCACCCGTTGGTTGCCACCCTTCGTGGACTGTTGATGGCCTCGTTCATTGCTGCCTTGCTGGGGACCCATTGGCCGCTGTTGAGACGGCGTGGTCCACTGGGGAGGGACGGCGATAGGCGGCGCACCGCGTGGCCCTGAAACGAGCGAAGGTCGCCCGCGGTCACGTCGTGGAATGAAAGCTTAATCGAAAAAGAAAAACCCGTGACTCGAGTTCGTCTTTTCACTGACGTCTCGTTTGTGGACCCTACGTCTCCCAATTAATATCGTACTGCTCATTTATCACTTTTGAAACGCAGCAAGGCGGCACCGATTCGTCGAAAGTTCAACACAAGTGAGGACATGAGAGGATCACAAATTATGACGACTCAGACCGGTGCTGAAAGGCCGTCTAAGAGAATATTAAATGTGTAGAAATGTTCTCTATATGAAGCCGATGTAAAGTCGAGATAATATTTTTTAATATACATACGGTACACAAAAGAAGCTGCACAGGTAATCTAGCAACGTGAAGAAATGTAATGGAATGCGTTGTAGAAATAAAAACAATAACGTGTATTTGTAGGTGCCTTATAGTGAGCGACCAGAAGCAGGAAGATCTGCAATGAAATATGTCACACAAGGAATTGTGCCAGTCACGGTGCTATACCGCCATGACTGGCAGAATCTTTCGCGAAAATGCGTTTAGAACAATACAGCATGCTTCTGTTCGGCCACATTCGGGCGCTGTTAATGTCACGCTTACCTCTTGGGAGTCCGCATTCACAGATTTTTCAACTCACAAGCGCTTTTTGCCAACGGCCACCCGTCTTGGCTAATAAAACCTTCATCACCATTTGCTGGCACATGCCCTCACAAACAGTTTCAGTATAACAATTCTGTTGCGAATATACGGCCTTTGGTTTACAAGTTGATTATTATTATTATTATTATTATTATTATTATTATTATTATTATTATTATTATTATTATTATTATTAAACTATGGTTGAACTCAAGTTATGCCTATTACACGTAATAATGTGCTTCAAGTATTCCGCGATGCCTAGCGCGGAAAAGCATTATTGCATTCCGCTGTCTGTCGCAAGTTAGTATTCCATCTTTAACGCGATGGCCACGCCAGTCTATTCAATGAGCGATCACAGATGGGAACAACTCGTGCTTGCCGTAGCCGAGTAGGTCAGCAAGCGGGCCAATGGTTGTAGCGGAAGCACTTTGCTGCAGGCCATAGGGTGGGAACGGGCCCCCTAGCGGCGGTTGCTGCTGCATCTGCGTCGAGTACCACGAAGAGGCTATTTGTCCCGGAGCTGGTGGCACCACATACGTCGGCTGGAATCGCGAACGGCATTGCATTGCAAAATTAGAGAGAGAGAGAGAGACAGAGAGAGAGAGAGAGGGAGGGAGAGAGAGAGAGAGAGAGAGAGAGAGAGAGAGAGAGAGAGAGACTTCTCGACAGGGTAGAGGAAAGCCTGCTGACCACATCCTGTCTGGCGGAATCGGCAGACACCTTCAAGAGTGACCATGAAGCTAAAAAAAAAACTCTGTAAACTCCCTCCAAACTCTAAGCACGTCGAGTAAGGACGCTGAGCGCGAAAAAAGTCCGCTGCGCCTGCCACGTCTAGCGCTGCATGCTGTCTAAGCTGAACATTAGTGCTAAACAGAACTTCAGTGCTGTGAACTGTGTACGCGTACGGCCGCCACTGAGGGATGGAGTCTCGAACACACACTGTACAAAAGCCTGAAAGTGCCTGTGAAGAAGGCCAGACGCGGCCGCTCAACAGGCCGAGTGTAGGTACGTGTTAAAGAACCCCAGTTAGTCAAAATTTCTCGGGAGCGCCCACTGTGACGTGTCTAAAGGAGATCACGGTATTGGCGCTTAAAATAGCGAAATTTAATTAATTTTTCAGCAGGCCGAGTGGCTTGGAGGTCGACAGACAAGCGCGGCTCGCTTACGAGCGCGTAAATAAATATTGCGCACCGCCCAGCAGGGGCGGACCGACAGAGGTGTCGAACGAATTTCGTTGCTGCGCGCGAACGGAACGATATTGAAGTATTGGGTAAGGACATATTCAGTACTCTGGAAAGGAAGTATCAATACTCACGCTCTTTTTTGCTCTGCACTGACTGCATGCACGACGATGTTCCCAGAAAGCAGTACTCTACAGTGCGCGGAGTGCTCCTGCGCTCGAGATTCGAGAGATGCCGGCGCGGAAGAACAAGCGGGGCGTACGAGCACGGGGCGTGCGTACACCAAAGCCACCTAGATGGGACAAGGCCTGTGCACTCTGCTTATGACGTCATGCTACTAAGGTCGTCTGCCGTAGAATGTAATGGGAATGGTGCAGAGTACGCCGCGGTGATATTGACGTCACCGCTTTCGTCACACCGGGCTTCGCAATGGCACGTTAGGCCCCAGTTGCACGATGTCCTGAAGCAGAGTGCACAGGCCTTGTCGCCGCGGTCTCACGTATACGCGCGAGTTTATCTGAGAGGACACGATGCCGGCTAGACCAGTCGAACCTGCATGCCGGGGTTCCAAGGGTCCGCTGGCCGTTGGCTTGAAGATCCGTCAGGCGGCGCTGACGGCCATGGCTGCAGCGGACGTGACTGTGGCGTGTTCTGCCACCAGGCGTTGGGCCACGGGTATAAAGGACTCGGGAAATCTGGTGGCGAACCGTACGGTCTGCGTAAACCGAATATCATATTCCCTCGTTGAGTAAGTCCGTATTAATAATTCACTGCATAATTAACGGCAACGACGGGCGTTGCAATATAGCCGCCTCATTTCTGGTTGCCTCTATAGGTCGCGGCTACGTCGACCTTGTCTGAGCAGTTAGACACTACGCCCACCATCCATTTGTGCTGCTTGTTCCATGCGATCTATCGTTCTTACGCTACAGGAAACAAGCCTACCTGTATTGGTGGCCTATAAGGTGCAATAAGCCTCACTGACTCAATCCTGACTGTCTGAAATAAACATCAACTTGATTGCTGAGCGGTTACAGCTCTCTTTACGATATGTGGATATTGCAGTGTAATGTCCTTTTTGGCACACCTTTTTCATATGCCACATCGCTCATGCAACGAAACAAGATGCACGACATGTTGCCATATACAGCAGGTGAATATTGCAGCCGAACTGTTTCTGCATTGCCCCGTATTTTCGTTAACAAGGAGCGTGTCTCGCGCATGCACCGATTTTCAAATTGATGTGAACACACCGCGGTAGCGCACTGTCTATGGAGTTCTGCTTAGCCCGAGGTCTCGGGTTCGATTCCTAGCCATGGCAGCTGCATTTAAATGGAGGGAAAATGCAAAGACGCTCGTGTACTTTGATTTGGGTGCACGTTGAGGATAGGTTGCCAAAGTGTGGAGCCCTCCGTTACGGCATCATTCATAACCAACTGTGAACTTCTGGGACGTTAACCAGCACAAGTTAATTAATAATTCGAAAGCATTATATGGGTTATGAAGCGGAAAATTCGGTGGCGTGGCCGGAGATGGTACAAAAAGTCACGTGGTCCTAGTCAATCAACGGGAGGCGCGCGCCGTGTGGGCCGCTGGTTTTCTTGATGCACCACCAGATGGCGCGCACCTCCGGCATGTGAAAGCGGCGGCGCCGGCCATGCGGGGGAATGAAAAAAAAGATCCAGAAAGCTTGCCTTCGAACATAGCGTTCGCCACGAGTATTTCCCGGTAAAGATTACGGTTGCATAAGCTGCAGTTGCCGGGAAGCGGCAAATGTGGGGCCGGTTTATACAAAGCGCCGCGCACCGCGCTGCTGCCTGTCAGTGTGGCGAGTTCTGTCGTGTGGTCCGATGGATGAAGCTTCGACTTCGTCTTCTCAGTCAGTAGCTGCGCCCGGCTCCTTTGGACGTCCACGCAAATACTCGAATGAGGCCGAGCCGTCATCGGAGAGACGTCGCAACGCTTTCGCATTCATCCACGTGGGATACCTGAGGGCCCTTGAATTTTTTTAAAAATCAGGGTATCGAACAATAGCTGAATCAAAAACTGAAAAAAAAACGCTAGTTTCCTTGTTTCTCGAACCGAAACTGCACCGGGAGGTTACAATGTTTTCACTCCGGAGTGAAACTAAAATGAAGAAATGACGGCTTCCAGTTCAGGTTGGACAGCTTTTCTGGGGCTTTTAATCCACACCTTGCCTGCACTTGTGGCTCAAATATGCTATCTCAATTGTAAGTACGCACCATTTCCCAGTGATTTTTTTTTAAGTAGCAGCACCGTTACTACGGTTTTTATGGTACTGCGATAAGGGGCAGACTATAGGCATTGTGGTAACGCGACAGTATTTGAATAGCGTCCCACGCGCGGACTCGCCAAGCTGGGACGCACGCAAAGTACCTGAAGCAGTGGAGCACGTACACTTGTTGCTTGTATGACTGAAGGGCAGGTATTGATCTCCTTCAGATGTTGCGACCACACTCGCACCAATAATACGGATACCACCATGTGGTTTTTGTCGTTGTGTTAGACTGCAATATCTACTGGATCAGTCCAGGAAAACGGTTATCGCGGTTAATTCCCCAAAAAGCTAAAATCTTTTAATGGCGCGCTGGGCGTGCGGATGTAACGCGGTACGCAAGCGTTGACGGGAGAGGGAAAGAGAACAACGTTCGGTGGTGTGTAAGCGGCGGTCGCGCGTGTTGGATTGCGTGTATGCATATATATATAGTTGGAGACGCGGGATCGGCGATGCTGCAACGGTGGAACGGTAACAATATAACGACTGGACATGCAACGAATTTCTTTCCAACATGGTGCGACAAATGGGGATGTTAAGGCGAGGGAACCTAGCGCGTCTGAAGAAAATACCAACGTTATAGCATTAGAGGTAAGGGTTTCAGTAATGGGACAAAACGCGCGCGCTTACCGAGTCCAAAACTGAAAAAGGTCAACAGCGTATACACTCACGTAGGAAACGGCGGTGACCCTCCAGCGAGTATCGGCGAGTGCACGGGACACAGCGGGTGCGGAGGCATCGGCCGCGCAAACTGCGGGCCCTGCTGCTCGCCCAGCGCCGCACCTGCGGGTCTCCTCGTCTCCGCGTACCGGTAGTGGCGCACCGTCGACCGCGGTGGTGCCGCGCTTGTCGTGGCGGTGACGGCGAAGTGCACCGGGGCCCGCGCGGCAGATGATGCCGGTGCCGACGGGGCGGATGGCGCCGGTGCAGGCCCTGCGGACGGCGCCTTTGCTGGCGGACCACCGTCGATGGCCTGCGAGGTCGAAGGACGACGTCCGCCACCCCCCAGCAACTCGACCGCCTCCGACGTGGCGGTTTCTTCGACGCACACGGAAGTACGGCGCTTGTCACCGTCCTTGGTGGTCTTCTTGCGGTAGGTCCTCTTGATCACGCTCTTGCCGTTCAAGACCTTCGAGTCCTTCGATTCCTGGTCCTTCTTGTCTCCTGCGTGCGTTTAACGGGAAAAAACCGCTGCAGAGTTCCACTTTAGTCTTTAGATTTGTCCTGTTGCAGTGTCCTGTTGCTCTCCTTTCCTCTTTCCTTTTTGCTCCCCTCCTTCCTATCTTCTATTTCTGTGTTGCTGTCACCTCCCTTCAGAAGAGTAGGCAGGCGTTGTGCCCCTTCCGGTGGCAGTAGCCAGCCTGCTCCTCGCTTTCCCTTTCCTAATACTTGTGTATATGTGTATATGTGTTCAAAACAAATAATAATAATACCTGCTTGCGCTGAAAACTCACTATCGGACTCCCTGCGCTCTGTGTGCGCGCTATGTGATTGAAGACACAAAAAAAATGTGAAGAGAAAGGCACTAATGAAAACCCTGAGCTGTCAAGTGCTTTGCGCGAAATTTGCTTTTCGCTGCCGCATTTCAAGCACATGCGTTAAATGACCCGCACCCCGGCTCAATTCCTTCCCCACGCAATACACTGCACTTCAACGGTCACATCCTTTCGACGTTTACATTCGTTAGGCCTTATGCGTTGTGCAGTGGACACGAAACTTACTCCACGCAAGCTTCGGGCATCGATGCAGTTCCTCAACGCTATTTGGGCACGGCGATTTAACCCCACATAGCCTGAAGACGATTTCACATCAAATAAAATTAAAATACCTCATTCACATGTATCTCTGGCCATGATGAGTATATCGGTATGAAGAAAACAGGGAAATTATAATTGATTAAAAATTTGTTAGTATGGGAGTTAATTATTAATCCATTCAGCGAACTATCCACAACTGTGAGCTCCTTCCAGCATATTCAAAACGCTAGTATGGGCTCTACATTGGTTTTCCAGCGCTTCGATAAGAGTTCTCGGGTATCAAATTCAGTGCACTGAAAATGACACGTTGGGCTTTGTGGGGTTAAACACACTTCCGTCTGGTCTCTCGCACCATGACGGTGCTCTTTAGCTGCCTGGCGATTGGTATAATCCAATGCGAAGGAACCAGGTTAGACGTTCGACAAATGCATCGCTCTGGAGCTCGGCGCGAGTTGGACATCACCGCATTCGGTGTATACGACAGCTAGAGCCGCCTCATGCGGACGTCCGCGCGCTACACCTCTGCCCTCGAGTTTCGCTTCCTCGTTGCCTTAATGTGCATTACGTCAGCGTCACCGCGCGCGCCACTCACACCAAGATTATGGTGCTCATCGAGTCAAGAAAACTACCCTCGACCCCGATTTCCCAGCGTGAAGCATTTTCTCGTAGTTGTTTTTCTACTGAAGTACTATAGCGCCAAACAGACGACACAAGAAGAAGAGACACAGACGAGCACAGACGAGACACAGTAAGCGCTCGTCTGTGTCTCTTCTTCTTGTGTCGTCTGTTTGGCGCTATAGTACTTCAGTAATATGCACCAACTAGCCCAACAAAAAGTTCGGTTGTTTTTCCAGTCATGCAATGATAACCCCGTTAAGATACACGCGCAGAAAAATCCGCGCATCATACACTACACGCATGTCACGCAAAAAGAAAGGAAAGAAAGAAAAGAAAAACACAGGCAAAGGCCACTGACCCAAATTGCCTCAACCGCTTACGCATCATTCACTGCTGAAATAACGTCATGTTGAAGCCTTATATCCTCGCACTTGACATGAAGAGACATCCAAATACGAAGATACCAAAAAAAAATTGTACAAGTTTTGCTTTACGGAAATACGAAAGGATAATAATAATAATATTTGGGGTTTTACGTGCCAAAACCACTTTCTGATTATGAGGCACGCCGTAGTGGAGGACTCCGGAAATTTTGACCACCTGGGGTTCTTTAACGTGCACCTAAATCTAAGCACACGGGTGTTTTCGCATTTCGCCCCCATCGAAATGCGGCCGCCGTGGCCGGGATTCGATCCCGCGACCTCGTGCTCAGCAGCCCAACACCATAGCCACTGAGCAACCACGGCGGGTAAATACGAAAGGAAATGGGTACTGAAGAGAATGATCAGTCCTTCTTGCAAAAACACGTTTTAGACGCATATCGAGGCGATGAGATCATACTAATGGCACTCGAGTCAATAGCAAAGTGGGCGACAAGGACGCAGTCTATCTACCATATTTTGAGTGGGGAATCGGATTGCAAGAACGGAAGTTGCAGCAACGATAACGAAGCTTGGGGCCACAAAACTATAGGCGCAACTTCTCACATGCAGTTCAGCAGGGATCTTGGGCAACACATAAAGAAAACAGAAATTGAATGCGGCACTTCATTGATTGGCCGCATTCTTTCCCTTTTGTGCAAGTTATGCTGAATACTTAGGGCATATTAGGGTACTATAGCGCAAATTGAGAAGAGAGTCCGACATCGTGAACGTATTCAGTTTATTTATCAAACGGATTGGCGAATCGTACGAAAGAAACCGTTTCATAATAGCTGCGATAAACATGCTTTCACTCACGCGCCACTGAGCTTGTCGCCGCGGCGCCTTCGCCCTCTCCTGGCACCGCAGGCGTCTCGGCAGCCTTTTGAACTGTGCAGTAGTTCACTCTGTAGTCGCCGTAGGCTGCGCAGGGAGCGAAGTCAAAGTTGCCCTCGTGGACGTTCTTCTCGCATAGACTGCACACCGGAGACGGGTAGGCTTGCACGGGCTCCAGAGGAGACACCGTTCCGGCCGATTTGTCTTCGTCAGTCCGGCGGTCCTTTTCGTCTCGGTGTCGTCGTCCATCGGCCTTGCCCGTCTTCTTGATCTTCGTCTTACCAGACTTGGCGCCATCGCCGACATCTTTGTCTCCGCCCTTGGGGCTTCGCGGGCCGGCGCGCTTCTTGGAGGCGGCTCCCTTACCGCCCTTTGGCGCCCCTATAGATCCATGTCGGCTGCTTCGCCGACTGCCACGACGTTTGTTGCCTTCCGAGCCCAGCTTTACAGACGGTGAGGACGTCGACGTCGAGCTGTCTGAGGAGCTGCGGTAGTTCTTGCTGTGCCGACGCCGGCGCGTCTTCATAGCAGAGCCGATCAAACCAGCGGACGAGCGCCTGCGCTTCACCTTCTCGATGATGCGGTCCGCGTCCCTCGTGATGGCATCCACGTCGAAAGGGGTGAGCGCTGTCAGCGCCTCCGGCTCGAACAGCTTCTCGCCCTTGATCATGCGGTCGATCATGTCGTAGTCGCTCTTGTTCTCCAAGTTCACGCCGCGAAAGAGCTTCTCGACGACCGGGTCCTCCACGACTGGCGGTGACCCCATGGAATCATCGGCGAAGCCTTCCTCCTCGATGCAACAGAAGCTCCCGATTGCGGCCGACCAGGGGCTACAGCGCCGATCAGCGCCACGGAGAGACGGCAATGAAGCACTGCGACGGGCCATTGTCTACTGTTGCCGAGCAGGTTCGTGAGAAAGTGGGCCCGACGCTTTCCTCTTCGAGCTCCTTGGGCGTACGCCGTAGTGGTCTCGCGGACAAGGCAGATCGCAGCTCGGACGCTTCTTGACAGCCGGTACGAAGAGGAATCGAGCGATCCTTCGCCGATGCTCGAGCACGCTCGCGATATGCAAGGGGCATGCGCGCGCGGGCAGCAGTCAGCTTCGGCTTCTTTTCCAGAACGCCACCGTCACGTTTTTGGTACCTTAATGAATATGAATTTTTGAAAAACAGTGGGGCAAGAAAGCTAGTTTGCCGCAAAGAAATATTTCCATTTCTTCATTTTTTTCCTTTCTTGCTGTTTTTTTTTCTACCGCCCGCTTCTTGGCTTACGTTACCCGTAGTTTGCACGTGTCGTTGTTGCACGAAAACAACGGTCCCTTTGTGAAACAGGGAAAGAACACAATCATTTTGTTTAACGCTTTGTCGAATACTTCACAGGCTCTCATATATTTCCGTGGAAGCTGTAGAGTAAGAATGAAATTTATGAAATTTGGTCGCAGCCGCAGAATCGCGTACTTAGTAGCTGTCCCGTCTAGCCAAAGTGGGTAAAAGCACAATTTACGTTTATCGTACCATCGCCATTACGTAGGTTTTGCTGTAGCAGCACTTAGTAAGTAGAAACGGAACGTGCATATATCAGGGCCTGCCTGTTAGGCCATTGTCCTCGCGCCGCCTTGTCGTCGCTGTGTTGTAGTCGTAACGTGATCTCTTCATCATGATATGATATGATATGATATGTTTATTCTGACAATCATGCACAAGTTTTCTCGCCGGACGGTGGTCAAAAGGCAAATAAAGGCCTCAAAAAGCGCCGACTACTCAGAAGTCCGACCAGCCTTCCGAACGCTATGTATATATATATATATATATATATATATATATATATATATATATATATATATATATATATATATATATATATATATATATATATATATATATATATATATATATATATACATTTGATAACAGTTGCACTTGAAGAAACTTTCTGTGACCTCAAGAATGGTTCACTGAAGAGCGGTGTTATATGAGTGTCTGCAAGACCTCGTAGTAGGAGACAGTTCAATTACACAGCCTTAAGCCTTCTCGCACCACCAAGAATCTGGCGTCTCTCGGTGATGTAATCTTCCTTCGTGTATTTGTCGTATACTTTGTAATCACCAATACTGCTTCGCCTTTCCGGAGAACTTGCAGGCTCTCTCTTTCTCTCTTTCCTTTCCTTTCTTTTTTTTTTTACTCTGAGTCCAAGTATAAGCGCTGCTGCGCATGACTGATCTGATTCTGATTTCGAGTGAATCGGGCTTGGCCTCACTTCGGTTACCGAGTGAGTTAAACACGGTGTCCCAAATATCATGCACTACGTCTTTAAAAAGATCAAATGCGTTACTCGAAGAAAACCTAGTGCCTATCGTTTCCAGTACAGCGGAGTAGCCACCAGTAATTTCTTCGTTACTGAGATTTATTTAGGTAATTGTTAATAATTACCTAACTCGAGAAGTACTATCCTAGTTATCAAAGTGTTAATGAGGCATTTGTAGGCATACCCCCAAATGACATCTAACTGTGGAGTTTTCACGACCCACTAAAATAGCGTAATAATTTTTTTTCCGGCTGGTAAGAAAACCCCATGAAATTTGTAATGTTGAATTCCTATCTGGTAATTTCAAGCCAATATGGCAGTCCCTGCAGTCAAACGTTAGCCTGCTCATGCACCGGTTCTAATTCCGTGCCGGAAAAGAAAGCCCTGGTGTTGTCCTCGTATGATGCTAAATGTGGTGTGTGGCACATTTACGATGACACTTAGATAAATAAGAAAAACGAAGTGGCCCAAGAACTGACTCCAGAGGAACGCCACACGTTATATGGCCCATTCTAAATTTGAAATCGTTAATGACAGTGTACTGAACGCAATTTTCAGAGTACCTTATAACCAGATTTAAAGCGGCACCTCTAATCCCACGTTAATACAATTTTTCTAATATATCACGCTTTACCGACTCAAATGCGCTAGAGAAATAAAGGAGCAAGCCTAAAGTGAATAATTTGGGCTCAAACGTATCAAGGATTTTATCTTCTGTTTCCAATAAGGTCGTTTCAGTATATTTTTGTTTTTGAAAGCCATACGGGTGCTTTGTTATGGCGTTGGTCTCTTGAAAAAACTTGGAAAACCGAGAATCAATGGCCTGCTGAAAAACTTTTGAGCATATCGCAAAACTGAGATTGGCTGGTAATTTCTAAGGACGCTTTTGTCCCTTTCTTTAAAAATTGCTGTCATCCTTGCGATCTTTAGTCGATCGGGAAACGTTCCAGATGCTAAGAATTAAGTTTAACATGTGATAGTGCCCTACGATCGATACGTAAAATCGCTTTTATAGGTTGATCCTTTATTTCATCTATACCACATGCGCAACCATTATTTATTTTGTTTTCTTCGCCCTGACCTGTGACGAAGAAAAAAAGTCCGCCTGCCAATGGCTCCCTCTTTAAGAAGCTTCGGCCAGATGCTGCAAACCGCACATGAAAACCAAAAATAAAGAAGTCACCGCCCGAGCATTCCGTACAGATGGTTAACCAGTGAATCTGAAACGTGCGACCTCGGCGTTTATCACTGGGTTAATCCCGATGGTTCAATAAATGACGGCTCGGTAGGCTGCCGGATCCTCGGTACGCAGTTGCTGCTTGCGCTCGGCTGCACGAGCCTGTTCTTGTGCCTGGGATGCAGCATCGGCACCGCGTAGACGAGCTCCTTCCCGGTTCTGCTACACAGCGTTCCTCATCGAAAGCTGCCTGCTCCTCGGGAGTACGTAACGCGTGGCCTGCTCCTTTCAGAGTCGGCGATGATAGTGATCTAAAGAAAAGAAAGACGCTTGATTCAGCAACCCATGAGGGAGAACGGCGAAGCGTCGTCAGGCGATAGGGAGCGGGAAGTGAAAGATGATAAAGAAAGAGGGAGGATGTGGCCTAATAGACTCCGCAATGCGCGACAATCGGCAGTCAGTAAAGTGGCCAGCGTTGTAGTGGGCGCTTACAGGGTGTCTATTCCCAGTGGAATTGACACACTCCAGCAGGCTTCGCAGCGCAGGAGCCGGGGATGCACCGGGAACAGCAGGTCAGTCTCTGTGGCCGCTGGAAGGCCGTGGCGTCTGTAAGTCTTGATCATATGGGGCGTTCCTGTGCCAAGGATGGGCAGGCACAGAGAGTTTCGGGGTCCCCGCACCTCTTGCAGGCAGGTGATGTGGCGCCGCCCTTGGCGTACAGCCTGCCCGCGGTCCAGGTGCAGCCAGTCCGCAAGCGCCGGACCGTGCAACGGTCTCTTCTGGAGAGACCGTTCTCTGGAAGCGGCTTGGGGGCCGTGCCACTAGCCACACGGAGGTGCGGGCGAATGGAGGTGAGCAGGCACCGTAGCCGATATGTCGTGTAGTCCGAAGCCGCTACCGGGACTACATCATGGTGGGTAGCTTAGGCGTAGGTATCCGCCTCTTTGTTACCGGCTACTCCGACATGTGAGGGCAGATGTGGAAGGATATTGCGATTCCGGCGGTGGCTAGAGCCGTTAACTTTCGGAGTCGGAGAGAAACTGTTGTGCACGCGCTCGGCTGTGACGAAGAGCAACGACGTAACTACTGGCGCAGCCAATCGCGCGCCGGTCTGTACGTTTTTTTTTTCGCGCATGCGCATGGGGTTGCGCCGGAGGAGTTTTCGGCGTACAGGCGATGGACGGTCGAGTCGGCTACCTGTATACAGCTGCGCTGTAAAAATTCCTATAGGAACTATCTCAGGATGACTGCCGACGTTAATGCGATTAGCATAGAAACAATATATATCAACACACCGTATCGCATCTGCCAAAACGCGTCGTATAGAAAGCGTGCACTGCAGCCGAGCTCCTCTTTCGCGCTTCTCTCTGGACACGCTGCGCCCTCTAGCATCGCCGCCGCGAAGTCCGCGCATGACGCGTGCCGGTACATATAGTCAGACAAGATTGTCTGAATATTATCACGTACCTTTCAGGCTTGTCATCTGTGCTGGTGACGTTCGAATGAAGAGTGTTGTCGCTCGTAAAAACTCGCGCGCAAACCTACCGCGATGCGAGCATCCTACCCACGATGGGCCCATCGTATCAGGCAGGACAACTAGCGCTGTCTCTCGCGATAGTTGAGCGCGTGTCCCTTGACAGCCTGTACATACTGCCCACACATAGGAGATGCTCTCTTTTTTTATTGATCACCACCAGTGCTCACACACGATGATTTTGTTGGGCTGATTGCTTTTTGATCATGCGGGGCACGAGTCCGCCTCAGTAAATGTTTGTCTCGCCTCGAGCTCGTCTTCTGAGTTACCGGTGTCTAGCATCCCTCGTGGCACTAGATATGACGCGGGTTCTATTCTGCCCAACGGCGAAAAATTTTTAAGGATATTCCTGCCATTGAAGATCAGCACATGCCCGGGGGCACATGCCGAGTAGGCCAAATTTTTTACAAAGAGGTCAATTGAAGAAACGCACATAACCGGTCGCACATACGCAGTGACCCAAGTTGGCGTCAAGGAGGTTCATGGAACGAATTCACATAACCACATACGCACATACGCAGTGACCCAAGTTGGTGCAAAAGAGGTTTATTGAAGAGTGGCACATTCCCAATGACGCATATACCCATACCCATGGTGGGGCTTTTGCCTCCGAGTCCGTGGTGGCGGGCGTAAGCACAAAGTTAGGCCGTTGGGAATTATCGACGGCGAGCGCGGCAGCCTGTTGAGGACACAACATTGTTGCGATGTTATCATTCCCACGCATGACATGTTTCGAGGGCAGTTCGCCGAAACCATCAGCTAGAGCTACCGTCGGTGAACACTAAGGAGGCGTCGGGAAACGTGAGTGAATCCCCCCCTAAATGTATACCCACATCAATTTTGCCTGGTTATTTCTACATTTTGTAACATTTGCGATTATTAGTGTCAATCGATCAATACCTACTAATGTCTTTCTTTCTTCTACGTGACGAGGAAGCCTTGCAGATCCCACAGCAACATGTCATGTTCTGCTCTATTTCGCGGCTTCCGTACTGGTTCTCACTAACACGGTTACCTGCACCGCCATGAAAAAGTTCATTTGCGCATCCCACTGATTTATTTTTAATAAAGCTAGTTATTTGTTTAAGAGTTACTTTTTTTACAGGCATCATTAATGTTCTTTTAAACCGGCTGACTAAGCAAAATATATTTTTACTCATGGTTGCTTTCTCTTACATATATTATTTTTTTATTTGACCCTCTAATTTTTATGAAAGTAACCCGACTTTTCGTAATTAGGAACCACTCGCTTATAAGGACTTCTTCTTCATCATCAAAAACGACAACAAGGCGACGTCTACTGTGAGAGCTATCGAGAACCTGTGCTGGACCCGATACCCCATGGGAGTTTAAGTGTGCAACTAAAATGTGCTGCTGTCATCTCGTAGAGCTGCCACAAAATTTGCCGGACATCCTGAATTATGAGAGGCGCACGCCTATACCGACGTTAAAGGGACACTAAAGCGAAACAATAAATCAGTTTAGACTAATGAAGCATTGTTTGAGAACCCTGCGGGCAGTCAATTAAAAAAATAGTTTGAATATTAGATGAGAAAATGAAGGTCCAAGTATCAGTATTTGAATTTCGCGCAGAAACCCCAGCGCTGGTACATAGTTGCGATTTCAAACATACATACATACTTGCGATTTCAAATTGCACATTTCACACCAGGTTAAAGTGTAAACTTTAACCCGCAGAAAACTGTGTTCAGCAGGTGAGCAACGTCTAGCGCTGGTAAATAATAAAAGCAACGTCAAGCCAAGCTGCTGCCTGTTATATCACACCACATCAAATTTTATAGCCAAAGTACAAATACAAACAGAATTTTCTGCTTTGCGTAAATACATTGGGGTTCCTCACCACCCAGACAACCAGTAGCAAAATGAAAATAAACATCAATTGTATGCGAACTGAACATGAATGCGAAAGTTCACATACGAACAATTCGACAAAGCGCGATTGTCATTAAGCACAACTTCAGCACAACATTAAGCACACAATCGCGCGAAAGGTATACGAAAACACCGGTTGACTAAAATGCAGTGCAGTAGATTAGTCCTCAGTGCCCTAAGATTTTCAGGTCTCGACAAATACACGTAGGCTCCGAAGGGTAACAAATGTCGACGCACTATATACGTTGTGAAGAATACGATTTGACGCAAGTGCTCCGGTAGCGGGAAGTGTCCCCGCATGTGTGACCAGTAAACACTCGCAGAAAGAAGCACTCCATCGCTGGCATAAGTATGTAGGCCCACCTGACCGACGAAACCGCAACATTCGCCAAGGCGAGCTTCAGCGAGCAACACCACGCAGCCCTAAGGGCTCCGTCTTCTGGCGGCCGCATCGTCCTCGCCGGGGTCAGGGCGTCCAGCTATCATCCAAGCCCTCCCGGGAAACGACAGCACGGGTGCGTCCTCACCAGCGACGTCGGCTGGCGCACCAGAGTCCTTTTTACCACCGAATGATTTCGCCCGGACCCGAGCGAGCCGTCTGTACCAGCTCGCCCCTCCGGGTACCGCGCTCGAGTTCCAGCGCATCACGTCGCAGCGCGATCGTTCGGGCGCCACCATGTGTTGCCGTTGTCCCTCTGCCGCCGACGGGGCGTACGAGTCGCCGCATCGAAAAGCATGGGCGAATTGAGGCAGGTGTCGCAACGGCAAGTTAACACGGTGCTCGGCGGGCAAGCGTCCCCGCGTGCGAAACTGCATCGCCTGGAAGGTCTCGTCTGTGGAATCGCAGTTGTCCAGCGCGTAGTACATGAAGAACAGCTGCTCGGAAGAAACGTGGCTCAAAGACTGCAGCCTGAAGTCCACCCGCTGATGGTGCTTGGCGCGCAACAGCTCCTGCGTGCAGTGGATCGGACACTTAGGGTGCGACCTTGTACGCGTTCCACAATAGAACGGAGGCCGTTCGTTCCACCGAGCCAAATACGATTCGTCAATTTGAACCGTGCCGAACGCCATGACGTCAATTGTGACGTGATATCTGCTGTCAATCATTCCGTGTCGTCTGCTATCGGACGAACGGAACGGAACATACCGCCTATTTCATGACGGAAAGAACGAACCACCTCCATTCTATTTTGGAACGCGTACAAGATCGCACCCTAATTAGTGTCTAGACTTTTTTTTTTGCCCGCAGTAGTGGCGTATAGTGGCTTTGGCGTTGCGATACTAAGCCTAAGGGCGTGGGATTGAATGCTGGCAGCGGCGGCCGCATTTCGGTGAGGGGTGAAATGCAAGAACGCCCGAGTATCCTGCATTGAGTGCACGGTAAACAACACCAGGGGGTCAAACTTAATCCGGAGTGCCCCACTACGGCGTGTCTCATAATCACATCGTGCTTTGGAGCCTAAAACCCCAGCATTTTTTTTTATTTTACACCTTCATTTTTTAAAGAACTACAGATGTAAATTCCCATTCTTAGACGGGACCAAGCCTGCGACACTTTTCGATACAACACTTCGCTAGGAACCTGCATTTCAATGTCAAAATTTTGCTCAATATGCCGTATTAAGCTAAAGCTCCCAAACTTTTGGGGCCCATTCGGTGAGCTGCTTTTAGTTACGCAGTAGAGAACAGTATTAGACAGCCTCTCGCTTCACGCTTGCGTCTGGCAGCGTCACAATGACGGAATAAGATAAGATGAGAGCGGGAGCGGAATGGATGCTTACTGAAGAAATAATCGCGCTATTATAGTCTCGTATAGTAGCGCATACTTAACTGAGTTGTGGTTAGCAACGTACTAAACAACGCTGACTGACTACTGATTGCATCTAGACGTAAAATTCACGCGTTTGAACTTCATGCTAGTTGTGATGGCTTACAAACGATGCCAGAGAACACGAAGGGCAAAGAACACCCGCAAGGCAATCATCACGAGGCGCTCACGAAGCGCCTAGGGGTTGTCAAGGCGCTTCGGCAATTACGAGGGCGAATCAGGAAGTCTTTGCCCCGATCGCTTTTTTTTTTTTAGCAATAAAAGCCGCTGTAAATGTGAAGTCAGCATATACATTCCCAGCGGTGGACCTTTCTTGAACCGGCCAAGCCTTATCCAGTAGGCCAAGCCTTATCTGCCAGTAGTCCCGCGGCACGGCGCTACTGTTAGTTGTTGAAGATGGCGGTTGTCATTCACACGTCCACGGCGTATGAGCAACGAAGTGTGATTCGTTTTCCATGGAGCAAGGGACGAACACCCATCGAAATTCACAAGGAAATGCAGCCCACGTATGGGAAAAGGTGTCTCGCTTTGAGAAGTGGAAGGTGCTGGTGTTGCGAGTTCGCAAAAGGCCGATGAAGCCAAGACAGCAGTCCGCCGATGGTTCCACAGTCAGCCGGATGAATTAAACTACAGGGGCATCTCAAATTCAGTGCTGCGATGAGACAAATGTTTGAACCGGTGTGGGAACTATGTAGAAAAATAGTGTAAGGCACGTAGAATAGTACGTTATATAATGTAATTACCTGTATGTACCTTATTTTGGTTAATAAATACTAGGGGCAACGACTTTGATTAGCCCTCACAATTGAGATCGTCTTAGCGCCTTGTTCTCACTCGTGTTCTCTGTTAACCCATTTGTAAGCCACAATGAGTTAACAAGCTCTCAACGCGGTTTGACTATAGTTATGACATCGTTTCAGTAATGACATGCCACGAATGCTTTCGCTGGATTCACGAGGCGAACCTGAGTCTACGGATTAGCATCACGTGGCTCAGTTGGCACAGAGGAGCTATTCGTTGAAGTTAGGCCGTGCGTGTCACGCTCGCCAGCACATTAAATCATTGATTTGGAGTGTCATGTGCATCCAGCTACAGGAGGCGCTCGGGATCGTCGTGGAACCCCACGAAGAGAGGTGCTTCGCCCTTCTGAAACTTCGTATGGTGGCGAGATGAAAGAAATCGAAAGTTTGCGACAGGATTGTTTTAAAATGCGTTTAAGAAAACAACATTTTGAAGATGCTCCAGGCGTTGCAACAATGACAATATTAGGCCTTCAGCCATGGCAATCTTGGTGTTGTCTGTGTCGGGAAGTCTCGTGTTGCCAAAACATTTTTACGCTATCTGTTCATGCGAGCCGGTCAATAGACATGTTAGCGAAGGCGGCCGGCCAATGGCAAACAGAAATTACGAGCGTAAACAAAGTTTGTGACTTTGTGAATTCAGAATGAGGTTCAAATAACTTAGGTTGTCGTTTTTTTTTATTGCAATTTTAGGGTAACCGCAGCAGCAGCCACTTAATTAAGCTCGCTGTAGAGCAAATACATCTCCCATTGCGACTCAAATGCGTCTGTTCTTCAACAGAACTCGCATTCTCTCTCAAATTCCTTAACATCATAGCTCCATCTAATTTAGCTACTTCAATCGATTGCATTTTCCTTCCCTTAACAGGCATTATGTAACTATAACACGTCACCGTGTTCATTGATTCTAAGCAATGCACTAGCTTTTCCAGCTTCACTACATCGTCGTAATCTCAACTCAGATATATTATATTTGACTTTTAGCCCTAATTAACACTGAAAACAATATAATATTAATTTCCATTGGTTGTTGCACAGTCGGTTAAGTTTCTTCAAGCTTCTTCGTTTGTTTCCAAGTATCGACCGTATATGTTTTCGCAGGCTTTATGATTATATGTTTTTCACAGAGGTCGGTAAAATACCGTTCGAGTCCACAGGTTGTATACAGCCCGATCCAGTTAGGATCGCATGCACATGTCAGTTGCCTAATTTACAAAGCTCATTGTCCGTCACACCTGTTTGACTCTGGCCAACAGCCCTCCATATTAACATGTCCAACACCGCATTTGACTAATGCATCTTGTAGCGGACTGATTGCAGAGCGGAATCTTCGCACGGCACGCTTGATTATCTGACAGTGCGAGCGACTGTCAGATTTGGGGAAACTGAAAATGTACGAAGTTCTAATAGCTGAGACATCGAAGATGCTGATGGAATTCCGCTCACGTGAAGCGAGACATTTTTCGATTGCGTGTACGCTTCGTTGGTGAGGCCAGCCCGTGTCACAAATCGCAGCGCCCAAAACCCTCTTTCGGATCGCATCGAGGTAACGAAGCGAAGAAGCTTTCTTTTTGTTTCAGGGGGGGGGGGGGGGGAATGGGGTTATCTGTTCTTCCGTGAGAGCGAAACCACCTAGAAATGCCAAGTGCTGATTATGGCGGCCGTATAGCAGTTAAGCTGTCTGCCTTCACGAGGCGTTCGCGGCACCCGCGGCAGGAAACGCGTCTTCCACGCACTACACCCTCCCTTCTACCTCCGCCACCCCCCACCCCCCCTCAGGGCCCTGCGTGCCAAGAAACGCGGTGCACGCGCGCGTGACCCCACAACACTCACTTCAAATGCGCTGTAAGCAAGAGCCAGCGCCGCGGTCTGTGCCAACAACGGGTAGCGATCCTCGGCAGTCACTCGGATCACAGGAACCCAAGATGGGAACGACAAGCTCGACACAGTCCGAAAGTCGGAAGCAAGGCATTCGAGAAGCCGGTCCAGGCTGCGACGTGACGGATCGTTCAGAACCCACGGCGCTTCCGAGTCCGGCAGGTTGCTGTCCCACTGCTCGTACGCGACTGGCAGCAGCCCCTCGTAGTACCGCACTGCCGTGCGCGCGGCGTGGAAGGCGAGCAGCTGGCCCTTCGCCACCGCAGAGCTGTTAATCAAGCCCACTGGAACGTACACAGCCTGGAGAGCATCGCTGTACCTGCGCGAACCGTGCGGACCGGCGGCCTCAAGCGACGTGAAAATAACAGGATGACGTATTTAAGAGCTTTAAAACAGCGCAATCGGATGAGCTTAAACGTATATACATATGCCGAAGGGTGTAGGATATCGTTATAGTGGCTATGTTGGCGACATTCTGTGAAGTTGCGTTCAAATAAAGCGTGCAAAACCTTCATTGCGATGGCTGTACACCACTTCTCTGCTGCAGTAAACACAGCAGTAGCGACACATTAATCGCGAAGTTGTTTCTTAAACGGATATACAGAAAACAATTAACCGATGATTATGATACTCCGTAAAACTGGTGTTTTAATTTTGCGACATATTAGGGATACGAATCAACTTGTAGAAATGAACTGACGATAGAATCCTCCGATGTGGGCGGCGTCCCTAGTCCATGATGCCGCGGGCCCGAGCCGATAGCCAAGGACAATAATTTTGAGGGAAACATGCATGCATGTACAGTTACAGAGCACTCTTTATTTTCTACACATACTCTTTATTCGCGAAACACTGATCTCTCTCTCCGCTGAGCTTCTGCTTCTGAACGCCAGGAACCTGTGGTTCCTGGCGTCGGCGTCGCTGAGCCTCTGCTCGGCCAGCTCGTTTAGAAGCAGCGGCAGACGGACCACTTCCACCGGTTGCGTCGCTCATTGTTAAGAGAGCGCCGCGTGGCTGGCGGCGGACAACGTGTTGTGCGCCACATTGCCTTGATGCGCGGGCACGTTTCGCAGCAGTCGCCGCAAACAGACCTCTGCTCATGCACCGCTTTGCTTCCAATTATGGTATCGGCGGGCGCGCTCACCGCACATCTCACCCATGAAGTCATCAGCGAACGGACAAAGGCGCTATCATTGTCATTCATCCTCCGCTGCGCTCCACGTTCGCTCTCTTTCATCCTCCCCTGCGCCAATAGATCCTTCGCTCGGTTACGCCGACCGCAACGACGACGACGACGCTCAACGTACAAACAGTCGCTTAAGAGTAGCGCTCTAAACAATTTGCGCATAAAACAAAGAATTCCAATGCATCTTGAATGAGTACGAAATCTCGCTATCACGCTGGTTCTCGTGTTAATGTATTCAGATTATTAAAGCACAGGTCTACGCTGGTATGCGTCTACAGACCACGAAAAAAGACAAAGAAAATTATGCGGATCTCATGCACTATGACAATCGGCGGACGTGAGACTTATATGATGTAGATGCTTAATTACTCTAATGATGAACGAGTCGGCGTTATGAAATATTGCATTGATGTCGCTACTTTGTAACGTTATGTATTGAAACCATTTCTACGGTGTATGTTGATGCTATTTTGGTGTCATGCATGTGACAACTTTGCTTGTATTGAAGCGATATTAACGTACGAACATTGAACGAAGTCAGTATTATCGTTCCTGCTTCATATTCAAGCACATGCCTACCAGCGACGGCTTCCGTTGAACTCTCGCTATAAAGACGCTGTAGGCCTCGTGGTGCACTTAAATTTGCAAATATATAGGTAGTGCGTTGCAAAAATATGAAACCTAGCGCTTGACGTTCACCGCGTCTGAACCCCTTGCAAAGACATGATCAGTTGAACATCCCAATCAAGCAGTTGGAATGTGTCCATTAAGGTCGCATTGAATTATACGACCACCAATTTTGACGGGCAAACCTGCACCACAAGGCAAATGCTTCCTCTCCAAATTCATCTACGCTAACGTCACAGCTATTCTACGTTGTTTCCCACTTCACACCACAGCAATAAGGGCTGCGACCACGTTATGTCTACGACTAGGTCTGAGTCGCCCTCTGCGTGGCCCAATACGTTTACTCGGCGAGACATTGACGCAAAACTCAGAGATAGAGGCATTTAAACTTGGTCCACATGCTACACCTGTAAGCAACTATAATGTCGTGTCAGGATCGGTTTACCTACGCATTTGGCTGCACTGCCTGCAGAACCGGCTCGCTTTACAAACCACTATAAAACTTTTGACAGATATTGTACAGTATTGGTGTCGGAATCAACCCACCAAGTCACCATGGTTGATTACATAGGATCCGCGATTTGATTACGCCATCTCCGGGATGGGCCCTGAGTTTCTTTTTACACTGTCTCCACTATTGGCCCAATCTACCCTACAAGAAACCAAGCAGCCACTGCAATAACAACAAACAGAGGGTTTGCTAATATATTGTCTCCGGAACAAGCTCAGATTTGTTGCACAGTCTCTCGGATCGGCCCCAGTTTTTTTTTTTTTACATTGTCTCCAGTAGCTGGCACAGTTTACCTGGCGAGAAACCAAGCAACAGCAGAAACAATAACAACAAACAAAAGTTTTGCTGTTATATCGCTTCTGGTATTGGCACAGCTTTGACTACATAAATCTCCGGGATTGGCATTTCTTCAGTATTTACCCAGTTTACACGGCAAGTAACCAAGGAGCAGCAGCAACAGCAAACAGAAGGTTTACTCTATTGTACCCGGAATACCCCCAGCTTTGATTGCATCATCCCCGGGATCAGTCCAGTCTACTACTGCACTGTCCCCGGCCCAAAAGTTGGCCCACTTTTCTTGCAGAGAAGCCCAACCTCGACAAAACCATGGGGAGGCAGGCAAAGAAGGCTACACTTTACAAAACGCCGGAACACCTTATTTCCTCCGCACCCCGTAGTTTGTGTGATCGGCTGCTGCCAAACTGAAAACAAAGGGTCATCAAAACTAATATTTTCTGCGCGTTACGCAAGGCGAAGGCAACTTACTCCAAGTGTGTTAGACATGCATGCGTAACCATTTTGCTGCTATCACAGCGACCAATGCAGCGTCGCTTACCGACTATTCATATACAAAGCTCCTCTTATAAAAGCGAAAGAAGCTGGCAGTACTCAATGTCCTAAATTACATTTTTTACGAGGTATTACTTCGCTGTGTCCAGGAGATGGTGAGAAAACTATGAACTGCTACTGCTAACGTAAGCACTAAATATGACAATACTTGCACATGTTTCTCTTCCGAAGTTATATCTGCATTTCTGCAATGGACAAATGAAGGCTTAGTAGCCTATCGCATTATGCCAGATAAGCTCATCTGTTTTCTATTAAAAAGCGATTAACAAGCCCAGGCCAGAGTCGTCACCACTTACTTTAACGTCGCGAGGAGCTGCTGCAAGAATTCTAAATTGGCGTCGCTGACTGTCGTTTGCTTACGCGCCATTTTCCAGCCTACATAGCTTACACAATCGCTTGAAGTCACGTATATGGTGTTTCATGAAAACATTGAAGATTAACCTAACGCATCTGCATTATTGTTTATTTAAAAGTTGCAATACGCCTAAATTGGTACTTAAGCAGTGCTCAATGCTAACGCGAATCAAACCGTCAAGCCATTCCAGGCACCTTTCGTTTTCAAACTGAAAACCTTTTCCAAGAACCTTGTTACCTTCTGAGAAAGTGGGGAAAAGTTCAAGATCATGGGTTCACAAGACACCTCACGCAATTACGATAGAAAAAACAAACAAAACGAATATTCAGTCCACAACAACGTAACGTTGGGCTAGTTGATCAGTAGAGATGAACGCGTCTTTTTTTTTTTCATTTCCGTTGTTCTCCGTTCGTTTCCTCCATGCCGTGCATGTCACGCCCAGCACGTTCCTTTCTGAATATTTAATCCACGCTTAGAAACAAAAAGCAAGCATTTGCTCGTTAACGTTGTGTTTCAACAAAGGAAGTATAACTTATGCTACCGAATAAAGAGGAATCATTGGTTCTCAGCATTCTCTCCCTGCTGAGATTTCTGCGACGGGGGTACAAAAGAAAGAAGTACTCAAATTAGCCCCACGGCACCCACTACACTCTGGCATCCGCTGTGACTTCGCTACTGAGAAAGGTACCCGTCTCTGGCGGAGTTTCGCAGCGTGGCATTCCTGCCCTCGACACCGAACTACTGGACTTCAGTCTGCGAACATTACGTAGTCATAGGTGCGCAGTTGTATCGCATTCGTGGGTGTTGGCGCCGACAGGTGGGGTTAGGTTTAAAGGTGCCCTCAGTAGGTCGCACGGTAAATTTTGGTTACACACTGGAAATTACAAGGCGCACCCTAGGCAGATGTTTTACCAAGTAATTTTTCAAATTGGTTTATTATTAGAGGAGATAAAAAATTGGAATGTCACGTCATCATGCGGCCAGTAGTCGAGCTTCACTGCCAATGTACATGTTCTCTTCTGGCTCTACTATAGCGTTAGCAAGCGACTTTTTTTGCATGCTTTCTCCCATATACCGAACTCGAGGAATCACGTCATGTTCACGTGATCAGCATCGCCTGCCGAATTCAGAAGCACAGAAGACCGATACTGCAACCATTACATCGCGGGCGCTTTCCCCCACAATGGCGTGCCTCATAATCAGGTCGTACTTCCGGCGTGTAACACCCCGGAAAATATTTAAAATGAGCGAACACGTACGTTATCATACGTAAAAATGTGGGCCTTTCCCTAATATAGTGCAGTCTGATAAATGTAAGCCGATCTCAAACATAGTGCGGTGTGAAAACGTGTGCCGATCCCGAAGATAACGCAATCTTAAATTTTAAGAGTCCGACGCTCCTCTTACTCGCCTCACGCGAGGGGTGACGCGATAGAGTTCCAAGTGCAGTGGCTCCGTCCGTGTGTCACCCCCAACTCGTTCAGGAATACTCTGTCTTTCATCGACTTCAACTAGAGGCTGAATCGCCTTTCAACCTTTTCTCTCTTGTTTTTTTTTTTCTGCACAGTGCCCTCGCAGTCGCGGCATCGTTCGTGCCGCACTGAAATATTTACTAAGTCACGCGCCGTGGTCTGTGACATTGCAGGCAGTGCCTTTTTGCGTAGAGGCATTTGTGCGTGTGACCTTGACTGTCTGGTTGGAAGGGCGACTCCCTCGAGAGGAAGGGCGCGGCGCTGGCTTTTGTTTGAAAATTTCAGCTTTTCTCGCACCGTGCATCACTTCAGTAATATGCAGGCAGGATCGTCACCGCGCGATCTGTATATCGCGCCCGTCCGTTTGCAATGTCCAAACCTGGTGAGGTGTCCTTCAATTTAACATCCCTTTAAGAGCACAAAACAAGAAACAATGCGCTCGTTTTCTTTCCTCTTTTTTTGCATGCTGTTGTCAGTGCCACGACCATAAAGAATGGCGAGTCACAGGCTCTAGGGTCCCAATTGTCGAAACGACGAAAGGCTTTAGAACCATAACAAACGGGCGAACACAACGAGAATTACAAACAAGAGACGCTAAGCTAACGCGCTAGCACTAACCTGCTGTGCATGTCGAAGACGTGCCCGGCATCGATAGGCCTGGATGGTTTCTTGATTTGGCGCAACCGTTCACGTTGGTACTCTCCTGCGGCGCGCACGAACGTCCGCAACGAGCTGCCTTCGTCCAGGGTCTTGAGCGGCCGATGCGTGCACAGCTTCCATGACGCTGCGTCGACGGCGCGCTCAATGCGCACCCTCTCAAACTTATCGCCAATCGTCTTGAGGCTTTGTTCGGTCATCCAAGCGACGCGGGGCAGGTGTCTGTAGAAGCTGTCCTCCAGTTCAATCAACCAAAGACGACTGGTCGCGGATATGCCTGCAGCGGCCTGCTGCATGGCCAGAGCTTTCCCGAGGCACGCCGGCTGTACTCTCTCCACAGCTCGCATACACAAAAGCCAATTCATTTCCGCAGGTAGGATGCGGCCCGCGAGTTCTAGGCTGAGGACGCTTCGGAGGCTTGCTGCGCGATTCGAATTAAAGAGCGCCGCAAAACTTACGATAATGCGGAAGCCAAGGTAGTTCATGAAAGCCGCAACACTCTCAGTGGATATCAGGGCTGGCAACTGGTCGGTAAGTAAACGCGGTTCCCTCAGTGCCACAATAATGTCGCTCCTCAAGTCGTTTCCGAAGACGGATTCGATAAATGTGCGCGTGTTGACGGTGACGTCCTTGTATTCAGTGAAGAGCACTTGCCGCGCTGTCACGTTGCCTGCTAGGGTCGCCAAGGTCGCAGCCACCGACATGACCTGCGAGACCAAGCTGTCGGCGTCACCTGAACTTTCCAACTCCCGCGCTGCCTCGAGAACTGCGTCCCGCAAAGTGTCGACTGCGCCGAGCGAATAGTCCTCAGTGCGTAGGTAGCGTGGGTAACTCAATTCTACCGTAGGCGCTGCCGTCCTGCCGGGTTTGACGCCCAAAGAAACTTCAAGAATGGTGACGACACCGAATCTGCGAATGAGCAAGCCCGCCATGCGCCAAATGTCGGATGACTGCAAAGAGTTGCCTTTGTAGGGCCACCTTTTGATGGGTAGCGTGGCGAAGACTTCTTTTTGTAGATCCACCAACGGGTCGCCCGCAGGCCGTGAGCATTTGCTGTACAGGGCTCTTACCAGGGCGACGTCTCTGTGGTTCTCGTCGAGGACGTAGTCGCGCAAGACGGAAGCCAGATATTCTTGCAGCAATGTGTCCACAGAACTGAAAGCTCCACCACCAGACGGTAGCACGGGAGTCGCTCGCTGCGTTTCACAAACATAGCGGTAAAAATTCTCACATGGCGAGTACTCCCTGTTCATGTGTTCTCTGAGACGGTGACCCTCCTGAACGCAGATACTCGAAGAGCAGACGCTAATTTCAGGTGACAGTTCAGTAGTCGACGTTGATGCGGTTTGGTGGTGTAATTCAACTGGTATCGTATAGCTCAAGGTAGGGAAGTGCAGTGCGACCGCTCCAGCTGGGAGCTCCGTGTATTCAGTTTTCTCATCACGTCGAGTTAATGTGAAAATGACGATGATCCACACGATGCACGCGATGCTCACAAGCAAGGCGAAATTAATCTCCGTGCACAAAGGCCGCTTTTCAACCTCGGGTCGCTCCTCAAGAATTACGTCAGACGGTCGGCGCGAAGTCAACCGAACGTCTATGCTACTGCCTGTTCCAGTTTGTTGTGGTGGCTCTGCCGCTGGAGTAAGCTCGGTGCCTTCTTTGGTCGACTCTTGACTTTCAAGTCCAGAGGCCTGTTCCGCAGACACTTTCCCTGTTTTCTCCACTGCAGCGTGTGGCTCCTCTCGTGGGGAATCCGATGATGATAGTTCGAACAGAGGCACTTGGAGTGTCCCGGTACCAAGTCTCTCCGTTCGCGCACTTGAATCGTCTGGCGACTCCATTTCAACTTGCCCAGCAGACTTCCTTCTCAAACCCGCGACTGCAGATGCACGTCTTGAGGTTGGTCCAAGTTCCGACGTGTCTTCACGCCCCTTGAGGTTGCCTAACTCTGATCTGTCGAGAAAACGCCGTCCGGTAGCTAGGCTCGGTTTCCTCGATGAGCGCGATGCGCGCCTACTGGTTTTATGTGACCGCTTGTCGAGATCATCCGCATCGACTGAACTGTGTAGCGCGGACTTAAACATTGCATCTGGTTCAGTGGCGACGGAGGCGCGCTTTGATGGCGCGGATTTTCGCTTAGTTACGAAGGTCAGTTGCTCGCCAGCTTCTACGAGATCCTCTTCTCGCTCCGTGTCTTGTTTATCTGAATATACAACAGATGCCCTAGAAGCGCGTTTAGGCGGCTCTCTCGAAACCTTTTGCGACCTATTAGCTGTCAAAGCCTTCCCTGCAGCTTGTGTGCTCTTCATCCAACTTTTTCTTGATGAGAGAACGCGTCGACGGTCATCCCTTTTCTTCTTCATAGCTTCCGCGTTTTGCGCCTCGGATTCCCACGTGCTAACTACTGCGGACGCAGCTGGCATGGTCAATGCACCACAATACGGCTGCCTGCCTGCAGTCTCAAGCACACCTTGGACGCTCGGCAATCGAAGGACAGGCGAAATGTGTCGAGCATGGTAGACTACATCCTGGCCGCTCTTAGACGGTAAAATAAGGTACATGTCTTCGTCCGACTGTTTCTGCTCAGTTGCTTGCGGTTGAAATGGACCGCCGCCAAGGGGCGCCGTAGTCATCAGCGATGGTACTGGGATAGGGTACAGCGTCGGCGATGCAGAACATTGGTGCGTTATTCGTACTTCCACGGGAACCGTAATGGGACTGTGGGAACACGATGCGCGGGCTGCCATTGCGCATGCGTGAGGCACCCCTGACTGCGTGGTATATCTCCTGTTGTTGATCAACTGTTTTGCCAGGCCGGCGCCGTGAGCGTGGCACTCTTGTAGCGATGTCGCAACTCGAGGTATACACGGCATGCTCCAACTTCTGCTCATCTGTCCACAGCAGCTTCCATGGCAGCAGGCATGGAAGGGCACTGTTTCCTGACAACAACAGCAACATGAATTTATTGATGGGGTCCTGGTGAGGCTGTTTGTGTTTGGTCGTGCGGAAGCCGAACAGCCGCAACGGTGTTTTGCGTTGCGATCTACGGTCGCTGTTGGACGTGAGCAGGAAGCACGATCACGTGATAAGTGAACATGTGGCCGCTCACTCATTGAGTTTCCCGAAAAGCTGCCTCGATTGCCTTTGAGGGACTTCCAGCTTCCAGCACTCGATCTCCGACGAGCCCATTGGCTTCTCCCTGCTTCTTTAACATTTGCCGATGATCTTCGCCGCATATCACGCTCTCCGTTCAAAGAACCTCTACGACGAGTACGCAGGACCTTTACTGCTCCTTGAACACTCGCTGATGACCGGCGCCGCATATCACGCTGTGCACTCACAGACGCTCTGCGACGAGTACGCAAGTCTGTCGCTTCTTGAACATTCACCGATGACCTGCGCCGCCCCGTCTCATGCCGTCCGCTCATCGAAGCTCGCCTTATGAATGCCTTAACATCAGTGGCACTTGTGGAAGCGCGTCTACGTTGGGGTTTGGCTCCCTGCCAAGACCAGAAAAACGCATCACTTCCTCGGACCGTAGGCTTGGCGACGCTCTGCGGCTTAGGTATGGTCTCGAAGGACTCGGTAACAGTTCTTCCCCATTTAGAACCAATTCCAAGATCGCTCAGGACGCTAGGAATCTGAAGCCAATCGTGGGTCCGTGCCGATGGAGACCCACTCGTACCGAGGCCCTCAGGCGATAGCTGCTGAAAAGAGATATTGATTTTGTGTGAAAATTATGATAGAAACATGTGCAAATTCGTTGCGCAAGACTAACTTTTCTTTTGAAAAGCTTCTATTTTCCAATAAATGGGTGCTGTAGACCTTTTGCATAATGCCGAGAACCCTCCCGCCTGCATCAGATTCACGCCACCATCGTGAAGGATAGACATGCAGGCGAGCGCCCGACGCGCGTAGAAAGTTTGCAAGCTGAGCGTACTCTGCATGCTACAGGTCTCATTGAGTTTGATGCGGTGTACGTACTGGAACACGGCATGTCCACCGCACGACAAGGTCCTGCGAACGCAAGCTTGGTTCCCCGCAACAAATCTTGGCGTGCCCTAGAATTTGCCCCACAAAGGCATCATTGACGGCTACAAAGAGAAAGTACAACTTTTGTTGGTTCTTACGTCATTACGGTTTATGGAAGCAAATCAAGAAGGGCGGCATGTTGCGATATATTGTGTACTGGTGTAGAAATCCTGTGCGAGCATCATCTACCACTGCAGTGGCCTCCCAAACGTAGAGTATTCGACCACATGATCGAGCCAGCTTGTCGCGGCCACCTTTATCCCGGTGTATCATCCTCGCCTAGAAAAAAAATAACGTGAGTGTTGCCACCTACGCGACTTTAGGCTAGTGACACAGCTCATTACTACGGTGTACTGTAGCTCATTAGTCTCAAGAACACTGCACACATTCTTTTAAATGTACGGTACGTCTGACGGGCGAATCAAAGCTGCTGCATTGAGTGTTACAATTAGTGTGAAATACGGATTAACGATTGGCACCGCCACGAAGCTGTCCAGTTTACAGGTGAATTCGGTGCCTAATTGAAAGCCGTACGGAAATTTACGCCCGCATGTATACTTTACGGCTGGAACTGTACAGTGTACACGTAGACAAACTGATCGCATAGGCATGCATGCAGCTGCAGGTCGGCATGTCGAATTTCAGTGACGGAACGCTGGAGAAACAGGACAAAGCATGCATGGACGCAGCAGGGCGAATAACCGGCTACTGGGGTCCGGTCGTGTCTATTCCTCACAATGTTGGCTGAAAACTAGCGTCGCTAGCGTCGGCTGACTGCAGCCACAGGGCTGTCATTATGACGTAAATCACTATCCTAGAGTAGCGAGTGCAAGAACGCTGTCCATTGAAAGAATTGCATTAGCTAAGAGAAGTTTTCAAGGCGAAAGCCTTATATCTCTACGTTTCAAGGTGGCGTTGTGAGGTAGAGAAAATATAACGTGACCCAAAGAAGGCCAGAAGCGAACCAAAGTATGTCCAGCCGTGTATAAGAGAGGATTAATGATTAGCAAAGTTAATTAATGATTTGTTAGTGAATGGATTAAAATATATAGAGGTGGATTAGGATGAATTAAGGCCAATTAAGATGGATTAAGGCCAATTAAGGTGCATTAGAGTGGAATAAAGCGTACTAAGGTCGATTAAGTGGGATTAAAGTAGATTAGCGGGTATTAGGCTTGCTTAAGGTGTATTAAGGATTAAGGTGGTTTAGGGTGATTAAGGTGGATTAAGGTGAATTATAATATGCTTTACAAGGCTTTCGCCTTCGCTTCTTAGGCTATAGCTAAGGACACGTGGGACTGTTTGAACACAGACCCAGTAATGGAAAGACAACGTGAACGTGGCAGTATTGCTTTGCGGTATTTATTTTAACCGTCACCATCGTGTTCTGGCTTACGACATCTGGGGCTCATATTGCGTATTAGCCGGAATCATTCATATCTCAAGACCTGTTCGAACTCGTAAACATGTGCAGTATTCGCACACACATACACACACGCACACACACACATGCAAGGAAACGCGCGCGCACACACACACACACGCACACACACACTCACACACACACACACACACACACACACACGCACGCACACACAAAACGACAGCTGTGACAACAACACACAGCACTTGAGAACCAAAACATTCGAAGCACAAACTCCTTAGCACAACTTTCACGCTGAACAGATTGTATGGGGATTGCACACTTTGCAAAGATTCCAAGAGTCAGAACGTACCGAGGATAATTTTTTTTGGCCGGGGAGGGGGGGGGGAGCCTACTCCAAAGTAACTTTTCTATACAAATGAGTCGCGGGTCTACTTTTACGAGTACAACGTTAACAATTCCCACCGCTAGCTATATATAAAGGCATGTAAACCCGCAAAACAGAAATAAAGTAAGGTGTATCTCACAAGTACGCCTGTGATATACACTTTTGCTTTACTTGGCAAGCCAGGAACCACATCAAATTGACTCGCGCAGGAAAGAAACACGGGAAGGACACAGCCAAGAACAAGTAAACAAGCGAAAGCGTAAAATGAGGACTTCTAATGGTGTTTTTAGTGAGCTCTGGGGGAATTACAGTGAAAGATATATTTGCGGAACAATCACAGTTCTCGTGGGTCCCTTCTTTACTGCTCTAAAGTGAAAGGCCAAAGCCCATAGAGTTTAATACAATAGTCATTAGACGGAGCTCTGGCCATAACATCTACGGCAGCTGCAATGAGAGCGGTTGAGCCAGAAAGAGAATTATGGGAAGTGCACGGATCTGCCTAAACTTCGTTCTTCCGGCTTCACATGCCTTCGTGGCTTTGTAAACTCGTCATTTTCAACAATGTACTAGGCAGAAAATAATTACATAAACATTATTAAAATTGTGCGACCACAGGACTCGAACACAGGACTTCTAGGCACAGACGCCCGATATTGAAGCCATTACGCCACGGTCGCATGCATCGACAAGTGACATATAACGCCCTTATGAATTTATCGCCGGCGCGCCAGTGCCTTAAGACGCTAGGTGCGTGTCGATCTCAGATGGTTCTCAGTCTTTCTCAGATGGTTCCTCTGGCGAAGACAACTTTTTGCTGCTGTCGCCATATCCTCACCTGTTGCCAGTACAATTTTGCCACAACTTAAGTGTGCGAGGAACGCGGGATATATATATATATATATATATATATATATATATATATATATATATATATATATATATATCTGCGTGTTGTAGCCTCTGAAAGCATCCGAGAACGACAAGGTGTTGTCTAAAGTGACACTGCTTCTTTGTCGCTGAGCGCCTAAATATAGACACTTCTTCGTCCTTGCGCATATTGAAAAACGTTCCCAAGCACGCTATAGGACACCTATGTTAAAGAAAATGCATGGATCTAAAATCCACGAAGGCTCTATCACTAACCCGTTGGAGACCACTCTGCGGGAACTGTGCATGACAAAGGTTCCCGTCACCCTGGTGGCCGTGGGATTCCAGAAGCAGCTGCTCGAATGGCGCACTCCACTGGGATGCCGGCGGAGCGCCCTGCACAGCTGCAAACGGCGGGAGTGCATTGGACACCATCCCGCCACTCCAGCTGTATCCCGCGGCGGTGGCACCGTCCCAGCTCACCATTGGAGGCTGCTGTGCGGGGTACCACGCGCCTTCCGCGACCGGTCCTCCTGCGATCGCATTCTACTCCGTTTAACACTTGTTTCATTGTGTAGCAGGCATGCAGCGCCGAGGAAGACATGTACGCAAGTCGTGCGGTCACAGAAGTCTCACATCGCGCGTTTCGCATTGCACTTGTTTGTTATCTGCGACGCTTTCTTCTGAATACCTATTCATCGCATATTACAACTGTAAAGCTTGGGGACCCAACTTTATGTCATATTGCGCATTGTTCGTGCATCTCTACACGTTCAGTACTATATGTTTACGCATTGAGCGCAAGCGGTACGCTGTTGCCGCTTGTCCCAGAAACGTGTCACTCGTTCGACGGTAGATGGGTTCAGATGTGCGACACCACCAATGCAATAATTACGATATATTTTCGGATCTAAACTATGAGGCTTACTGTTACATCGATTTACAGGACGTATACCTATATATTTCGTTTCATATGTGGCGCTCTATTTTCTGGCCGCGAATGCAAACAGCGAGAGAAGTTTCTCTACATCCTTCATAGAGTTGCCTATAGTATGCAGGTAACCAAGTGTAAGGACTCACGCAGCACGAGGAAGGTTAGTTTCCTTATTCCTGTATTGCATTAGAAACAGCATGGCCTCGAAGAGCAAGGATTTAAGCAGATAATCTCTGACTTAGGCCGACATCAAGACAAAATCTCATGTGTAGGTAAATAGTTCCCATTAGTGATTGTGGGAGAACACCTGCAACATATGCCCCTTTCTGTTGTGATTTCCGTGGTGTCGCTATGTACTTGGCTCGGTATGCACCTGTAAGTATATGCAACAGGCAAAATTGTTTGTTGAAATTCGCTTGGCCCAGATCGAATACGTAAGGTTCTCTCCACCACGAGCGCTGAAAAGAATCCTAATTAGATGCATCATGAACAACCTTAGAGCTACAAAAGTAGCTATAAAAACATCAAGGGATGTAAAAGGTAACAAAGTGTAGGTAACAAACTAGAGCAAAATAATGCTTTGCATGCCCACATACAGAACAGGGACAGGTCAGGGATTAAATTACATAAACTTGGCACTTGGTAAAAAAAAAAAGATGTCTTGCAAGCAGTCAGTGTGATCAAAAGTAACGACAACATTACTTTATCCATGCTGACTGATCGCGGATTGTTAAAGAAAAGTGATGTCGAAGGGACACTAAAGAAGGAGAGTAAATCAGTTATGATTGGCGTAGGCAGTTCTTACAAATCTCCATCTGCGTTTATTTGGAAGGAAAAAGTATATTATTAGTGGAGAAAATAAACATCGAATTTCCCCTTTTCATAATTTCACGCATAAACCGCACCGCCAGTGTTGGTCAGTGTGACGTTATATTCATCTATTTCAATGTATTTTCTTGTATCTATGCCACGTCTTGCTCAAAATAGTACTCAACATTTGCTCCGTTCAATCTCTGATTCATATGCAAGGCTATGCAATCCATCTGAGTCGATAAACCATAACCAATCCATAAAACGTTGCTCCCTATGCTATGAACAGATACAGCTGTATACACGTTAACTCTGTAGTCCCAGGTAGATGTTGCCAAAAGTGCTGCTTGACAACACCACGGTAAACAGGGGTACCCATTCAAGGAGGTTTATATACTAAACTTTACCCAGCTCAACGATGATTGCACTACCCCATAACCTCTGAGATCTTGGAGGTTGTAGTTATTCGGATCCCTTAGCAGTAGTAGCCGCGCGTTAGTGCTGCTCCCTGTGGGCATATGCTGCTGTATGCAACCTCCACACATGCGCCAACGAAGCTTCATACTCGTAGTAGAACGGTCGCGGTACGACGTTACTGCTGAAATTGCGTTGATTAATGTCTACGTGCTCGTTACTGCACCTTCTGTATGGTAGAGTTAAATTTAACGCACCGTAAAATTGGTATTCGGTAACAGTGGAACCTCCTGAAGGAGGGTAAAGGAGCTCCCCAAAGTGCTGTGGCTGTTGTTGCTCCCATGTCCAAGGAGCCGCGTAGCTGTTGGCGGAGTAGTACGTCGGTGCCGGTAGAGTCGGTCCCAGCTGAGGCGGGCTGTGACTTCTGTGCGACAGGTGATTTCTGATGGCGAGGCAGTTTAAGACCAACGTATCACAAAATTGATTTAAAGTAATGTTAAGTTGACCACAAACAATGTATGTTTTTTTTTATCCTTATTCTTCATAATTTACCAATTGCTGTGAACGTTATTTGAAATCTAGTTTACATACGTATTACCCTAAACGAAATGCTGAAATACCGGAGACGTAGCAGTGGAGAAAATCACTGCGTATTTTATACTAGACAGCAGACATAATCCCGAATTTGAACGTGCGCGTGCCCTGGCTGAATAGTTGTAGCTCCTTCTCAAGTTTCGAGGTTACAATTGCTTGATAGCTTCCACAAGGTGCACACTTTCAGTGAGACGGTCACGGCAAAACACAAAGCGAACGAAGCATCCATAGCCCTGTAGCGCGCATGTTTTCTGTCGCTCGTCCTGTCGCGGTACTTCGTTATTTCTCCCAAAGCGCAGCACCACTTTGGCTCCTCGAGCAGTGCGCGTTGTGATGCGCACTGCTCGGAGATGCCAAAATGAGAAGTTGAGCACGGTTAGATGGCGGTTGGTGGACCACTGCATTCTCCACGGGCGCGTCACAGCTTTCACCGAGCTAAGAAAAACAAAATGGAAGGGCACTCTTTTCTTTCTCTCTAGCTGCAGACCTATCGAACTCATTCGAAGCTTTATTGCGCAAGGAATAAAAGCGTCAGGCGACACCACTTTACGTACAAATCGTAATAAAGGTTTACTAATACTTATCGCAGGGTCCGTTTAATAGAATTCGCACCCTTGGCCTCAGATACATTTCTGCAACTGCCGCGGTATACTCACGCGGAATGCGGTATGTGTCCGCCGCCACTCTGCGGGGAGTGAACGGGACATAGGGGGTGCGGACGCCATGGCTGCCCCGCACCGCCGTATCCCGACTGCACCGTCTCAGTGTATCGGAACTGTTTCACCGGTGTCGAAGGATCTACAAAGACGAAACCGGTAACCGTGGATGGAGCTGGCTCGCGTAAGGGAGAGCACGCCTCCTTTTCTGACATCACTGCCGCTTCCGATGCAGTAATCTCGACGGTCGGGGACGCAGGCCGCTCGTCACCGCTCTTGTCAACTCTTCTGCCCCAGCTACCCTCGGTCACCTTTTTGGCCGACCGTGGCCGCCGTGGCCGCGACTTCGAAGGAGAATGCTCCCCATCCCCTATTGCCATCGGCACCGCTATATCACCGGCCCGCTCCTCTCCAGGTGTCGCAGTCGTCGTAATCACGTGACAGACTCGCTTGTACGTCGGCGTCGTCCCTGTGTCCCCTTGATCTGTCCTTGCGAAGGGCGCAACATTTGCGACAGCAGCCTGTTGGTGCCGTTCGCAAGCGCTCATCGATGGGTACCAATGGTGGGTATGAGCAGGCGGTGACAGCGACGGCGGTGAAAGCTCTTGCGGTGGCAACGTCGCTGCGACCGCATTGACCTTGCGACGACGCCTCTCCTTCTCACCACGACGGTGCTTTGACCCGTCCCCTTTCCCTGATGTCTTGCCTTTGCCGGAACGAGTGGCCTTGCCGACGCTTCGACCCTTGCTCTGTGAGGCCGGAGACCTGGCCCGACTCCGTCGCTGCCTAATTTGTGATCCGTTGTTTTCGATATCTGCAGAGGGAGGACAGCGGCTTGCCCATTCGCATCTTGCCAGTGACAGGTTGCTCCCATTTCCGGAGATCCGAATCATATACGAGTTCTGCGGTGAATCAGCGACGCCTGCCAAGGTGTTCTCCCCACGATTTGAGCGCCATACCGTCGGGAGCTTTGGGGAAGTCGACTTTTTGCCCTTTAGCCTGCGCTCCATAATGCCACAGTATTTCCGGTCGTCTCGGTTACCCTCGCCGAATATCTCTATCACAGCGGGATCTTCGATGATGGGTGGTGCACCCATCGAGCTCTCGGCGTAACCAGCGGCACCGTCATCCTCCTCTGAAAATAGTTCAACGATTGCAGTACCTGAGGTTCCACTCCGCTCGGCAGATTCAACACATGCGCTCCTACTGCGGCAAGGCTTGAACATGGTCTTCAGGCGAGCGGTGTGCGCGCAACGTTCAAGGGGCTGTATTGGAGCACTCCGACGATTTGGAAAGGCCCAACTAGCGTCGTAGCAGCTGCGTAACGCCGCTCGAGAGTAAACGCAATGTCCTCCTCCTCACCGATAAGTTGAGCTGACTCCTGGTTCCTAGGCAACGAAGTCAAACAGATGATATTTGCTTGATTGCTTGCTTTCTATCTAATATCGGCTGAATCCTGCCAGAAATTTGTTCTTCTGCTTCGTCGTCGCTTTTATGCGTGAAACGGGAAATGATGATGATGGTGATGTCGACGATTTTCTTTAAATGTGACACAATCAAGCTGTAATTGGGTAGGCCAAGTGTCAGAAAGCTGACAATAATTTAAACAAAGTAATGCGGAATACAGTAGTCTGCCTTGCAACAAGAAGTGAAAAACGAAAACTATATTTACGGGAAAGAAAAGGAATGTGGGAAAAGGTATCTCACATATTTCACCATAGGGGGGTATTGACTTTGGTATTATCTAGGGTAAGAAAATAAATCGTGGAAATAATATGGTAGTAAATAAATAAAACAGTTAAGATTTCATCCGTAACACGAAGCAATGGCGGAGAAGCTAGTGAAATATAATGCATAGTACATGATAGACTGTTTCGTGCGGTGTTTGTTGGCTTGGACATTCGCAGGTGCGAGCCAGCAATCCTCATTTGAGAAGTTAAAGAAGTTTGGGTCGTATTCGTTTGTGAATGTTGCGTCTCCCGGTAATTTACCACTTTTCTTCCTCCTCTTATCTATCCAGACTTTAGCCAATAGTCTCTGCCAAAACAACTCTTTAATTTCTTTCTGCTAGATTCATTCTGTTTTTATCAGATTCATGTTTGGAATACCCCATTAATAGTCATCACGCTATCCCTGAGAAAAGTAACACGACGTCAGCGCCACCCAGCAAACATAAAAAGGAAGTGGAGTTCTAGAAGAAGACTAATTAAGGCGAAGTAGAGGCACTCAGTCATTGTCATTACATGAACACCGAGCAAAATACGTCTTTCCCCGGCATTTTTTTTCTAAACCTCTTTCATCCATTTTGTGCAATCCATCCAATTCTTGCCGTATCTCCCACGGTGGTTAGGCGCGACTTTTGCAGAGGAATAACAACATATAGAAGAAGCAACTGTTTTTAATGAGGAAGGAGCAATTCATCACTTCTTTCTATCTTGTCGTCGCTTTGCGGCTGCAAGAAAAAAGAATATTGGAACTACGTGTTTAATGACGGCGTGGACTTAACAGAGCATGTTATTCTTTCGTTTTGGGCCTCTTTGGGATTCAGCCACATAAGTGTTTGTTAACCTGTCCAAGAATTTTCTATTTTGTCCGGCTGAACGCCGCGTTAAATTTGTGTCCATTTCGGCTCTTTCTTTTTTTACGTTCATGCATTTTTCAATTATTGATGATTGATTCTTGCTGTTATTATTGTCTTCGTTTTAACACATAATTTCACCAATTTCAGCAGTCCTGAAAACCTATTTCTGACCATAACTTGAACATAGTCAACTCATTTCTTGGCCAAGCCAATAAGGAAAGTCGTATTACCACTCTTTTGACGCTGTAACTCCCATCTTACCATGTGCCTATTCACTGAATGCTATTTTATTTTTTTTTTTTACGCGAAAGCAATGAACCTTGCAATTTACTCGGAGAAATTTTTTAAAGTCGTCTTCTCAATGATCGCTCATGATGCTTCATGATTTATAAGTCAGTGAAATTTGCTTAGGGTTTGCTGGTAAAGTGCTAAGAAAATGTCTTTATTTTCTTTATTCTTGTGTATTAGCGTATCTGCAATGTGTCTTGATGTATATCCCAGTGTAAGCATGTTTTCTTCAATGTGAATGTGCCACGTGCAGCGGAGAGAGTTGGCATAGCCTGAATTTACAGGTTATATATGCGTGCATAATTTGGTGAGCTGGTTTCAAAGGTTTTAGCGAGTCGCCTGCTGGTGTCGGCGTTTGCTTTCATCTATGAATTTCGCTGTCGTGACCGGGCGTGAATTGGTCAAGACGTAGCGTGATCGACCCACAGAATCCTGCCGCAATTGCTCGTCTACTTAGATTCAGGTTCCCATTAGACAACCCTATGTGGTTAAAATTAATCCGGAGTCCCCGAGCGTGCGCGTGTGTGTGTGCGTGCGTGCGCGCACACGCTACTACTGCTTGTGTGTTACTGCTAAAGTAACACACTGACGAACATAATGTGGATTACGATGAACATAATGGGGATTATGAATAACATGATGGGTATAACATAATCCGCTCAGCAACTACCGTTTTAATGGGAAAGGAAGTTTTGCAAAAGCTGGCTTCTTCTCACAACCACTCTTATTGTGGAGAAGCTAGGTTTAAAGGCACCCTCTTGAAACACCGTATTCACAATCGAAACTACCTCAGCACTTGCTGCTACAACCTAGCTGTTTAATGCATTTAAAAACCCTTTTCATTGCATAGCTACCTCTTCTTCGGCCCTGTAACGTGGGATGTAGAGTGTTATTGCGACAGCAATAATAGGGACACTTTAGGCAAGTTTCCGTCGTCGTCGTCGCCGTCAACGTAAGGTTCCGCATAAAGTCGAAGTGCGATAAGTTCCTATCGCACCCCGCGCGCCCACGTGCGCCCAAATACAAGTTAATGCCGTAGCACTGCCGCCGCGACGTCACGGGGTGGCGGCTAACACGTGCCGGAGGTTTGGCGCCGTGCTGAAGGAACTACATGGATTTACGGTTGCAGTAACTTTGCTTCATGAAGCATACTCACGCTATTTGCATGTCTCAATGTGAACAAACTCGGTAAAGACTTTGTCAAGAAAAACACGCAAGAAACAGTGGAAGAATGTGGACGAAATCACCGTTTGTTAATTTAGCAGTGGCATCCGCAGTTTTTTGGTTCATTAGGGAAGAAATTTTTTTTTTTTTTTAGCAGTGCATTCCTACTGCACCGCAGCACATGTTTGAGCACCACTTCACTTGTACGCCCGTCAACACGGGCGCCAAAATCAGACGAATCGTCTCTGATTATCAGCACTGTAAGGTAAGGTCCGTCACTACCTGACGCGGGCTGGGCAGGTATATAAAGAGCTATTTCTTTGATAACTCTTCAACAACAGCTTTCTTATGAGCTACAGCACTGGTGACAAGCGTCATTGAGTGTACCAGCCCACCTCGGTCTAGTGTTTTGATGAGATCATAGTGCACTTTAGCAATGGAGACACCTACTTCTTTTTTCACTATCAGTGCCTCCGTGCATCTTTCGCGTGTGAGTTCTTTTTTTTTTTTTTCAATGCAACCTATAGACGGCGCATCCCGCCGCCGCGTAGACCAAGACCGGTATGATGCCTCATCTTCGAAAGCGCCTCCTGAGACAACACTACGTTGCAGCAAGTAGTTGTCTTGCTTGTTTCCCTAGGTCAAGGTCCTACCATCGTTCATCAACGCTACAACTGCCAGCTGTGGTGGCCGTCGGCAGCGTGCTCTGCAACCGCAATTTGTTTTCACATTCCCATGCCTGTCTTACAGACATGTGGTATTGGGCGCCAGCTAACTGCCTTTACTTACCAGAGCGGTCTTCTTATGAGTCCGTTGGAATTTTGTCCAGCAGAACGTAAGGAAACTTGAGCTCATCAAAACGGTACCTGGTGCTTGCACTAAAGCGCTGTGTTGTTTGGGAAGGGCGGCAAGGGTCTCTTCCGTTATCTTACCATTGTCGTAGCTCATCGTTGTTTCCTCCCACAGTACTAGCCAATCAAGGAGCCTGTGCAGGAAGTTGATTTTTGGATCGACCAGTTAAAACACCGGTTTTTAGTACTGAACAAGAAGAAAGGGGGTTAACCGAGCGGCCCGTTTTTTATTCATCATATCATAAGAAGCCAACAAACACTGACATCAAAGACAACAGAGGGGAAATTACTTGTGCTTAAGAAATAAAATAATGTAATGATAAATTAATGGAAATGAAATTGGTTGAAAAAACAACTTGCCGCAGCTGGGGAACGATCCGACATCTTCGCATTACGCGTGCGATGGTCTACCAATTGAGCTTAAAACTTAAATGTTGAGGTTTTACTTGCCAAAACCACTTTCTCATTATGAGGCCCGTCGTAGTGGAGGACTCCGGAAATGACGACCAGCTGGGGTTCTTTAACGTGCACCTAAATCTACCCATTGAGCTACCGCGGCGCCGTCTCCCCATCCACTTTCTTGGGTATTTATGTTTCCTAGTAGAACCCTTGGAGTGTTAGTCAGCAGAAATCATTCCCCACCTGCGGCAAGGTGTTTCTTTTTTTTTCATGCATTTTCATTTCCATTAATTTATCATTTCTTTATTTAAGTTATTATGCACAAGTAAATTCCTCTATGTTATCCTTGGTGTCAGTGCTTGTTGGCTTCTTATGATACGGTTCTTGGTACTGGTCTCTCAGGTGGTCTCCTTTGCGCTAGTTTTCGCGTTCACAACGTTTCACCATTTCACGATAACCTCAATAATCGTCGCCGTTCCTTCTCAATGGTACAGGTTTTGCTTTGTGCCAGTGGCTCCATGGCCACGGGGTTACAGTGTTATTATATATTTACAAGGCAAGCTTCACATCTTGTCTCTACAAACAGGGTTAGCCCAAATAGCTTGTGGCTTCGTGTTCGCTGTGTTCTCGCAAGGTTGGTGTAGTGGATCCGATTCCGCCGCCGCCACCGCCGTGAGCGTCTGCACAACGAGCGGATGTTTATGTTCGCGGCGCCGGCCTCCTCCCCGGCGTGGAAGTCACGTACAATAAAGTTTCAGTTTCACCGCCGCTCGGCTGCTCGCCGGTCGCTCTCAAAGTTCGGTCTCTTCTCTCTGCGCGCGTCTGTCTATAGCGGACGCATTTCGCGCCCCTATAGCTTGGTGACCCGGACTTAGCAAGCTCACGCAATGGACGACGAAATGAACACTACAGTATTGAGCAACGACGCCCCGGCTCCTCAGCCCCAATCAACAGTGCCAGGCGACATCCCTGCCCCCAGCGCTGCCATGGACGCCATTTCCAGTGCCCAGCTGAGGCTGCCGCCGTTTTGGCCGAAGAATCCCGCCGTGTGGTTCACGCAAGTAGAAGCCCTCTTCGATCTGCGGCGCATCACATCGCAACGTGTGATGTACCTGCATGTCGTCTCAGCACTTTCCTCCGAGGTAGCTGATGAGTTCGACGACGTCATGAGAGCCCCACATCCGGCCACGCCCTACGACCATTTCAAGGCCATAGTGCTCACACGCAAAACCGTGTCCGAGAGAAGCCGCTTGCAGCAACTCCTCAACGCGGAAGAACTCGGCGATCGCCGACCATCGCAGCTATTACATCGGATGCGACAGCTACTCGGCGACCGTACCCAAGACTCCGAGAGTCCACTATTGCGCGAGCTGTTTCTGCAACGCTTGCCTCAGACACTTGTCGTGGTTTTGGCAGCTGCGGATGATATGCCTCTTGACAAACTGGCAGAACTCGCGGACCGCGTGAACGACTACTCCGGCGCAAGCTCCGCTGTGTCCTCGACCACTGTCACATCAGACCTCGAGGCCCGGCAATCTCGCCTCGAGGAGAAAATTGACAGGCTGATGGACACCATGGCAGCAATGCAGATGGACAGGCCTCGTCGCTCTCCACTGGCGAGGGGTGGCTCACGTTCGCGTTCCCGTTCCCGCCCAAGACACACTTCTGACGGCTTCTGCTGGTACCACACCAGGTTCGGCGCCAGCGCTGCAAAATGTCGACAGCCTTGTCGCTGGCAGGGAAACATGGAAGCGAGTCACTAATGGCGGCGCGTGACTCAACCGCTACGGGAAGCCGCCTATTCTACATCACAGACAGGATCGCAGGCCATTGCTTTCTTGTGGACACTGGTGCAGAGGTAAGCGTCATTCCTGCCTCTCGCCAGGACCGACACCGTTGTCCGAGGACTGCGCCTTTGCAAGCTGTAAATACATCCACAATCGCAACATATGGCCAACGCTCCCTCACCATTGACCTGGGCCTGCGTCGCATATTTCGGTGGATTTTCATCCTCGCCGACGTGCGCTTCGCCATATTAGGTGCGGACTTTCTTACCCATTTCGGTTTGAACGTGAATCTCCGCTCCCGTCAACTTGTGGACTGTACGACCAGCCTCTCCGTACAAGGTATCCTCGCACCGCTGTCCGCCTCTACGCAACCAGCTCCGCATTCGCCATCATCAGAATTTGCCTCTATCCTCAGTGAATTTCCTGAACTTACCAAACCTACCAATTTGGAACTTCCAGTGCGGCACACTGTGACGCACCACATCGTCACCACGGGTCCTCCAGCGTCCTGCAAGCCACGACGTCTTGCTGGAGAACGCCTCGCCACAGCTCGCAGAGAATTTGATCACATGCTGCAGTTAGGCATAATCCGCCCATCGTCAAGCAGCTGGTCATCTGCCCTACACATGGTGCCCAAGCGCGACCCCGCAGATTGGCGCCCTTGTGGAGACTATCGTGCATTGAATGCCCGCACTGCTCCCGACCGGTACCCGCTCCCGCACATTCACGACTTTGCTACCACTCTTGCTGGAACAACCATATTTAGCAAGATTGACCTAGTCAAGGCATATCATCAAATTCCTGTGGAACCAGCGGACATACCGAAGACTGCCATCACAACACCTTTTGGCCTATTCGAGTATGTCCGTATGCCATTCGGGTTACGGAACGCAGGCCAAACTTTCCAACGCTTCATCAACGAAGTCATACGCGGTCTGCACTTCGTCATCGCCTATCTTGATGATCTGCTCGTGGCAAGTTCTTCACCAGAGCAGCACGCTGACCATCTGCGGTTGCTGTTTTCGCGACTGCAGGAACATGGCTTAACTATCAACACAGCCAAATGTGTCTTTGGTGTTGACAACGTCGAATTTCTTGGACACCTTGTCACACCTGAAGGAATCAAGCCATTGGACAGAAAGGTTCAAGCTCTGCGGGATTTTCCACGTCCAACGTCGCTTCGCAAGCTCCGCGAATTTCTCGGGCTTCTGAACTTCCATCGTCGGTTCCTGCCGAATATAGCGCGCATCATTCTACCTCTGACCGACATGCTGAAGGCTCCAAAAACACCATCTGCGATCTTGGGGTGGACATCCGAAGCAGACGCCGCCTTCCAAGAAGCCAAGAATGCCCTGGCACAAGCCACCCTCCTAGTGCATACCCTAACTGACGCGCCCATGCGGCTCATCACCGACGCCTCCTCCAGTGCCGTTGGTGCAGTTTTACAACAATTCCAGCAGAATCTGTGGTGTCCACTCGGTTTCTTTTCGCAGAAGATGAAGCCGGCAGAGACTCGATACAGCACTTTCGACCGCGAACTCCTCGCTGTCTACCTTGGCATTCGCCACTTTCGCCACCTTCTCGAAGGTACCGTGTTCCACGTACTGACGGATCATAAGCCACTAACATTCGCTTTCCGTGGAAACCACAGCACACACACGTCCCGGCAAATTCGGCACCTGCATTTTATTTCCGAATTCACAACCGACCTACGGTACATCGAAGGACCCGTTAAATCGGCTGCCGATGCCTTGTCACGTGTCGACGCGCTTTCCACTGCTGCTGTGGATTTCGACATCATCGCAGAGGCACAACATTCTGACAACGAGCTGCGTGACCTGCGTGCAGGGTCCACATCTCTCTCGTTTGCTGAGGTGCCACTGCCGTTCTCCTCAGGTACGATCGTCTGCGACATGTCAACAGGCTGTGCCCGTCCATTTGTGCCTTCCTCGCACCGTCGTCAAGTTTTTGGCAAGCTACACGACTCGAGCCATCCAGGTGTTCGCGCCACTCAGCGCCTCATCACCTCCCGTTATGTGTGGCCCGGCATCAACGCAGATGTCCGCCGCTGGGCTCGAGAATGTCAACGCTGCCAACGTGCAAAAACGACCCGCCACACCAAGTCACCACTTCAACCCTTCCGTCCGCCTGACTCTCGCTTTGACCACGTTCACATCGACATTGTCGGTCCGCTGCCTTCATCGCGTGGTAAACGATACATCCTCACCTGCGTTGACCGCTACACGCGCTGGCCTGAAGCGTTTCCCGTACACGATATTACGGCGCCAACCGTGGCGTCCGTATTCGTAGCCGGTTGGATATCTCGTTTCGGCTGCCCCAGCGTGGTAACAACCGACCGCGGACGGCAATTTGAAAGTGAGCTCTTCGGAGCGTTAACAAGCATCCTCGGTATCCGCCACATCCACACAACTGCATACCATCCGTCAGCAAATGGAATGGTGGAAAGGCTTCACCGCCAGTTGAAAGCCGCCCTCATCGCCCGCGACGCTCGAACTTCATGGGTCGACGACCTGCCGCTAGTTCTATTAGGCATTCGGTCGGCCATAAAAGAGGACCTCGGGTGTACTGCTGCCGAAATGGTCTACGGGACGACACTACGTCTACCCGGCGAATTCTTCGCACCCCCTGCAGTCCCCAACCTCTCGCCTCCTGCCTACGTTGAGCAACTTCGGTCACTCTTCGAGCGCTTGCGACCTACATCACCTCGACAGCGCTTGTTACGAACTTTCACCGGTGCCACCAGTGTTACGACATCCAACCGGTGCCAGCAGTGTTACGAACTTTCACCGCTGCACCACGATTACGGCTTTGTGGTCCCGTAGCGCTCGTCACCCGTTTCGTGACAGAGCGTTGGTAGCGAAGACTCCGAGCCTGGCGTCGATGAGAATAACAAAAGGGACTTTATACATTATATACAGGTTATCATACAGGACATGAACGGATCGGCACTGGGGCCGAGAGCTCACACAAACGCGACTGTTCTCGCACGACGGCGTCCGGCGAAAACGCGTGACACATCTCACCCCAGTCGGGAGCGACCCTCTCTCCAGGTGGGGTCGGCGGATCCTGTTTTCGAGCGGCGTGTCTCTGCTTTTATAATCCCCGAGGCCCATTGTCACTCAACCGGCCCAATACAAAGTCAGCACACGACGGTCGTCCGAGGGGTCCAACCAGCGACCGCGCTGGCCACCCGGTTCAAAGTTCGCGCGCGCGGTGACCTCCAGGCAAGGGAGGTGCGGCGCCGGGCTGTCGGGCACACGCGGACACGTCAAAACACGCTGCTCCGCCGAGGCTTCTCCCGCACGAAGGCGCAGCATCTTGACTTGTGAAGGGAGAATTATGGCGCTCGCAGGATAGATTCTGCATCTTGCAGATTCGGGATCCGGGCTTGTGGTAATGGCACAACAGCATCCCCGCCCTCAGATAAGGCGCCGGGAAGACGAGCTGCCTCCACGTGGCTCGGATGCCAGGCGCGCACGTTCGTCAGGCTCGTCCAAGTTCACGTCCAGTGTCGGGACGCCAGGTAACCTCACGTGCCCAGGTCCGACTCGCCAGGACAGGAGCTCTGCTCACCACGTCGTCGCCAAGGCACCTTGACCAGCTCCGCTCGGGTCGTTCCTAAGACCTTGCTTCTCGCCACTGGTCCCGCTTGGTCGTTCTGCAGCTTGCAAAACCGACCGGCAAAAGGCAACACCCAACACGAACAAGTGCCCTCTGTCTCCCGTCAAACACCAGACAAGGCCATAATTCAAATCAACCTAACTAAATTGCTATCCCTCTTTTTGCTCCCGCTGCAACAAGAGGCAGGTGTACGATCTAGCACACAAGGCTCAAACAATCAGTTTTCAAATCAACAACTCAACAAAATAGAAACAATTATTAATCAGCAATAATAATTACAAATAGAATGGTCCCCTTGAAATCACTTGGACCGAAAACATACTTCTGAGGAAGCAAATGAGGTCATTCATTTTTCCCGGCGATATTTTCGCGGAATCTGAAGCTGCTTATATTTGCGACCCTGCTTATCCGTGTAGCGGCGGTACAATAAGCCAGGTTCCTTGCCAAATGAAACCCCCTTTTTTCCCACTCCCCGTTTGACGCTCTTCCTCAGATCGGCTAATGAACAATCTTCCTGTTGCTCGCGAATCAGACTTTTTCTTTCAACTGCAGCCTGCTCCTGCCGGCTGGCGGAAACCGGAGCGAGTGCGGAGCCCGCGTCGCCTAATTGCGGCGTCGAGTCTATATCGCGGCTAGCACTGCACGCGTCACTCCCACTCACTTCCAGGACCCGCTCGTCTAGGCCAGCCTCCGAGCTCTGCCTCTCCCGTGACTGCTCGCCACTCAAGTTACCGTGATCGGTCCGTGTGCCGCACCGCCTTTCGCTTCCCGACGCTAAGTCAAGTTCCCTCGACAGCGGGCGCGCTTTGGATCGCGTGGGGGCCATGTACGCCACGTCGGCAAAGAATGATTTGCCGTGATCCCTCAGCAACTGCTCCGAGCTATTTGAGAAGAGGTAGGAAAATTGCTCCGGGAGGGCGGCTGACACAGCGGCTTCGGTGTTAAGTTTTCCAAACTCTCCTTCAATGCTAACCGTTGCGATCGGTAAACAGACACTCTCCTTCTCGGCCACTTGCCGTATCCTAACGCACTCTCCCGTAAAATCACTCGAGGAGACGAAAGACGGGTGAACAACGTCCATAGTTGCTGCAGAGTCCCGCAGTGCTCGGCACTTCTTGCCGTTTACCTTAATTTCCTGCACATAGGGCTCCAATAGACGTATGTTTTTGTGAGTTTCCTGTATCGTTGCAAAAGCAATTCTCTCTGGGCAGCTTGCAGCGATGTGCCCTTGCTTTTTGCAATTGTAGCAGGTTAACGGTCTCCGTTTTTCAAAAGAACGCGTCATTTCGTTTCGCTGTTTCGGACCATCGTCATCATTCTGAGATGCATTCTGTCCATCCCTTACAGTTTCTTTGGGAAGGGACTCGTCGTCCCGAAACTCGCGACGCGTGATTTCCTTCCGTTCGTCGGGCTTCCCGTAAAACCCATCTCTTCTATCTGCTTTTTCTATGCGCACTGCCTTGCTGTGCAAGCTGCGGCGAGTGTAATACTCTTCCGCTAACTCTGCTGCCTTGTTTAGCTTAACCTCCTTTAGCCTATCTTGCAGCCAGAGCCGGACATCCTCATCAATGCAACGGTAGAACTGCTCCAACGCGATGCATTCGACAATTTTGTCGCGGTCGTCGTACACCTCTTCGCCCTTCAGCCATTCCACCAGGTCGGCTTTTAGACGAAACGCGAAGTCAACATTCGACTCCTTACCCTTTTTTGCATACCGGAACCTCTGCCGGAAAGCTTCGGGCGACAATTTGTACTTCCGCAGTAGCGCTTCCTTCACATCACTGTAGCTCTCAAACGCCTCTTTCGATAAGCAAGTTATTACGTCTGATGCCTCCCCAGGAAGCAACGCTAACAGATTCTGTGCCCAGAGGGATCGCTCAATGCTATTCCGTTCGCACACGTGCTCAAATTTCACGAGGTATTTGGCCATATCCTCTCCGACGACAAAGGGTGGAAGTTGATCGCGTATTCTTGGAACATTAGAAGTGAGACTAGGCGCTGGCGAGCTATTTCGGGTCTCCAACTCTTTCATTTTAAGCTCGTGCTCACGTCGCTCCCTCTCTCTCCTTTCCTCCTTTTCCTCCTCGCGAAGTTCCTTTTTTCTCCTTTCCTCCCGACGTTCATTGATATCCGCCCAGACCTCAGCGGCTTCCTCAGCCGTTACGTCCCCAGTCCTCATGACCTCAAGGATCGCATTCTTTCTTTTGGTCGAGCCCAACTCAATGCCCAACTCCTCACAAATTTCGAGAAGTTCCTTCACCTTGTACTTCTCCATCGTTCACACTGTCCTCCTGCTGTTTACCCTTTTTGAATATACCTGCCGTACGCTACTATAACACTACTAGTAAGACATATGCAAGTATTTCACACACTGCCCTGTTTACCCCCTTAGCATCCCCTGGTTTTCAAAACACTCTTACTAGGCTTGAAACACACAAGGTTATCACAATGCAACACCAAATCCTTCCCTAAGCTACTATAACCTGTGTCAAAGAAAGTCTGGTGTTTGAGGTAAACTTCAGGCACTCACCGCGCCGAGGTAGCTGATGCCGGTCAATCCCGTAGCTGCCATCCAGTGTTACGAACTTTCACCGGTGCCACCAGTGTTACGACATCCAACCGGTGCCAGCAGTGTTACGAACTTTCACCGCTGCACCACGATTACGGCTTTGTGGTCCCGTAGCGCTCGTCACCCGTTTCGTGACAGAGCGTTGGTAGCGAAGACTCCGAGCCTGGCGTCGATGAGAATAACAAAAGGGACTTTATACATTATATACAGGTTATCATACAGGACATGAACGGATCGGCACTGGGGCCGAGAGCTCACACAAACGCGACTGTTCTCGCACGACGGCGTCCGGCGAAAACGCGTGACACATCTCACCCCAGTCGGGAGCGACCCTCTCTCCAGGTGGGGTCGGCGGATCCTGTTTTCGAGCGGCGTGTCTCTGCTTTTATAATCCCCGAGGCCCATTGTCACTCAACCGGCCCAATACAAAGTCAGCACACGACGGTCGTCCGAGGGGTCCAACCAGCGACCGCGCTGGCCACCCGGTTCAAAGTTCGCGCGCGCGGTGACCTCCAGGCAAGGGAGGTGCGGCGCCGGGCTGTCGGGCACACGCGGACACGTCAAAACACGCTGCTCCGCCGAGGCTTCTCCCGCACGAAGGCGCAGCATCTTGACTTGTGAAGGGAGAATTATGGCGCTCGCAGGATAGATTCTGCATCTTGCAGATTCGGGATCCGGGCTTGTGGTAATGGCACAACACGCTCCACTTACGACGTTTTCGTAAGCAAAGACCTAGCTGCCTCAACTCACGTGTTCGTGCGCCGCGAAGGCATCCGGCCCGCACTTACTGCACCGTACGACGGCCCGTTCCAAGTGCTACAGCGCGGAGAAAAGACTTTTACTGTTTCTGTGAACGGCCGTGAAAACGTGATTTCAATCGACCGTGTGAAGCCTGCGTACATGGCAAACTTGTGCGTTCCTCTTGCACTCCCCACTCGTTCCCCGACCGATTCTCTCCCATCCGTACCCTGCCCCGTGAGCAAGCACGTGTCCTGGGCATCAGCGCGACAGCAGCGACCTTTGTATCTACGGGGGGGAGCCCTGTAGTGGATCCGATTCCGCCGCCGCCACCGCCGTGAGCGTCTGCACAACGAGCGGATGTTTATGTTCGCGGCGCCGGCCTCCTCCCCGGCGTGGAAGTCACGTACAATAAAGTTTCAGTTTCACCGCCGCTCGGCTGCTCGCCGGTCGCTCTCAAAGTTCGGTCTCTTCTCTCTGCGCGCGTCTGTCTATAGCGGACGCATTTCGCGCCCCTATAGTTGGTGTTGGATATCGCGTAATCTCAAGCGAGAGGCAGGACGACGCGGTCGCTCGCTCATGCTGCAGCCCTTCATCACACTAGCGCTGGGACAGCGGTTGCCCGCGGTCATCGATTTAGACCTGTTCATGTCCGCCTGTGCGCGCATGACACCGTGATTGTTAATTTCATTAGTAAGCGAACATTTAGTGCAATTTATATGGCCGTCGTTAAAACTACGACTTTTCAAGTCTAACGCTTTGCTGTCGCTATCAGTGCTTCGTCTTTCAGACGTAACTGTGCCTTTCTTCTTTCTGGACATCTTTGAGAGAACTGTTGTGATGGAACGGCGCGCCATTTGTCTCTTCGATTTCTGTGCAGTGAGATGGACGGCCAGATAAGTGCTGGAGCGCATGCCACATTCGTGACTCAGACAATGTAGTCACCAGAAACTGCATCGCTGTTCTACTTAGTAGCACCATCTCGAAAAGAGTTATAGGGACTTAAACAGCAAAAACAAAGAGAAAGAACAAGGAGAGAAAGGGAAAAAAGAAGGAAGAAACCAAGGGAACAACAAATGAAAGAAATATATAAGAAAAAATTATTTTAAATAGTGAAAGCGCAACTATCAAATTGATTAAAGCCTAATAACTAGCTGCTGTTTCCTGGGATATTATTTGATTTCTCATCGCACTAAGACAGAGTGAAACCATTGCGTTAATAGCAGCAGCAATAAACGCAAAAATAACGCATGCCTGTAGAAACAAGTTTCTCGTGTCTGCCCTACAACCTTATGTGTAGCCTCATGGTACCGCTGCAACCCGCATGCTCGGCGCTCCTCGCTACTTTCCTTTCGAGAAGCTGCGTCACACCGATAACGCGCATGCCGTTCGTGACTGGGAAGTACCGGGCTTCCAGCGTTAAAGAAAGGAAACGCGGGCAACACGGATGACGATTATTGTTGTGGGACAAGATACGCCCCAAAAGGGCGTAAATATTTCTAAGAGTGTAAAAACAGTTTGCACCCTTTGGGGTGCATATTTGTCCCACAACAATAATCGTCATCTGCCTTGCTTGCGTTTCCTTTCTTGAAAACTCGGCGCTCGCTACTTTCCTGTCGAGAATGCTGCGTCCCGCTGACAACGCGCATGCTGTTCGTGACTGGGAAGTACCCGGCTCGCAGCGTTAAAGGAAGGAAACGTGGACAAGACAGATGACGATTATTGTTGTGGGACAAGATAAACCCCAAAGTGAGTGAGTGAAGTAACTTTATTTTGGTCCAGAGAAGACGCAGGGAAGACCCCGCGCCACCCGGCTAGTCCCACGTAGGGACCGCCAAGCCGAGCTTGACGGCCCGATCGCGGGCACTCTGGACGGCCAGGGTTTGGTCGTTGAGTTCGGGGTTGCCCAAGAGCGCAGCCCACCTATCCTCGCTGAAGGAGGAGCCGATGGCTTCACACTCCCACAACACATGGTCCAATGTTGCCCTTAGTCCACAGGCAGGGCAGTCCGCACTGGGATATCTTTCAGGGTATATGACATGAAGAACCGCGAGGTTAGGGTATGCACGGGCTTGTAGAAGTCGAAGGGTAACCGCCCGCGCCCTACATAAGGCGGGGTGCGGGAGGGGGAAGACCCGTGGTGTAAATTTTTCTAAGAGTGCTGCAGTGTCAGAGTTGTCAGCCGTAGCTGTAGGAAGGAGCTTGACTCTTCGTCGGGACTTAGGAGAGCAGGATTTATTTACATTATATACATCTCAGACAAGACATATATCGACAGTCTATAGCATGACTCCCGTATGGAGCCCGCAAGACTAACATACAGCAAACAGTCTACGAGCACACAGCTCACGAGTGCATTTAGAGCATAACAACGAGCACACAGCGAGCACTAGTACATATCTAACATGACAACGAGCACACAAAGAGCACACTCTAGCAGCCGGCAATCGCTGCTTATAAGCACATGGTCCCCCCTTGATTCCAAGCGGATGGAAACATTCGTCCAGTCATCGTTCGACGTCACCGTTCGACGTCACCGAAGATGACCCGCCCTTTTGGAGGTGGAGGAGGGCTCACATACACGTGCCGCACACACGCACTGGTGTCAAGGTCCGGAGCCGACGTCAGAGCGGTTTCGTAGAACTCTGCTCCGTCCCGGGTGGCGCTGCTGGGTAGCACATTGACTGGTGTCTCGAAAAGCTCATGGGGAGGTTCCACCAATTACCTCCCCTCGAGAACTCCCCTGAGCTGACCCCGCGCCACGTGGCTGCCGGTTATTCGCAGTTTTCCGAAGTGCGCCCCGTCTGGTTGGATTGGAACACGTGCAGCGGGCTGAAATAGCTGGCACGTTGTCACCCCGTACGGCCATTCCTAACACCGGTCACGAACGGCATGCGCGTTATCAGTGTGACGCAGCTTCTCGAAAGGAAAGTAGCGAGCGCCGAGCTTTCAAGAAAGGAAACTCGGGCAAGAGAGATGACGATTATCGTTGTGGGACAAGATAAGCCCCAAAGGGTGTAAATATTTCTAAGAGTGTAAGAGTGTTGTATCTCATTGTTCTTTCTTGTGTCCTTGTCATTTATGCGCAACTCTGTACATAGTGGCATACTGACATGTCCAAACCTTATCTTTCGGCGTATGCAGTAGCTGCAAAGCATGGCCTTTGAGATTGGTTTTATCATTCGCGCCTATCGCACGTTGACAGGATGATTAGGAGGGACGCGGACAAGACCAACTTCGAATTTTTACCTGACAAATCATGTGGATACTCTGCTGCGTCCACAAACATGGTACCCCTGTCTTTGGCATGGAGATCGATGAGCGCCTTGGCCCTCGCCGCCCGCCGCTCTTTGTGGAACTCAGGGTTCATATTTCTTGGTACCGGACATACCCGTAGCCGTCTACTAATTGCGTCCGGTACAGGCACCTCTGTATTTCGGGTCCAATTTCGACTGCAGGGCATTCGCCGCTGCAGTCGTCGGGGCATCGACCGGTGCAACTAGAACAGCGGCGAGTGTGCGGACTCGAGGGGCGCATCAAGCCGAGGAGGTGGCCATGGCTTTGGCCATCGCCGACCCCGAGTGCACGACTGTGCTCTGTGATTCTAGGACGGCAGTGAAAAATTACGCCAGAGCAAGGGTGTGTGGTGAAGCCGCGCGTGTGTTGCGTGTGGTCGATCTCGCGAGTGAAAGTCGGTGTGTGGTGATAAAGTGGTTTCCGGCCCACATGGGCAGTGATGTGTCGGATCGCGGCAACGCTAACCACAACGAGACGGCGAACGCGGCGGCGCGAGGACTAACCAACCGTGCCGCTGCTACTACAGCCGACCCGTCGTGGTGGTGGGAAACCAAGGACAAAATGACTTCCTACAATGAAATTGTGAAATGGTACCGACTAGAGCGGAGGACTATGCCGCCACCTCATCCGGGCTTGACCCGTAAAGAGGCGGTTTTATACCGACAACTTCAAACGGGGTCGTTATTCACCCCGGTGCTGATGAGGCACGTGTGTCCAAGTGTTTATGAAAGTGATCTGTGTTGTGTGTGCCGAAAGGAAAGAGCCACTGCAGCTCACATCCTTTGGGACTGCGCTAAGAATCCGCATGAAGCTGCAACACTAACAACGATCCCGCCGCGGCTCGAGGCCGCAACGAGATGCTATGACCAAGATGTTCAAACCCAGGCCGTCCGGCAGATCTCGGCGGCCCTCGAAAGGCAACGACCGAGCGAAACCGGAGGGAGGCTGCCACCCCAAAGGAGGGGCAGGCGCGGTCGACCAAAGGGAATAGTGCGGCCGCGGCCGAAGTAGAGGCGCCACACGCCGCGAAGACGTCATGGCCGCGTCACGGTAACGCCTCCCTAACAGGGGAAGGCTAACCGTTCTGCAGGCGTTCAGAACAAAGTTTCGTCACTCACTCACTCACTCACTCACCTGACAAATCAGGCAAGTAACAGTGTTCCAGATCATGAAATTTAATGATGTTGTCAGCAGGAACAAAGTACCGCTAAGTAAACCTCGCAGGCCGTGCTGGCCTGAGTTAAGCGGTCAAAGCGTCAAGGTAACGTTATGGATGGATGGATGGATGCAAAACTTTAATAAGGTCCTGAGGTACGTGACTCAGCGCGCCGCGAGCGGCTTCCACGTTGGGACAGTCAGGCCTTGCCCGACCGCCGCATCGTGGCCCCTCTGGACAGCCCGTAGTTGCGCCCGGGCATCGGGGCTCTTGATAGCGGAGAGCCACTTGTCCTCATTGATTTGTTCTGTGCTTCGTAACGAGGGGCAACGCCAGAGCATATGGTCTAGGCTAGCGATGTCATTGCAGTGCCTGCAAGAACTAGTGGCATAGGTGTCGGGATAAATTTTGTGGAATAAAGCCGGGTTGGGATACGAACCTGTTTGCAATAATCTGAGGGTCAATGCCTGCGCTCTATTTAACTTCTTGTGTGGAAGGGGAAAGTCTCTCCTGCCGAGATAAAAGTGCTGCGCAATTTCGTTCTATGTGGTCGGTTGATCTCTGTTATAAAATATTTCATTGGAGAATCCTTTCTGCATGATTGGACGTTGACTAACGCCAATCCATCACTATCATCTCACCATCGAGGTACCACACGCGTCATAGTCACCATGTTGGGAACATCACCAACCAAGACGTACTTTTAGTAGAAAAAATGAATTTGCGCTTACCAGTGCTATGCTTGCGCTAAAAGGTTGCGCCATTATAGATATATCAAAGGTACCGGCCGGTACCGGCTATGTCATCTTCGGCCTTTGCAATTCAGAAAAGCATGTCCTTCGAGATTCGCTTTAATTATTTTCTCAGGCTTAGCGTCACAGGTTTGCATCCAAGAGGCGCAGAAAAAGACAAACTAGTAGTAAGTGTTATATTGCACAATTATATACATAAAATGCAATATTGCTGCAAAATTTGAGCAAGAACAGGGCAGTGGTACGCGGAAAATCCTTTTTCAACCATTTTTAGATGAAAAGCGCACGCCCCTTTATGAACTAGCAACTATGGTCTTTCTGTTCCGCGCGGAAAAAAATGAGAAAGTGCGGGAAACACATTTGGCATATGTTTGGCGGTAAGCGCGGCGCAGAGCTTGTGACTGTTTGTTGCTCGCTTTTGTGTTAAACCGTGTTATTTGAATGGAAATATTCACTTTTCCGTGCGAGTATAGCGATTGTGTTGTGCTGCGTAGGCACTGAACAGCTTGCTGCTGTGAGTGAAGGTTGTCTGTCGAACACCACCACAACGAAGACGCCAGGGAGACGCCGGAGTCGCTGCTTCTTCATGACGCCATAGATAATGGCAATTCCTCAAAATATATTGGCGTGAAAGTTGCTGCCGCATTCATTGTTACAATTATGCATAAATTCCGGGAAGACGTCAAGGATACTATACTCCAGCTCGTGAAGTCTCTCGAGTGCCCTATTTGGTAAGCAACTTGAATATTCATGTGTGAGGCAACCTTCGTTTAGCGTACGCGTTCGCGTAGCACTTCAAACGTAACAGATGCTTCTGTGATGGAAATTTTGCACTCAAAGTTCCTGTAGTAGTTTGTCAATTTGCAGTTGTAGTCTTGTGACTGAACTAATTGGGTGCCATTTGGTAATGCGCAAGTGAGCTGCCTTCCCAGTTTTTGTAGGGAGCGCGGACGCTTACCTGAACCATACAACTAACGGCAAATCGATCTCAAATCGTAAAATTTGCTGCTCAGTACTGCCTAAAGCCCTAGTGTGCACACTTCCTTAAAGTGTGTTTCGTGTTGCTCTGTCATTTACTCCGAATTGCTGTTTGACCTAGCTTTGTTTAGACCAATGCCTTGCGGTCATATGGCACTTGGAATATTTGATTGGTTGTAAGTTCTGGTTTGGTCAGCTTAAGAGAACAGGCTAATATTAGCTATATCAAGTATATAAGTTATTCAAGTATTGGCCAAATGAGCTCGTATACCATTCACACAGCCAATCACACTTAATGAAGCCTGTAATTTTAATCTAATGTGTGAGTCGAATCTTTGATAATAGCAGCTTCTTTTCAAGCACTTGCAGTTTATTTTTCAGTTTTTGTACAGCCTTCTGTATTATCGAAAACCAAGAGACACAGCCTGTGAATGTAGGTGGGGGGCAACCCCTTGTGCCGTCATAGATTTCCGTAATGCTTTCAATTTTGTGGGACGCGCTGAGATCAGCAATGATGTGAACGCTGTAATTGTGTGATCTATGTCAGTTTCTGGAAAGTGACCGTTTCCAGCTGCGACATGCAGTGGTCAATGTAGGCACCGCTGATAGACGATGTCACGTCGGTGGTAACTTAATAAATGAAAGCTTTTACATGTAGCCCTACAAAACCTAAATGGGACCAGTGCTTCGTAGTGTTTGAGCCGGGAAAATATGACTAACAAAAACATATCAACAAGGTTCTATTGTGCTTCCCAATATGCTTCTCATCTTGTAAAGTGTAGCACTGCAATATAGTAAAATGCTGTGGCAATTACATCGGTGAAACTGGTGAAGGAGGAAAGAGTAATGACGTCAAGAATGTTACCATGTTTCAAATATACAGAAAGCGCCTCTTAACACAGCTGCATCATGTGTTGGGCTAATGTTCCTATATGCTGTGGAGGAAGTTAGACTGCTTGAATTTTTATAATTACAAGCTCTGCATTGTACTGTTATATCATGTTGCCTCTTGAAATGTTTCAATGAAAGTCCTCTTCCGTGCAGAGTAGAGGGTCAAATGGGTCTGAGTAGTTCACAAAACTTTGACCCAATTAGTGTTCTCTGCAACATTTAACATACCACCTGTCAGGCAGGTGGTGGTCAAATCCTCCATTATATAAAATACTAATTCTTAATTTTTCTTTTAACCTAATAATGTGGCAAGCCATCTGCGGCAGCAGGGAGGTATCTTCAGTGCAAGCAGCACTTTTTGGACATCAGTGATGGGAATGTATCAGTCACCCAGATTGCTTAAACTGACTTGTTTGTCCCACTTGAAGCTGCAGTTTAGTGCCTTCTTGCTAATATATTAGTCAAGAATGGATAACACGCCTTGGGAACTTTGAAAGTGCATTCTGGTCATTAAAGTTGATGCCTCATTGCTATATTGATGCTTCACCTATAGCCTTAGCTGGGAGGTATAGAGGCAAACTTGTTCAGTAAAGCGCATTATTGCTGTCCAGTAGCTAGAGGGTGGTCATACTTTTTTGTACAACTGTCTTTTCTTTTTTCTTTTTCAAATGTGTAGGAAGTTGACATGGTTTTATATAGAAATACTATGCCTGTCACCTATGTCTTTATTTTCATATATCTAAGAAGACATAAATTTCTTCCTCTATAATGCAAAGACTCATGTCCACAATTTTGGCTGGTCTTACCAAGGAGTAAAATCTTGGATATTTGGTTTTAAGCTTTTCACCACCAAATTTATTGTTTAGGCAGAATATCATTGAAGAAGCCACCTTACAAAACAGCCCTAATGCTTTGTTTGCTTCCAAAAGTAATTAGCTGATTCCTTTTTTTTTTCTGCAGCCTGGAAATTCTGCGGGATCCATTGTCGACAAGCTGTCATCATCGATTCTGCAGGTGTGTGTTTCAAAATAGTGTTTCTAGAATGCAGTGAGACTGTTGTAACATGGCTGCTTTACTGTTTTTAGATTATGTCTGGAAAAAGCCCTCCAGGACAAGTACAAGATTCCATGTCCCCTTTGCAAAACTGTGGTCACAAAAAGGTACATGCAAGTCATTCTTTGTGTTTACTGTGTATTCACTGGACAGTGTTGTAACAGTTATGCACACACCTAGATCCGATCGTGTGATACTTGCAGAGGGCCTAAAAATGTTCAAGAAAAACAATAAGGCTTTGCCAAACAAAGGAAGCTACGCAGCCTTAAACAAATCATGGGAATGAAAGAAAGGCAAAAACCACATAATGTCAAGAAAAACTAAATATAAAGTGGATAATTTTGAAGGAACAGAAACTGGAACACTGTGAGGCTCTTTAAAAGCATTTTTGTGCAGCTCAAATAATTAAGAATGTCGCCTTTGGATAACTAGCACACAAAATTGTCATTGTTTTAGGAAGAAAGGTTTTTTTCCTTGTTTATTAACAGTGTAAGTAAGAGTGGGCAGGTCCAAACAGTTTTATTTGCAAAGGAAATGAGCTTCATAGCTATAAAATTATTGCATCTATATGGCTCAAATTGTTGTACATAAAATTTAGACATAAAAATAAGTGAGAAATTTATTATTTCTTTTCTATGAACCGTAGGCAAATTTAATTTTTCTGGGCTATCTTGCTAAGAAGTATCAATAGCCCCAATAATGAGTTCTAGTGTTTCGAAGGCCATAATATGCTTTACTTTTGTGCATTAGAAGTGACTACTTCAGTTGTATATTTTTAACATTTCCTTGCCTTGTTTTCTTTTACTTCGTGCAAATTTAGCTTAAATAAATGGTCACTTCTCTAAAAGAAAGGCTTGTGGTGACCCAAGACATTTTGTACAGGCTTTTCTAGAATTTCTACAGTCTAATATTTTCACGCCTAAATTACCTTGGCTTTTTTTTAGAAAACGTTTGACACATGCTATTCATCCCATTTTAGCAACGTTCTAATAAATCTCTAGTGTTGTCATGACATTGTTTAATAGCAATGAGAAAAGCATGAAAAAGGGGGTACCAGCGGAACACAAAGGACGCACACACAATGAAAAGGCATTACACACGGACAGACGCTGGAAAAACATCTGTGGCCCAATTGCCTTTGGTCAATTTTTGTTGGCAGGCAGCTGATGCTTTCCTTTAGCTGCGCACTGAGAAGGTTACCAAAATATACAAAAGTGTCAAATTGTAAAATCTTCTTGGAACTATTCACTGTGGCTGATGTAAGTACTTGACCAATGCTCTAAAAGTCTTGGCCAGCATGCTTAAGCTGCATAAGTGCTTTAGTATTACTGTGGATTTCTGAATGTGTGGCCAAGGCAGCAAGGTTGTCTCAGACATTGTTAACGCACAATTCTGATCACATCATCACATTTGGCGACTGTGGTAGCTCAATGGCTGCGGCGTTGCACTGCTGGACAGGAGATCACAGTGGCTGTGCTTGGATGGAGGGGGAATGCAAAACTGCTTGAGTACCATGTTTTGGGTGCATGGTAAAAAAATGGCTGTGGCTTAGCTAAGGTTAAGCCCAGGATGCAAAGCATACTAGCCTTTATTTTAGTTGTTGAACCACTGTTTAGCCTGGTGAACTGCTGTTGCTTGGCTATATTTGGTTCGGCTAGACGAAGAAACAACTCATGCGTTACTCTGCTTCGCCTTCAAGAGTGGAACGCGACAGCGTTCCCGTTGACCCGCCAAGGGGTGTAAGACAATGGGCTAGTAGTAGTAGTATAAAACTTTTATTTAAAAAAAAAAGAAAAAAAATCACATTCAGGTCCAGTGGGTGGGTCCCTCAGTCCAGGGCCCCACTGGCGATCGCGGCACGCCGGGCTTGGTCGAGAAGGGCCAATTGGTCCTCCCGCACCGTGCTGGCTAGCCACACCTCCCACTGCCTACTGTAGGAGTTTTGCCCCATAAGGGGTGATTGGATTTCTTGTGGCCGACTCTGGCACGACCATGTGATATGGTCAAGAGATGGCCGCCCTCCGCACCAAGGGCAAGTGAATGGGCTACGCCGCAGCGACTACGCGCCCCGCATTGGACGCGGTGAGCGTCGAGCAACGCAGCGTTCGGCGCGGCAACGAAATGTGCGCCTGAGCAAGCGACGCACGCCTGAGCCTTAGAAACAGCTCGTTTCTAAGGCAACGCCGCATTCACTAGAGGCGCTTTTGTACCGCTTTGAAGCATCGTACTCGTGGCTCACTGGTAGCGTCTCCGTCTCACACTCCGGAGACCCTGGTTCGATTCCCACCCAGCCCATCTTGCAAGAGTTGAGCCAAAGCCACCTAGAAAATCAGTCTCTGTAGCACGCCGGAACCTTCGCTTCTCATTACAACGAGCAGCTCTGTCTCCAGGAGGCATCTCACCTCGTGAGTGTTTAGCAGAGGCAAGCGCAGCTGCTTATATACCGCCGCGACGCCGCGAGCGACGGCGCGAGTTGAAGCCCCGTTTCTCCTCTGTCGTGACGTCACGGTGTCACGTGGTATTGAAGGCGACACCGCCGCGCCTGAGGAGCTGGGTTGAGCTCTCGTAATATGCTTCGCATAATAATTCCACATGGTCAAAATTAATCCAGTCCTTCACGGTGTGCCTCATAACGAGATTGGGGTTCCGGCACGTAAAGTAGTTTGATTAACTTAATTCATTCATTTTTTAATTTATTTATTTGCTTATTTATTAGTACCCTCAAAGAAAAGACAAACATTACTGAGGGGAGCAGTTTGACAATTCAGCTAGTGTGAAAATTTACAACAGCAGCAATAACAGCCAGCTTATAACAGCATTTAAAGTGTGAAAGAACAGAGAACACAAAATAACACTAAGTCGTTAGTGTTATAAATGACAAATGGTAGAGTTAAACAATGAAACATGACTACCATATAGACTCGTGTAAGGGCCTCACCAATCTAAGGGCCACAGCCCCAACTAAGCACCCCAAAATTTGGAGGAAAAAATTTCTGACAAAGAAGCAATTGTGTTTGGTGCCCCAATGCCCCCCGCACACATTGGTTAATTTTCGTGCATTGTGTACTTCCGCGTGCCGCTACTAGATGGCAAAAGCTGTGTGTTGACCTTGATGACCTTGATCTAGGGTGTGCACAAGTCGATGGCAACACTGGCACCATTTTGACCTAGAGGTTTGGTCCCGCGTAAGGGCCATACCTCGTCAAAATTGTGAAAAAAGAAATACGGCCCTTACAGAAGTCTGTACGAAATTGTGGCAATGGTAGAGGGAAAGCCATTCCAGTCATAGCATGTGCTAGCATTTAATGAATAAGGGAGGATTTTGGTTTTCCATATTACAGTGCCTACTTTATTTGTGTGATCAAGTCGTGAGGATATGTATGGAGGCGCAAGTGATGCAACTAATTGTTTGCAAGTGATGAGGGTTCTGCTCGGTGCTTGCAAGTGAAAAGGATGCTATTCACAACGAATGCGGTTCTATTCTATAAACAGAATGCATTTATACTCACTTGAACATTTAGGTGTGCCAGTGAATAGAATTTTTCATTAACATTTGAGTAAAGGGTCAGCCGCATGGTGCAGGAGAAGACTTATCAATGCTGTCATTTGCTTCATGTGCACTATTTTTGTGCACCAGAGGGAATTGAGACATATGGTAGTTTTAAAAGTGCTTTGCTACACAACCTAGTAAAATTAATGACATGTTGTCTCAAATTAAGTCAGCGTATGAGCACCGTGGTTGCTTATGAGCGCATGGTGCCTTGCTGTCTTTACTGCTTATCACACTGCAGGGCACCTAGACTGGTTTGAGTGTAATGGGCAGTAGATGTCAAGATGTAGATGTCAAGCTAAAGTTATCTAATCCTACCATTTGGTACTGGCAAACCCTTAGGTTTTTTTTTTGTCTATCTCATCTCATGCACCATCGAGTTGAGGTGCTTGCAATGTTGCTGCTGGCATTCCTTATCACGTCAGTTGTTGCGAGATTGCTGGTATCTACCAGGGTGCTGTGCTTGTATGCAACACTAAACCCTGCTATCACTTTGAACATTTGGCCTTTCAGGCAAAACTGCCAGATTTTTTTATCCCACCTTTGCACTGGAAACTTGCCTTCCTTTTTGTACACATAAAGAAATAAGCACTGGTGTTTGCCTGCTTTTGTTTTCTTCTTTGTTATTTCGTGCATGAATAATTGTAAGTTTCATATGCAGCTATGCTTCAACCTTGTTGTTGCAGGAGTCTCACACAGAGTGACCTCATAGTCAAGCTCGTTGATAAGGTGAAGCAACTGGTGTGTGCTGTCAAGAACGATGCAGGTGTGGAAGGTGAGAGTTGGCAGCTGCTACTTATAGCTAAAGGGGTAGTGAAACACTTTTCTTGAAACCTGAAAAACACACTGGGATGCTAACATATTTAAGCAACTATGTTTCTGAAGAAATTTTTGAAAGTACCTGATATGAACGGCGATGTATTTAGTGCAGTGCTTATTTTTCGCATTACACCCCCCTCCCCTGCTCAACTCATTGGTTTTCCAACGAGGCGATGCTGATGGCAGTGCCCTGCCTACAGCTCATTTGTCTTCTTTCTATGGTGTGCTTATGGTATACTTCTGAAGTTGTGTCTGACAAAAGTACCTGAGAGTGACAAAGTAGCAATGACAGGGCATACAGGATGCATTAACAACCACCACTTCCCTGTTTTCTAGATATGCAATTGTGATAGTAATGCATGGCTATGAACAATCACCCAGTGGCTGCCATCTATGGGCACTCACACTGGTTGTGATGTCATGGCTGATGTAACGTGGCAGATAAAGAGCGGAGGTTTTGGAAAGTCACAGGAGAGAGCAAGAAATCTGCTTTTATGCGAGATTGTAGACTTCCTGCTCTATGCAGTGGCAAAATAATATTTGGCTTACGTTCTCACATTGCAGCATTAAAGAGTTTCAGTGCACCTTTAAGCTGCCCTACTAAAACTTCTTGTGACTCTTCAGACAGAGCTGCAGTGGTGCAGTGTCTGCATTAGGTCAGAACACCAAGCGGCCCCGACCACCGTGATGCTGCGTTAGAGCGGTTTTGCCGCCAACTGTGCTGTTGTGGCCAAAGAGCAAAGCTCCAATTTATAATTAATTTAGCCAAAGTGAAAGTTTGTTTCTGTAGATCTTTAAATTTTTCTTAGAACTAAGTTTCAACTTAACAACTTAGGCAGTTTAACGTGCTATGGTGAGTCCCGCAGAGTGCTGCAAAATATAGTATGTAAGCAGGGCAGTGCCTGACGCATGTTTCAGAACCATGATTTATAGGGTGTGCGTGTGCCTGTAAGTTGGGTCAACTTGCAATAACTTGAACTCAGGTTATTAAAAATTTAGGTTATTGCTAACAAATCTGAAAGTTTAGTTGGCTCTCTGTACCTGCGGAGTTAACCTTAATTTCTTCTTGCGTCTTCCATTTTCATTGTCCTATTCCAGGAAACATGTCGGTCATTTTGGGTGAAGCAAAAGGGAAGAAGGCCAGTTAAAACATTATCGACCATTCCTGTGTCACTTAGAAAAGGGAGCGGTGACTAATATATGAGGTGTCATCTCATGGGGTAGCAGTGGTATGGCACCACATGTCCTAAGGCCTCAGCGTCAAAAAGGAGCACAGCTATCAGCATTCTTTGGTGCTAGTGTCTATTAAATATTGCTTACCATCCCAGTTGTTCAATGAATGTAATTACTTTTATGGAATTTGCACTAGAGTGTTAAATAATACTTTTAAAAAAATATACGGGGCAGTAAATCTACTGTGTTATCCTTCTTTGCATCTTCAGTCACATCACCAAAGGGCCAGCTAGAATCGGCAGACACATCGCTGGAGCAGCCTTCAGTCCTTTCATCTGTCCAGAAAGCGGTGACATCGTGCAAGAGTTCCCTGACATTTGTGAGTTTCCCTTTGGTTCAGATCCCCCACTATTTGTATGGCATGTACGAAGCTTATGTTTTGCAAATAGAGTGGACTCCTCATGAGACATAATCGTAATGTAATTGTAAGCATATTCGCAGTTATTGACAGTTTTTGCTGGCACTCAGTGGCCCCATCCTGTAGTTAATTATTCACTTCTCAATATCGTTGTTCTTGGGAAGGAGGCTTGAATGTTCACTCTTCAGAATTTGAATTTGCTAGAAGCTCTCTTACCTGCCACGGTGTGACGTGTAGTCGCGCATCAGGTCAGAGTTTCAGTTCTTGGCCTTGGCAGCTGTATTTCAATGGGGGTGGAATGAAAAAACACTTGTGTGCTTAGCTTTAAGACTTAGATGTGCATAAATTTATAACCCCACATGGCTGAAATCGATTTGAAACCCCCATCTATGGCATCTCCCACAAACCCGTGGGTTGGTTTTAGATGTCAGAGGCCCATGATTTGATTTGATTAGAACAGTTTGTCTTGCTTTGTTCTCTCCCCCCCTGTGTTATAGGTGGATGCTTACCCAGTAACTGCAATATGAAACCTGCTTTGCTACATTACACAAATAACCATGTCATCCTCCACTGCATCCACTCAAAGCAACTGCTGTTCCTAATGTGATTATTTAGTTTAGGCAGACATCAAAGGCAAACATTGAATCTTGAGAATGTTAAATTACAGCTTTAGAAACCTTGCATTGTTTGTTTTATAGGGATTATTAGGTCTCAGTGGGGATTGCCCAAAATACTGCATTACTAGCACAGCTAAAACACAAAATAGCAAAATAGTGGCCTTAAAATAGGCAGAAAGGGAGTTTTAACACCCGTAGTGCTGGTTATAAGTGAATTTCGCCTTTGTGTGGCTCCATGGCAGTGCGAGTTTCACATGATAGTGTAGCATTACAGCAGCGTGCTCCTTGCTGCCGTGAAACCACATCTGACAGGAGTACTGACATCATGGTCTCATAGTGACGTTGCGCCATCGGTGAGTAGAACGGCGTCCGCAGACGGCGCTACGGCTTTTCTGCGCAAAACACAAACGCGCGGCCAGAAACAGAGCCAAGACAGAGCCGACAGCAGAGCGAAAGCGGGAGTATGGTGGCTAGCGGAAGGAGAAACGAATTACGTCCCACATTACGTCCCATGGCACACGGAGAGTCCGTTTTCGTTAAACTATAGGCTACGGCGAGCTCGCAGCGTGGTCGGCGTGGTCTGTGAGAAGTGACGAGCCTTTTCGCACTCGCAACAGGGCATAAAAAAGTGCGAATCGACGCAAAACTCGGCCTAGAAACGTGCTTCGCCACAGCCGACCCAGATGTCGTTTCCCGCACCGCCACCAGGCGCCGCTACTATACCTCAAGCTCCAGCACAAGACGCCCATAAGCTGGTACTTCATTCTATGACGCAAACTTCGACGCTCGTCGCAATGGACCCTGACACCGACAGATTGGCTCGCGATGGTGGGCTCAACTTCAGCGATTTGAGCACCGACGAGCGCGACCTGCTGCTGAGAGCTCGCACTGCCGGCGTCGTTGCGTACTACGACGGCGGTCTCAACACCGACTCTCCGGAGCGGGAAAGCAACGAGGGCTTCCCACGACATCACATGGACGTGGCATTCTCGCTGCTTGTTCCAAATGAAAGTTTCGCGAGCCAGCAGAACCCTCACAGCACGACGCGATAACGAAAGTACTGAAACTCCAAAGCGTGCGCGGCGCAGAGTCGAGCGCGCAGAGTCGAGTGAAAACGAAACCTTTCGAACACCCATATTACTGAAGGGTAACGTCAAATTGTTATTTTTTCTTAGAATCAAATAGACGTAGACAAGCAGCATTTTTTCCCATCTTATAATCGAATGAAATGATATTTTTAATACGAGTAGTTGAGTATTAGTAACACAAATTATGAGGAGTCCTTTCGTCATCAGGCTAGTACCGGAATGCCGCTGGGGGGTCTCAAATCGTGTCATGCATTTACCTCAATTTCTCGGTTACTAAAGCTCTGTTCTCGATTAAATTCACGCCTTAGATGTTCTAGAACATTGCTCTACCACTTTAACTTGAGTTTCTGGTGTCCCTTTAAATTCGTTATTATTTTTGTTATTAAATGTTTGTGCAAGCCACCTCAGGTCTTGTGCTTCGAGACCAATTTTAGTATTGATTTTAAATACCTTATAAGTGTTTCCTAATATTCGTATTCGCTGAGTGCAGTCTCACGAGTGAAAATGGGTTGTGCAGTTTCTACAACTTCAAAAATATGTGTCACTGCTTTTGTAAAATAAGACACCATTCTCTGTCAATTTCAAAATACTACAATCACTTGTCTTCTTCCATCAGGGCTCACGTCCAACGACCAAAAGGGCATTTGTTGTGCATACTGGTAAGCTCATTTTTTCCCACATTTTGATTGTATGTACAGCCGAACTTTGCTATAATGAACACGGATATAATGAATTATCAGATATCAATGAAGTCATACAGTAGAACCTCATTCATACATTTTAGAAAAAAGTGTGCGTGGAAAAACATACTACAGTGAAACCTCGTTAAACCATAGTTGGCCGTAGCTCAGAATAACTACATACTAAATGGTAGTACTGTTTGACTGAAATAGCAGGAGATCGCCCACTTACCTGCCGAAAACGGAACTCAGAGAGAGTGCGATGAAAGGGAAAAAGGTATGCAGTATTTATTCACTTCGCGCAACAAAAGTGTTATTTTTATTTGATGCCGCAGCGGCCTAGCACGACTACAGCGGCCTCAAACTTACTGAAGCTGCGTACCAGCTTTTCAGCCAGCCCCCTCTTCTCGGCAAACACTCGCATGGCAGATTCCTCGTTGGCATTACATATTCTCCGTGCACGCGCGCAGTAGTGCTGCAGAAGTCTCGGGGGCACATTTTCATTGCTGGGTGCCGGAGTTTGGAATACTTTTCGTTTGGAATAGTGTTACGTTATCGCGCCCCTGTTCTCGTTGCGACGATTGCATTCATTAGGCTGACGTAACGCCTAGCTTTTGCCACTGTCGGGCCTGAATCGCCCGTGCTGTCGCTTTCCGTGTCGTCCTTATCACTGTCGCTAGGCGACATTTCGGGAACAACTCAGGCAGCGATAACGAAAAGTCGAACCTCATAGCCGACATGTCTTCGCGATCGCAGCAGCGCTGCCGAGCAACTTCTTCGCATTCCAAATGCGATGCACCATAGTCAACAGCAGATCCTTGTCGCGTGCCAGCGCCGACTTCGCGTCACGTTCGATAGCACGGACGATGTCTAATTTTTCTTCTATGCTGAGCACCTGGCGTCTTTTTTATCCAAGCTGCCGAATGATGCGAGTCCTCGCTTGCACGACGCCATAAAGCTCTCTGGCACGGCGTCGAAATGATTGTGACGTTGATGTGGCTTCACGTGCAAACGCACAGGGTGCTTGGAGGCCGTTGTTCCGATCTCTGAGGCTTGTTCTGCTGGGCCGCCGATGGAGACGATGCACCGCCGTGCATAGAGTTTCTCACTACATTACCTAGAGGGAAATCTTGCGCTGCTGCGGTGTGGTATGCATGGGAATGCCGGTATATTGTCACTTCGGATTGGCATCGTTCTCGGAGAGACAGGACACCTTGAAGACACGCTTGGCAAGTACCGTTCCGTCTGTCACAATGATTCATTTTCTACTAAAACAGCACGTGAAGAGCTGTTTTAGTTTTATTATTATGCGAAAACATATTTTGTTTATCTATGAGAACTTGTTATTGCCTGTACGACTATATCTTGCTTAAAAAGTATCAGCGGGCCGCTAAAGTTGTAGGACAGACGGCAAGGTTCGCGTTTGAAACAGGTGGTCGTCTGTTCTTGCTTTTCTTCGCCTGGTCATGCCATTGTAGGTGAGTAAAGATGTAATATGCGTGAGTAGAAACATTTTATGAAGATTTTACTTTGAAAATGCGTTATTTGTGTAGCCATATCCACGTTTTAGACGAAGCCTCTTACAACACCAGCCAACACGAGCCTCGTAGACACATATACCGTCATTCCCATGACAGCACAGTGCCTCCTTAAGAAACTCCTATAGAAGGTGGCGCCAGATTTCCCTCTAGGTGTTATTGTGAGAAACTCTATGCTGCTGTCTTTGCGCGACCAAAAGTTGAAACGCTACGTTTTAACTGATGCGTATGCAATAAGCTGGTACGGTTTATGTGGATACAAAACACATGTTCAATGGCCGCTGAGTCGGGGATTTGACTTTACTGCTTTTAAAACGAAACTACTGTTTAAGCTGGTACGGTTTAACGAGGTTTTACTGTAACCGCGAAAATGTACAATCCGAAGTCACTAAAAAATTTGGCAGACTCGACTGTAGTTGACATTTACCTAAGGCGAAGTATTCCCTGAATCATTGCGGCACGAGACATCGATGCGCGCTGTACTGGTGGGGCCCAAGCAACTCGAGATTCACATTGTAATTTTTCCTGCTTTGGCAAGCTTATGTTTGCGCTCCTCAAATTTGGCCTGCATCAGCAGCTTTTTTGGCCAAGGAATTTTTGTGATAAGCTTGGACATGTTCATTCAGCGCAAATCGTTGCAGCACGAGATGCCGATGCATGTCGAGCTAGTGAGGCCAGAGCAGCCCAATGCGAGCATTGTTGTTTGTTTATGGTGTGACAGTCTGAAATGAAATCGAGCTGTTGGGCTTTGCCGGAATACAAACCCGCCAGAGTGAAGCATGATGCTCACTTTGTAGCTTTGTCATGGTAGCTGCGGCAGCAGAAGGCTACTGTTCTCGATAGTGTGGACTTCGCACCTTTTCTTGTTTACATGGGATCAAGCAGCTGGAAAACATATCATGCGATCGCAATTTGGCAGTGTACTGAACGTTAGTGCCAAAAGATTGTGTTTTCTGAGAACCTATCAACCGGCAAAAACAAGGATAATTGTATTGACTAATTCTTGATGCGATTGGCAACCTTTAATGGCCCCAGATGTTTTAAGCCCGTCTCCTATCTACTCTATCCTCTTATGCCAATGCAGTGTACAAAGTTGTCTACCAGCTCGGGCCACTGCTTGTGTGCTCGTGGTGGTACCATCATCACTCAAGCTTAGTCGTCTGACTCTCGTCGTGACTTCCTCATCATGCCTTCTATACCGACCCAGTGGTCCAATTTCTAAATGGCTTGGTCCACTGTGTATGTGCTCGTAATCATTGCATCGTCGTCATTCCAGCTTTGTCATGTGACTTATATCGTACCGTTCTTGCCCTGCTATCGTCATCAGACAATCATCATGCATTCGTAGTCATACCATCATCATGATTCCATTAGCGCTTTTCCATCGTCGCCACTCCAGCTTCATCCAACTTTCATCATTTCGTTGTTGCACAATTGTTACCGTACAGTCATCGGGATACAATTGTTGTGATGCCATCTTCCTCTTATGGTTGTCGTCATCCCATTGTTTTCATACAATTGCCATGCCATCGTTGTCATTGCCTTCTCATTACACAGTCGCCATGATGCGCTCATTGTCATAGGCTTGCCCTGATGCTGTCGTGGTCCTTCCATCTTCGTCAATTGAACTTCGTAGTCTGACTCTTGCAGTCATCACACAATCGTCGTCATACCATTGTAATAATGTTGTTCACATTATTACGCTGTCGTTGTACCATTGTTATCACTTCAGAGACGTTGTCCCATTGTCGTCGTACATCAGTGATGTCCAAGGCATTTGTTATGTTGGACTCTTGAAGGCACATGCAACACTGTCATTGAGCAGTAAGTGATGTGCACTGGGCACTGTAGGTTTGGTGATCACTCTATGTAGCTGGACAGTCTCGAGTTACTGCTGGTCATTCACACATTATCACTTTCCTGTCCGCGCCTATTCCCATTGATAACCCGCTATCTATGGTTGCAAATGCAAAATTTTTTTTGCCGTTTTCAGAGTGCTCTCGGACAGCTAGCGGCATTTATTGCATTATTTAGGAACTATTTAGTGAGTTTCGATTTTCTTTTTTCCGCTGCGTGCGAATATTGAAAGTGCCTCCGGAGAAGGGACATGGTGGGGGGGATAAGTGCTCGCAATTTCTAAGATGCATCGTGCATGGAAGCATTGCATTTCTACCAATTGTAATGCATCTGCACGCAAGGTTTTGTACTTCAGAAGCAGCGCTGATGCGGAAGACAGCTTTGGCTTGTCAGATTTCATAACGCAGTTTCACTTTTTACTCTGAACCGCTTTAAAGCTGCCATGCATTGATAAAAACATATGCTGCATATTCTAAAGGTCACAGTTCTTACCTGCAGGGTGTTAACATCCTTCACTCTAGATTATTTGCTGGCGGCCATACGGGGAGTCAAGTTTCACAGGAAAAAAAGGCTGGGAGTCGACTTCAGCATTGTGCTAGAGCTAATCACTAGGGTTAATTATTTTCCTTTGTATTGCAAGAACTTTTTTTCCCTAGAAAGGTATATTCTGGTATATTGCACGGGTCCTCTACGTTGAAAATATGTATATTCTGAATTGTTTTTAAAGGTTTTTCAGTGTGAAAGCAACAATGACGTTTTGATATCTTCTTTTTTTTTTCTAAAAAGTAAATCTTTTCAAATTCTTTTGAATAAACATGTTATTTGGAACTAGCACTTTCGGAAAGAAAATTTCTTCTTCTTCAATTTGATACTATACACTTTAGTACCAAGCATGCTCTGTAATTGAAAAAAAAGCTTTTACTAGACTACCGAAGAGCTGCTGCTTTTCCCGCGGGCAGGAAGGTGCTAATTGCTTATGGGCTCAGTACTTAAAAGTGATGGCCTCCTGTCTAGCGCAGCTTCAGGATTTTTGTGCCCCGATCACATACTGTGATGACCAACGAGACCTCTCTTCTACACTGCTGATTCGTCCCAGCAGGTAGCTGTTACTCTGCCACTGTTTTACTACAAAAAGCTTAACATCATCTGCTTTTGCAGTTGCAACTTCCAATGAAAAGAGGAGCATTTCTGGCTTCTCATACACAAGCGAATTCAACTGTTTTTACAGTGAATTGTAACTGCTTTTACCGGCACAACTTGTGCATGATGCTTCTGAAGAAATTCTGCCATGGTGTCTTCAAGTTCATTATGAACAGTGTAGCTGCTGCAGAAGGGCTTTTTCAATCAGAATCAACAGTTAACGTCATTTCATTTTCTGTTCCTGGAAAGCCGCCACGGTTGCTTAGTGGCCATGGTGTTGTGCTGCTAAACACGAGGTCGCGGGATTGAATCCCGGCCACGGCAGCAGCATTTCGATGGGGGCAAAATGCGAAAACACCTGTGTACTTAAATTAAGGTACACGTTAAGAAACCCCAGGTGGTCTAAATTTTCGGAGTCCCCCACTACGGCGTGCCTCATAATCAGATTGTGGTTTTGTCACGAAAAACCCCATAATTTTTTTTCTGTTCCCGGGAGCATTAAAACGATGCAGTGTCACCATGCTCCCATTTACTTATATGTATTCTCTCACACTGTTTTCTGATGTACAGCCTTAAAGTCAAGCCCAGGACTTGCAATTTTGCACTCTGAGAGAGTAGTAAAGCACTGCCAGTAGTCGGCACTCATATACTGCTGGTAAATAAATTCAGGGCAGGGCCGTAGGAATTGCTGAAGTCAGTCGTCCTTTTTCTCATTGTAGTAATACAGCATTTGAAGTGCCAAAGACCTCTATATAAAGTGAGGGGGTACATTTCACTAAACTTACTTAACCTAGATTCCAGTTTTTATGGTAGCTTGCAAATTTGTCTCATCGTTATTGCACGTTTCAGCACATTCTTAGTCCTTACGCTTCGCTGCTCTGTAACAATATATATCCATTGTAGTTTGGCAAGTACGCAAGATAACAAAAGCATACATGATAACTAAGGTTCAGCGTTCTTGATTCCTAGAATTCAGCATACCTTTAAAGTGCATCTTATAGGTACCCGTTCATGCAGCAAGCAAACGCGAATTGCATCGGGGACGAAAGACGCAAGAGTGGAGAAATAGGTGGGTGGAGAAATGGGGTGCAGTGAAACCATGAGGTGGAAAGCAAAGAAGGAGGGTATCGTGAAAGCATGAGAAGAAAAGTGTAGTGTGGCGACAATGGCTACGTGATGGCGTCGGAGTATCGTGCGTCATCTGGAAAGTCTGTCTGCGGCGGCTGCTGTGAATCATGCCCACGTGTCCCCCATGCGCTGCCTCTCACAATCTCCATATTAGCAAGGCAGTCATGCCAGACTTTGCTCTGTTTGCAATGCGCTGCATGAGACAGATTGTCCGTGCCAGCCAATATCTCGCAAAATGAAAACACCTACAGAGCCGTGCTCTAATTTAGCATTAGGGAGTATCGTAATCGTCGGTGAATTTTTTGTTCTTATTGCCAACAGAAAATTCTTCTTTCTTTTTTTCATGTTTAATTTTTCATGTCAAGCTCACTGTTCCCCCCCTCCCCCCTTGTGAACATTTGTTCCACTAATTTTGCAGACAGTAGAACATGTATGTGACTACAGCTTCTGCTCTTCAACACTGTAGTCGTAACTATGTAACCAATACTCAAATAATAGTTTCCGAGAAGCAGTTTAGCAAGGGCACAGCGCTGTATGACCATGTGACTATTCAGGATTTCAAAGTGAGTGTATTTGATATCCAAACACAAATAGAATGAGACTTTATTTGAAACATTATGCAGGTAATAGCTTCATCAAATAATTAGAAAAATGGCTACGGATACCGAAAATTACGGTAATATCAGTGAACTTGTTCATCCACTGTAATTACAGCAGCACAAAGATTGCAGCGAACCAGAAGGCTCCCATGACTCTGTATACCCCCCACTTATCATTATTCTTTTTTGTTGCATTGCTGGCAAAACGGACACAGATAATAAATAGATTAGAGATCACGTCATCATCATCACATGCAGTGCTCGGCAGTATTGAAGATACATGTATCTTAGATACTATCTTAGATACTCTTTGGATATCTTGTATCTGTATTATGATACGTCTGCAAGACGTGCATCAGCATCTGTATTTCAGGTACATGAAAGAATGTATCTTGTATCTTAAGATACAAGATACTGGCTATTACAACATCACCATGCGAAACTATAAATGTTGGCTTAACCCCATTTCTCAAGCTGATACTGCTGCCATTAAGCTACCTGAATAAATGAATATGTCGCTAATGAATGCTTTAGACCAGCACACAAGTAGAATATGAGAGGTCATTTCAACTTTGTGTTCTCTGTATACACAATGCGTCATAAAAAATATCACTACCAGTGTTGTTGCTGCTCAGCACCTGTCTGGTGATCCGATATTGCGTAAACGGCAATGCATTTATGGACAACATAAAACTCTGTAGTGATATTTACACCATGGTGCAGAGGCTTCTTATTGAGGTTTGTGGCATGCTAGCTGGTCGGCAAGCTGAGCAGCGACTCCCATCACAAAAGTGACAAGCGAAACCGCTGACAGCGCAGCGTATCAAAAGCTTTCCCGATAAGCAGCTATAGCAGCCCCAATAAATTGTTTCAGAATGAAAATATACGTTGAGCGAGAAAGACACATTTTAAGATACATTTTAAGACACATTTAAGGCATAGATTTAAGATAAGGTTGGTCGGAGTTCAGAAATTTGCAAGCAAAAATGTTTCTGCATATGGATTTGCTGCTCTATTAATTATATAGATCTATAATAAGAAATTTGCAAATTTATCGAAGTATCTTAAGATAGAAATAGAAAGTATCTCATCGGATATTATAATTGTGGTAGTACTACTTGGTATTTGTATCTCAAATACTTGTTGCCCGAGTATCTTGTGTCATATCATGGTACAATTGCGGAGTATCTTTGCCGAGCCCTGATCACATGTGATGTAAAACGAATTTGTATCAACTTGCCCACTTTTCTCTCCTTTTCAGCACGCTTCTCGTTACGCTTTCTTATAGCAAGCATCACGACTGATAAGAAAGTTATCTCAAAAGAGCATGGAAAAAGAAACAATTTTTTTCTTAGTGCAGTAACTTTGGTTCATGAACTTTTGTTGTTGCGACTCATTCTCACTCTTTCATGGTGTCCTCTTTTTACTTCAGATGCAGACATTGTTGGTGCTGTTAGCAAAAAGCCACGGTCTACTTCCACTACTGTGTAAGCTTTTCATGCTTTTTTTTTTATAGTAAAATGCATTACTCCATTTTCATAATCAAAAAGCAGTGTTTGCACCAAATGTTTGCTTGTGCTGTAAAACCTTGTTGCTGTGTTCCCCTTTCATATGTCCATGGCAAGGAACATAGTGAATGCTACATTCAAGGCAAATGCTTTGAATAATGTGTTCACAGATAGAAGTCTTAACACAACATACAATTGCTGCATACTCAAGAACTCAGCTATGTTGTTTATCAAACTCCATATCTCCTAATGTTTAGTCCTATCCACAAATAGACTGGAATGAGATTGGAAATAGCTTTCTGGGAGTGAAGCTTTGACGCCAGAGTTGAGCCTTGTTATAGAGAAATGGGTTATAGTGAACTAATGGACTTAACAAAGCACTTGTATAGCTCCTTAAATTCTATGTAAATGCAAGCATTTAAAACTAATTTTAACCAATAAGAAATATTGCTTGGAAGCCGCCATAACAACTTAGTTCAGAATAAAAATTTACTGATAAGTCTGCACCAATTAGGCCAAAATCTGGTGGGATGTAATGCTGCTAGTAACTCGCCTGAAGCAGCAGTTCAAAAGTCTTGCACACTTTTAGGAACATAGGCTATGCACCAAACTGGCTGCACTGCCAAGTCTGCGGCAATGCCTCTGAGATCTGGTGGCACATCAAACCTGCCTTGGCCATGTGCTGAAGGTCTCGGAGGCCATGGAGGGACTGCACCTGCTTGTGTAGTCTATGCCATAGAGTTTCTTACAATAATTACTAGATGGAACTCTGCCGCTAGTGTCTACGGAAGTTGCAAAAAGAACGGCTGTACCAGCATGGGAATTATAGGAAGTACATGGATTTGCTTAGACTTCGTCTTTTTGGCTTCAAAAGGCTTTGTGACTTTGTAGACCAGTCATTTTCAATAATGTACTGTGTAGTAAATGATTAAACAAACATCATTAAAATTGTCCGACGGCAGGATTTGAACACAGGAACCCTAGAACAGATGCCTGATATTGAAACGATTAAGCCACGAATGCATGTAACGACACGCAAGTGCAACGCCCTTATGAATTTATCACGGGCATGTCATTGCCTTGAGACGCTTGGTGCGTTTCGATTTGGCCACCTGGACAAGCTCAGTCGTTGCAATTAATAGCAATTGTGCATGTTGGCGGCGTCTTCTGCACTTCGAAGAGTATATATTATGCTGAAATTTAGAACAATAAGATTTATATAGTGTAATATACAAAGCCACAAGAACGTATGAATCCATAAGCACGAAGATCAGATGAATCCATGTACAGTCGAACCCGGCTATGTCGAACTCGCAAAAAAACGCCGATCAGTTCGATATAGAGCATAATTCGATGTAAGCCTGCTGAATAATTGGATGTCATAAAAGCACATATAATTAATGAAACCACTTTATTGATGAAACTAGCTTAGTTTCGCATGAAATAGTCCTGCATTTCTTTCTGCTTGGGCAATTTTGCTGCCTGCGACGCACGCACTTCTCCACATTGTCTAAGGAGTCGGGAGCAGCTGAGGCCGCAACCTTCTGCATTCGTGCAGAAGCACGGGACTAGTGCGAGCGCACCAATCACTTCGGAGGATGTAGGCACAGGACCGTTGTTGATTCCTCATTGTGCCCACTTTCACTTGTGCTCGGTACGATGTAGTCTTCGTTTTCGGGCTCTCCCGTGGTCGTGACACTATCATTTGCACTCACAAACTCGTCCACTGTTGCTTTGTCAACAGCTTTCGGAAATTCTGACAGCTCGTTCCAAGTTTCGGCAACACCGGCAATGGCTGCGTCGCATTCACCAGAATTTACGGTCGACACCGAGCACGCGGAAGCCGGCACGGCTGAAGCAATTTCGGATGAACCACTCGTACACGGCCGTGCGCCATGAGCACCGGGGCGAGAGTTTGGACTCTTTAGCCCTAATTTCCCCCTTATTTTTCAAGATCGTCCTGAGAGTTCCTCGGAATCATTCACGCTGCGGGGACACATCCGACTTCTCACCGCATTCGACCCGATTTATGATTTCGAGCTTCACGACGAAAGGCAAATTCTGACGCTTAATTACGGCAACACTGTGGGATAAGGCCCACAAGGCACTCACACAATGTACAACATGATGGACAAGAAAAGCGCTAAGACAACTTGCACTTTCGCCATTTTGCGCGACGAGGGCACAAGAGCCTCTGATTGGCTGTCTGAGCAAGCGCTGCGGGCGCGCCAGGATCATTTTTTGCAGGGTGGTGTCAACGCACGGCCTACTGTATAAACCCTTATGCAGTAGGTCATGCGTCGACGGCTCGTCCGAAGCAGCGCAGTCACAATGGAGAGAGCGGTCGCGCAGCGGTCGCGCACAATGGAGAGAGCGGTCGAGCGGAGAGCAGCCGCGCTGTTGGGTTTCCCCACAACCGCAAGGGAAAGCCAACTTTTGGGGGCACTTTTCCGCCGCTTGATGTTTGATATATCGGGAGTCGCTGCCATTTTTGTTCGATGTAATTTTTGCTATACAGTCGACTCCCGTTAATACGAAGTTCACGGAGACCGCAAAAAACTTCGAATTAAACGAACTTCCAATTAAGCACAAAACACAAAAAACAGCACTTTATTTGTGGCGAAATCGAGTATTTTCTCTAAGAAAAATAGTCGGTCATCTTTCTTTGCTTCTTCTTGCCGAATCGCACTGCTGAAAGCAAGTTCTGCAGGCTGTAGATGTGGCGGAACGCTTCTTCCGCGTTACCTTCAGCGGCAAAGAAGTGCTCCGCGAGAGCAAGGCCCGCAGCTACATCGGCAGCCTTAGGTTGCGGCTCGCCTTCAACGTCATCGTCGCTTTCCTGGGTCGCTTCCTGGGGCCGAATAATCTCTACAATTTCGCTATCCGTCAGCGCACCGCACGTTTCGACTGCCTTGTCTACGGCGACGTAATCTTCAAAATTGACGTCCCCGAGAGCATCACCAAAATCAGTGCCGCCAAGCTTGCTTGTTGACGCTTCCTCTGCTGAAATTTCAGAGGCATCCTCCGAAGAAGCTGCCACAAAACCGCAAGCCCTGAAGCAGTTTGCGATTGTTTCTTGCTTCACACGATCCCATGCTCGCGCCAACATGTGGATGGCACTAAGCAGGCTCACCTCGTACTTTGTGGAGCTATCCATACACAAAATCATGCGCTCAAGGAGGTGCCGCCTGTACAGGACTTTAACATTCTTGATGATGCCTTGGTCCATTGGCTGCAAAACAGCCGTCGTGTTTGCAAGCAAAAATGGGAGGCGTATTGCACTCAAGGCTGGCACATTCACGTGAGCACTGCAGTGATCGACAAGGAACAACACCTTGCGGTTCGAAGCAGCAAACTTGCGGTCCAGTTTGCTTATCCAGCTCTTGAAGATTTTGGCCGTCATCCACTCTTTCTTGTTCGCCTCATAGTCCACAGGCAGCGTCTTCACGCCTTTAAAACATCTCGGCTTCGCGGCTTTCCCGATCACAAGTAACCGACATCGTTCCGTGCCAGTCATGCTTGCCGCAATCAGCACCGACACTCTCTCCTTGCTGCGTTTGCCCCCAGCACAGTCGTCGTCCTTGAATGTCAGGGTCTTCTCTGGTAGAAGCCGATAGAAGAGTGCAGTCTGATCGGCATTGAAGATGTCTTCCGGTCTGTATTCGGCGAGATATTCACGCAGCTTTCCGTCCTTCCACGTGGCGCATGTTTCCTGGTTAACGGATGCCTTTTCACCACACACGCTCTTGAAAACCAGGTCATGGCGATCTTTAAAGCGCGTCAGCCATCCATCGGACGAAACGAAGTCATCGATCCCCAACATTGCTGCAAGCGTTCGGGCTTTCATCGCAACGATGTCTCCGCTGAGAGGAAGTTTGTTGCTCCTGGCCTCCTTAATCCAAACCAGCAGAGCCTTCTCCAACTCTGGGTAAGCGTCGGTGCGCATTCGCTTCCGAGAAGTCTTGAACTTGTCGTTCTCAAATGCATCGATTATTGTGCGCTTGTTCTTGATGTAGTTTGAGAGCGTGTTCGGCTTGATCTCGTACTTCCGCGCTGTGTCTTGTTTGGCGGCACCTCCCTTCTCAACTTCCTTCAAAATCTCGACTTTCATTGCCAGGTCGAGTGTGCGATAAGAGCCACGGTTTGCCATGGCTATAAACTGCGCGACTAGGTACAGTCAATTCCGAATCACCCGTGGAACAACCTAGCCTACGAGCTTCCCGCACAAAGGCGCTCGACCAACGCACGCCTCGACATACGCTGCGCACGCTGCAAGACTAATCTCGCACAATCTCGCCACAGCCAGTATGCAACGCTGCATGCACCTATGGCACCCGCGTGGCCTCGGCGATCAGCTCCGGCCACGCGCGGCAGCCGCACATGGCCACCCGCCGGAGGTGATCGCGGATACCACGGCAGCCGTAGCAATGAATAATCGCGCCGCTCCAAGAAGGATGGCGTTGTGGGCGGCTGCGGTGGCGATGACACCAATGCGGAGCACGGAACTGTTGCAACACTTGAAAAATTGCACATTCTACCAAAGAATGACGGTCACCTCGAGGATCCCGGCTGAAAATTAACTTCCAATTAAACAATATTACTGGATGAGGACTTCGAATTATCGAGCGATTTTTTCTATAGGATTACATGCAAAACTGACGGGACCAGCACTTCACTTCTAATTAACCGAAAATTCCAATTAAGCGGCTTCGAATTATCGGGAGTCGACTGTATATACTCATTGTAACTATGCCGTGCCCAGAAATGGTTCGATATATAGAATCATTCGATGTAAACGGGTTCGATATAGTCGGGTTCGACTGTACTTCCCATCATTCCCATGGTGGTACAACGACTGCAGTGCCAGAGTTCCGTCTAGTAATTATTGTAGGAAACTCTATGGTCTATACCACTGATTCCTGCGTTCTGTGTGCATAACGCACTGCGCTTTGGTTTAGTGTTGTAGCATTACTATTACTCTGGAATAAGGCATGAACAGTGGAGAATGATGCATGCTGCACATGCACATGCACAGTGATGTTCGGGGTGTTGTGTTCAGCTCTTGTGTTCTCAGCGATTGTTCAGCTTACAACCTTTCTTGAACATGCCAGCAAAATGTTACAAGGCACTGAATTTGTACAAATCTTGTTGCTGGACCCCAGCATAGGGAAAATGATTTTGTCGTTCAGAGGTGTCCACTTGCGTCTAGTGACGAGTGTTGTACGAAATCAATGTATAGCATTGCTTTGCCCGTGCACCCTTGAAACCCTGAAAAACAGGGTGAACGGTTTATGGCTATGCTGAGAAAATAAATTTACACATGTCTGCTCTTTATTTATTTTCTTCATGATTCATGGCAGGCTGTTTCATCAGTGTCAGCTTACCTGGTATAGCAACTGTGCCCACCCCACCTCCCACAGTCAGCATTAGCCGGGGAAGTGAACAGTGCTAATAGCAAAGTAATGGCTGTAATAAAGTCTTCTTGGTTCCCTCCTTCGACATTATTATGTCAAGGTTTTACTATATGCTGCAGTTATTCAATTATAATGCAGTCACGATTCATATCTTGTCTATTAATAATAAAACCTCATTCATAAGGTGAGAAAGAGGCCAAGGAAAGAAAAAAAATATACACACTAATATAAGCTGATATAAAGTAGCTGCCGGTTTATTCAGACTTGCCTGGGACTGCCCAATATACTGAATTACTAACACAGCCAATATGAAACAGAGGGCAAGGGAGCTTCAACATGTGGAGGCTTGGAGAGGGAGGGGGGTTCTCTAGGAGATAACGAAATTCGATTGGTGAAAACTTTCCCCTTGAGGTGTGGCTTGACCGCAGCTTGTGCCATTTGTCTGTGAAGCCACACCTCAAGGCAAAATTTGCATATAGTTCACATTCTACCTTTACTGTTAAAGGGCAACTCCAGCATTTTTTTCACCATGTTCGGATATTGTCATTTTCAAATGGCATAGACAGTCCTGTCACTGGTAGGGTGGTTCAATTTGCTTATAATCTCATTAATAATGTTAAATAACCAATAAAGAGGTATCAAAGCTCAATCGGGTTGCTGCTTCGTGTGACATCTGCAATAAGTCCATAATGTCAGATCCCACACTGCCATAATGTAATGTAATGTAATGTGTAAGCACGCAGAATGTGTGCTAAATGTGCAGTACATGTGGTGCTAATACCAAAAAGTGAAGCTGACTGTGTCTTCTGACAACATGGGGAGCTTTTCCAGCTCTCTCGAACTAGACAGCGATAATTTCAGCAACGATTTCAGCGACGATATGAGCGCTAAAGGATCGCTGTTTGCTTTTGACCCGCCACCACCACGCGAGGCAGCTGAAGTGCCCCAAGCTCAACTCATTGTGCTGCGGCAAGACGAAGAGAAGCACCAGTTACCATGCCTGTCAAAACGATTGTTGGTGGTCGTCTCGTAGAAAAAGGAGCCAGTCATCGTTTCTGGGTGAGGTGGCAGTGTAGTCCCCAACGTGACAAACACAGGGTGTCATACATTCATGGGCACAAGTCGGGAACACGCAACCAATCTTTTAAATTCATTTTCATGAAAACTCAATGACTTGCAGTTACATACTTTGGCACAGATAATCGGAGTGCAAAATAGAGCATAAATTCAAAATTTTATCAATATTCATGAACACCTGTATGTCGTCGGAGTTGGCCTTTAACTCTTTCGGGACCGGGGAAAAAACAGGCAATTCTGATGGGTGTCAAAAATTATTTTTTATTACGAATAGTCATTACGCTATATTGCTGCAATGTTTATCCAAATGTAGCTAATTAGATGGTCTTTCATGCATAAAGAAAGGTTAGACTTAAAAGTGATATATAATATTTTTAAAAAAATCTCAAATTCAAGATTTGCTGAAAGAACAACATAAAAAAGTTGGAAAAGTCATGGATATACAAGTGGAAAAACATAATAAAAAAATTCAAGATATACAAAATGTGCTACAATGCCTCCTTTCTTGCTTGTGAAAATTTGGCACGCGTATCTACAACTGTCTTTTTTTTGTGTGAAATCTAGCTTGCACCAGTGGTCAGCCACTCAGGTCCCACGGTTCTTGTGCCACTCGACGAAGCAGTTCCGGGCAGTCGTAAAACACAAGTGAACTTGGCATGTGCTGCAAAAGACATTAGTTTTGAGCTCGATTTTCTTCTGCTCATAGCACAGCTTGCAGTTTCTGCGTTTTGCCACTTTTTCCGGCTTGTGGAGTGCATGTTTTGCGACGGGTGGTGGAGGCGTGTGTGTTTGCTTGGCACCGTCAAGATTCAGAAGCTGCCGAATGAGCTCTTCTCTAAAAGCTAGGTGGTCAAACCCGGCAGTCCGTGCCAGCTCAGGAATCTCTGGGTGCAATGTGCGGTGAGCTTGGAAGAGTACGAAACTGTTCACACATGCAATATCGATGCAGTGGAAGAACAGAGTCTTCCACCACCGTACGCTTCTCATGAGAACATTATAATATCCAATCATTTGATCCGATTTATCTACGCCTAGCATGCCAGCATTATAATCATGGATCAGCAGAGGCTTTGTTATAGATATCTGAGTCCAGGAGTTTTGCCTTCTTTCCCTTCTTTTTGCGGTGACCGTGTCATTTGCAGTATGAACCGTGCTCATCATGTTGACAACACGCCGGTCTTTCCACTGAAGGTACAGGATGTTCTGATCGCGCAACCATCGAATGTCGCCACGTCGAGCTTTTTTTTCCCACCGTGCATCCTTCAGTTCGGCAGGAAATCCTCGGCGATCCTTGCGTGTGGTTCCGCAAGCCAATGTTTTTTGGCTGAGAAGATGACTGAACAGGCTAGTAGAAGTGTAAAAATTGTCCATAAAGATCCTGTAGCCCTGATCAAGATATGTGACACAGCTGGCAAACTACGTCGAAAGCTAAGCCATGGGGCCCTGGCTGCTCACGCTTACCGGTATACACACTAAACTGCACAGTATATCCGGTGCCAGGGTCAGCTAGGACCCACAGCTTGTAGCCCCATTTTGTTACTTTATCTTTGATATACTGTCGGATGCCTGACCGCCCTTTCGATTTCACCATGCGCTCATCCACGGAAAGATCGCGATGTGGCTGGAAAAGATTCGCTGACACTTCGTTCATGTGTTGCAGGAGCCACCACATGTATCGGAGCTTTCCTCTTGAACTTTGAGTGACATCGTCCAAGTCTGCAACTTGCAACATTGCGAGTAGAGCTATGAACCGGCGTCGCCGCATGATCCGTGGTGGGAGCAGACCGCTGTACAGATCTCCTACGTTCCAATACAGCTTCAGCCGAGGAACCTTCACAACGCCCATGTAAATTACGAGTCCGATAAACTTTAGCATTTCACTCGGGGTGACTTCTTCCCAAGATCCATCGGAACAAGCATGCGTTGGTTTTTCCAAAATGTGAGTCCAAGCATACTTGTTCGTGTTGTCACAAATTGTTTCGATCACATTCATCGAGAAAAACAGAAGAAAGAAGTCCAGAGCAGTCAAGAATTTCTTTGATCCGCTTCTGAGCGCCACGCCCACTTCTGCGTCCAAGTACACGCCAGGTTCCCGTCGCGGCGAAAACTCAATCCGCTTCTGCGCTGGCGGCAGCAGATCATTGCCGTAGCTTGTTGAGACCCTATCAAGTAAAGATAAAATAATGAGAACATATAGCGAGCCCGTTCACCTACTCCAGAAAGAAATGAATGTGGAACTATGCTCACCTTCGGCTACTAGATGAAGTCCGTGGCTCATCATCATCCGAATCGGAGTCCGAAATAAAATCGGAGCTGCCGAAGTCGTCTTCAGACTCTTCGCTGCTCGGTTCATCAAAAAAATCCGTTGCCGAAGCAGCGGAATCGCGCGATTGACGGCGTTCTTTTCGAGCGACCGGACGCGAGCATGACGCCATTTTCCACTGCGTCCGCCGCCGCCGCAATCGAGAAAATTCTCTCTCGCGTATCGCCACCTGCTGGAAATGAAAGAAACTATGCCGAAACCGAGAGTCTAGTTCCTGACGACCTCCTAGATGGAGCTACATGTCCAAGCGCGCGGAAATTTGAACGGGGCAGTGCGCGCAAAACCGTCGATCATATATGATCGATGGCCTATGGGCCGGTCCCGAAAGTGTTAAGTTGTTTAATTCTCAGTGAGGGCTATGTGTGCAAAAATAAGGTAATGCCTTAGATGCCGGATTGGTACAATTCGTGCTGTCATTTAATATCTGGATCACTGGAGATAGCGCACTGCGGCCGCCATAATAAAGCAATAACAGGCGGGGGGTGCCTTCAAAGATAAGGATACTGGGGGGGGGGGGAACTGACCTTATATTAGAATAAATAGGATAACTGTTGCCTTGGCTAGCATCTGGCTTGGCTTTCACTTCTCCTCATAAACTTATAGGACACAAAAGCAAAAAAATTTAAGCTCTAAATATCACAGCACATATGCCCTGTGCATTTTGCTATGGCCTCTGTCATTTCATAGGTATGTGCTGGAGACATGCTCAATAACAATTTCTTCTTTATTACAGGCATGACAAGCTGGGAGCATCTAAGGACATCGAGTCTCATGGAAGTAATAGCTCTAAGAAACCAAATGAGAGCTTGCAAAATGGCAAAGATAACGGTCATGCTAGAACAAAGTTAATTCACGCTGCACATGCCAAGTTATCATCAGTAGCTTCTGCTAGCATTACCGCTGACAATGTGTCCCTGACATCAACATGCTCAGTGAGACAGGAATGCCATTCAAACTTCTCAGAAGCTCCCATGGACGCAGAAATGCAGCTATGCAACCTGGGCACTGGCAGGAACTTGGAAGAAAGTGGTGAAAATCAATCTGAAAAGGTGCAAGATTGGCTTAAAAAGTGCGATAGCATTCCTCAGAAGAACCCACCTTCAGGACAGGAAAGGTCTGAAGCTCAGGAAAGCTGCAATGTTCCCACAGAAAAACAGCTTGGTTCGAACCGCTTCTTCACCATGGCCAATCAAGAATCTAGTGTTTCAGCAAAAAGAAATTCAGTGCTAGACGTTTCAGACACTGACCCATACAAGTTCATCCCAAGTCAAAAGTCTGTGCAAGCAGCACAGCGCGGTAAGAGGAGACGGCTCCGCGGGAGTGGCCGTGCAGCAGGCCTAACGGCAAAGCGTTCATCACGAAGAAAGTCTGACCATCAAAAGTCTGTGTGTGAGTTTGAGAATTTGAGAGACCTGTTTGCAGAAGGGGAGGCCCAAGAAAAAGATGATGCCCAAGAGCTTGAGATAGAGCTCTTTGTGACGCCAGGTGTCAGGCCCTGTGTTGAGAAAAAGGTTGTTAATCAGAGAAGGTCCCACACAACAGCAAGAAAGCGACCAAGGAAGATTAAGAGCAACCTACAGCTGAAGCCGTTGGAAGAGCAAGCAGAGGAACTTCAAAGAAAAATTTCAGAAGCTGAAAGCCATGAGCTTGTGATTGTGAAAGCTTTGCCTGAAAATGTGGAGGGCAGGCACACTGAAAAGATCAGGAATACTAATGCTCTGAAGGATGTTTCCAACCTGAAGGCCCAAGTAGAAAATAAGGTGCAAAATGTCACCGCATCGTCAGTGCGTATGTCGCCAAGTGAAGAAGAGAACCTGCTTCAGCAACCTCCTCCCGAGGTTGATGAGCCAATTACTTGCCAAGCAGGAAAGACCAGCACGATACTGCACTTCAAAACGCGTGTCGAACCAACGAAGGAAAAGGATATTGTTGATTTGTGTTCTGATGATGAAGGGAACAGGGTGGAAGCTTCCGAGAAATGCAAAGATTCAGCACCAGAAGGCATACCTGGCGAGGTGAGACCTGATGAGAGTTGCATTCACAATGACACACATAGAAATGCAGCCACCTCTGGTGGATCTTCTGCCGATGTCCTTTGCAGTTTGGGAGGTAAAGGCACCAAACAAAGTGACAGTGCTCCAGATGAACAGTGCCAGAAGGACAATCAGTCAGAGGAGCAGAGTAGTGGCCGTCCACTGTCTCTCAAGGACTTTGAAGGAATGTTCAAGAAGTCAAGCAGGAAAACATTTGACCTCAATGCTAGTACACAGGATTTGGAATCGCTCGGTAGTGGAGCGGTGGACACCCTTGAACTGATGACAGAAGTTTGCAATAGCCTGAAGCAGGTTCCGGCTAGTGAACCAGATATAGCCCCAGTGTATGATGAGCCACAATCTACAGTCATACACACCAACTGTGATGCAAACCCGCAAGTCAATGTACCACAAGTGAGAGATACAATGTTACCTCATGAAAATAACAAAGTAGACGGGTATTCTTGCTCTAGTAACAGTGCACACATGAGCAAAAATGACAGACACTCATCTTCGAGTTCCATCAGTTGTCCTGCTTCAATAGTTACTCCTGTTGTTGAACCAGGTGCCAAGGATGGTAGTGAGGATTTATGTCACGTGACCAATACTGAATCAGCTTGTCCAGCATGTAATGCACACCTCTCTTTAGTATGTGTGGATGGCATCATCAAAGTAATACTCAAAGGGCAGCCACAGAAGCCAGCCCTCGTAGAAGTAGGAATGTGCACCGAAAGGCCTTTTACAAAGGTCATCATTTGTAGAGAAGCTATGACTCAAACTGAGAGCTCTGATATTAAGGAACTTGATCCCGGAAGCTTTGGTGATAGTTCCTCAAGTTTGCCATCGCCTCACCTGCCGTCGATAGCACCTGATGCCATGCAAACACAAACTGCAGTGATTGAAAATGGTGCAACTGGCAAAGTGCTTCATAACACTAAGGATCGCTCTGTTTCAAACACTTCAATCCAGTGTAACAACAGTTCTGCGAGCGCCGCCTTTAGTGGCCTTGAGGAAGAGCCAGTCATGCTTGGTTTTGTGCAACATACAACACCGGCAGTTGAGGTTGCAGTGCTGAAAACTTCGAAAGAAAGTGTGGACTCCCACCATGCTAATAAGCAGATTCAAGGCACAGAAATACTATGCGAAAATACGGAAGATCAGGCAGTCCTGACAAGCCGATCTAACCTCTTTCAAGCATCACAGTTTGGGCTGAAGACAATTGTCGAAGACACTGAAGAGATGGACACTACCCCATCGATAGAATCAAAGAATATAGACAAACTCCCAAGCAGCAGTAGACCTTTGCTAAGTGAAGATAATCCTCCCAAATGTGATTGGGACGAAAACAGGGAAAATCAGAGTCAGCTTCAGTGTTCTGCTGAGAAGTCCCTGTTAAAGAGCCAAAATGAAGCCTTTTTGAGACGAGAGGGCGCGAAACTTCCAGAGCTTGGACGCAAATGTTCAGGTAGTGGTCTCCCTTCATGCCACCCTAAAAGAGTGCTACCTCAATATAAACAGAGCATAGGCTGCAGTTCCAAACATGATGGAATGGAGACAGGCAATAATGACATCAATTCTTGTAGTGGAGAAGAATGCTTTCCATCATACAAGCGTATGCACCAAAGCATACAAGAGGAGCGTCATGACCCCGAGGCATTGCCTACTGAAAACACCTGCCACCAGCCTGCACCTACCATGCATTCGTCTGGTGTCGCTAGTGGGCCAGTACCAGAAGCAAAGTTTGACCAAGACCTAAGCAGTTCTGTGACGCCTTCATTTGCAACAGCCTACGATGAATCTGATTTGCAGAAGGCCTCTTCACTTCGTGCACATGGTGCGTGTTCCCCTGAAAATGTTGTTGCCAGTGGTGGTCTCGAAGTAGTTGCCCCAAACCAAGACGACGGCCACACTTCGGAGGAGTCTTCACCATGGTCTTCTCCAATTCTCATCAGAAGGGCAGCTCCGCGAAGTGTCAGGAACAATGCAAGAAAGGCCTTGGTGTCCAGTGACACGACCTCTCGGGAAGAGACGCCTGACTCCTGCGAAATCATCGAGGCGTCTTCCAAAGCTGATTCAGGGCGCAAGTCATCCAGGCAGGTGCCTAGTATGGCCGTGGAAAGTGACAGCGACAGTGATCCTGTGACAGAATCGGAGGCCGAAGAGCTCCTGAGGCGTGCAGTGCAGGAAGACAACAGCGAAGAAGCTGCTGTCATTTTTGCTAAGCGAGCTGTTGCACCTCTTGAAGTAGGTAAAAAGCCACGTGTGCCAGTGCAGCAAATGTTGAAGAGGTCTTCCTTGTCTCCAGAAAGGCACCACAACATCGGGCGACCCACTCAGCAATCTGGAACACCTTCGCAAGGTGCGTGAAAAAGAACTGTTAATCTCAAAATGTGCCCCTGTTCATCAAACAGCATAAAAGGGGTGCTGAAAAATTCTAAACTTTACTATTTTATGAAATATCTTTAACATGCATTTAGGAAAGGCGTCTGGCTGTACACTATATATGCCAATCAAGATGTAAATTGGTCATTGTTTTGTCTGAATATTTTTTTCTTGCAGAAATTAATTCTGACAGATATTCACCATTATACACACTGTAAACATTAAGTTATGAGTGCTTGTCATATATGACTACTTTGTTCCAAATTTCAATGGGGATGGTTTCATAGTGAACCTATTGGCAAGGCTGGTGTATCAGCCGACAGAAGTGCTAAGCCATGTTTTTTGCACTGTGCCAGATCCCAGCTAAATCAATAGCTGAGGCCATTTTTTTTTTTGTAACTTTTGAAGAGCACCATTTTCAAACTTATATCTTTAAACTCTTTATTACTTTGAACTGATCAGAAGTTTGTTGGCTAACAACACCAAAACCAGCTTTAGGCTTGTGTGCTGTGGGCATTCTCCGGTACTTTGGTAGAGGTTACTAGTTTGTCAGTCCCTTTTAACTACTGTGAACATGAATTACATCATGCTGTTCTGCCTATGTCTTGTGTCGCCGTCATTTCTGTTGTGACGGCTATGTGCATAGATTTTGTAGGCCATAGTTTTGCAATGATGTATCAAGAGCCGCAACATAAGTGTTGTTCCCCCTCTTGACTTTCTCTTTCCCAATGGCACTAAGTGCTTGCTGTATTTACTGGAGATGTGAAATTTCATGAAATTTTGAGGGGCACGAAAGAAACTGGTTTCTTTCAGAAAACTACGAAAATTTGAAGATAAAAAGTAGATTGCGCATGGAGCTATGAAAAACCCGACACATTTAGTTCTTTAACACTGAAAAGAATATAATTGTTAAATTATTGCACCGTAAAAGTCCCAGCAGAGCTTCCGGGTTCAAAATCTAGGCACGATTTCACATGAAGGCATTTATTTCACAACAAAGTGTCAAGACTGACATTAGTGTCAATCTGCGTTTGATTAATTTCTGCTTGACATGTCAATACTTCACTGTGCAGTGGACAAAGCCTTCTGGACGTTGAGGTTCGAGTGCACGTACACTAGTTTTTGCAGGCAATCCGTTGCAAGTCTGTTTTGTAGCTTGGTGTGCACATTTCCAGTCTCTGACCAGTTTCTTTCACAGGCCGCAGAAGAAGGGGGAATCTGCAGTATGCAACAGGCCAGAGAGCTCAAGGGCGGTCTTTTTACTGTGTCTCTATCGTCGTCCCTTCCTTGTGTTTCAGGCTGTTGTGTAAGTTGCAATCAATCGACTAGCCCCGCAAGCAATTATACTTAAGGGTTGGTTGAAGCAAAGTACTTCCGACCATGTGGATGGATCCAGGTGCTTCACAGGCTCCCAAACTCCTTCTTTTGACCAAATTACCTTGCAGATTCTGTATACTGCGACGTTACTCAGAAGTTTCCCGACATACAGTGAGAGGTGCTCTGCCTGTAGAGAAATCCAGTCAAACGTGAGCACGGTCTGCACGTCACCAAGGTTCTTGTCATGATACGTTGGGTCTAATAGATTAGCAGCGATGGGAATGGGTCGCACACAAAACGGCTCATGGCCGTAGATTACACGCATTATATGAGCCTGTTCTCCTTGCGTCAAGGATCTAGTTTCCAGCCTCGCTGGGATCTCCCCTTTGATGGAATGAAATACTTCGAAGACGTCTGACAACAAGGTCTGGTCAGACTCAAGCTTAGTAATTGCTGGGGAGACTGGTGTCACAAAGTCCAAGCAGCTGCAAAGGTCCTTCCAAAACACATTCTCATCCAAGATGGCCTGGCGTATCAGTTTGGGCACCTCGATATCTTCCACATTACAGTCGCTTGCAGTGCTTCTTTGTTGTTGAGAAGACTTTGCAACGAGAGGGTGACAACGCCCAAGCTTGTCTTGCTAGCCAATTTGAGCGTTCTAAGATTTCCTTTATCGTTTCTTGACTCCTGTTTTCGTTGGAGCACAGCAGGACCTACATGAGTGCATTTCACATATTTGATTATTTTCATGGACATCTCATAAATTTCTTCAAAAGCTTTCAGGTGCCTAAGATCGTTGAGGAGCAGGTTCAGTCCATGTGCTGCACATGCATTGGTTGCAATGTGTGGAAATTTTTCAACAACTTTCTGGCGTGCTGCCTGCATGTTACTCGTAAACATTGTCGGTGACTAGGGCAACTACCTTGTGTCGTTGCAGAGAGACAGTGACGTTAGAGATCTCATTGCTCATGTAAGCCGCAGTGTGCCGGTTAGTGCCTGTTTCAACCGATTCGTAGAACATAGGCCTTGGTGTAGCGATGGCATAATTCGTGAGTGAATCTCTGCAGATGTTGGTCCATCCATCAGTGAATATGGTAAGGCATGTCGTATTCATCAGAGTCTCTTGCACATCAGTTTTTGTACGTTCATACTCAGCGTCAAGCAGGTAGCCACTCAAAACGTAACGGCTAGGTGGATTGTATGAAGGTTGAAGCATCTTGAAAGCAGCAAGCCAGCACTCGTTTTCCGCTAAAGAGAATGTGTTTGTCACATACACAGTCCTAGTCAAAGCTTCATCAATATTTTGTTGCATTCCGGGTGTGATTTTGTTAAAAGAAGAGAGACATGTGGATTTTTTAATTGAGATTGCTTCCACTGAGATACTGGAACTTTGGTACTCACTTGATGAAGCCGCCGCCGAGCTCCCAGATTGTTTGTTTTCAGATGGAATGTCGTGCAGCTCCTTCACCTCTTATGGGCACATTTTGCAGGACAACAGATGTTTCGTAAGGCTTGTAGCTTTAGGGAAACCAGGCGATGCATCACAGTACTTGCAGAATGCTTGCAGCTCTTTCCCCTCTGTAGGCAAGTCACACTCATCCGAATGTTTCCAAACGTGCGGCCGCAGACTAACCATTGTGGAAACTTAGCTATATATGCTATGGTGAAGTACTGGTGAATATTGTTACGCGAAGGATCAGTCGGTAAGACGAGCAACTATTTGCAGGTTATATTTGCAACTGCGGTTGCAACGCTGACCGGTTAGATTAACAGTGCGAGCCCAGTTCATTCTTCCTTCTCTTTTCTCGCATGATGGTGCCCACGCGCCTCGTTTAAACTATCAAATACCACACGCGTGTAGCATAATCCCCCGGCCCAGAAGCGACGTCCCAGAGCGGCTAAAGGTCATCACTGGAAGGGTGATACTGCTTCAATCGTGTAATGTGCATGATATCACTGGGCTGCGAAGCAGATAGGGTGTCGGGGGCAATCTCGTAGCTGACGGGAGTCACGGGACGAAGCACTCGGTACGGGCCTGTGTAAGGAGACAGCAGTTTTTCTGACAGGTCGACCGGACGTGACAGAGACCATAGAAGCACCAAAGAACCAGGCGGGAAGTGTACGTCTCGGGTGCCAGTCGTAAAAACGCCTTTCACTCTCTTGGGATTTCAGAAGGCAGTCACGGGCAATTTCCCTTGCGTGGGCTCAGCGCGATGGCGTCAAGTGCATATTCACTGGTCGGTGCCGCATGAACAGGGAGGGTTGTGTCAAGGGGCAGTGCTGGTTCTCGGCCGAACAGAAGGAAAAATGGAGAATAACCGGCTGTGTCGTGGCGCGAGCAGTTATAGGCAAATGTGACAAACGGTAGAGCGAGGTCCCAGTCAGTGTGGTCTGAAGAGAAATATTTCGTGAGCATGTCTGTGACAGTGCGATTGAGACGCTTTGTGAAACCATTTGTTTGCAGATGGTATGACATGGATAGCATGTGCCTCGTGGCATAGGACTGCAGGATGTCTGCGATAACTTTTGATGGGAATGTCCGACCGCAGTCTGTGAGAAGTTCTTGCGGAGCTCCATGTAATAAAATCGCGTCATGTAGAAGAAAATCTTCGGCATCTGTGGCGCAGCTTGTAGGAGGCGCTCGGGTGATGGCGTAATGAGTGGCGTAATCCGTGGCCACAGCGATCCACCTGTTCCCAGAGGTAGAAAGAGGAAAAAGGTCAAGTAAGTCCAAGCCAACCCAAAAGATTGGTCTGTGGGAAGCTCGAGTGGTTGAAGATACCCAGCAGGGAGCGTCGATGGTGTCTTGTGTTGCAGGCATTTCTCACACGCAGCTACGTATCTTCGAACGGAGCGAGCAAGCCCTGGCCAAAAGAAATGTTGGCTGATCTGGTCGTAGAAACATGACACATCCAGATGACTGGCAGTGGGGAGGTCGTGAAAATCATGGAGAACAGCCGAGCGAAGGTGTTTAGGGATCACAAGGAGTAATGCAGGGCTGTCGGGGTGAACGTTATGGCGGTAGAGTATGCCATCTTGAAGTGTGAATAAGTGAAGGGAACTGTCTGCAGGTCATGATTCCAGGCATTCAATGATGGTACACAAGGACGGGTCACGGCGCTGCTCGTCGGTGACATGGAGCAGTGGTAAAAGAGAGAACGCAGGTGTCGGTGTCAGTATCAGACGTAGAGGTCGCGCCTTCAACTGGATAGCAAAAGAGGCAATCTGCGTCCTGGTGTTGGCATCCAGACTTGTAAGTTAATGCATAGGGGTATTCCTGTAGTCGAAGGGCCCAATGACCGAGTTGGCCAGTAGGATTCTTGAGCGATGAAAACCAACAGAGTGCATGATAATCTGTGATTACTGAGAAGGGCTTGCCGTATAAATATGGGCGGAACTTTGAAACAGCCCAGATGAGAGCAAGACATTCGCGCTCAGTAATCGAATAGTTGCGCTCTGCAGTTGTCAGGAGCCGGCTAGAGTAGGCTATACCGCGGTCGTGTTCTTGTTGCCGTTGCGATAAGACGGCGCCGATCCCATAACCACTGGCATCGGTTCAGACCTCTGTAGGTGCGGACGACTCAAAGTGGGCCAAGACCGGTGGATTGGCGAAAATCGTAATAAGGCGTGAAAATGCGGCAGCCTGAGGGGAACCCCACAAAAAAGGCATGTCTTTCTTCAGAAGTTCAGTGAGTGGTCGAGCGATTGCTGCGAAACCTTTCACGAACCTTCGGAAATAAGAACAGAGCCCCACAAAACACCGGATGTCTTTGACGGACTGAGGTAGAGGAAAAGCTGTTACTGCTCGAACTATCTCCGGGTCGGGTTGTACTCTGGAAGCATCGACGAGATGTCCTAGCATTGTAATCTGTTGGCGCCCGAAGTGGCACTTCGATGAGTTTAATTGGAGCCCAGCCTTGTGGAAGACGTCAAGGATAGCTGCGATGCGCTCAAGGTGCATCTCAAATGTAGGAGAGAACACAAGGACGTCGTCGAGGTAACAAAGGAAAGTTGACCGTTTGAAACCTTGAAGCAGAAAGTCAATCATCCATTCGAACGTGGCGGGGGCATTGCATAAACCGAACGACATAACCTTGAATTGGTAGAGGCCATCTGAAGTGACAGAAGCGGTCTTTTCTTGGTCTTGCTCATCGATGGAATTCTGCCAATAACACGATCGAAGGTTGATGGACAAAAGGTATTTGGCACCGTGAAGACGAGCATCGTCAATTCGTGGTAAAGGGTAAACGTCCTTTTTAGTAATTTAGTTTAGGTGGCGATAATCAACACAGAAACGCCACGTGCCATCTTTCTTTTTGACGAGCACGACCGGCAGCACCCAAGGACTCGACGAGGGCTCAACAATGCCTCTGGCAAGCATCTTGTTTACTTCCTGCTGAATAACTTGCCGCTCTGCCGTGGACACGCGATACGGTCGGTGGTGGATGGGAACAGCATCACCAGTGTTTATCTGATGCTTAACAAGGGACATCTGACCAAGTGGTCGATTGTCAGTGTCAAATATGTCGCGGTAAGAGAGCAAAAGGTGATATATGGTGGCTGCTTGGTCAGGTGCGAAGTCCGGAGCAACCATGGGACGTAATAGGCTGTCGAAGTTCAAGGCATCCTGCGGGTAATCGGGAGGATCTGGAGATGCGTCGGCTGCAAAAGCAGTGACGTGGTCGTCTGTCACTGACCGGAGCGTGGCCACCGCTATGCCTTCATGTGGCACTTGCTTCGTCAAGCCAAAATTGATAACGGGGAGACACATCCGATTAGTTGCAAGGGTTACGACGGAGTGTGGCACAGAGATGTCGCGTGCAAGGTCACGAAGAGGTGAGACGTCATAGTCGCCATCAGGCACAGTTGTCGTTGAGGCCAATTCGACAAAGGTTGGGGCTTTTGAAGGTAAGGGAACGAACGCTGTAATGCAGAGGGTGTTCGGTTGTTTGGGGCGAATGTCTGAAAGAAGAGGAAGCTCAAGGCACAGCGTACCAGTGGCACAGTTGATGCGGGTAGAATGCGTCGTCAGAAAGTCGAGCCCGAAGATTAGGTCATGAGGGTAACTGGTCCGCACGGGGAACAGAACTGGAATTTGGCAGCCAGCAATTCCTATGGGAGCAGTGCACATACCCATGACAGCAACAGTGGTGCCAGTGGTGACTTGTACGGCTCGAGTGATGGCAGCCGTAAGAACTTTTTTAGGCGACTACGTGGGTTAGCATTCATTACGGACACTTGTGCTCTAGTATCAATTAATGCCGTCAACGGGACACTATCTACGGCTACTTCAGTTAGGTTTGTATTGGTGAAGAGCATCAACGGAGGATTTATGCAGGACGAGTGTGATGCAGCACTACCTCCAAGAGCTGCAAGGCCTAGTTTTCCGTCCATCAGTTTGGCGAGGAAAAGCAGCGAGGCTGGGGTGATGGGGACTGACTGCGTTGAGGCGATGGTGATTGCACGGAGGAGCGGCTGTCGGGAGATCAGAAGTAGGATACGGATGGCGAGGTGAATAATGGCGAGCATTGGTGTATGGGCGAGGAGCAGGGAATGAGCTCCTGTACGGCGGCATCCAGGTGGTGTGGCGGGGGAGGGATACATGACCAACGCAGTGGCAGCAGAAGCAGATCGGTTTGTCGTCTGGGGTTTGCCATTCAGCAGGATTGTGTGGTCTGGGAACGAAATACGAATGGGAATGGGTGCTGAATCAGGTCGGGAGACAGAGCAGGTGGTAGGGATGCCAAGGTTTGCAATTTCTTGCCCCACAACTGCTTGAATAACGGAGATAGTGGGGGCTGCTTTGTCAACGGTACCATCAGGGGGTCGTGGATGAAGGGAGGCCGGCTTGGCGCTTCAATCTCACGGCAAACGATATGTGTGACGTTCTCTTGAAATGGTTGTTTGGCGGTAAGAGCGGAGCAAGAGGACGTGGCAGGGGTGTTTGAGAGTCGTGAAAACTGTGGGACGACGCGGCAGCTTTTGGCTACCTTGAAGCGGCAGCATTCTTTGACGATGGTATCTGCGGTAGAAACGTTGTTATAGACGAGCAAATCGAAGGCGTCGTCCGCGATGCTTTTTAGGATATGGCCCGCCTTGTCAACCTCGGTCGTGTGCTCGTCAACTTGCCGGCAAAGTGCGAGCACTTCCTGCATGTAGGAGACATGCACGAAGTCGGTCGACGACTGGACACGGGTGGAAAGCTCTTTTCGAGCGGCCTGTTGGCGACCTGACAGGTTGCCAAGTAGGTCGCGAAGCCGCTCTTTGAAAATGTCCCAGCTGGAGAGCTCAAACTCATGGGTGCGAAACCAGACATGCGGTGCCCCGTCCAAATAAAAGATCACATTGGCAGGCATGATAGTAGGGTCCCAGTGGTGGCTTTGGCTAACACGCTCATACATGCTGAGCCAGTCGTCGATGTCAACGTCATTTTGGGCGGAGAATGTCCTAGGATCATGGAGACTAGGAACCGTAATGGAAGTCGCGGTTGGCGCCGCCGGTGTAGGTGGCGACGGGGTAGTTTCATCAGAAGCCATGGCTGAGGAGACGACGGTGCGACCGCTTCAGAGCTCCGTGGCGACGACGGGAACCACAATGTCATGCGAAGACTGAGTCAGTAAGATGGGCAACTATTTACAGGTTACATTTACAACAGTGGTTGCAGCGCTGACCGGTTAGATTCACAGCACGAGCCCAGCTCGTTCTTCCTCCTCTTTTCTCGAGTAATGGCGCCCATGCACCTCGTTCAAACAATCAAATACAACACGTGTGTAGCAATATGACTGAAATAATTGCATGTTAATGGGAGGACTATATACATTTAATTAGGAAAACATATTACAAGAAATAAAAACTTCACTGAAGTGCCCATCCACTTGGTTCACTCACATATGCTCTGTACAGTCGAGTTTGCGGATACTCTGGCGCCATTTGCCACAGCGATGTGACAGCACTGGGCAGGTGGCTCTGCGGATTGGCCAGCTGTCCATACACTGCACTTCATGTTGGCCACGGTTGGAGCAGGTTAGAACACCGCAGTGTCACAGTCACTTCGAATCAAGATAGCTCCTGATTCGGATCAAATTTCCCAGTTTCGATCAAGCGTGGTCGCTGCTGCACGGTCCAACAATTTGAATTGAGATAGTGTAGCCAGAGGTTTAGTTCAATTGGCATAATAGTGCTGGCGTCAGCCTTTTAAAAAAGGAACATTTAGGTACATCAAAAGAAGTGGCATTGCAACAGAATTTCGCAGGAAAGCTCTGCAATTTTTTTCTTGTTCTTTTTTTTTCAATTCATCCTGATTGAAAAAAAGAATGACTGAACTTTCCGAAATTTTCAATGTTTCCTTCAACAGCTCACATCTCTAGTATTTACTCTTGATAGCTCACTAAAGAACAGTGCAGTATGCAATGATGCTGTTAACACATATATGCATAATGTTATCTTGGCAGTCAAATTTGCTTGAAAGTTGGTTTTCTCGCAAAGAAAAAGTGAATGTACATGAAATGAACATGCGAAAATGTATGCATGGATTGGGTGCATGGGGTATTCGAGGACATAGCGCCGACTTCAGGAATAGCAGCAATATTTCTGGCAAGATTAGATATTATACCAATTTTTTAGAACTTTTATATTGTTTCTCAGGCAATTTCATAAAACTTTTCAATGAACACAGCCTTAATGATTCGGTTTCAGTAATGGCCCTCTGCTCAGATCAGATAGTACTTGTTGATGTTGACTAATGCTTCCATAACAGCAGCCTTTGGTGAGTATTTAGCATTGTGTGGCTATTTGTTAGTTTTCCTCTCTCAGTGATGCCCCCCATACAGAGCAGTGTAGTGGGTTTATAAGTATTGGGGACTAGGACACCAACTCGAGGTCAACATGGCGACAGAAGTTCACAGCCATTCTTGGGTTGCACAGCTCCTGTGGGAAGAACGAAATCTACCCCTTAAGAGTGATTCCTAATATTCTCGCACCCAGAAAGTCTGTCTGCTTGAAACCTAAAGCTGCCCAGCAATGGCCATTGTGGGCTTTTCAAGGTCATCACTCGTGATGGCCTCCACTTGCTGTAGAAACTGAACTGCCTGAATGATGTCTAACAACTGGCAGTGTTTTACGTCTTTTTCCTGCAGATGAAAATTGGCCATGAGCTTTTGTCTCAGCCCAACAACAAAGGATTTTGCCACATTTGAGGAGGTGGCCAAAGTGCATGTTACTATGAGCAGCATGTAAGGCGACTAGGACTGCATATGGTTTCGTTGCCTGTGTCAGATTCGAAGCTGCTAGCCTGGTATAATGTGCTAGATAGGTGACAGGCATTGCTGAAGATGAAGTGCCTAGACAGATAAAATTAGAATGTTAATGTCTGTGGCAATCCGGAGCTACATCCTCAAACACCTTGTACACCTTCTGTGTGCGTGAATGTACACTACTCAGCGATTCAAATGCAATAGTACTCAAACCACATGGTGGTTGGTGCTTATTGTGCCAACACTGAGAACATGCAGTTGCTCTACCCTCGTCGTATATCAGAATGCATCAACTTGGTGTCCCCTGCAACAAGTGCCAACAGCCATGTGGCCCAAGTATCACATTTGAATCACTGAGCTCTGCATGTATGTGAATGTAGAAAATGTATGGCAGCCTTACATTTGCATTTCATGTGTTCAGGGAAATACCACAGCCACTGGAAGAAGCATGACAGCTCCATGAACGATGGTGAGTGGCCATTGTGCTGCCAACACATTCCACATTCTTGTGCACAGTGATGGAATCAGCGATGTATATGTGTCACCTTATCGCAATTCTCTAAAGGTGACAGCTCCGAGAATACTGGCGGACGCAGCATGGCGACCCCTATGTCAAGCACACTTTCAGAAGGCCTAGACAGAACACTGGTAAGAAACAGGCCTCTTTTTTGTCCCTCTTTTTCTCTTTTGGAACAGGGTTAAGTACACTCATTTTAGGATCAACTTCATCAAGTTGAGGAACTGTGGTGTTTCTTCAGTTTTTCCAAGATGTAGTGCACTTATGGTAAGGTGCAGTTCTGATGATTCCTAAGTCCCCTTCTTGTTCGTTCTAAAATGTGAACATTTGTTTCGCTTGTTTACAAATGTGAGTGAGGCCCATGCGACCTTGGGAGTGTATAAATATATTTTCCTGATAGCGTTGTCCCAGAGCAGGCGACACTATCAGTCGCGGCGGCGGAGTGCACATGAAAGTGTGGCTGGCTACGCTCAATTCTTCCCGCCAAGATGATGTATGTGGCATGAAACCGTATCATTCATTGCCAACCCCTAATTTATCAAAATGATTTGGTTTCTCATTCAAATTTGCTTTTCTTGATTCCCCTATAATTTGGAAAATTCTGCGGGCCCTTTCCATGTAAGAAATACGTATCGGTTTGTGGTAGTACTTACTTGCATAAAAGGTTGAATTTCTATAGAACGAAATTTCGATATAACAAAGCAAATTGACGATTTTACCAACTTCGTTTAGTGAGGTTTAACTGTAGTAGTGTGACCGTGCTTCTAAACGAATTAGCAGGAGATTACAAGCATTGCTCAGCACTTAATAGAAATTGTGGAATGTCAGAAAAAGCACTTTTCAGCAAAAAAAGATACAAAAAGAAGTATCACATTTTTACTACCTCTAGTTCTTTTTTCCTTTTTCACATCTACTATACATGCCACAGTTCTCATGCTTTCAGAATAGCACCAGCATTTCCTCATTTCACTCTATAAAATTTAGGGTTTTGCCCAGGTTAGGGATTTCACCCAGGTTAACTGGATAAATAAAGTGCCAAGGTATGTATGTTATGTCATTCTCGACCATCTCCGGTTTCTTAAGAATTAGTGCCTTTTTAGAGCCTGCAAACAGTCTTTTCCTTAATGATCCCTTTTGAAAAAAAGAAGTTACAAGATGAGCACTGTTTGAAATATGTTATCAAGCTTAAATGTATAATGCATAATTCTGCAGATCGTGCTCGTGCAATCGTGAATGAAAGTTTGGAAATCATGGCTGTTGCTGAAATATTTTCCAGCCTGATAACACGTTGTACAATGCATATACGACTAGTGCTGTGCTCATCCCTATTGCATGCTGAATGGCTGTTCCAGAAGAAAATTACATTTCTTGCTGCTTGCCTCCAGTTTTTGCTCACAATTATTTGTGAAATTACCCCCTTGTGGGGGGAGTTAAAAAAAAGTAAAAGAATGGCTTCTCTTTAATTTTTCTTTAAGGTTTTCGATTAGCGAAATTCCACAACTGATTATGAATATTGGAAAAAAATGAGCTCTGAATGTAAAATATTTTCTTATTTAAAAAATAAATGTGAAATGACGTTTGCACAGAGTCCATTTGGTAAAGAATCTTATATGCTTAGGTACATGAGGCTTACGTACATTAGCACTACTGGGCAACTAAGGAGTTTGAAAATCGGAAAGCCACCTTTAGTTATCTGGGGCACCGCAACAATAGCACTCATGGAACAAGGGAACTGCGTGTCACCAGATGCATGCACAGTGTTGCATTCGTTGAAGGGGACAAGTGTGATATTACCGCAACACATTATTTTAATGGGTTACAAACTTGGCGAGACTGGCCAAGTAAGAAATTGTGACAGCAAGCTCATATACAGGGTGCTCCAGCTAACTTTAGCCAGAGTTTAAAATTATGCAAATGCCACATAGCTGGACAGAACAAAGGTAGTGTTATTTGCCATTGCTTGGATATACCCAAACTATTTTTTTTCATTGCACCTAATTAGATAGTCTTAGGTAATTAATCAACTTTTCAAATATGAGATGAAAAATGTCAATGAGGAAATCGTAGAGTGACATGAGAAACTCCCAATACAGCTTTCTGTTCCTCAATACGTGCTACATAAAAGTGTTTTCCTGAGCGTGAAAGAAGCACGCAAAGTGCCTCGAGTGGCCAGTCGAGCTGCAGTTTTGTGTGCATTTGCACTCCTTTCAGGCTGAGAAAAACATTTATGTAGCATGTATTGAGTGACAGAAGGCTTTATTGGGAGTTTCTCATGTCACTTTACAATTTTCTCATTTACACTTTTCATCTAAACATAATATTTAAGAACTTAATTAATTAAGACTAATTATCTAATAGGCAGAATGAAAAAAAATAGCATGAGTATCTCCAAGCGATGGCAAACAACATTACCTTTGTTCTGTCCAGTTACGTGCCATTTGCATATTTTTAAACTCTGGCTAAAGTTAGGTAAGGCACCTAACTTTAGTATGGTGTCCTACCTTCAATAAGAATGGCTGCATGACTGCGAGCGATTCTTATTGAATGAATGGAAATTGTTGAGCTAAGTTACCTGTCCAGCATGTTCAACCAGGTAACAGTACCTCTGTGCAGCAACTGCAGTCCCCTGCAGCAGAATTCAGAATGCTAGTCCTTTCTTCCCGCATCGCTCTGTCCCCCTCAAGACTATAATACAACCAGTGTTGTTTTCCGTAATAGTATTAGAAAGAAACACATATTCAGCAATTAGAATAGTGAATCATCGAATAGAATACGAATGGGATAGGAGACTATCCACTTTGTATTTGAAATTTCAAATATTTGCTCACTCATATTTATCTTTTCAGACAATGCATTTATCAGACACCCACAGAGCACTTTTTGGAATTTCTTGCTACGAAGTATATTTAGCAAAGATGTTAACGAGTTTCTGCATTGCATGCTAGGTCAGAATCTCGACCATTTCAAATTTGGAAGTGTGCTTCTAAGGAGCAATGTGAGGATGGCCGACATGATGTGCCATCATTCCTACTTGTATTTGGGAAAAACAAAGCAGCCAGTGGAGTGGTGGCTGTGGCATCCAGCCCAGCCGAGAACAAAAGTAGATTCTTTTCACCGCTTGCGACTAATGACGGCACATGATGAGGATGCGCAGCAATCACAATGACACTACATACTTGCACTTAATTTCTTTCCTCCAAATCAGAGAATTGATGTTCCATGATAACGAGTTAAGATCAGTACCATTCATCCGTAATGTTTCAAAAGATAATTGTTAGGCCACTTTGGGACCTAACACAAATATAGATTTGGCAAAACTTGTGAAAGGTGCTTCTGGTACAGATGGTGCTTTCCGATTTTCTTTCGTGTTAACCACTTTTTCTCAGAAAACATTGATCATTTTCTTTCTCATGGCTATTCAGTCAGAAAGCCCATTTTCTTTTTCATCAAGTTAAATATACTATGTAGTCGCAAAAGATGCGTTGCTCCGAACTTACTGGAACATGTCTGAACTAACTTTGGTTACCTGTGATCAATTTTTGATCTTCAAACCTTTTGCCTACTATACAGAAGGAGAAGCTGCTAGAACAAGACATTGAAGAGATGAAGAAGCAGATGATGATGTTGGAGAATGAGCTGCAGAAAACCACTGTTGGAAAGAGAATAACTGACAGCTACTCCCACAAAGATTCGTCTGCCAACAACGTCGTTGCCATGAATGGTGAGTCAAGCTAAAAATTTTGTAGCTGAGTGGCAAAGCAGTGTAGGAGAGAGCTTGAATCTATGGCTTTTTTTATGTGTGTGCCTCAGATCAAAAGAGGAAAAAGAATTATGCAAATGCCGCACATTGTGAGAATTGAAAAGAAGAAAAAACTTCAACCAAAATTTGTTTTAAAACACAATGCTTCGGAGCCCGACTAGCTCCTTCTTCAGGGTTGAGGTGGCGTGAGGCGTAGCAGTGCTTATATGCGTTTTTGGCACTTTGACAGGCACGTTGATACTTCTTGTAAGCCTTGAGAATAAATGGCAGGAAGTGTTCCTCGTGAACGATTGATGTTATACCCCTGTCACACTGGATTTTTTAATGGCATTCAAACCGAATGGCATTAGCATCAAACGAATTTATTTGGTTGCTAAACAATTAAATTTAATGCCATTAAAATTGAATGTATTCCGCAATAGAATGAGTTCGAGAAATTCATTCGGCTTCACACTCAAAGCGAATGTATACTCTCCACCCCAGAGACAAGGCAAAATATGACATTGAGCATTCGTAACTTCAGAAGCACTTATGTAAAGAGGTAATTAATTTTGCGTGGTTTAACTAGAGACAAGCTGTACGGCAGGCTGTCACAAAATGTTTTTACTCTCCACCTCAGTGGCGTTTGGCGGCCATCGCTTTGCTAGTCGGCTATACTGTAAACAATCGGGTGCCTGTATGCACTTGTTTCCCACTTCTTAAAGGGCATCTGCATCTATTTGACTATCGAGCATCTTCCTCTGATCAGTATGCGTTGCTTGCAATGCAAAGCATGCATAAAGTATTAACTGCTTCACTTACTCAAGGTGTCTACCAACCGGGAAAACCAAGATTTCTCAGGGATATTGAGTCGTCTGGAAATACTCAGGGAAACTCAGGGAATTTGTGCTTCTATCAGGGTAAAGGAGCTGTAACTTTATTGAAAGGGAACGAAAGTCGCGGTAATGCTGGCTCGAGTAACAGAGGGATCGTAACGAATCGTCTTTTGATGCTGTGTCATTGGTTAGAGGAGTTGCCAGTGTACAGTCAACAACTGACTTTCTTGATGCATGATAATTCAGACGGCTTCGCAGCACCAACACGTGCCCGATAGAGTCAATGTATAAGAATGTCTGAAATTTCAGACGCGAGAGCCCTTCGCCATCCGATTTTCCGGACTTTTGCCGCGACCGCAGGTCTGAAACGGCATTGATCAAAGCCAATACTGCCGTTTTGATTATCTCGCCACCTCGAACCGGCGCTCTCACTCGAAGTCCATCCGCTGGCTCCCATAGCCACCACCGTGGCAACGCTAGGCCTAGCTGCTTCGACGTTCACTATTAAGCTTCTTGATGTTTTGTGCCGTGCTTTTCATTAAAAGAATTCGCCACTGCCAAGAATGGCACCGACTCCACCTTTGTGGTCCTCGCGATTGACTTCGAATTTAGAAAAGCACGATGCGTTGCATAGTGCTGGTTCCCGAAAGTCGGCTTCGCCTCAGTACAGTAGTGTTACGCGGTGAATCATACACGAAAGTATTGTGGTGAAGCATAACAAGCGTGGAAAGAGGCAATTGTCATGGGAAACGGTATGTATTCCTTCAATATACACGCAGGCACCCGCAATCTCCTGTCACGGTACAAGCACCGATATGCTTAATAAGTGTATTGGCATGCCTTCAGAGCTTCTTTATATGTGCCTGCGGCGAGTTTAGCCCTTAAGGGCGGTAAAAGACGTACATTCATTTTTTCGGAATGCCCGATTTTTCTGATGTTCTCGCGGCCCCTAGGGAGCCTGAAAAATTGGACAGTGACTGCACAACTGACCAAGAAGATGCTTCAAGTGGTCCGTGAATAGGGAGGACCTATGCATTGAGGAACAAATGAGAAAGGAAGCCTGTCGTCGCTTCTTTTAAGGTGCTTGAGCGCAAAAAACAAAGTGTTGGCTCTCGCTGAGAGGCAGTTGCCCCTAATACAAACCAAAAGGAACTCTTTAAAGCAGTAAAACACAACACTAAGCCGTTGTGTGTGATGATGATGATGAGTTGAGGTTACCAGCCATTGAGAGAGAATCTCCCTTGTGACAAAGTTCGGGTCTCACACCAGTAAGCTTGCTGTCAGTTGAAAGAAATAGCTCATCTTCAAAAATATTTGCTTCTGTATGCATCTCCTTTTTATTTGCATTTGGGAATATTCGACAATCTGTGCTGCCACAATTTTTTTAAGATAATTTCTTTTTGCTGTGCATTTTACGAACCCCTCCTTTCTGTTTTCTTTTTGAAGAATATAAGCACTACTCCTTACTATTCAAACTGGATTAAGTCGTTTTTTATTTTTTAACGTGCTTACTAGAGAGCGACAGCATCGGGAAACATGGTGTCAGCCTGTCTTGACATAAAACAGTTCTGTGTACCTCAGGGAATTTTGCAAAGGCACTCAGTGAAAACATGGAAAACTCAAGGAATTTGGAAACGTCAGCTTAGACACCGTGCTACTGCAACTGAGCATCGTCGTTCAGCGCTGCCATGTCAGTCATACTGTTTGCCTGCAATTTATTGGCTATGGCTACTTCACTGGCTAAGCCTTGTCTTTGCCTATAGTGGCCAGACATTCGGGAATTAGAAATTTTATGTGTGCGTTATTTCAATGGGGCAATTGCCTATATTTATATTAAAATAGATTGACTTTTCAGACATCTACACATACCTTGTTCTACTTTTCTCACAAATTTTTCGGCAATGATTGCCATTAATGTCATAACCGAACGACATTTTTTTCCTGTGTAGCACTACCACGGGTCGAATGGCATTCGTTGCATCAAATGTCATTCGAATCTAATCATATTCAAATGTCCAGGTATTAGTCATTACCTTCCAGATGTGCTACGATTCCCAAAAGAGCTGCCGCCAGTGGTCGTTTTCTCTCTCCATGATGGCACTATCGGAGATAAACTTTTGATCAAAATTAGTTGGAGTTTTCCTTATCTTTAATTCAGTGGTCCCCGACCAGGCAGATATCTGCCAAATGTTTACCTTTGATTGTAGAAATGTGTTATGCAAAGTGATTAGCAACTATCTGGCTATTCAACACCACTTGGCATTCCATAGAGCATCACCAGATGGGTCAACATGTTTGAGTAAGGCAAACAAATGCTTATGTGACGTGAGCAAACGTGTGACAACAGCAGCAATGAAGTTGCGGCGGTGACTCACAGATATGGCAGATACAGCCATGGCATGACGTCTGAGTTATTGTACTCGGGCAAAGAAGCGTTACCTGTTTTGTTACGGCCTGGGCCAATCCCAAAGACAGTCAGTGCAATGTAATGTTGAGTATCAAAGCTCTAGCTGCTATTAGGGAAAAACTGGGAAAAGTAAGGCCAATGCCAAAGCCGGTGCACTGCTACATAAAAAGCAGTCACCGCTATAGGAGAAGCATGGGGGAAACTGATGCACTCTTACTTTTACAACCAACCCTTTGCAATGCGACATGACGCATGCAAAAGAGCAGTAAGGTTGACAGTTAGCAATCATGAATTCCATTCCTGCATATGTAACCTGACAGAAACTGGTGCATGCACTTGTGTTCTCACTTTTAACCCCTTCTGTGCCTCGTTATTGTTCTAAATTCCGGCCAAAAATGGCCAAATTATTTTTCAAGACCCCCAGTTGCCAACGTGGTTTACTTCCTCTGGCAGAGTAAACTCGCTCCTGCTTGCACTGCCCTGCAGATTGAGTGCTGGCATCTACCAAAAGCATGACAAACTGCTGAGATGAAACCAGCTCATTCACAGCAATGCTAGAAAATCAAAAGTATTGTCGACGAGCTCTGCTCGTCCATGGCATGGAAGTGGTTTAAAGCAAACTGTTGCTTTGTGACACGACGCACACGCCAGTCGTCTCCATTTCAAAGCACTAATTGGCATTGACAGAAGAGAAGTGTGCATGCATATGTGGCCTCATGTGTGGCCAGCCCCATGAGCTACACATTAGGCTACAGATGCATGCTAACATGTTGGACTGGAATGCAGAATCAATTCTTCAAAATCACGTTTCGGTGAAATTATACCACAGTTCAGGCTTTTGTAATCTATAATTGGCTTTACACTGGACTGGAATCCTCTGTTGATGAAGTGCATTTGCTGGCTTATCTTTTAGAGAACTGTACAATATCAGTTGTCTTGCACTTGTTGACGTTACTATCAGCTGGCTGCTGCATATTACTTTTTGCCCATATATATGTATTTTTCTTTTCTTAATAAATGCCACGAAAGAAAAAAAAAAAACCTGTGGTCTAATCAAGCTTTTGTGCTGGGGGACACTCGTTCAATCCCTCCATTAGACACAACTTTGTTTTTATTGAAAAGAACCGAAACGAAGCATAAAGAATTAGAATTAGCTCGTGAATCACAAAAAACAATTGAAGAAGCTAAAGATCATTATTTGACTTATACCCTGCGCACTTCATTAAAGTCTGATCCAACCCGCCGTGTTTGCTCAGTGGCTATGGTGTTGGGCTGCTGAGCACGAGGTTGCGGGATCGAATCCCGGCCACGGCGGCCGCATTTCAATGGGGAAGAAATGCGAAAACACACGTGTGCTTAGATTTAGGTGCACGTTAAGAACTCCAGGTGGTCGAAATTTCCAGAGTCCTCCACTACGGCGTGCCTCATAATCAGAAAGTGGTTTTGGTACGGAAAACCCCATAATTTAATTTTTAAAGTCTGATCCAAAAAAGTTTTGGCGTGTAATTAACCCTAAAGATACGGACACTGTAATAACCCTAAAGGACGCAGATGGTTGCATGGTGCCCAATGAAGCATGTGGTGACCTCTTGAACAACACTTTCAGTCAAGCTTTTACCAACAAACCGCCACTCGACCAGTTTTGTACCATCTCTCTTTCTACGATAACTCATCCAAGCGAGCCCATCACCGTTACTGCAGCAGGTGTATCATGGGCTATTGACAGGCTTGGATTAATGAGTTCTTATCTGGTCGCTCTCAATCAGTAACTATTAATAACAACCAGGCACGTACCCAGGATTTTTTTTTCGAGGGTGGCCCACCACCTCTTCCATCATCATCATCATCATCCTGTTTTATGTCCACTGCAGGATGAAGGCCTCTCCCTGCGATCTTCATTTACCCCTGTCCTGCGCCAACCGATTCCAACTAGCACCCGCGAATTTCCTAATTTCATCGCTCCACTTAGTACGTTGTCGTCCTCGATTGCGTTTTCCTTCTCTTGGTACCTATTCTGTAACCCTAATTGTCCAACGGTTATCTACCCGGCGCATTACATGACCTGCCCAGCTTCATTTTTTCCTCTTGATGTCAATTAGAATATCGTCTATACCCGTTCGCTCTCTGATCCAAACCGCTCTCTTTCTCTCTCTTAACGTTATGGCTAGCAATCCTCGTTCGACCGCTCTTTGCGCGGTCCTTAACTTATTCTCAAGTCTCTGCCCCATATGTAAGCACTGGCAAAATGCACTGATTGCACACCTTAGTTTTCAATAATAATGGTAAGCTTCCAGTCAGGAGCTGGCAATGTCTGCCGTATGCGATCCAACCTATTTTTATTCTTCTGTGAATTTCCTTCTCGTGATCAGGGTTCCCTGTGATTAATTGACCTAGGTAAACATACTCCTTCGCAGTCTCTAGTGGCCGACTGGCGATCCTGATCTCTTGTTCCTTTGCCCGGCTATTTATGATTATCTTCATCTTCTGCATATTCAGCCCCACTCTTACACTCTCTCTGTTAAGGTCTCCAATCATTTGTTGTAACTCGTCTGCATTGTTGTACAATGGAACAATGTCACCGGTAAACCGAAGGCTGCTGAGATATTTGTCGTCGATCTTTACTCCTAAGCCTTCCCAGTTGAATAGTTCGAATTCTTCTAAGCACGCAGTGAATAGCTTTGGAGAAATTATGTCTCCCTGTCTGAGCCCCTCTCCCTATAGGTATCTCCCTGCTTTTCTTGTGTAGAATTAAGGTAGCTGTAGAACCTCTGTAGATATTCTTACGCGAAGGACGAGTCAGCAAGACGAGAAACTATTTACAGATTATATTTACAACAACGGTTGCAGTGCTGACCGGTTAGATTCACAGCGCGAGCCCAGTTCGTTCTTCCTCCTCTTTTCTGGAGTGATGGCACCCACGCACCTTGTTCAAACAAACAAATAGCACACGCATGTAGCAATATTTTTCAAGCTTTTGACGTAAGCGTTCTGTAGTCCTTGATTACGTAGTGCCTCTATGACTGCTGGTATCTCTACTGAATAAAATGCATTTTCGTAATCTATATAAGCCACATAGAGTGGCTTATTGTACTCTGCAGATTTCGTGATAACCTGATTGATGACATGGATGTGATCCATTGTAAGGTATCTCTTCCTGAAGCCAGCCTGTTCCCTTGGTTGACAAAATCCAGTGTTGCCCTTAATCTATTGGATATTATTTTGGTAAATATCTTATATAATACTGGGAACAAGCTAATGGTCCAATAATTTTTCAATTCCTTATCATCTCCTTTTTTGTGGATTAGTATAATGTCTGCATTCTTCCAGTTTTCTGGGACCCTTGCAGTCGAAAGACACTTCGTATAAAGAGCCGCCAGTTTTCTGAGCATTATGTCTCCTCCATCTTTGATTAAATCGACTGTTATTCCATCTTCTCCCCCCGCTCTTCATCGTTTCATGTCTTGCAGGGCTCTTCTGACATCGCTAGTTATAGGAGAGTTTCTGTATCCTGTTCATTACTGTTTCTAAGTGAGGTATCGTGACTCCTCTGGGTACTGTATACAGGTCAGCTTAGAATTTTTCCGCTGTTTTTACTATATCTTCGAGATCGCTTATGATATTATCCTTCTTATCTTTTAGTACATACATCATGGTTTGTCCTATGCCAGGTTTCTTTTTTACTGATTTCAGGCTGCGTTCATTTTTTTATGGCTTCTTCAGTCTTTCTCATGTTATTGTTTCGAATATCAGTTATTTTCGCCTTGTGGATAAGTTTTGACAGTTCCGCGAATTGCGTAGCGCTGTGCGGCCACCATTCCCATACAACCGCGTAGAGCGCAGTACTCTGCGATTCTAGACGTACTGCGCTCACCGCGAAAGGTTAGAAAAACACCCACATAAGCACAGCAGAGAAGTGGCTACGTGAGGCGGTTCGACCAATAACTGTAGAAGCGACATTCAAAACAAGTAATTATTCTCCACTTCCAGCGCGGCGTTTTCTCTACTTCCTTTTTAAACAAAAAGACGTTGATCCATAAATATTCTCATAAACAAAGGTTACCTTTTCTTTTTATTCGCTGTTGCTTGCAGTTTGGTTGTTGCCTTGGCTTTCTCCCTTAGTAGATCGCTTAATTTCTCAACTCCTTGCGATTTTTGTTTCCAGTTGCCAACTTTGCACGAAAAGTGCTATACAATTACGGAAAAACAGACGAGATAACGGGCGACCGTCATCTTGCATATGGGTTTAAGGGTTATTGCAGGGTTTCATGATGGACGCTCTTTCACATTATTTTATTTCCCATCTTATCTAACCCACATCACGTGTATATGGTTCCGGGCATCTGTCAGCGTCGCGGCGAGCCGTAACTCAAGGAAATAATGAAGCAAAGGGAAAAGTTAAACGCAATTGGCGTTTTCTCAGGCCGCAACTCGTTCCATGAGAGTACAGACCAGCTGAGTAACAGCCGCATCCCTCTCCTCGTCCCAGGATCAGCCTAAACAAAGAAGGTTGAACTAACAAAAGCAACAGCTATGCGCGTGACGATTGAATAGATGGTGACAACTGAACGCATCTCGAGTTAATCGTGCGGGTGCGGAATCTATGAGAAAACTGTCCTTCACATTACAAGAGATGCCGATAACTACCGCCATCTAAAAGGAGTGAAAAAGGCAGCATAATGCTGACCGATGAACAGCTGCCAAGTCACAACATTGATCTGGCGGCGCTTTAGAAATATGTGAGGAGTGGTGGCGTGGGTGGGGAGGGGTATGCCACTTGATTTCGGAGGGGGGGGGGCGGGCCGCCCCGGGCCCCCCCCCCCCTGGGTACGTGCCTGATAACAACCTATCTACTTTCTGCCCCGTTAGGTCAGGGGTCAGTGTTAGGCCCGTTATTATTCCTAATATATATTAATGACATAGCTACTAGTATAACTTAAACAATACGGCTGTTTGCCGATGATTGTGTAATTTATAGACAGATAACCACCCCTGATGACGTTGCCATATTACAAAAACATTTAACCACATAACCACATTAGCTGAGTGGTGTCACGTATGGAAGATGGAAATGAATGCAGATAAAACTGAGGTCATGACATTTTCTTCCAAGCTAAGCTTTCCATCTAACGTATACACTCTACGCAATTGCATACTCGAACGAACCTCTTTTTTTAAAATATCTTGGCGTTACTCTTACATCTGATTTAAGCTGGGCCATGCATGTTGAGCACATTATTAACTAGGCAATAAAAAAAACTTGGCTTTTTAAAGCGCCATCTGTACCTTGCAAACAGTGACACAAGACTTCGTGCATACATTGCGTACAGTGTGCATTGGTCAAAACCTACCGTAAACCACACACACTGCACTAAATCCATCAAATGCAGGATTACATTTATTTTGGGACCTAGGGTTCTTTGCAGCAATAAAACCGTGTTATGCAGTGAAGCATATCAAGAGTGCAAAGTGTATGAGTGCTGAGGCATCGACTGTACTGGCAGCCATTTAGAGCTATTCCTAACTTTGCTGTGGGGTGATTACACGAGAGACCAACACGGGTCCAAAAAATTCACATTTAAGGTTTCATTGAATATTTATATTTTATGCACATATCGCTCTGGTAGCACAAAAGTGAACTTGCCTTCTTTACCAAATGGATACTTGAGGAGGAAAAAATACAAAAATTGTTTAGTGTGGAGGCGCCATATTCATGCACTGGGCATTCTGGGAAATTTGCAGAAATGTGAAATACAAGATATTATGGCTGCAAAGAATATAGTTTGTGTGTAAAACATATACATAAAGAAGAGTCAGCTAGCATTGTTTGAGGCTTCTGTGCAAAACAGAAGTGTTTTAGAAAAATTTCATAATTTGCTATACTTTTCAAAAGGTGGCTGTATTTATGAATTTTTATCTGCTAAACCAATGCATGTAGTCTTTAGAAATTTGGCGGCTTGTGAGACCTTAACATGTTCAACACTTATGCTGAATATGATTGCTCTATCACAATTTACCATTCTTACAATTTGCCTCAAATGTGGTTTTGACACAAATGAACACTAAAAAATAAAAATTAAGAAGACATCATTAATTTTTCTTAAAATCTTGTAAACAGCTGTTCACAGACCCTGTAAAAAGAGCATTAAAAATTGTGGAGCCATTCCACTTTGTGAAGGTGGATGACCAGCAAAGCTGTAGCACATCACACAGAGTTAGACAAGTGTAAATGTACTCATATATTTATTTTCATCATTTGATAATGGCAGTGATCATAGCTTTGGGATTACTGCAATATACACCGATTGGTTTGATTACAACCTTAGACAGAATCTTGGTTAAATGAGTGCATGACTGTTGTTCAATAGTTGGCTGACTTTGATTGGTGTGGCACTTTAAACCAAACCTTTCTAGTACAAAATCAGCGAGCCATTTCTTGTGTGGTTTTAAAATGTCGACATTGAAGCCTCCAACGATGATGACAGGAATAGTGTCATCACGGCTAACCACTGCAAAGTGCGTGGTCATAAACTTCTCAATATCTCACTTGGGTGTGCCTGGAGATATACGTACAGTGGATACCACAATTCCATCTTTTGTTTGTAACATAACTGCGAGTCGGCCTAGTTGGAACAGATTTATCTTAAAACTTTTTGTGCGCAAACGAACAGGGACGAAGAATAGGGGCAACACAAGGACGAGCGCTCATCCTTGTGTTGCCCCTATTCTTCGTCCCTGTTTGTTTGTGCACAAAAAGTTTTAAGATGAATTTTGTTTGTATGGCACACACATCCATCTCTACACTCGCTGGCATTGTCCTCTCCGTGTGAAGAGGACAAATGTACATAAATTTTGTAGCCATGAGCCTTACGGGTCTATAAGCCACTGAACGTTTTTATTGCTTACAGAAGTACAGTCGAACCCACTTATAATGATACCAGTTTTAACAATATATTGGTTATAACAATGAGAAGCTGCTGCACCGTCAACTTTTGTATGTTTTCCATGGTTAAATAACCCGCTTGCTACAATGCCCCGATGCCGCATTATCGGTTATAATGATGAAGCCTGGCTGCTGGATGTCCAAGCCGAAAGGTAATGAAATGCGAAATCCTCAAAAAGAAAGAAATAAAAAGAGAAATTTGAGCCGCTGCACGATTGGCCGCTGCTCCAACAGGTGCCATGCGCCTCTTTCCCATCGCCCTTCCACCCTTCCGAACATGAATAGGCTGCACCCACAGCTCTACACTGCCCCGCCCTCCGAAACATGAATGGGCCACGCCATCTGCGCTCTTCACAGATTGCTCGCATGTTGCTTGCTGGCCCCTCATTCAGCGCAGTTTTGCAAACAGCTTAATCGATTTGCTCGCGTTCGTCTTCGTTGGTTGCGTCGAAATTGCTCCTGGTCATGCGGTTTCTCAGCCTCGTTTGACTTGCCGCCAAAACAGAATATGGCTGATCCGCCCGCTGATCATCGGCAATGCATGATGTTGCCGGTGAAAAGAAAGTGCACAGCTATAGATTTGAAAACTAAGGGCTTCTAACTGATAAGGCGATCATCATGAACGCGCTTGCATCAGATAGCGATGGCGACAACGGCAGCAATGAAGCGGTAGGGCAGGCTGCCTCAACGTTGTCCTCACAGGAGGCCCGGCCGATTATTCAGTCCCTCCTGACCTCGTTTTTGCAAGAAACCTTCTGCTGCAGTATGTGGAGCACGTGGATGCCTTGGAGAAGGATGTCGGCAAGCTTCGCATAAAGGATGCAAGTTTGACAGACGTAGGGTTTTTTTGTGCAAGGCAGTGACAAGTATGTGGCAAGATGCTTGTGGCAATCTCGCCTCAGCGTTTCTTCTGGATTTCTAACGCTGACAGGATGCCGTGGCAGCTTTCTCGCAATTTTAAAAAGCCCCTTTTGGGGCCATCAAAGCGACTGCATATCGCTTGCCGCCTGTGACCTCTCTTTGCAGTTATAACAGTGCCATTCTTTAATGCCGACAGCCGCGGCTTGTTACGTGTGATCGGAGCACCCAGGAAGCAGTTAATCAAGTGAACACAAGCAGCAGCCGGATGGAGGAAGGTGGTGGGGAGGGGCGCTGGCCTCCCTGCCATTATAGTTTTCTCACATCAGCTCTGCCATCCCCCTATTTGGAGTTTTTCATTCAACCTGGTTACAACAATTATCGGTTATAACAATACAATTTTCGTGGCACTTGAATATTGTTATAGATGGGTTCGACTGCATGAGCCATTGCTTATAAGCCAGTGATGACACTTTTTGACGTCTATTCTCTGTTGGGGATGAGGACTTGCGGAGTCGCCATCTGTTGGAAGCGCCTCTCTTGCGTAGTATGAGGGATAATGCGGTATGCTCCTCATAAATCTGGCTTACGGCGCCCAATAAAAACACTACGTGCCAGCCCTCCTGGAGATTTCTGTAAGAATTCTCAAAACGAGGGAAGTCTTTGTTGTCAAAATAATAATCTTGGGCAAACTGAAAGCACAAAGTCGTTTACAGATGCTATCGCTTTACCGAATATGTACAGTGAGTGCCACTGCCCGCGGTCACCGTCATGGAGTCTCCCGAACCGGCTTCCTACATGAAACGTAGGCATATTGCTGAAAGCAAACTATGTGAAATATGTTCTTATAGTGGGCTGTCTGTATAACCGAATGGAGCAAACTATGTGAAACATGTTCTTATAGTGGGATGTCTGTATAACCGAATGGAGCTTAACAGAATGAAGCCTCAATGCAGCGATCAACTGCAAGTCCATGCACAATGTTTTGCTGCGAGCGTGTTTTCGCGTCGTGCCTTGAGCTTTAGGTCGCATAATATGAGCGTTTGACAGTGCACAAGCAACCATTGTTGCTTAGATGATATCAGAGCTGTTCAAAAATAATTTCGTGATGTGCCGTCGCGAAGATTCCATCTTTTTTTCTTTTCTCCTAAATTATTATGTTTTAGTATCATTATTTCTCATGTTGCGCTGCACTGTATCTTTATTGGTCTTCTCGGCGTTCGATTTCCCGCTGCTTCTTTTTCACAATCCAGTGCATTAATTCATACACAAACATGAGCAGTGCCATGGCTTTATTTTTTTTATGTGCTTCTTCCGCTCCCTTTCCATTCCAATGAACTTGCCAATGTCTAGCATCAACAAGTTCATAGATGAAATAAAGGGTCATGTCACTAGCCGTGCAGCTGGTGTGGGCGGGCGTCTGAGTGCGCGTTTTCTGCTACTCACCGAACATCGCAGTCCCGACGCCATATCATAAATCTTCCTCGCGTCTGTGCTTGCTGCATACCCGAGTTGTAGCCGATGGCTGTTTGCCGGTTCCAATCCAAGTTTCGCGAGTCAAGCTTCAAGCAGCTTCTTGTCCTGCGGCTACGTGTGAATAAGGCTGACACTAAGCTCTGTTGCGTACGTCTGGCACTGCGGCACCGAGCAGTAACCTGCCATGCTGCACGCCTCCAAAAGCAGCTACTGCCTGTTATAGTGCTTTCAAATGCTGTGAAGCCGGTAGCCAAGGCGGGAGAACCTCGCCACTTAATCAGAACAGCAGCGCAGGTGGGACTTTAAACTTTTGTTTTCAGTCCGCTTCGGCACTTCCGAAGCAGCCGACGCGGCCGCTGTGTCCGCGTGATCTCTCATGCCATGTCACGCCGACAGTGGCACTAGCTTTTCCAGTGGTGGAGCTCGCCCCCAATATTGTATGCATGATTAGAAATAATGTAAACACTGTTTGCTTTACTTTGCCAAGTGCTTGTAGCCTCTGCTTTATGAAGCAATGAGCCATCGAATTTTTTGCTTGCTTACCGGGATACGAGTGCTTACGAAGGTACAAGCCATTCATGATGATGATGATGATGATGATGATAGTTTTTGTTGACGCACATGAAAAATACACTGAGTGAACCCTAACCATATGTAGCTTCACTGTAAAAACATGTTGCATTATTTTATTTGTAATTACAGTATAGCTGGTAGAAATGAGAGCTTTGCCAGGATGCAGCAAGATGCCAAGGAAAAAGGACATCGGGGTAAAAAAATGTGCATAAGCCTCCGACTTACTTAAACATGATCATGATTGTTGTGACAGAAAGGCAATTTTGGCCTTATGATTAATACTTATGCTAAAAGTATGTTTAGTAAAATACTCATTCTCTTGAATGCAAATAAAGATACGTCAACAGGACAACTTCTACATGGCTAATTTTATTAACAGCAAGTGTGCATAGTTTGCAGCGTAAATAATTTATTCTTTCTGTTAATGAAGGTTTGTATTTCCTTTTGCTGCAGATTCAAGGGTGAGCTCCTGTGCATGTACACAAGTAACAGTTTTTAAAGCAGGTAAATCTCTCTTAAAATGTCGTACTGGCCAGGGCTCCATCAGAAACGTCATTATGTAACCAAAGATGCAGTGGTGGGGGTAGCAGTAGTGTTGGTTAGGGCAAGACTAGCTGGCAGATGGTGCGAATTATTGCTCTTATCTACCGCCTCTTCAAAAAGATTAGAAAGGAGTTGTTAGATTACTACTTAACGAAAAGTTCACAGTCCTTGACAATGATCACCACTTTTCAGAAAGTTCATTTTCTTAGCAAAGCTAGAAAGACGTGCGACACTTCCTCTCTCAGAAACTTGTGTGTTTTGGGAAACACTACCTACTCCACACTCTCATGAGAAAATTGTCTTCTGCGCAAAACCTCAAGTAGAGCATTTCTCTTTTTATTGAAGCATCGCCAATTTTGTCACTGTCGGTGCAGCGCAGAGAAGCTTGTCCAATCTTGAAGGCCCAAGCTGGGGTGTTTTCAGGGCTAGTTCAAAACTGTGTATACCTTCTGCGTGGTGGATTTTTTGAACCACTCCTGGAGTATGCGGTGATATTCAAAGTGCTCAAAAGTGTCTTGTCTTTACATAAGGGATGATTCATTGGCAATCTTAATTTCATCTGCTGCTTCATTGTCTGCAAGACCAACACGTGGTGCTGCCCACTGAAACTTCAGACTCAAATGACTATTGCTGAACTCCTTACGCAACGTCAATGACTGCCAGCCGAACTCGCTGGCATGCAATGCGCGGGATAGTTGGAGCACCACTGACGAATCCGAAAGGATGATAGCGTGCTGAGGAGAACACGTCCTCAGTTTACAAAGCGCTGCAGTAATGGCAACACTTTCTGCATTTTTCTATAAGACCATCTGATCCAGAGGGCCACAGATCATGGCGATCTATTGAAGAGAATCCAGTATGCAGTGGCACGGCTGCTTGCCTCTTGACTTACTGACCCGTCAGTGTACACTTGTAGGTTATCCGGATATGCGGCATTGAAGTGCTCCACCATGAAGGTAGGGAGAGGGAACAAAACACTTTGAGCATAGCCAGTGGATGCGCTCATAGAGGCTTGATCCTTTTCCAGTGATCTGCAGCAGTGCAAGACACTAGCAAAACGCAGTCAGCATTGGTGGTGTCAGGCACGCTTAACTATATCTGCCAAGGCTGTATACTTGGAAGACGTGGCAAAGATTTCCACTGGTTCCTTTTGAGGTGGCGAAAGTTCTTTACCACGTACGCATCTGCATAGAGCAGTTTTACATTTTTCAGCGTTGCAGTCATCTACGCCACCATTTCAGAGGGTGATTTAATGACTGCAGTGCTGGCTGCTCTTCGATTGTAGAGTGAGGCTTGATGCTTTACCAAGCCTCCAACGCCATCAAAAGGATTCTTGCTTTGCCCTGTGGCTGAAAAAAGCCACTTGTTCTGGAAATGGCTACTGGTGCTGTCAGGCATGTATGTAACATGCATGTCAGGCTGAAGTTCTTCCTTCATAAAGATTCTTTCCAGTGCAAAGCAAGTGTGTGCAGCATCATGGCATATGTCATCTTTGATGACTGCAAAACTTTGAGTAGATCATCTACTCGTGATGACACGTATATAGAGAGACCTGTTTTTTTGTACCAATGGTATGACTGTACCTCGATCGGTATGACAACTGTCCAATTCTCTGCAAAGTCAAAAGGGAAGATGCAGGATCCTTGCTGTTGATTCTGTTTGGTGTCTCATATCGCAGGTGCTTGAATGCCCCTTATATGTAATCACAGGCAATCCACCTGACAAGCCAAACACCAAGCTCCTGCAGAAAGGCAGTAGCATGTGTTGTCTTTTTGACGAGGTCACACTTTTCCCATACCGCATGGTTCACCTGTCTCTTCAGGGATTCCCGAAGTTGTAGTAGTTAAAGCACCATCTTTTGCACAGTAATCACAATCTCCCAGGAAACAATTGGTCATAAGCGAGGTGCAAATACATAGTTATTTGAGGTGTTCAAGGGTGTAGGCACCATCAGTGAGCTGTTCAACGTGGAAACATACTGTTCGACATTGGTGCAAAATATGCAAAGGCACACTTGTCGTAGGGCAACAAGAAACCATTTTGGAGGGAGTGAATAAAACTTTGAGAGCCCAATAAAGCTATCCGCAGGATTCGTGCGGGTCCTTGAAACCCTTGAATTTGAAAAGATCATTTTCAAGGCCTTGAAAGTCCTGGAATTTTAGGAGATCCTTGAAAATCCTGGAATTTCCTAAATATTTATTTTTAATAAACTTCCTGTGATTGTATTTAAGAAAATTTCAACCCTCCTGAATACCCGCTACTATTCTGTTTAAAAAAAAACGGGAATTCTCAGGCATTTTTAATTGTCTGGTAAAACTCGGGGAATTATGCTTCAATTGGAAAATTGGCTGTCATTTTATTGAAAGCGAACGAAAGTCGCCCTACTGCTGGCTCGAGTAAAAGAGAGGACTCGTAATAAATTGTCTTTGACGCCATGTCGTTGGCTGGAGGAGTTGCCTGTGTGCAGTCAACAACCGATTTTCCGGACGCCCGATTTTTGTGAAATGCCCGATAGCACGAACGCCCTTGCGGCTCCACCACGCGCCCCATAGAGTCAATGTATAAGAACGTCTGATTTCAGACACATGAATCCTTTGCTGTCCGATTTTCCGGAGTTTCAGCCGCTACCACAAGTCCCAAATGGCATCAATCAAATCCATCACTGCCGTTTTTATTATCTCGCCACCTTGAGCCAGCTCTCTCGCACGCCGATCCGCTGGCGGCCGTGGCTACCACTGCGGCAACACTAGGCTTCGCTGCTTTGACGTCCGCTATTAAGGTTCTTGCCGTTCAGTGCCGTGTTTTTCATTGAAAGGATTCACCGCTGTCAGTAACCGAACCAACTCCGCATCCGTAATACTCGCTTATGGCTTCGAAGCTTAGAATGCATGGCGCGTGGCGTAATGCTGGTTCCCGAAAGGCAGCTGCACCTCGGCACAGAAATGTTACGCGGTGAAGTGTACATGAACTATTGCGGTGAGGCTTAACAAGCGTGGGAAGGGGCAATTGTCACGGGACACAGTACGTATTCCATAATTATACACGCGTGCACCCTCCTTGAAAAGGAGGGTGCACGCATGTATAATTATGGCCCTGTGTGTGGTCCTTGAAAATCCACACACAGGACCTTGAAAGTCCTTAAAAACCCTTGAATTTTTGTCATATACACCAGCATGAACCCTGTATCCGGTTCGGCTTCTTTGAAGAGACGATAGGTCTCTCATACTGAGCAGGTAATAAATCTGGCAGCATACTCTTTGTTCCTGTGAATCGAAACAGACACTAATCTTTTTCGTTGGGGCTCTGCCCACAACCATGCTCGTCTTTGTTATATTCCACAGCAGTCTGGATGTTGGTTGGGTTTAACCATGTTTTCCTATGAGCATCTAGTGCTGACCATATTCCATGTTTCTCGTGCCAGTGTCGGGATTTATCCATGATTGTATTGTTCTCAGTGTTACACTGACAGCCATAACGAACAAGACGTGGACATATGTGGCACAAACTAGTTTGCCATGAACGTCTACCAACTAGCCCCATTCATTGCTTTACTAAATGTTGTTTTGGGATTTGTATATCACATAGGCTGACAAATTTGGAATGAGAGCTTAGATTTTTCAGCTCTCCAGTTAGCTTATCAGCAAAGTCAACAAGTGCATTCACTCTTGATAGGAAGAGCACGTACCTAAAGGGTCTAGATGGTGATTGCAACCGCCGAAATGAGATTTGGCCCTCGCACTGTCATTGATTTCTGTTTACTTTTGCACTGGGCAAAGGTTTCTGCATCGCGAATGCGGCAAAGTTTCATGTGTATGCACTGCTCTCAACCTCCTACGAATTCACCAGCTGTTTCAGCAGGGGGTACAAAGTTTGACGAGTACACTGAATTAGTAGTGGTTACTTTTATGAAAGGGTAACAGACTATTTGATGTCAGAAAAAGACGAGATTGGTGCTACACTTGCTTAGATTTGTGGTAATGTGTGTACAAGCTCCTACCCCATAGATTTCACCATTATGGCTGTTAAAAGTTGCACCCCTATGTAGATTGTGACAATGCAGCAATAGGTTAAGCTGGGTATGATTGTGGTTGCACAAGCAGTGGCAGGATTGTAATCAAATCGAGAAGAAAGTGGAGCTGTTTTGCCAGTGTTAATACATGTTTTCACCCTCTTTTTTAATTAGCAGTGAGCGAATATTCTAAATTTCAAATACAAATTTAATATTACACACTAACTATTCATATTCAAAAGAAAGGAACTATTTGTTAATTTTTATTAGTCCTTTTTGACAATTTCAAATTATTTCACAAAGCCAAATGTTAGTCTGGATACTATACCTCGTCTGCTCATCAAAGTATCGCAAATTATCAGAAGCAAGACAACAAAAGCATTTGCAGAAACAAAATGTGTAATGCAAGCATTGTTCTTGCTTTCACGGTGGAAGCCTACATGCAAATGATTTTTGCGTGTAGTCTGTCATTTACTGCTTTTGACAGTCTAGTCATCTATCAGTTTTATCTTTTATGCTACAACCTATGATGTTCTCCTTGCAGCGGGCCCTTTTATACATGTGCAGAGCACAAGTCCTTTAACAGTTTTTTTTTTTTCTTTCTCCATAACTTTCGAACTATTTTCCACCACTTAGCGTTTTTATAAAGATGGTCATTCAGCAGCCATTCATTCTTGAAAAGCTTGTTTCAGGGTGTCTACCAAGTTGACATTTCCGAATTCCCTGAGTTTTCCAGGTTTTCCCTCAGTGCCTTTGCAAAATTATCCGAGTGATGCAGAACTATGTTTTAGCTCAAGTCGGGCTAAAACCATATCGCCCGATGTTGTCACTCTCTAGTAAGCATATAAAAAAATTAAAAGAAAACGACTTAATCCAGTTTGAATACTAATGAGTAGGGTTTATGTTATTCAAAAAAAGAATAGAAGGGAAGGGTTAGTAAAATGCACAGCAAATAATATGTCTTTGAAAAGAAATTGCAAATCGAGTCGGACATTCTCAAATACAAATAAAAAGGAGGTGCATGCAGAAGCAAATATTTTTGAATGTGAGCTATTTCTATCAACTGATAGCAAGCTCAGTGGTATGAGGCCCGAACTTTGTCACAACTGAGATTCTCTCAACAGCTCGTAAGTCAACCTCAACTGTCCTGACATACTCTCAGCCCGCGCATGACGCCTCAGTGTTGTGTTTCACTGCTTTAAATAGTTTATTTCGGTTTGGATGAGGGACACCTGCATCTCGGCACGAGCCAACGCTTTGTTTTTTTAGCTCAAAAAGGCAGCACCAAGCTTCCTTTCCCGTTTATTCCTCGATGCGTGGGTCCTCTCTGTTCTTGTCCTCCTTCGGCCACTTGTTCGCCCCGTGGACCATTTGAAGCATCTTCTTGGTCAGTTGCACAGTCCCCGTCCGATTTTTCTAACCCCCTAGGGGCCGCGAAAACGTTCAAAAAATCGGCCAGTTGGAAAAAATAAATGCATGTCGTTTACTGCCCTTAAGGGCTCAATCCATCACAGGCACATTTGAAAACATTCTGCAGGCCTGTCGGTACACGTATTAGGCATATTGGTGCTCATACTGTGACTGGAAATACCGGGTGCACGCGCGTATAATTAAGGAATACATACCGTGTCCCGTGGCAATAGCCCCTTCCCACGCTTGTGCATCACTGCAATACTGTTGCGTATGCTTCACCAAGTAACACTTCTGTACAGAGGTGAAGCTGACTTTCGGGAGCCGGCATTATGTAACGCACCATGCTTTCCTAGCTTCTAAGCCAATCGCGAGGACCACAAAGGCAGAGTCCATGCCATTGCTAACAGCAGTGAATTCTTTTAATAAAAAATGCGGCACCCAATGGCAAGAAGCTTCATAGCAAATATCGAAGCAGCGAGGCCTAGCGTTGCCGCAGTGGTGGCTATGACTGCCAGCGGATCTGCGTGCAAGAGCGCCGGTTCGAGGCGGCAAGCTAATCAAAATGGCAGCGGTGATGGCGTTGATTAATGCCATTTCGGACCTACAGTAACAACAAAACGTCCGGAAAGTCGGACGGCAAAGAGTTCTTGCATCCGAAATTTCAGACATTCTGATACATTGACTCTATAAGGTACGTGGTGGTGCCGCAAAGCCATCCAAGTTATCGGGAATCCGGAAAGTCGGTCATTAACTGTACATTGGCAACTCCTCCAGCCGATAGGGCATCAAAGACAATTCATTACGATTCCTGTCTGTTACTCGAGCCAGCAGTACCACGACTTTCGACCCTTTCAATAAAATTGCAGCTAATTTCCCCTGATAGAGGCACAAATTCTGAGTTCTCCCTGAGTTTTTCCAGACTACTCAAAATCCCCGAGAATTCCCGGTTTTCCCAGTTGGTAGACACCCTGTTATTTGCGTGGAACCAGGTTCCATGTTGCCGAGTGGTAATTTGTGTAATATCTTTAATAACAGTTGTTTATCTTGTGCTGAAAAATTTATACTTTGTTTCTGATATTCTTTTTTGCACTAGTCAGTACCACCACGGTACCTAATTATACCGAAATATTCCTGCTGTAAATGTGTGCGTTATTGTTTGACCATTCAATACTTACTACAGTATTTGTATTAGAAAATGTTGATATTCGCCCAACTCTACTCTTTAGCTCTTTCTCCACTGTTGTCTCCTCGCTTTCGAAGGGTGCTCTCCAAACAGTGGTGCTAATGTCAGCATTCATTCTTTTGTTTCCCTTGAGGTTTATCACTACTATGCTGTTTTCTCCCTTATTGTTGCCTATAATCTTTGCACGTGACCTTGTGAAAACATTCCCTTATGCTGCATATGATAATCTTTTCTTTTCAAACATTCTTTTTTTTTGTCATAAGGGCTTTAACCATTGAGGGACTGCCGATAGTTTTATTATGCCGAACATAAAACCAATATTTATTGCGCAAGTTACACCACTGGCCTGGTCCCGTGATCAGGATGTCTCCTTCCCGAACGACAGGGCTCTTGGTATGAATCCTGTGGTTGCCATGGTGTTTTATTTATTTTCTCAGACTGTTTACTTGCTGGCCGTTCGCAACGATTAAAGCTGCATTGAGGAATGGCACACCAAGAGCAACAATATCGAGCCTAGCACTGGTGTTCATCTTTTGTCAGCACTCACAGTTGTTATTACAGTTCGTTTTTAATGTATGTTGCTTGACAATATGCTTTATGCTCATTAACAGCTTGCTTTCATGAAAACCCTGCAAAGTATACATGTTTGTGCATAGTTAGCCAGAAAAGAAATGCATCATTGTAATGACATGGTAACTCACAAAACGTCATGTCAACCTGCATTGAGACAGTGCGTATTTCAGTCGCAGTGTATTGCAACTTGAAACCTTGCCAGCTTCGTAGCATTGATGGTCTAGCATGGTAGACATTGCAACTTTTTTCAGTTTTGGTCAACTGCATAATGCTGCAACTGTCGGTTTATGGAGGCTTAAATCACTTGGCTTTGGGCAGAGCAGTAAAAGTGAGTATTAACCCTTTCCATATGGAAAACCTGTTGAGTTTGTCAAGCACACACTTGCAAAAAGCACGAACAACAAGCACAACTCGTCCAGCGCTGTTGTAAGAGCATGCACCGCTTGGCTAGTTGGTTTAACATGGCTTTTGAGGGTAAAAGCAACGCATGAAACTACGATAGAAGAAACGAGAACATGTTCTGAAACACTGAGTAAGTCTCCAAGTTTTTATTCAGAGCTTTGTAGTGTTCTTTTCTTCAGTCATTTTATGCACTGTTTTTATCCTCAAAAGCGAGCGTTATTGTACTTTTTCTGCAGCCCTCAAGCCAAATTGAGCGCATCTATTAATATCTGTGCTTGTTGTAAACAGATGGCACAAAAAAGGCCTGTTCAAGAGTGAAGTTGCGAATGTAACTCTTTTTTGTTATGTCACCAGCCATCTAAGCATCTCAACATGGCATCCTTTGTGGGACAAGCAAAAGCTTTGAGATATGTAGAAAAGAAAGCGTGGCGATTTGGAGAGTTCAGCTTTTTCAAGCGAGAACAGTTTTAGGATACAGTGCATCGTGTTGAAAATTGTAGATAACCAAAGCTGAAACGTGCTCTGAAACTCGCCTGTGTCCAGTCTGACCGTTACTGAAAAAAAAAAAGAAAAACTTGTATAAACTTTGTTTCTCAGACACAAAATTTTCAAGTCTGATGAACTGAATCATTCACTGTGAAAGAACATTTTCTTCAAGTTCTTTTCATTCTTTTACTAACCTTAAACGTTAAATATTTTTTTGTCTCTAGGTAAAGACGACAATTGGGACTGGGACGACAGCGACGGTGCTGATGAAGCTATGGAACTTGTGCCCCCAACACCACCGAGGAAGTCGCGGTCCAGCAATGATGAATCCTGTTACAGCACCACAAAATAAGCAGCATGGTCCAGCTTTTTTTTTTTTGTATAGAGTAAAATACATCTTCAGAATTTTGATCTCTTAATGCACAAGGTCACACATAACATTTACACAAGCCTTTTGTAACATTTCTAGCTTTCGGACACTTGTGCCTTAGTATGTTGAGTGAAGCTGACGATGCTTGATATTTTCCTATATGAAAGCTTTCCCCAAACCTAGAAACATATGTCTGGGAATAAAGTCACTTGCTGCAGTTTGCACAGAATTCCTCACATGTGATGCTACTACTAAGGTGCTTATTTGATTAATGGCCAGTTTTCTACTGTCACCTCATAAGCTCATCTAACAAGTTTAAGGCTACATTTATTCTACGACTTGCATTTTGTAAAAACATGAGAAAAAGAACACACACTCATATGATATTGTAAATAAAAAAATATATTTGTGCACTTCTTCAGTGGTCTTTTGACTTGCTCTTCTTCAAGACTTCTTTGCTGAAGGGTAGATAACAAAGAGCGCCAGTTGACAAGCTGTAATGAGGGCACCCAGTATATTTGGAGTCTGCAAAAAAAAAAAAAAGTGACTGTGGCTTAGGTAAGGTTAAGCCCAGGATGCGAAGCATACTAGCCTTTATTTTAGTTGTTGAACCACTGTCTAGCTTGGTGAACTGCTGTTGCTTGGCTATATTTGGTTCGGCTAGACGAAGAAACAACTCATGCGTTACTCTGCTTCGCCTTGGACGCGGTGAGCGTCGAGCAACGCAGCGTTCGGCACGGCAACGAAATGTGCGCCTGAGCAAGCGACGCACGCCTGAGCCTTAGAAACAGCTCGTTTCTAAGGCAACACCGCATTCACTAGAGGCGCTTTTGTACCGCTTTGAAGCATCGTACTCGTGGCTCAGTGGTAGCGTCTCCGTCTCTCACTCCGGAGACCCTGGTTCGATTCCCACCCAGCCCATCTTGCAAGAGTTGAGCCAAAGCCACTTCTCCTCTGTCGTGACGTCACGGTGTCACGTGGTATTCAAGGCGACACCGCCGCGCCTGAGGAGCTGGGTTGAGCCCTCGTAATATGCTTCGCATAAAAAAAACCGCAATCGTAGCCACTGTGTTAGTGAGGCTTTTCGCAGTGTGCCGAGTGGACAGGCAACATTAACCCTGCCACCCTTAACGGTGGTGTGCACTGCCTGCAGGGGTGCCACATTTCAAAATCTTAGACTGGATAAGAAGTGCACCAAGGGCAGCAGACGTACTGGAATGCAATTTTCTGTTTGTGCACTTCAAATAAAACTACTTTCATGATGTCAGTGTTCATAAGGGAAATGCACTCTACAAGAGTGGACATGTTTCCGAAGCAACATTGACGAGAGATGGCCCGACATCAAGTGCACAATACTGCCAACACGGCAGGAAAGCGGGCAGCACTTATCAAGCCAATGGTAAAGTAAGCTTACTGGTTTTTACGAAGGTTTGTAATACCAGGGGCAGATTTTATAAACATTTCACACACTAACCTTTTGGCGCTAGTTATTGGCTTGGATGTGGACTAGGCATGACAGGGAAAAGATGATTTGGAAATTTTACAACAGAAAGGCACTCAACGTATCGTGTTAGCCCACAGGATAACAGATGCTGTATGCATAGCCCTTTAAAAAGTATTGGCGGATCCCACGCTTGTGTGGGAATCGGTGTTAAGAGACGCGCTCGGTGATGTTTGAGCAAGTGGAAAAGTAAATGTCATGCAAACTTAGCGCTAATAACACAAATGCACAAAATGATGTAAAGGGTTTATTACTTTACACAAATATAATAGACAAAGGCAATGCAATGTACCATGGTAAAGCAAGTGTAACAATGACGCAGATGTTTAGGTGCATGCGGCCTTTATTTAAGTGCAACAAATGCACACACCCACTACTGGGATGACATGTTGCCATGTTCTCGTGTACCTCTCTCTTAGCGAGTTCTTTAGTTGTTACCTCTGTTAGTGGGTATTAACAGCAATGGAATGATAACAATGGCCTGAAACTGGCATGACAACTGCGTGTGAAGGAGTGACAAGGCAATAGAATGAAGACGACGGATTGATGATGGGACCATGGCTATGCTGCATGCCAACGATGGCATGCGAAGAAGAAATGGTGATGATGTAAAAACAAAGAAACACAGAATGATAATGACATTACGACATGTGGTGAACGAAAAGACGACAAAAAAATGACAGAGTGACGACAACATACTAGTATATCCAGTATCTGGTCACTGATTGATGATGAAAGTGAAGTGTATTCTTGTTACAGATCACATTGGTGCCTGCATATATAATCTCCTACCCCCTGCCACCTCGTTTTGTACTATAGCCGATGCTAGTCGGCATATACCTGGGACAGCAATTGTACAAGGCAGTAGGCAGCACCCGAAAATTGGGGCAACACGCAAAGAAAGCTTCGCATTAGAAAGCTTGCTATTAGTACCCTAGAATTTGTTTTCCTCGCAAGAAGCTGATTCCTGCTGTAAATAGCTGCCTACAGGACTCTTATTTTCATTTTTGAATCATACCTTCAGCTCTTTCTAAAATTGAGATATCAACAGTTGCATGTGAAAACAAAAGTACCAGTTAAAAATTTTAAGCAACCCCATGCACGAAGAAAAACATTTTGACGTTAAGGATCTCTCAATTCATGTACTTCATGACCGTGACCATGTGACTTGATCATTTATGACAATGTATTTGAATCCTGGGTGCAAGCAAAACAAAACATGCGCACGAGGAGGCAACGAGAGGCATCAATTGCATCGGGCAAAGGGTGCAGTGGTATGTCGCACCAGTTGTCTTGTGTGTCTGAGTACTATTTCTGCACTCGTCAACGAGACACACACACAGGTTATCGGCAACAGTTGCAAATTCAACACATGCACTCTATTACACAGCATGCAATGAAAGCACATGAAAATACGGCATCAGCTCACATCAGCCTATGCAAGCGTCTTCAGCGTCCCCATTTGCTGTACTATGTACAAATGCATGGCAGTCACAAATCTCTCCACTAGAGCATCAAGAACCTTTGACACAGACTGCGTAGGCCATAATTATAACAAGGATGATCGTAAGTGCAAAATCTATATTCTGCATCTTGCAGTGAGCAGACCACGAAGCAGAGTGCATACCTACTACTGGGCATACAAGTAGTACATGAGCTAGCATTTCTTTTGGTACAAGCAGCATGTCCACTGAGTCAGAAACATCAACACATGATGCACAAAGCTGTGCTCAAATTAGACATTGTACAGGTATGGAGAGAAGTAAGAAAGGTCAGCCAGAAAAAAGTCAAGTTTGCTGCCTTGTACAGGGGGGAGAGAATTAGAGATGGGAATGACGAGTTGGCAAACAGATTTGAAACTTAATATTCTGAGGAGGCCCACGTCGCTGTTACAGTATCTCGAAGACCTGCAGACCACAGGAAGCGAATTCACCCTCTCTACAGTGCATACATCCATTGTGACCTCTCCTAATTTCTTTTGTTCTGACAGTGGCCATCTGTCCGATATCTTTAGTGCACTACACAGCACCTGCCTCTACATAATACCACAACATGGCAGACACAGAGAAGATGTGCGATTGTTTCACTACAGGCAATATGGAAATGCAATATTTACTGTGGCATTCTTAACACTAGCTATATTTAACCACAGCTGAACAGCATTCAAGCAAACGGGAGCAGCAAGACATTGCACTTCTATATTTGCATTCCAATAAACAGAAGAGTAAACACATCACATATTCTATTTGTTTATTAGCTGGAGGAGAAAATTCAGGATCTTACTTTTGTTTTTGCTTTCAAATGAGTCGGGGAAGCACTGCTGGTTAGATACTAACTTAAAAACGTGAAGGCACCAGTCTTCCTGCATGGGTGTTTTTGTTTTTTTTTTTTTTCATACAGCTGAGTGCACCTATCATGGAGCTTAATGCCATTGAGTGCAAACTTCAACATGGCATGTCAGTATTACAGATATTGACCTGTAGTATATGCTGTGTTTGTGTCAAATCACAATTTTGCCAGAAGCAAAGATGAAATGTCACTTCCACAACTGACTCCGTCCACACAATATTTACATGTACCATCAGCACGAATAAAAATGCATAAAAGAAAAAGTTGCTGCACATCTCTAGCATGATTACATATGAATGGACAGTGCTGTATCTTAGTATATATATATATCTGCCACAAACTAGATTGGTGCAATGTAACACATTAGCAACTTCAGAATTGAAAAGACGTGCACTAGGTTGAACAGGCCACATACCTGGCCTGGGCTAACAGCTATGTCTAGGGCACCCAACTCCCCTCTGCCTAGAGCTAGGGCTGGGCCTGAGCTATGATAAGGGACTTTCATGTCAACTGGGCCCAGTGAATACTTTTTTAAAGCAAAGCTTTCTTTACCTCCCCCGCCCTGGCCTTAGTTTGACATGGTTGATTTGGTATCTTGCTCAGCGCTCTGGCTTATGTACAGTGTCCCAGCTAGCATTAGCCATGCTTAAAAAAAAAAATATGAAAACTGGCACAATATACAATTGTGAGACTTGCACAGTGTGTAGGTTTACATTTACATATAATTTGTCATCCTTACCCATACCACACACCTCTCATCACCAGTCTTCTTTTGACAAGCATCCATACATTGCCTTCATGCATGTGGTATTGTTGCATTGACATATTATTATTATTATTTGTTTTGAAAACACACATTTGACAAGAAAGGGAAAGTGAGGAGCAGGCTGGCAACTGCAACTGGAAGGGGTGTTACAACGCCTGCCTACTCTTCAGAAAGGAGGTGCAGCATATCTTGTGAATAACGCAATGCATACACATAGACATTGCGTGAGGTTAATGTTGTGGCCTGCGCAGTGCATAAACAAACACTGCACGAGATTACATGATGCATACAGGGAAAAGACAATTGTAGGCATCACATTTAGTTGCAAACATTTAATGAAGTAGTTAATTTAGTATTAGCAATCGCACATGTTATAATCTATGCAAAGCTTTGCTTTGCATAGATGTTCAAATGTGTGCTGTACCAGCATACTTATATTTTTTTACGTAATTGCAGGGATTGTGCATCAAATCATCAATGTGCAAAGCAATAAGGTGAACTTGCTCCGAGAAGTACTGGTCTACATGTGGTCTGAAGTGCAGTGCATATTTTGGGATTTTTCCTTGATGGTTTAACTGTCACGATAAGTACCATTGAGGCCAAGCTGAAAGAGATGCATGCTTGGCAACCCAGACCACTACTATGCTGCAAAGGCTACCTGCTGTAATAGTGACTCCTGTACTGTGTCCTAATCTCCTTTGCAACACTTCCCTGAAACTATATTTGCAAAGAACTGCCGAATCTCTGCAATTTCTTTACATCTTGAGCAGGTCTGTAGTTATTTTACGAAAAAAATCTTGAGTAGACCCTTTATCGGGCATGCCCAATAAAGGTTAGCAGGCCTAGAGACGCAAGGAATGACCAGTTTTTGCACATATTCATGTGCATGGAGTTCCACCTATCTGCAAAATCGTAATTTCCTTTTTAAACCAAATTTGCTAGAGTACTGACAAAGTACACAGACACACAAATACAGAAAACTTGGCATTGTCAAGGTGATCTTTCCTACTGCAGTGGTAGTTGTAAGTAGCAAAAAAAAGTTTAGTATTTATAATTATAGAATGTAAAGGCAATGAAATTGAATCAAGCCTGCATTGCGTCCAGTCCAATGCACTTACTTTCTTTCTTTCTTTTTAAAATTCTCACAGGAAAGCGGTTTGGATGATTAGCTGTGGTTTGGCAAATCCATTTCTAAGGCTAGGGGTATGGTAATTGTCAGCAGCAATGCATCATTATAAGTTTGCCTGTGCAGTAACAGCACACAGTGGAAAGTGAACTAAAATATTGACAAAAATGTGGCTTCGGCTACTTGCAAGATTGCTGCTTGCAAGTAAGTCATTTCAAAATTAGTAATGCTACATAACTAAGGGCAGGCAAATGTCTGCTGAGCTCATGAGAGTACGAATGTGAGCGACGAGTATGCAGCCTCCACTAACAGCACTGTCTTATCTCTTGCCATAACGGGACAAAGAAAATCCACAACTAACAGCCTGTCAAAGGACAGGTGGATTCGTGTATTATAAACATGGTAAAACTGTCACTTATAAAAGATAAGCAGTATCTTTGACGTTTCACTGCAGAAAGGAAAAAAATGAAGTCACAGTAGCAGCACCAGTTAATTCTGCTTAGTCATATTGAAGTATGCATGCTGCCACTAAAGCATGTTGCCTCATACAGTTTATGATGGTCCTCTAGGGATGATGAGGGAGTCAAAAACTTGGCAAGGATAGAATTACAGTTACCTCCATGCAGGATTAGCACTGTTACTTTTTTTCCCCCGTTTTTCATAATCTTTGCAAAATTCTAAAGCAAGGGAAAGCTCCACATCTGCCACTGGGGATCACTATTTGCACATGAGGTCACTGTATTTCAGAACCGACTTGTAAACTCTTAACATGTACTAGTTAACAGACTTAATGACAGCATCCCACAAATGGCATATGACCTGTCTTCAGAAAGTGGTAAACTTGGGTATTTGGCATTCTATACAAGAGGAGAGCACCAGCTAGGAAAACCGATTTCAACAATATGCACATGCTTGCAAAGCTTTTCCATTATCAATTCCTTGGACCATAAGTTTAGTTTGGTGAATACACCCGTGCATAAAGTGGTCACACTTATGTCTAGAGCGCAAAAATAAGCAGACAGCTCTCTGCAATCTATATACAGCCTGCTGAATGTAAAACACAATAGAAGTTGTTGACAATAAAGACCACACAGCCTATGAAAATTTTAGACAACAATGAAGCGACTGGTTGCCTGCACAAAGTTACAAGAAGATAAAGGGTAAATGGTACTCACATAAATGAACGCATCTTCACAAATAAAGCCATACAGTGTCCACAGGCTTGACACAACAAATGCAGACAGGATGAGCGAAAACGGGAGAGTTTCAACACTTTGTGTCCGGACCACATGAAGCTGCAGTGTCAACAGAATGTTTCAGGAACACAGTTGAAATGCTAAGCAGTGAACACTTGCCAAGATGTACTTACCAAGCTGGACAGAGGTGATGCAAAGAACAAGAATGCCGCAATACAGCCCATCATCCCCACAACGGAGAGTGCAATATCTTTGTCATCGATGAAATAGGTGACCTCATAATAGACTCCCGCCAGCACAACAATAAGGACTAAAATCTTCCAGTTCAAGGTGCCCTGTCAGGGGCGGGTGACAAAAGAAGCAAGAAGAAAAGCTCTATTATAAATTACACTGATGAGGAAAACTACGCTCATTCTACATTCATACTATGGCTCAAAGAAGAGCGCAAATCATATCAAGATAGCAGCAATCAAAATTGCAATCATATGTCACAAATGGCTATATAGAACGAAAGCAGGATGGTCACACAGGCACATTCTAAGAGCTACAATAGAACTTACAATATTAACCCAAGAGCCAAAGCAATACAAAAGTTTCATATGTTAATGCCATTGGTTGCTTATCAGTTGCTTATGCTTTCTGCTAAGAAATGCAGGCATAGTTCCTGAGAATGGCCAATGCATAAGTTCATGAAAACTGTCCTAGTTTAACAAAAGCTCGTATAGCAATCCACATGTTTAGATGAGAACAGACAGCCACTAACTGAGTGAGTAGCCAGCTGAAAGCTGCAAATAGATCTAAGAACTGCAGCTTGGCCATTGCTAGACAGCAAGCACAGCAATAGAAAGCTTTTTTTCTTACGCAAAGAAAACCAAACAGTATCTGACTGCCTAGTCCAGCAATCTATCAGGAATATTTATAGGAGTCATCCATCAGCACACTCAATGTTTGATTGCCTGGTCTAGCAATCTGTCAGCAACCTTTACAGGAGTCTGCCACACGGCAGACTCCCATAAAGATCCACGTGGTTAAGCCAAATTTTGAAATGTGAGAGACAATGAATGCAGATTTGTTTTGTTTTCCATATGCCCAATGGAAAAAAAAGAAGTGGACCTATGAACCTAACACGAATTGGTAATCCACCTAACTGAGCCTTTGCGCCCACTTATTTTGCTCACCAAGAGAGCTGGATCGGCAGACTCTCAGACTCTAAGGATGTAACTTAGCTAGCTACACGGCTTTCCCACATCATTGATGTTTTGCCCGCTTCAGTACGATTTACTGTCATCTCAATTTAATTACAATTTTTTCTGCATTAGTTACTTTTTATGCATGTTGTGGTGAACTGAATTACGTCAGCATAAGTAGAGACTACTGATGCTTGGACCCTGCATTACGCATTGTAACATGTACAGTATTTACAACTTCATGTCAAAGACTTATTATGCAGACCGAGTTGCTTTTACACTAAGAGATTGTGAAAAGTTCCAATTCTATCTTTTACAAATAGTATACATTTTGTTTTATTACCTACTATTTCATTTTTGTTTTTCTCTATGATTTTGGAACTGTCAAAAGTCCTATACAGTTGCAGTTATTAAACAATGACATGAAAATGTGTTTCTGTGGGCAAAAACAGTTAAGCCAGTATCTATGGTGATGTGGAAACCTACAAAGCTGACACCATACAAACATTAACCAAGGAAGTCATCCAGGTGTGTCTGCAGATTGATAATGAATTGAGGACATTGTGCAGGAGCCACAAGAAACAGCACAGTTTACACATAATGCAGCTAATAATGACCTAGATGCTTTAGTGAATCTTTTTAACACCATAAGGCACTGAAGCAGTTACCAGAAAGCTCTGTGAAATGTCAGGTTTTGTGATGGCACAATTTTTAAAGCACCTGAAAGCAGCAATTACTCAATGAGAGCAGCATTCCGGGCAAGTTGGTAATCCATTGCTTAAATGATATTGCGCAACATAAAAACGACACGGACGTGAAAGAAGATGACACACCGACGATGGTGTGTCGTCTTCTTTCACGTCCGTGTCGTTTTTATGTCGCGCAATATCATTTAAGCAGCAATTACTCAATGGTGTAAGAGTGCATACACCGGTACTTTTCATCACACAAACACAATTAATGTTAGCAAGGATTGACTTCTGGCCTTGTTGGTGCGACGTCTTTGATATAGTGTTTTAGCACAGTGACTTTTTCACTTGGATACAGGAAGGGACATACATAGCGCTTGTGCGTGTCCCTTGCTCTGTCTATGTGAGAGAGTTTCCACGCTAAAGCACTATGTGAAAAAACAATAAATGTCTCTTTTTTACATATTCAGTTTCGTTTTAATACTGATTCATCTATTGTTTTAATTGAGAGGCTGACAGAAGCCTGTCTGGCCGATATGAAACGGGACAAAGAAAGACGTACACCAGCTAATTAAAACTTTTGAAAAAAATGTTTTATAAAGCAAGACGTTTCGCCAAAACAAGCCAAAACGCCTTGTTTGTTTTTCTTTTTTTTACTTGGTTGGTGTACGTCTTTCCTTGTCACCTATGGTTTTGAGTCATGGATATTTGTGCGAACCAGGAATAGCACATTTTTACTTTTACGGGTCACCTCTAATAAAACTAAGATTTTCACGCTCACTTTGAGTTTGTCTTAACAGGAGACTACAGCAATTCTGCACATTAATCCACCCCTACAAGTGACAGACCCTGACTGCAGTGTCTGTCACATTCCCGAGACAATAGCTCACATACCTTGTGTGTGCCCTCAATATGTGACCTAGCAAAGAACACTTAACTCTAGTGTTGACTGCTTGGACTCCCACCCATTTTCGGAAGAAAATGTTTTAAACGCATGGAGAGTTGACCATGCCCAACACACCATAGAGTCACTCTTGAACTTTCTACATGAGACTGCATGGCTTAGATGACTGCCTCTAGAACTTGTAAGATGTGCAGACAGCGTGAAGTGTGTTTGCACAATAATGTTGTGTGTAGACAGGATTACTTCTGCATGTATTGTGTCTACAGCGCGCATCCGTGTATTGGACAATGTGCATATAGTAGCTCATTGTACCATAACACAATCCTCTCCCTGTATCTACCACTTCCCCTTACCCCATCGAGGAGTAGTAGGCTAAAGACACACTCTCCAGGCTGACCTCTCCTTTCTCTTCATTAAAAACTCCTCCTCCTCCTCCTTTTTAAACCCTCCAAAAAGAAAAAGCAGAAAATGTGTACACATAAGCAACCACATACAGAGTTGTAGCTTAAACAAAGCCATCCTGTACAATAAAGGAACTGCAAAATACTAGAAGTAGGCTTTTCCACATGGTTTGGTTGCCCTAAACACAATGGCCGACTTGCAGGACACAGCACCATTGAGCCGAAAGCAAGCCAGCAAACTGCGAGGATTTATTAAGGAAAAAACAGTGGCAAGCATAACGGCACCAGGTCATGCACCCCTACTTTATTTTCCCTTCTAGGGCAACATCTACGATCTCGTGAGTAAAATGAGATGTGTGGGATATTTTCCCTTCTAGGGCAACATTTACTATCTCGTGAGTAAAATGAGATGTGTGGGGTAGCAAACGAAGAATTTCGCATATCCCCTATTATTACCACAAGCAATCCAAAGATACGCTAATGAATGCTGCTACAGCTCTATTCCATGAATACCCATCCATACAGTCTGGAAGTTTGGAACTTTATTTCAACTTAGGGTGTTAAATAGTACATATAAACGACTCCTGGGAACCAACAACATTGCCTTAAGGGTCTCAACATCACAAATAAATAGGTATACAAAAACTGGTAGCAACATTGACTGGACTTAACAGGACAATCGAGTATTAAATTCATGCCCCAAACAAAACAAATGTCTCTTTCTACCTCTTCATTTTGCTTTTATACCGACTCATTTACTGTTTCTTCCAACGTAATATAACTCGCCCAGCTTTCTATTCTAGTGCAGTAGATTAAATTATAATACAGACTAGGAGTTAATAATGGCACATTTGACTGTTCCCTACCACGTTCCAACTCGGTTTACAGCAATGCGGAGCCCTCTCGAGACTGGAGAGAAAAAAAGCCTACCCCAGCCAAATGTGCTAGCTGGTACCAGAACATTCAAAGTAGCCACATAATTTAGCTCCTGTCAGATCTCGGTTGGGCTACCATGTTGAATCTGGGAATGGCTCCAATTCCTCTGAATGAACCAGGTGAATGTGTTCAGAGTACTGAGTTTTGACCAGCCAAATGTAAACTACACTGCAAGAGTGCTCTAGAGTGCTTGAAAGCAACCAGTTGAACATACGATTAGTGACCTCTCATTTTTTAAACATATGCAAAGGAGGAAGACGTCTACAGCTATATTTCAGATTATTCCAGCTCTGACTTCCCAAAAGTTCGAATGTAAACATTCACACTTTTGGAAACAGAAAGTGGTATGGGGAGCATTTCTTATTTCTCCGACTATTTCAGAGTCAGTGTGTAGTTAACTCAGTTCTTAATGCTTGTTTTGATTTCACTAAATTACTGTGAACATGCAACTGGTGGCATTTTCGGCAAACATAGGAAGGTAATGCAGCAACTGCACTGCAAACCATACATCATAATTGTCTCCAGGCTTAATAGGGCATTACGACTCCCACTGAAAACACAACTAGACACACCATATATGCCCCAGCTTCCCTTCTCGTCCACTTATAACTTTGGTGTGGATACTATATTTCTAGGGAGCAAAGTAGCGCAATGCCACCTTTGCACATTCACACGAAATTTTGGCTCAGTTCTATGTGTTGATGCAGTGGAAGCAAGTGATGAGTATTTCTTCGGTGAGGAAGTAAGTGTAGACAGGGACACAGCTGCGTCAATTATCTTCTGGTGCTGCCCGTGATCATATGCACGAGAGAACAGGTGCACAATTAAATACAACAGATGTTTTCGTACCGGAATCTTCTGTAACGTCTCTCACACAAACTAAACGAGTTGAAATTTGTTTAATGTATTCAAATGTATTCACCAGCATGCTATGTCTGATACGAAATTAGAAACATAGAAAGAAAACGCGATGCTCCTCATAGTTGTCGGCCAGAGGTGCAACATTACTACCGATTGGTAAAAAAGAAACGAAAGGGAATTATGTAAACTTGATACTCACTTTTACTTTCGTGTATGAATAGAAATAGCCCAGGAAACTCAACTGCAGCAGGAAGCCAATAGAATTCACCCACACCAATATTCCATCTTCTTTCATAAAACCGTACTCGAACCATAGGAATGTGCTAGAGAAGGTACGAAAGAAAATGTATTAAATGTCAAAAGCTTACGCTTCGAACTGCCACGTCTAAGCAACGCTTACGCAAGCATTCCCGCCAAGAACGGCAACGGGGACAAGTCATGTGTTCCACCTTTTTCCCGCACTTTTCTGCATATTTGTCTGCAATAAAAACAGCAAATGCGCACAGTTTCGGCGATCGCAACATCATTTAGTGAGTGCCTTCCAAGGCATTACTTCCCTCGTTCTGCATGCGTGTTACGCTGCGCACCTGCGCGGTCGCAAAACGCCGCATGAGGCACGTTACTTCGGTTGACATGATAACGGGAATTTATGAGCCAATAAATTGAGTCACTCACACTCCGCTTGCGTAGTTGACAATGGTAAAGACGAGCGCCAGGTCGCCTACGATCGTTTTGGCCGTTTCCGTCGAATACATGCTGCAGCAAAATGCTATGACGATTCACGTCTCTCGATAATGTGCTGAGCAAACAGTCATAAGTCATGTCCAACCGGCGAACACGCAAGCAACATCTCGGAGACGGAGCAGCAGAAAGCAGACACTCCTACCGCCGGCGAAACCAACAGCCATCCAAGAGGCTATTCGAAAACGACCGAACAATCAAAAGGAAGCGAGCGACGTAGATCACTGTTGCCGGCCAAATGGGTAGCACCCAAGCACCGCACGGGTTCAAAACGCTTCATTGTGCGAAAGTGAATGACAGAGGAGTGGATTTATTTAACTTTTTTTACTATAAATTAATGAGGTAAAACTGAAACAGTGCATTATTCTCAGGCGTGGACTAGGCGCGCGAAATTCAAGAGACTTAACGCAGAGCGCCAGATTTGAACTCGTTGTTCACTCGTTGTGAATCACTCTTGTGGTTCACAACGATCTCACTTCTGAGAATCTCACTTGTTGAGAATCACTCGTTGTTGTGATGCATGTTCAAGTCTGCAACTGTCTGTAAGTGACGGCCTGTGCATTTTTGAGCTTTGGGTGAGGAGGAGGAAGAATTCTTCGTCCTAACGTATGATTTGAAGTGATTTCGTGGTATGACACGAGCGGGTCTTTGTTGTCTAGGTCCCTCCAGGCTGGGTCGAAGCTAGGGGACAGACCGCAGACGCGGAACGCGAGTTCTTGCGCCAGTTGGTGTGCCCGCTCGTTCGGATTACAGTCAGGACGTTCGGAAATGTGGGCCGGGAACCATGTTATGTGTGGGGAGATGAGGTTGTAATCTCCCGTTTCTCCGAAGAGGATTTTGTTGACAACCGCAACTGCTTTCCAAGAGACGAGGGCCGCCGAGAAGGTTCTAATGGTTGTTCTTGAATGCGAGTAAATGACGGAGGCTCCTTTGAAGCTTCGAAGGGCTATCGCAATGGCCTTTTCTTCTCCCTCATGAGTGAAGTTGGTAACTACCGTGGCTGCGTTGACGAGTGAGCCATAGGCGCAGGCACGTACCCAGGATTTTTTTTCGGGGGGGGGGGGGGGGGGCCCACCACCTTCATCATCATCATCATCATCGTCGTCGTCGTCATCATCATCATCATCAGCCTGTTTTAAGTCCACTGCAGAACGAAGGCCTCTCCCTGCGATCTCCAATTACCCCTGTCCTGCGCCAACCGATTCCAACTAGCGCCCGCGAATTTCCTAATTTCATCGCTCCACCTAGTCTTTTGTCATCCTCGATTGCGTTTTCCTTCTCTTGGTACCCATTCTGCAACCCTAATGGTCCAACGGTTATCTAACCAGCGCATTACATGACTTGCCCAGCTCCATTTTTTTCCTCTTGATGTCAATTAGAATATCGTCTATACCCGTTTGCTCTCTGATCCAAACAACTGTCTTTCTGTATCTTAATGTTATGCCTAGCAATCTTCGTTCCATCGCTCTTTGCGTGGTCCTTGCTCTCAAACATCTTTGTCAGTCTCCAACTCTCTGCCCCATATGTCAGCATTGGCAAAATGCGCTGATTGCACATCTTACTTTTCAATGATAATGGCAAGCTTCCAGTCAGGAGCTGGCAATGTCTGCCGTATGCGATCCAACCCATTTTTATTCTAAATTAAGCGCTAATAATTTTACTTTTTTAGTGGTTACCGCCTTATTTGGGTAACAGGAAAAGTTTGAAGTACGGATTATTTGCAGCCTCGTGGAGGAACAGTGGCTGGTTGTAATGAGGGCGTGGGCGAGGCTTCACTGTAGACTTAAGGTGTCTCCGACTATAGTAGCATTTTTTATTAGCTCTGGAAGAATTACAGCGAAATATATATTTGCGGAACAATCACAGTTCTTTTGGATTCCTCGTTTACTGCTCCAAGTGCGAAAACGACTCGTGTTGTTATTTGGGAAGTTGCGTACCGCTATGTGGCCGCCAGTCCCATACAACCGCGTAGAGCGCACCATACTGCGATTGTAGACGTACTGCGCCCACCGCGAAAGGTTAGAAAAACACCCACATAAGCACAATAGAGAAGTGGCTACGTGAGGCGGTTCGACCGATAACTGTAGAAGCGTCATTCAAAACACGTAATTGTTCTCCGCTTCCGACGGCGTTTTCTCTACTTCCTATTTAAATAAAAAGATGTTGATCCATAAATATTTTATGAAGCAACGGTTATATTTGTTAGATTTGTTGTTAAATTCGCTTTTCCTTGCAGTTTGGTTGTTGCCTTGGCTCTCTCCCTTAGTAGATCGCTTGATTTCTCAACTCCTTGCGATTTTTGTTTCCAGTTGCCAATTTTGCATGAAAAGTGCTATAAATTAGGAAAAAACCAGACGAGGTAATGGGCGACAGTCATCTTGATTATGAGTTTGAGGGTTATTGCAGGTTTTCGTGATGGAAGCTGTTTCACATTATTTCATTTCTCACCTTATCTAATCCATATCAGAATCAGAATCAGAATCAGAATTTATTGTTAGAATTTGGGTCAAATTACATCTATTTAGTATGCAGGAGGAGGTCCCATAGTCAAAGACTGTATCGGGACCTCCTGTACAAAAATAGTTATGATAATTGACATCGCAAAGCAACAGTAGCATATAATAAGGTATTAAACAAGCAACAGGAAATGAACGTTAACAGAGCAAAATACAGAATTCATTACAAATAATAACAAGGTTTAGCTTATCTCACAGTAACATAAAAAATTGCATGTGAAACATATACCAGTAGTTTATTTACAAGAACAAAAACAAAAAAAAGGCAAAAAAGCAAGAAAGAACGAAAAAAAAACGGATACAGTAAATTTTCTCATTAGTTTGTCAATAATAAATGCATTTTCAGTTCCCTTTTGAATTGTTGTAAAGATCTTGTAGTTTTCATGATGAGAGGAAGAGTGTTCCATACTGATATGGAAGTGAATTCCACGGTTTGTTTACCGTAGTTAGTGCGGATTTGTGGTAAAAGAAAATTGTTATTTAACGCGAATCTGGTGGTACTATTAGTTGTCAAGTTAGATGGTGAAAATGTGATCGACGGTAGCTCATTATGTAGAAATCTGTAGAAAAATATACCGAGGTTGTATGTAGTGAGCCCGGAAATAGTAAGGATGTTATTCTCGTGTAGTAGGGAAGTGGCATTAGAAAACCATGAACTATATGTAATTATTCTGATGGCTCGGTTCTGAATTGTTTGTAAAGACTTAATATGAGTATTATAGGTGTTTCCCCAACATATGATCCCATAAGTAATGTGAGAGTGAACGAAAGAGTGGTAAAGTGAGAGCAATGTGGTACGTGTGAAGTAAGGGCGTGCTTTAATTAATATGCGTATACCATAAGCTATTTTCTTTTTTATGTGAGCAATATGATTGTGATATTTCAGATTACAGTCAAGTAGAACGCCAAGGAAAGATGAACATGAACTTGGATGAAGGCAGTGGGGACCAAGACTGATAGATGGAATGGACGCTATGTTTCGCTGATGTGAAGAGAATACAACAAATTTAGTCTTAGATGCATTAATAGATAACATGTTAACGTTGCACCACCTCCGAATATTTTCTAAGTCAGCATTTAGTTTGTTAACGAGAGATGAGATATCTTTATGAAAAGTAAATATAGTGGTATCATCAGCGTACAGAATGCATTTTGTCGAAGAAAGACAGTTAGGCAAATCATTAATGTAAACTAAAAACAGGAGTGGCCCCAGGATGGAGCCCTGAGGCACACCGATGTTAGTAGTACGCTGTCGAGAATAAGCACTGGAAATTGAAACAATTTGAACCCGGTTATATAAGTAGCTTTTTAGTATCGAAAGGGCGGGACCGCAAATGCCTATTGCTTCGAGCTTAGAAAATAGGATATTATGATTAATGCTATCAAATGCTTGCGTTAGATCGATGAAAACAGAGGCGGTGAGAAATCCCTCGTCAATAAATTTTTTTAGTTGGTCCGTAAGATGAATGAGTGCCAGCTCTGTGGAATACCCGGGGCGAAAACCGAACTGACATGGAGAGATGATATTAAATTTAGAGAGATATTTTGTTAGTCGTACTTCGATTAGTTTCTCAATAACTTTCCCAAAGAACGGCAGAATGGAAATAGGTCTGTAATTGTGCAGTAGGGAGTTGTCGCCTTTTTTAAAAACTGGGATAACTTTGCCACGCTTAAGTTCAGAGGGAAATAAACCAGTTCTGAATAATAAATTAACAATAAATGAAAATATGTCTGAAATTAGGTGCGAGATAAGTTTAATGTTAGCAGGGTGGACCTCATCAATTCCAGCGCTTGTCACTTTTAGGTTATTTATAACGGCAGTTATTTCTTCTGGCGTTGTGGGAAATAAAAAGAATGAATGAGGTAGACGGTTCATGTTAATGTTTTCTGCAAGTTTAGGTGGATTGTTAGGAAAGAAAAAACTACTAAAAGCCTCAGCTATTTCAGCAGGGGAATCGAGCTCTACTCCATCCTTTAAAATTCTGGCTACCTGGTTTAGTCGTGTGTTATTTAAAAAGGAGTTGACAACCTCCCATTTCTTTTTAGTGTTATTACCTGCCTGTAAAATTCTTTGCTCGAAATAAAAACGTTTAGCTGTTTTTATTTTACAGTTAAGAGTGTTACAGAAGTTTTTATATCTCGCACGTAAGTTCATGTTAAATGGTTGTCTTTTAGTTTTCCTATATAAGTTATCCCGTTTGCGCATTTGTGCTAATAACTGCTGTGAGAGCCATGGATTGTGAACAAATGACACATTTTTTTTGCATTTCTTTTTGGAGGTGAACTTACGGAAGTATGATGTAATTAGAGCAAAAAATTTGGAAAAAGCTTTCTGTGGGTCATGTAGTGATTTAATTTCAGACCAGTTTGTATTAGCAACAGCAGTTATGAAGCCATCTTTATCAAGAACGTCTTTAGTGTGTGAAATTGGGTAAGGTCGTACATTAGAATTGAAACGTAAAAGCAGGGGGTAATGATCACTGATGTCGATGTGCAAAACTTTTGCCTCTGGTGAATGAAGCAGGTTAGAAAAAGCATGATCAATAAGTGAGCCTGTACCACAAGAGACTTCGCGTGTGGGCACATTGATTAAGCAATCATATCCGTAGCTGTGGAATATACTAGTGTAGTTAATACAGATGGGTGATGTTTCATCGAGTAAATTAATGTTTATATCACCTATTATAACAACATTTTTATTTTCTAGAGATATGGTATGTAAAATATGATCGAGATTGGTACAGAATTCATTGACTGACGATGAGGGAGAACGGTAAATGCAGCCAAATATGAAGTTCTTGTTATCTTGAGCAAAAAGGCAGTTACTGATTTCAATCCAAACAGATTCGCACTTAGTAACGGTTAAAGATAGATCATGTCTTCTTTGATAAGCAATATTAGAAGAAACATATATAGCAGCACCACCGTGATTAGTCGTCAATCTATTGCAGTATTCCACTTTATAGTTAGGGAAGCAATACAAATTTTTGTCATCGTCAGATAACCAGGTTTCAGTAATGGCAATTAGTGAAAACGGATTAGTTAGTGATGCGAGAAAATTATCGATAGCGTCGAAGTGTTTACGAAGACTCCTAGCATTAAAATGAATGATGGAATGAAATCCATTTAAGAAAGAATTCAATTGATCGGTTTCCAGTGTAGAAGCCATGTTTGTTGTGTCAACTGGTTAAACAATTTATGCCTAGTCTAATTTGGTTAAGTCGGATTCGTCACGAATACGCAGAACTTTGCTGTTAGTGGTCTTCCTAGCCTTAATTTGGCAGTTGTCTGTCCAAAGGAACATCCATTTTCTTTCTTTCTTCAAAGTTAGAGCCTTGGAGAAGAGAGCCTTGTTAGATGGGGTCAAATGCTCATTTACAAAAACGGGAGCGTTGGAAGAGCCGGAAAATCCAATGTCACTAAGACAAAGTTTAGCTTTACGTGCTTTACTGACAAAGTCAGCTTTCTTCGTTCTAGAATGAAAACGAGCGATGATGTTTTTCTGGTCATTAGATCTGGTGGGAACGCGATGAACAATGTCCAGATCGCTAGGCGATACTGGACAGCCAATTCTGTCCCCTACCGTTTGCATAATTGTAACGCAGTCCTCTCCTTGGGAACAGGGAACGCCTTTGACTTCGACATTGCTAAGGCGAGAGTACTGTTCTAGTTCCTCAACCTTGCGAGTCAATGACTGGTTCTGAGATTTCAGCTTGGTGTTCTCAACGATTAGTGTAGCATTTTGGCTACGTAGTTCTTCTATAAGTCCATTGAAGTGTTCAGTGCTTGTACTCAAGGAATCAACTTCCTTTTTTAGTTCCACAACATCAATCCCAGATTCCTTCATCCTCAACAAGATCTTGCCAAAGACGAGTTCATGCGTGTTTTTAGCCATGTTGTTGAGCCTTAGTTCCAGCTCCTCAATTTTTTTCGATAGTTCTGCATTCGTCGGCATGGTATGCGTATTAAAAATAGGCTCAGATAGAAACAAAGAGAAAAAAGAAAGAAACGCGATTGATGGCAGCAGCAGCAGCGGAGAGAAAAAATAAAAAAATTAAAAAAATAAAAAAAGATCAAAGTCTGAATACCTGCGCAAACAGAAGATTCTGGCTTAGCTTTGGGTCATGCAATGCCGCTGCTGCCAATGAAGAGCAGGCGTCGATGTCGGCTTGTTTATAGGGCACCCTGCGATCGCAGCGAACTCCAGTGGTGATCTTGCCGATGCTGGGCGCAGGCCCCGATGAGGCTACGCAATCGCAGATTCACCCCGTGTGGATGATGCAGCGCCTTCCAGGAAGCAAAGCGGTGGGACAGCACCACGAAGATGATCGCCGAAGAAACAGAGGCCGACAAAGAGAGCTGCGCAAACAGAAGATTCTGGCTTAGCTTTGGGTCATGCAATGCCGCTGCTGCCAATGAAGAGCAGGCGTCGATGTCGGCTTGTTTATAGGGCACCCTGCGATCGCAGCGAACTCCAGTGGTGATCTTGCCGATGCTGGGCGCAGGCCCCGATGAGGCTACGCAATCGCAGATTCACCCCGTGTGGATGATGCAGCGCCTTCCAGGAAGCAAAGCGGTGGGACAGCACCACGAAGATGATCGCCGAAGAAACAGAGGCCGACAAAGAGAGCTGCGCAAACAGAAGATTCTGGCTTAGCTTTGGGTCATGCAATGCCGCTGCTGCCAATGAAGAGCAGGCGTCGATGTCGGCTTGTTTATAGGGCACCCTGCGATCGCAGCGAACTCCAGTGGTGATCTTGCCGATGCTGGGCGCAGGCCCCGATGAGGCTACGCAATCGCAGATTCACCCCGTGTGGATGATGCAGCGCCTTCCAGGAAGCAAAGCGGTGGGACAGCACCACGAAGATGATCGCCGAAGAAACAGAGGCCGACAAAGAGAGCTGCGCAAACAGAAGATTCTGGCTTAGCTTTGGGTCATGCAATGCCGCTGCTGCCAATGCATTAATATCACGTGTATATGATTCCGGGCATCTGCCAGCGTCGCGACGAGCGGTCATTCAAGGAAATAATGAATCAAAAGGAAAAGTTAAACGCAATTGGCGTTTTCTCCGCCCGCACCTCGTTCCACGAGAGTACAGACCAGCTGACTAACAGCCGCATCCCTTTCCTGGTCCCAGGATGAGCCTAAACAAAGAAGGTTGAACTAACAAAAGCAACAGCTATGCGCGTGACAGTTGAATGGATGGTGACAAATGAACGCATCTCGAGTTAATCTCGCGGGCGCCGAATCTATGAGAAAACTGGCCTTCACATCCCAAGAGATGCTGATAACTACGGCCATCCAAAAGGAGTGAAAAGGGCAGCATAATGCTGACCGATGAATAGCTGCCAAGTCTCAACATTGATCTGGCAGCGCTTTAGGAATGTGTGAGGAGTGGTGGCGTTAGTGGGGAGGGGGGGGGGGGGGTATGCCATCTGATTTCGGGGGGGGGGGCCCGGGCCCCCCCGGGCCCCCCCCCTGGGTACGTGCCTGCATAGGCGTCCACCACGGAGACCGCGTAGGCACCTCGATTCTAATATCTGGCCGCGTCAACGAAGAGGTCTTGCGTTTCGTTACGTTTGATGTTGTCGAGGGTTGCCTTGGCTTTCGCTTTTCTCCGCCCTTCGTTGTGGGTCGGATGTATGTTTCTTGGGATTGTATCAACTGTTATTGCCCTCTTGGCGTTTGTGCATAGTTGCGACTTCTCTGGTGGCATGAAGAGGGGCTGTATGCCTGCTTCTAGTAAGATCTCGGAGCCTGCCCTTGTGAGTGAGAGCTGACTAATTAGGGCGTTTCGCTGTGCCTCAAGGAGTTCAGTTGCCATGTTGTCTAGCCCCAGTTGAAGTAGTCGTCCCGTGCTAGTGTTTCTAGGGAAGCTTCGGACCTTTTTTAATCCTGTTCTGATTAGTGTGTCGATTTTGTTCAGCTCCGTCTTCTTCCAGTTAAGGAAGGGGGCGGCGTAGGTTATGTGGCTGATGAGGAAGGCGTGAAATGCTTTCAGGAGGATGTCCTCTTAAATAAAGTATACTGACTCTTCCTTTTTCAAAGTACATTTTACCGTAAATGAAGAGAGCTATGTTTTCAATTCGGTGTTTATTATTATTATTATTATTATTATTATTATTATTATTATTATTATTATTATTATTATTATTATTATTATTATTATTATTATTATTAGTGAAGTGTCTGACGCGGAACCTCCATGAAGATAAAGACGACGACCGAGACTTGTGGTGCGAGAATCATAGAGTTATTATAACCAACTCTGGAGAAAAAGCTGGCCCGGAAAAGGGGGAACTGCTAGGGCGCCGCCCTGTTGCTACTTGTCAATGTGGCCAGCGCAATTACTATTGATAACCTTATGGTTCGTCATTAGAAAACGCAAGCCTGATGGCTTTATGAAGGTGATGTGTGCATATTAGGTTTACAGAAAGCGCTTGCTAAGTGTATTATTTATGTAAATCACGATGTATGCGTTCATTCAATAAAGCATGGCGCGAATTTTGGTTTCGAATCTGTGTTCGTGGATGCGTACTAGTTTCGTACAGTTTAGATCTCACATGCAATCGTGCGACGACATCGGACGCTATGGCACCTTCTTGCCTTTTGTGCCACCCTCAAGCCCCTAAGCGCCCTGGCATTTACCTTCACATGTGAGTGAATGAATGTATCTTCTTTTTCAGAACACCACTCGAGTAGGAAGGAAAACAGGAAATCAACTTTATTCGAGGTCCTGCAGGCCACGAGAGCTTTGGGCTCTCATAGAGTGGGCGTCTCCTACGACGGAACCGGGAAGTTGATTTTCCTGGCGGCGTCGTGGACCTGCTGGACGCCCAGAGTTGGCTCGAGTAGACAGCTCTCGTGATGCATCACAATCGTTTGAGAAGCGTCACAGGAGAGCATTTTTCTTTAAACCTATCGCTGCAAATCTACAAAGAAAGAAGACAGTGAACATGCGGAGCAGTGTTTTTATTTGCAGGTTTCCCTTCAGTAATAAGGAACAGCTGGATAGGTGGATCAGCGCAACCGGAATTGTACTGGCGAATCTACAAGCAAGTCATAGAATCTGTTTAATTATTGCACTTTGAACAATCATGCTTCTGCAAAGGCCACAGCAGAAATACATTGAAGCCTGATGTTGTGCCGAGTATTTCTGTGCCAGGAGGCAATCAACAGGTGAGTGCCTAATACGGACGAAATAAAGTGCATGAACCAACATATTAATAGCGTAGGCGTTTTATTAACTGTGCAATATTTTCAACACTTCCTTGCGTGCCATTTCATGTTACATATCTTTTCTGGCCACAAATGTGTGCAGCGAATCTATTTGCATGGTCGTCTGCGGGCCTCTGGGACCCATTCACTTGCGCTTGATGCTGAGTCTTTTATATGTATCCATAAACCATGCACGTACCCTAGAGGGGGCCCGCCCCCCCCCCCATCATATATATATATATATATATATATATATATATATATATATATATATATATATATATATATATATATATCGGAATAAGAACAGAGAAAACAAATAAGGGATGGCACATTCTCGTATTTTGGGCTTTCACAGGGAACCATTCGACACACGGGTCTTGGCTCGCTCACATATAGTTTCTGGGCAACCGCCCACGTCCTTGCAAACAGCGCAGCTCTGTGCATTGTAGGGGATATGCCATAACTACGTCTTTCAGGAAACAGTTCCTGTGCATCTCCTCAATCAGTAGGTATACAGTCAGACCCGATTTTCGATGAACCCAAGCATGTATACAGTGCAGCTATACTCCGTGTGGAAAACGCAAAACTTCCTTGCTCTTTTCCTTGCGATATTCTCGAAAAACAAATATCTTGCAATGAACTCGATATCGGCATATAACAGACTCTGAGCGCCTACAACCTGCGCTGTAAAACCGCCCGTGGAGTTGCTGCTTTTTTTTTCAGTTATTTTCCTTTCAGACATGCTTTTCAGAGCATGTTTTGTGCTTTGTTCACCGGCCATGTATCTGAGCATGCTTGACAGCGTGTCCTCACATAATATTGAAGGAAATAGCCTTCAACACATCCATCATTGTCCCATCGACAATGCTTTTCACAAAAACATTGGGAAGCTAGAGCCAAAATTACTGCCGCTTGGATTTGCCCCGCTTTAAATAAATTTCTTGCGTCATAAGTAAGTATTGCGCGTGCTTTTTTTTTATTGTAAATATTCATCGTAAATATTTGTTGTACTCTGGTTCGTATATATCAAATTTCTTGATGTATCGAGCTATTTTTAACGCACAGAGCCGTTTCATAGGCGGACTTGACTTTACATCCACTGAATGTGAATGTATACAGTCACCGCTGTTCTTGTTCTGTATGTTAAATGAAAATTTTGAACCTGCTGGTGCTTTGTTTTCGTCCAAATTTCGCAACACGATTGTATGAGAAAATGTATTTGAAATACCGTCGCGCGTGCATCTAACGGCCGAAGAAGCGAGACACCTAGATTGGTTTCGCTGCGTGTAGGCAGCATATATAAATGTCAGAACGAAACAGCCAAACAGAATTCCAAGTGAACAGCATGCATGCGTCTGCGGCCTAATTTTATTGTACTTCATGGTATTCAGTGCATGGCACAAATGGCACTTTAGAGTATACCATAAAGAAATAAACGAGCTAATAAGTGGGTTCCACTTGCACGTCGCCCCAGACACTTACAAAGGGTCCCATAAACAGCGAGAGAGCAAACAAGGAGAAGAAAGGCAGGGAGATCAACCAGGCGAGCACCCTGCTTGCTACCGTATACATTGGGGGTAAAGGAAATGGAGAATAGAAAGAGGGAAAGAGGGAGAGCGTGAACACTGCTGTGCAAAGAGCCCCATAAAAGCTGCTGCACATCTTTGGGACATGGTGTCAGGCAAACCTCAAGCTTTCCAGGTAACACTAAAATGGTTGTAGGGATACTTGACCAATGTGAAATACCACTCTCTACTAAATTCAGTTTGATCCTTTACATCCTTCAGTTGGAGAGTTATTTGGTTGAAGTGAGTTACTGAAGAAAGAAAGCTGTGGCCTAACGGGAAGAGCATCGGGCTCTTGTACTGGAGTACCCGCGTTCGATCTTGCCATCTGGATCGTAATTCTTTCTTTTTTAATGCATCAGCTTTAGAACGCTCATGCGAACGAAAACCCGGTGGAGTCCGTAGGGTTACACCGTGGCGTGGGAGACGAGGAAAGAGTGAAGAGGAGGACGGAAGTGTGCGACGTCACAAGTAGAGAGGAGGAATGAAGGTGTGCGGAGGTAGGAGAAGATGGTCTAACGTCCAACGTTAGGAGCCAATGGGGCTACAAGTGGTGCGCGACGTAGCTCTTCGGCGCTCACAGCCAACGCCTTCTAGATAGCACAAGGTCGGTGCACTTCGACCCATGACGTCATGCTACCTTGCCTGACTGCCATAAAAGCTAATGTGGATGCTTCAGAGCGGGCACATGCCTTCTATCTAGGAGGCTGGCAGGCCACCAAATCACCATGGGCGAGGAGGGAATCGCACTGTGGTGCGCTGGGTCAAGCTTGGCAAATTGCCTGCGGCATTTGACAGGTTCAGACATGTCTTGTGAAGGCGCGTGCCTTTGAGTGCAGTTAAATATGGGCATAGTGCCGTCAACGAGGGGTATGGAAATTCATGTTGAGGAATGACTCTGAAAGAAGGCCGAAGCGATGCGACGGCGACGACAGGACGAATTAGAGGAAGCTCGCAAGGCTCACTTGGCTGCAGCAGTCGAAGAAAAGCAGCGAAAATTTGCTGCAGAGTCATATAGGAGGAACGGCAACATCGGTTAGCAGGGTAAGCTTGAGCGAAGCGGGCTTGCGAGGGGTTAAGAGGAAGCTATACCTCGGTGGCTCCTATATCTACATACATGAAAAAGGAGAAATAGTTTTCTCGGTATCTACTGCACCAAATTTGATGAGGTTTGTTGCACTTAAATGAAAATGTTACATATCTATAGTGACTGTTGGCAGCGAATCTTTATTGAGGGGGTATTTTTTTACTAAGAATTGTTAGAAATACAAGTTTTCATAAAACGACGCTACGCATATCAAGTTTACAACTCTGTAACTCAGTAATGAAAAAAGATAACATAATTATGTAAATTGTATCTAACAGTACATTTAATGTGGACAAAATTGATGTACGTATTATACATGGCTCTCAAATACAGCTATTATGTGAATAGGACTTTTGCAAAACCCTTGTAAACAATGTAACAAACTCACGTAAGATATAAATTGGTATATCAAATTTCTCCGCTTTCTATTTATATCGGACGCAGTTGACAGAACTGCGATATCTATTGTTGGTGCATAGCTACGGATTTGTAAACTTCGTGCACCTATTCTTTTACCCTTCAAACTTATGAATTTACGAAAATTGCGTTTAAATAATTCAGGCCTTGAAATAATAATCCACTTCCAACAGTCACTAGAATTTAACTTTCTCTTTTGAATGCAACAAATTTCATTAAAATCGGCCAAGCGGTCACCTTCGAAAACCGCTTCTGCTTTTTGTTATGCAAAATGTTTGCATAATGAATCTTTACCAACTAGCTCAGCTTTCTGTCGTTCTCTGCTTTTTGTATGTATTTTAATAGGCGGCATCGGAGTTGGGCCCGGCCGTGCCCGAGCTAACGCTTCCTATTAAATGCTAACGCATTTCTGCCGGATCAACCAGTTGATCGAACATTTAATTTTTTCGGGTAGGTTTCTCTGGAGCTTTCGCCTGTTTTCGTGGTGGTCGAAGATCGGAGGTTCGTGGTTGTTGGACTTTTACCGGCCACACGAAGGCGCCAATGCATCGGACGCGTGCTCTCGTGCAAGAGAGTTTCGGGGCACGTACGTCGCCGAACGCCAACGTTAAGGCGCCCGTGTTGGCCACCTGGAGCCTCCGTCCGAGACTGGAGCCTACCGCCGTCCACCAACTTTAGTGTGCCTGGTACGAGGCAAGCAGGTTGGCATGGGGTAAAGAATGCTTCACGTTGAAAAAGAAAGAATAAAGAAAAAAATTATGTGGATCCCATGCACTGTGGGAATCGATGTAAGCGAAGCTTCTTGTACTGTTTGCATTGAGTGAAGATAATTAGCGGTGTGACGTTGACGGCGAATGTGTAATTTCTTCAGCATTTAGCGCAACACGAGAGTGGTGAGCTGATGTTAAACTTGTACCTTGCATGAACCAGTTCGATTTGTCTGCGTAGTATACGCAGAACACACAGCGAGACGTGTTTGCTTGAGGCGTTGTCGTGCGCCATTGATCGTAACCTCCGAGAAGGTTAGCGGTGTCATTGCATCATGCGGCAAATCGCACCATGGCAGAAGTGTGAAATTTTAATTGAATTACGAGGAGATACGGGCGAAAACCACAATTATGAGGCATGCCGTAGCGGCTTTGAATCCCTGCGGTTCTTTAACGGGCAGCTAAATCTAAGTGCACGAGCGTTTTCCTATTTCGTCCGAGCGTTCACCAAGGGCACCGTCTCGAAACCGGTCTTGCGGATCCTACGGGACAAAGAAATCAAGCAGCACACGATCGTGTGGTTTCCCGCTTACATGGGACAGATCAAGGGTGCCCCGTTCAACCTTAACGAATCGGCCCACAGAGCTGCGCTAGGAGTCGTCGACCACGCAGCTACCGGGTGGCGCGGCACTGAGGTTCTTGACAATAGGGATCCCCCTGCCTCGTACAACGAACTCACAAAGTACTTTTATCTGACTGACTGACTGAATAAACTTTATTGAAACCAGCAAGAGATGGTGGCTGGGCCTAGGCCTCCCACGTGGGGACGTCGAGGTGTTGCCTCGTCGCCGCTTCGCAGGCCTGCTGGGTCGCCCAGAGTTGGTCGTCAAGGTTGGGGCTACGCAGGGCAGCGTGCCATCTCGACGAGAGGGTCGTGGGGTTAGTGTCGGGGTATTGGTGTGTACAGTCCCAAAGCATGTGTGGAAGTGTGGCTGGCTGTGTCTTGCAGATATGGCACGTGGGATTGGGGTAAATGTCTGGGTAGATCTTGTTGTAAAGTTGTAACGAGGGGTAAGTATTGGTTTGTAGCAGGCGGAAAGTTGTAGCCTGCGCTCGGGATAGTTTGCTGTGTGGGCCGGGGAAGGTTCTAAGCTCTAAGTAGAAGGACTTCACAAGATCATTGTAGCGTGTCAGGCGATCCCTACCGGTGGGGGCAGCCTCCCCTTCTCCTGGGAGGCGGAAATATCCGCCGCCGCACAGTAATGTGACCATACTTCAGGCATTGACACGCAGACTCTCGCAAGTCGTAGCATACCCTAGCCTCGCACTCTTACACCAGATCTATCCCTAAATTCAAACGTCAAACACTTGCGCGCTTTGCTCAGACTTTGCCAACTTAGAACACATGCTCTGGCGGTGCCCCGCGTTACTGGGCGATAAAGACGTTACGTCGTCCAAGTGGGAAGCTGCCCTACGCAGTCCCAATTTTGAACTATGGGCTTCAACTACGGTCCCATGACGTAGCCGAGAGGCTAGACCTTTCTGTCCCAACGTGGGAGCGCGCCCCGCTACGTGCTAGTGCACGTTCCGGTAGGCCTCAATAAAGGTTTCCATTCCATTCCATCAAAATTCGGCTGCTGTGGTCGGGATCGAACCCGCGACTTCGAGCAACGCCATAGCCGCAATGCTACCGCGATATGCACAGAAGTGTTGATTTGACGGGCGGTTGCTTCCGTAGTGTCGACTAGACGCTACGGTGCTTGAGTGCGGCTTTGCATCTGCACGTCCTGCGTCAGTCGTCCACTTAATAAATTTACATGGTGTTTATTTTTCAAAAATAGCAGAAACGTACCGTGCCGTAGGTTTATTTATCCCGTTTGTCGCCTTCCATGCGTTTCCTTGCCTTCTTACGTCGCCTTTGCCCTCGCACCTAACCCCCACCCCCAGCCCCCATACATTGCACCTGCTAGCGCAGACCGGTACAGAGTGGTATTCACTCGTTTCGTGCCTGCTTCGGTTCTACTCATTATCTGCCTCCTCTCTACCATACAGTCTACCTCCCTTCTGGACTGGTACACGTTAGTACGAAGATAAGCGCTGAAGTTTCCCCAGTGCTTTTGCAGGGGGTCACAGTCGATTGCCGCAGCCGAGAGGGTATTGTGGCAACGCCTAGGGAGCTCCAGTGGGCATTGTGGCGACGGCATGTAAAAGTCCAAACGAGTTTCTCGCGTCGCCTTTTCTCTCTGCTCGCTCATGCCTTGTTGTGAATGCTGTGAATCATCACCCGACGCGGCGTGCAAGACAGTAACAGCAGCAGCAGCCGTGAAAAAGTAGAAGGAAGAAGCAGAAAAAGCTTCGCTTAAGGAACGCAGATCCCAAGCACTGTGGGAATGGATATTGTGCGAAACATTTTGAGGTACCTAGCTATGCAGCATTGCCTGGAACACGGTGGTCTGGAATTCTACAAAGCATTACAAGGTAAACCTACATGTTTGTTTTGAAGGTAAGTAACAGTGCGCGCGTGTGTGCGATAGTATATATGACGTCGATGGCATGACGACTGATTTATTGTACTCCGGCAGAAAGACGTTACTATCTGCTCCGTCTTGATCTGGGTCGATCCTGAAGGTGGTACAATATAGAGGAACCCGATGCTCTCTCATAAACAACTTGTTGCTATGCAACGTGCAGCACGGGAAGAACAGTGGTGAGGTTGACAGCCATTCGCGTGCCACTCCTGCGACTGTGGCTTATAAATATTATGTGGCGCGCGTGCATATGCTGGGGGAACCCTGGTTAGAACTCGCCATGTCGGCAAGAAATTGGAGGGAGCTTGAGGCCACGCAGTCAGCCATGTCGCCTCGGCTACGGGACGTCGTGGGCTCAAAATCGCGGGGTCAACGGTGACGAACTGGTCATTCAAATGGTCTCAGGTGACCGCCTGCCCGACACTCGGCTTTCTTTAGAGGTGAATCATCCTGGGGAAGGAGTCTGCGCCATGCAAATCACGTCGACCCCTGTGACTAGTGACCAAATGACCGAACCCTGTAAAAGGAGTCTGGTGGTCCTGTGCCGCCAACTTCAGGTAGGTGGGCGTCATTTCAAGCCTATGGAGCGCCGAGAACCAGGCCGGGAGTGCGCTTGTACCTACTTGACCAGTAGGTGACCGGCAGTCGCACTCATCGGCCCCTCAGAGCAGCGACGCATGCTCGCCTATTTCACCGAAGCTGTTGCGGGAGAAGGGGCATCTAGAGACCTTCGCAAGTCTCTATATAGCCCCGTTTTGAGATGAAAAACCCGCGTATATAAACAACCGAACGCCAGGTCGTGGTACCTCTACCCATTAGAGGAAAAATAAATACGGATGGGATTCTGGCCACACCGGGATTCGGACCCAGTACCCCTCTCATACCAGCCAGACGCTTTACGATTTCACCTCCGCTGCTACCAGTTGGCTTGGCAACCTTGGCATGCGAATTCTCTGTGAATCCATTCCCTTAGCTGTTTCCCTCGCTGTATCGGCCCATCACCTCCGAGACTCGGCGTATTGGCCGGGAATGTTTGGTTCTTGATAGCTTTTAATCGATGCACACTTCTCCGGCTGCTCGGCCTGCCTGCAGATCGGGGGCACTAAAAAACATACCGCGTGCTTTGACGTGACTATCGCGAGTTGGGCCGACTCGTTTGGCTTCAATCGTGTTGCGCAATGCATCCTCCTAGTTCTTTCCTTCCTCTGTGGAACTCGCCGTCGGACAAGTATACTATTTATTTACTAGTACTTAAAGTATTATTTTTTTATATTATCACCTAACTTCTCAACAGGCCCCTGCCACTTGCATCCAGTCTTACCTTCGACGATGCGCTTGAAGTTCGCGACCTGCGGACGAACCCGTACGCCACGCTAAAGGCCACCATCCCATAGTGGTACAATGTTTTCCGAATGTAAGCTCCTATAGCACCTTATCTGAGCGTATAGGTCTGAGCTATGCGACTGCCGACCTACACACAACGAATTCGTCACATGCAAGCCCACTTAGGAGTCTAAATAGAGGGCAGCACCGTTCGTACGGACGATCTTGGCTACGGCGTAGAACATTGCGCTGTCGACCTTGGCTACTTACGTCGACAAAAACGACGGAGTGATACCATAGTGAACGAACCCGTCAGCCGCCATCGCCATTTCATTGACGCGCACTGAGAACTGCTCCCGTGGCGGCGCTACAATGCCTATATCCTCTTCTGCATACTCAGTTTTGGGGATTACGCTTACGTATACGCCAAGACACGGACACAACGAACTACAAAACCCTCCAGTGGCTCTTGCTGGTGCAATAAACGGTGTTAACGTGCGCCATCACGGAACGTTACACACACCCTGACGCCCTGCAGGCAAGCAAGAACAGCGTTGCAAGGACAGCCGGCAGCCAGGGTGACCTGTTTTACCTCGCCTACATCATTAGCCGCGTCAAGTTCGGTGTCGACCCTGGCGTCGAGATCAGTGCTCGTTCCGCCGCTTGGACTGACCGTATACCCTCGCCCCGTCTATAATATCGAAAGGGTCAATAGGAGCGCTGTGTCAATTTCTTCGCGCAGGAAGCCTACATGCAAGCATATTGTTCTCCATACCTTCGCGTATCCCGAAGTATCAGAGAGCGTCGCTGTTTTTGAACCCTAGTCTAATCGCAGATTTTCTTTTTGTATATTTATTGTCGTTGAGCCAGTCCCGCCCGGCGGACACTTCCCTTTCCTAGTTCTCCGCACTCGTTCACACAGTACGCGGGAAAATCCTCTACTTTTGCACATGCACAACTCCTCTCCTATACCTGTTCGCTATTGCTCCAGCCGGGGTTTCCTCTCTGCCAGCCAGCGAAGTACTCTCGGACAGCAAAGCATGCACTGTTAAACGGTGTGCCTTTCAGATGAAGTAGCGAAGCTTTCTTGAAGAAACCTTTTGAACGGTGACAGATGCCGAAAAGATCACAATGTGCAGAATAACAACATCGCTTGTAAAAGAGCACATGAGTGAAACGTGCTAGTAGAAATAGAAAAGAAAGCTCTCGAAAGAGCAGCGCGTAGCACGTTTAGCTTAACGTCCGTGGATTGGCAAGTCTGACTGCCACTTACCGCAAGCCATGATAAACAACGCAGAAAAATGTGTGCAAACAAAAAGAATAGCACATAAATTGTTGTAATAATTTATTTTCAGTTACTTCGTAAACCCATATTTGACGTGCACACATGCTGTTACCATCATATTGGATAGGACCACGTACGCTCGGAGGAGTTTCCGCTTGACGTGAACACACCACTTGCAGTCGACATAGTTCCGTGAAACTGTGCCAAGACGAACTGCGAGAGTTTATTAGGGTTACCTTATAAAAACCTAAATATCTGCATCTTGCAACCGGCCGTCCACCCCCTTCAGGACAACATTGAAAAAACAATCTAACCGCCAAGCTTGCGAGCAATAAAATCTGACAAAGCGAGCAGTACGTTATAGGCACCAGCAAAATACAATGGGCAGATACTTTCACCATTCCACGAACTTTTTCTTAAATACTCGTCAACCCAAAAATAAATATTTCCGTACATTCACAAGTAACACTTTCGTAACAGCAGGAACATGTAGATATCTATACACGCTGTGCACGAAACAACGATTTTGGTCACTTTATCAACGACAGCACCTGTTTTAGACTGCATGGTATACGGCGGTTATACAGAGTCACAAACGCTCTCTTTAGTATTTTTTTTTTCTGGTGAATACACACACATGCAAGTCTTGAGCGCATACATGTACACAACCTTTTAGCCAGACACTCCAACTGGGACTGCCCGGCTCACGATGTGGCGCTGAAGAAAAAAACATATCCGAAAGAAGTGCCGAACTACGAGGATCCTACCGGTGTGTGGCCGCCTAGGTGACAATCGCGGAGTCTCTCCTGCAAATCCGAGCTATGGTACTCCGGCTGTAGATCCTGCTCCCCGCAGCATGCCCCAATTCCACTTCCAACACACTTTCTCACATTTCACGTATCTCGTGCTATAAACCCAAAGAGCCATATCCCTTAGAAAGCAAAACATGTCTTCAATCAAGCAACGCTGTACAAATCTCCAGTAACTTTACTTTAATCTGCGAGGAGCAGCAAATTCTCGCTCACATTCCTGGCGCGAACGCTGTCCATTGCGACCCACGCCTGTTTGGCACAGGAGTGTACTATAATACGCTAGTATAATAGTGCACATAAATGCTATGGTCCACCCGTGTACTTATAGCGCCAACATTCGCGGGGATCACAGTAATCTTGGGGCTGTTTGCGGTGCAGTGAGCACTGGATATGTGAGCGTCGAGGTATGCGAAGCCTCGACAACTTTGTGTTATTCGGCGCGAATCGGGGCGTGCATTCGCAAAAAGCTCTTACGCTAGAATTGTTCGTAAGAGAAAATTCCGGCCAATCAGGACGCTGGACATATTATTAGCGAAAGCTGCCAGCCAATAGCAAAAAAAAAAGAGCGCTTAAGAAGGAAAATGTATGTGAATTCGGCCCCCGATTTGGATAGTAAGGGTGCGATCATGTACGCGTTCCAAAATAGAACGGAGGCGGTTCGTTCCAGCGAGCCAAATACGATTCGTCAATTTGAACCGTGCCGAATGCCATGACGTCAATTGTGACGTAATATCTGCTGTCAATCATTCCGTGTCATCTGCTATCGGACGAACGGAACGGAACATACCGCCTATTTCGTGACGTAAAGAACGAACCGCCTCCGTTCTATTTTGGAACGCGTACAAGATCGCACCCTAATTGTGCATACCATGACTCGTAGACTGAATTACCACACGATAAAGTAAGTGGCAGATATTTAAATAGAAGCAGAATACCGCAGTTAGATGCTGCATAATTTAAAAAAAAATTATGCAGAGGTGGACACCTGATCCCATTTCCTGCGATGTTTTGGAACGTGCCAAATTCAGCTTTCGTTCACAGCTTTACATTGGCAATATAAGTGTGTCTCCGTGGGACAAGCTTTCGTGTTGAATTCACTTAAAAGACAGAAGCGTCGATGAAATGCCGATGTGATTACTTGTTTACCAAGCTACAGGTGTCTGGACCAGCAGCCTTTTTTTCTCTGGGGGAAAACGCGATATACTATACCGCATATAGTTCTAACAATCACTGATCAGTGAACAGTGAGCAGCCAGCGAAGAGGTTTGTGGATTTTGCAGACTTTTTACTCTCGTACAACGAAACAGAGAAACACTGCTATAGAGAAGATTACACGTCATCGAATCCGCCGCCTGAAACGTGTGTCTGCGACAGAAAAAGCGCCTACATTTTAGACAACGCCAGCTGGGTTTGTCGTACTTCGGCACAAAGCCTTGGCGGCTTATGGAACAGGTGGTGTGCGTGTTTACAAAACACGATCACGTGGCCCGCTATAGTGCCCTCACAGGAGAAGGCAAGAGCAAAATTGGGGACGAGAACGCAAGAACAAAAAAAATGCGAGTTTATTCAACAGCATTTGCTATTAACGCACTTGATAAAGAAAGTTTTTTTCAATATCGCTGCCACGCAATGCCGCTACCAACACAGTCACGTACCATACCAGATCGCTGACTGGATCGCGCAGCGCTTGCGCGTCTGAAAAATGGCAGGAGCGGCATCGATATTGTGGACATGATTGCTGTAGAGATGCACACAGATGGGAAAACGCAGCAGCCACGTATAGTGAATCCTTTCGGGAACCCAATTTTTCTGCAAGCACTTAGCGTGCAAGTCACTCCCCCCCCCCCCTTTTTTTTTTCTTCGCGCCCTGTGTGCAGTGGTTCAACGCCAGCGTTGAAGGGCAGCTTCCTACACCGAGTTCTCATTCTGATAGCAGGGAATAAAGTTCCGATAACGCAGGTTTTGAGGGCGAGTAGATGCCCTGAAATTTAGTCTAGATGAGACAGGTGCAGTGGGTTATTCCTGTGAGCAGCTCATAGGTCTTCGAGCGTTGCTGTGCTTTATTAATTTATCGATAGTGTCCTTGTTGGCACATTTGTGTGGCTTCCGAGTTTGAAAAAAAGCGAGTGTCTGTCGCTAGCAGATGGTTCACTTCGCCATGATTTCCGAACGCGCCGTAGAAACGGGAGCACGAAACGGAAACGCACTTATCTGCACCGATTATTGCCTCAAACATCGAGACGCATTTTTCCTGTTCTAGATGGTTCAATATTACGTGCGCTTTAATAACGGGTGGGATTAACGACGTATATGAGATATTGCTATACATTTAGCTTCTGTAGCCTTCTTAGTATATTTCAAGAAGAATAAAGCATCTGAATCTAAAAAAGAAGATATAAAATGAGGCAGCTCACAGCAGCTAGAACAAAATTTGTTTCTGTAACATGATGAAGGTACCAGACATCGAGCAAAATTTTTGGTTTTGCTGTGAGGCGAAACAAACGATTTATTTGTACTAAATTTATGATATGAGCAGCTAATTTATGAGCAGCTCCATATATGGCTATGATATGGAGCTGCTCAAACACCAGCTTGGCAACATTCTTTATATCAACACAATTTACGGACGCAATAACGTAAACTTAATTTATTCTTACTTTATTCCAACCTCATTACGTCAAAGTTACATCACCGCCAACGCAATTACAGGCAATGTCCCGCAAGGTTGTTTCAACAATCCAATCAAGCGCTCTCCTCGTTTAGATAAGGTGACTGGTTTCAAAGCGAATAGTCTTGCCTGCAGCGACAGGTTTTCCTTATCTAACCGGCTGACTAGAGGCGAAGAGTGCGCAGAAGGGGAAAGTGCTTTGGTGGGGCCGAGCGAGCGCAGTGAAAGGAGATAACCGGGACAGGAATGTTGTGCCGGCGTCTCCGTTTGGTCCGCTTTAGACTTACGTAGGTAAAGTGCCGTGTGGACTATAGTCGGCCCAGGGTGCTTCGCATAGTCTTTGATAACTGTTCCCATGTGGCATTGCCCAATAGCCAGCAGTGATCAACACGGCATCTGATGCTGATTAGACGTTTTCCCTTACTGGAAGCTGGGCGAGTTGGTGCAATACGTTAACAGCATTGTGAACTACGTTAACAACGCCAAGATGAGACACAAAACACGTACGCGCAATCTGTGCTTCGCAACGCACCCTCGTTCCTTACGCGTCGCCGTTCTATATCTGACTCACTTTCTCTTAAAGGACACACTGACGTCGTCACTTCAATATATTTAGGCGAAGATGACCTAGATGTTTTTCAAGTCTCTTTCGTTAGCGGAAGGCTCAAATATTTTAATCAGAGGTTGCGCGTATTTGCAACGAGAGATGCAAGTCCCACAGAAGTCCTTGGCACCGAAAAAGACAATGAATGGCCGTTACCGCTTTGTAAACAGATGAAGTAACATTATTTCCTCCGCATTCACTCGGGGTGACTTGTACTAATTATGTAAACAAACAAACAAACAAACAAACAAACAAACAAACAAACAAACAAACAAGCAAACAAACAAACAAACAAACAAACAAACAAACAGAATAATTCACGTTCTTCCATATAGGAAAATCGTTTAACAGTGCTTAGTTCAAGGCTTTCTCTTCTTACATTCTTACAGAGGGTTGTTCGCAGACGTGTTGTAAACTCTAATAACTGCTGCTATAGCACCTTAATCAACATAATGCAACATGCATGAATCGTGCGTGAACCAGCATTTGGACGCAGTTACATCGTCATCCTTGACGCGCCTACTGCTGCTAATGTAAACGTGCAATGTTTCAAGTGCTCGCGAAAAATGCCTTTGCAGAATGCTCGACTGTCGGGACTCGCGTATAGATTGTGACGTGTTAAGCACTTTCAACTGTCATATGAACCGTGCTTAAGGCCATGTTGACAAGGAACACAAGAAACGCGTCATCAAAACGTCATCATACTTCTTGGACTGTTTGCCTTTTTCATTTTGGGAGCTTCATGCACTTCCCTTTTTGTCCATGCGTATCTAACCTCTTTCATTCAAGCTTGAGGTATCGAGTAACCATGCCGCTGGGTTTGTGTGCGAATAGACAACTTGGGCCACTGGATACGTGGAACTGGGCATGTGTCCTTGGGCACGTGCCCGAACAGACAACTTGTGCTATCTTCAACTGGGCATGCAACCCTAGGTACATAACCATTCTTGACCAATTATCCAGAATAGGCAATCAGATTTCGAGGCAAGAAATGAAGGAGTAGGCAACGAAAAAAAATTGAAGCTGTCAGCTAGAGAGTTGTGAAAAGGTCAGCGTCAAAAGCAGCCGAGTGTGGAGAAAGAAGTGACGTTATCGGAACGAAACCAGATTACTCACAGCACCATACATTTTGTCCTTTGGTGCCTGTCAATTATGAACACGCCATGGGTTGATGATTACTGCTCTGCACAAGCTCATTCAAGTGTCTGGAAGGTTACGCTGCTAGGGTAACGAGCGTGGGACGCTTTATTATATTTTAATTTTTTCTCCTAACTTTATGCATTGGCCCTCAAAAAGTTTTCGTGATCATTTAGTTGCCTAATGCTTCATGTGGAATGTTTGTCTTTACCCCTTTCGGCATTTCTTTGGGTTTACTTCTCAATCAATACAGTGTGGCCAATCCCCCTCGCTGCTACGAGTCATGTTTTGAGGCGACAAAGACAGCACGTACAAGCGAGCAGCGTTGAGTTAAAAAGATGCGAATATGTCGGTAAAAGAAAAGTGAAGGATCCGGCTCTATATCTAGAGCTTCTACAGACTTGCCACTCGGGCACCATGCCACGTGATCACTGTCTTGACTCTAGAAATTCATAAGTCTGCTCCAAGATGCCACAAACGTCTTCTGACATATTATGAACACAGACACATAGCTAGAAGTGCACTGAAGAAGTTCTGTCCTCATCTTGCTGTGTGTCCAATTATTTAACGCTGTTAAAACGTATGTCATATTATTCAAGCAAATTAGCCCGGCTTTCTGCCTTATATACAGCAGATGTTGTTATATGTCGTCAGCTAACAACAGTGGCATGCAGTTATCACTAAGCGTTGAATCCTCCTAGAGATTTACGCTTACATATAAGGCAGAATTAAACCTGCACAATTAAACCTGCTCGAATAACATCTAACTTTTTTAGGGGGGAAGCAGGGGGAGGACATAGTAAGTATGAATTACTTTTGTTTCTTTTCATTTTGGCGCCTATTAGACGACACCGCGTATGAACGGCTGACTAGATCTTACACAGGTCCCTTAGCACGGCATCTTCTTGCTTGTAAGCAGCACCCGAACATAGCGCTGTCTATTACGGGAGGAAATCAACAATGAACTGGTGAATTCCAACTTTTCTGTGCCTTGTCTGACAGTTATTGCCGAAAAAGGAGTCACTTTCACGTAATGGGTACGGCGTGCAATGGCTCGCGTTCTCGTACCAGGTGGCGGCAAGCCCACATTCTGATTTGACACAGCTACAACTGTATTAAAAGCTCCCGGCAATGTCGCACTTGTGAATTATAATAATGTAGAACTTTCGTACTCCCCTACCTCAATGCATCGCTCTATTCTGTGCAGGCAACAGACAACTCCTGCAGCGGGAATTTAAGAAAAAAAAATGTCGGTGAGACAAAGGGAAACGCGGTGATCTAATACCATTACCTGTCATAATTTACGTGGCTGGGGCAGTTATGTCTTCAAGCGAAGCGGCATGATTTATTTGCACATGCTTCATGCCCGCACTCGCCCAACACAAAACTGCAGTGGACAGCCATTTGCGCAAAACTCGAGCTATGCGCTGACTTTTCATGCAGTCACCGAAATTTTAGAACAGGGGTCGACACGAATTAGCTCTTGATCGCTTCCTGTCGAATACCTCGAATGCGTGTTCGCTTTGCCCATTCTCCGCCAGCTCCGCGAGGGTGCGACATACATGTTTTACGGTGCCCAAGTCATGTTCAGACCTCCCGCGCGCTGACAGAGCGGCGAGGACGCCGAGAGGCAATCTGCCCCCGAAGACGTTGTATACACCGGACTCAACGTCGTTGCGTAACTCGCCGCCCTAGCCGAACGACGTGCATACGGAACGCGCGGCTTCCGTCTTAGAAGGCCGAGAAGTTGAGGTCGTGCTGCGCGAATATATGCTCGAAGCGGGCCGGCACGATGGCCTTGCGGTAGCACCGGGGCACGCGCATGCCCGACTCGAGGCCGAGCTCCTCGGCCAAGGCGACGCCGTCCGGGTTGCAGTCGACCACCATCATGGTGAGGCTGACGCGGGTCAGCGGGTTCCCGTCCACCAGCGCGCGCAGCAGCACGTCGGCCACCTGGCGGTCCTCGGCGTACATGGGCCCCATCATGGCGCCGCCCAGGATGTTGGTGCCGATCTTGCCGAAGCCGCACACGACCTCGCTGCCGTCGGGCCGCCGCCGGACCACGGCGCGAGCGAAGCCGTCCGTGTCGTACACGGTGTAGGTGACCGCCTTCTCGCGGTTGTAGCAGTGCACCAGGGCGTCGTAGGCGATCACCTGCGACGGCGGGAGAAGACGCCCGTACATACGGGAGGCCAGTGCGCGCCGAGTTACATGGGTACAGTAGACTCCCGGTAATTAGACGGTACTCTAATTCCTTGATCAACTGGAATAATTACGGGATTGAAGGTAGGATCCTTCAATCCGACCTTCGATTGCACCGTGTTTAGAAGTCTCAGAATGCGTTGATGCGTGATAAACAATTCTTCGCATTGATTATTTATTCGATTTTATTTCATTTATTTATCTAATACACACTGCGTACCGCATTGCCATCCAAGCTGGACAGGCACGCGCAATAAAAAGTAAAGATAATGAGTACAAAACGCAATTGTAAGCACTACGCTAATGCAGTGTACATGACACAGTCAAGAGGACTCTAATCTACAAGGCTGAGCTTGACGGTTCCACTAAGATATTATGCGTGGAAAGAAATGGAAACTGAAAAACGTTAGTTTTAGCAAAACACTGATTTAGAAAATGGGCTCGACGATGTCATGTATGTCCAGAGTACGGAGGGGATAAATATATTCTGGAGTCAAGGGCAAATTTATGCTTAAGAAACAAATAATGAACGGTCACACGCTTATTTTTTCTTCAGCATTCTGTCTTCGATTTGATTCGCTTGTGTGCTTTAACGCATTGAGGAAACAGGTATGCTGCGAAGGACGCCGCGTTGTGGAGGGCTCGGGAATAATCTTTTACCATATTGGGTTTTTGGACTGGAACCCACATGACTGTTCTCTGGAATTCGAATTTTCGTATGATGCGAATACACATGGGGTCCAAGAAAATTTCAATTATCGTAAGTCTATTTTATCAAGCCGAACGGAAGCCCTTTGTACAAATTCCACATCTTAGCATCTGCTAAAGCGGAACTATTTACTCACATGCCTGACCAATGATTGGCTTCCAACAAGCGTACGTACGAGGTGGCAGATATCGTAGTGAACAAAACACAGAAAACAAAAGAGAACAAAAGTGTGCAGATCCTAAGCACTGTGGAAATCTATGCTATGCGAAGCGTTTTGCAGATACCTGGCTATCAAGGATTGTTTGGGGTTCCGCAAAACGACACCAAATGTACGAACATGTTCCAGTAATTTGAATAGTTGTGTTTGTGGGTCACGAGAGTAGGTGTGTGTGACTAAAGCAGCATGACGACAACCAAGTTTTATACAACCGTATGACGGCAACGACATGATTTCTACGCCGACCATGCGACGCGAACCTACGACATGGCGATTGTTGGGTTCTACGTATACGTGGCGGGCAAGCGTATAAGCGGGAGAAGCACGGATTGCGACGCCATGAGCGACTAGGTGTTGTACAATCGTGCGTGTATATATAATGCTATTTCGTGTGGTGTAGGTTAAAACGACGATGAAATTTGCGCTTAGGCGAAGAAATGTTAAAGATTAACTTGGGCCATCATGAAGCCTGTACAACGCCACGCAGTTCGTACGTAGTGTAAGCTGCTACGAGGAATGTACTGGGGTAAGGCGGCCTGGTCCCGCAGATAGTGCAGTCTAACACTACGCCTTAGAGTGTGACCTGTCACAAGGAATGAAGGCGACAACGTGGCACGGGGTGCACCCACCGAGTTTTTCAAAGCATAGCGTTTCATGATATATGTGTTTCAGAGAGCTGGCTGGTTTTGAGATGAGAGAAGCATGCGTGTGATCGTGGCCTAATGTAATAAAGACAAGAAATGATCGTGGCCTTGGAATCCTAGGCAAGGGTATCGCGGACTAATCTTTACCATAAGGTGCGGTAAAGGGGCTGGGATTAAGTCCGTTGTTCTCAAGCAGAGGACCAGCAGGTCCTTGTTCTTAAGAAATCAGCAAGGTGCTTTTTATCCGTACATACATTCAAGTATTGCTGACCGGAGCCATACTAGAATTTGTAGTTTTCACAATAGAAAACCACCCGCGTAGTTTCTCCCATTACCTATGTGAGGTTATATCCTCCTATAGGTTTCTCAACCGCAAGTTTTCTATTGAGTGCTTAAGTGAAGTGCCCAGGAAGCGCTTCTTAAGGGGTCTGGCCGAGCCAGTCTTTCCGGTCCCTCTATATAGATCGATTTATCAGTCAAAATTAGGAAACGACGTTCTGAAACGTGCCAAAAACATGTTTGTGCCTGCAAAGGTCAAAACGTTTTTCTTTAAACTTCGCGCAGACACACTCCCAGTAAAAATGTGGCTTGAATGACGAGATATGTTTGTGGCGTATATAGTAAATTGCCTTTTATGCAGGAAACAAGAAACAATATAACATGTTTTCCTTGACTGTTGGCATGCTGTCTTCTATAGGGATGTCCTTCAACAGACACTGCAGAAAGATCTTCCAGCAGGTGCGCATGGCATAAGATTTGTACGTGTTCAAAGTATAGTGCCCGTCATGATGTGTTTATGCTTCCTAACCATTATAGCATATGGAGGTCACTTGAAAATTTTGTCAAGTATATACCAACTAGGCCCGCAGAAAGTTCTTCTAGGTGACTTATGAATATCCAAAACGCTGACCCCATGCACGATCAGTTAATGCACTTTTTGTTGAGAATGTCACAAAACTCACACATGTGCTCAACACCAAGGAGCTGAAGACGAAGAGTTTCATATATTGGATGTCCTTACACAGTTGAAAGTTCATAAATAAACGCAACTAGCCTTACAAAGGCTGGTGGATGAATTGTTTACGTTATAGTTGCAAATGTATGTTTCGTTACATATAGAAAGAGGAAAAATATGCGATCGTGGTCTAATCGTTAGAGCACCCGGCTACTGTGCTTGACAGCGGAGGTTCGAATCCCACATCGTCACACTTTCTTTTTATTAAAGCGAGACTAGACAAGTACTCACCTACCTACCGCAATGTGTCATGAAAATGGGACAAAGAATGCTTCGTGTTAAAAATAGATTTCTGCGTTCCATTTCTCTGCGCCTTCAATACGCGCTCGTACGACGAGATAGGCAACAGCATCGCAGCAAAATATATCGAAGGAAGAAACAGTGATGGATGAGAGGCTCTCTCTGTTCGCCCATACAACGAATGAAAGGCAGCTTCCGCATAATACAATAATGCTTTCGTGCTGGAGGAATGGAGAAAAACAAGGACAGGTGCAGCAGCTACGATGAGCTAGCGTTGCTTATAGGACATGTACCTGGGGCAAAAGGCTGGCGCTCACGGGCACAGCGCGCAACTCCTTGGTGGGCCGCGCCAGCGTGTCGGTGTTGACGGTGGTGCCGCTGTAGACGAGCGTGTTCCACGTGTCGAGGTGGCCGAAGCCCGCGCGGTCCCGGTACGTGCTGAGGTGCTTGGGCACGGCGTTGAGGCCAGCGTTGCAGTCGCCCAGGCGCTTGGACATGGCGCGCCAGATGTGGATGCCGATGCCTCGCCCCTGTAGGTGCTTTCGCACCGCGTACATGCCCACGAAGAAGAGCGACTCATGCTGGCGCACGCAGGCGCACGTGGCCACCACCTGACCTGCGAAGAAGGAAGATACGTCGAAATAGGGCACATGGTTGTTTTTTTATGCCGCCGCTACACCCTGCATGGGCCCTGAGGGCTTTAGTGCGGCTTACAAGTGGGGCAGTATACAGTGTGTGTGTGAGGGGTGTTGGGGAGGTTGGTCGGTGGAGGGAGATAGTACTCAACGCATTCCTAGTACCATGAGAGCGCTGACTCACGAAAATAGGGAATAAGAAAAATTCGGCAAGTGCGCTCCGCTTCGTCTGACCTAAGCAAGGTGTACAAGAACAATACTGATTTATAACAAGGCAGGCGTTGGTGCCGAAATATCAAGTGTTTACATAATTTTTTATTTGCTTGGCCTCCGTGCTGGATTTCGCCGTGATACATCCCGACCAGACAGTATTCCATCACATTCTCCACTTCATAATTGAATACACCTTATAATCTACAACAAAATCATCGGTCATCAATAAGGTCGCTTCTAACGAGGTGGATATCCATTGCGAAGCGTTCGTCGGCTTTGAGCCTCGTACCACCCAGCAAAAGAAAAACCAGAAGAACAATTGGGATTTCGAATCGGACCAATTGGTGTCTCAATTTTACTCGTTGGAACTAATACGAAAAAAAACACTCTAGATGGTCGTAATCTTGGTATGCTGCGTATATACTTGAAATTACTTTAGGAAAGCTTACTCATGCACGCACACACTGCGGTAATTCTCTTGAATTGAATATCCTCCATTCACCCCTTCATTAAGAGACACAAGCTAGGTGCTATATATGTAGGCAAAATTTGATTGACCAAATGGCGCCAGTAGTTAATATTATATTAGGAAATTTTCAAGGCAGATTTTACTTCAGAGAAGGCCGACTATTTCTCTGCATTGGCCACACCAAAATACAAAGATCTTTTATTTGAAGACTCACATTATAATTACGCTGTCATCTTTATCAATTATTTTGCTGTTTTACGAGATAACTCATACAGTGACTTCCAGTTGGGCCCATTTGGGAGCAATTGACATATAAAGCTCCAGTGCTGTCCAAGTGGTACCACTTGGACTTCCAATGATGTCCATTTGGAACCAATTGGGTTCCATTAAAAAAAAAAAACTGAATTTGACTGGGAAGGTGCTCGACTGCTGTACGAGTTTGTACGTTTTGGCCATTATCCGTGGTCTAGGAATCGTAGTATTGATTTTTGAGGCGAGCATAACGGCGGAAGGTCCGTCGTGGTAGGGCATGTCTTAAGCGTCTTGTAGTCCGTTCTGGTCAGCCTTACACTAGATTGTCGTAAGAGACCCTCGAAACGAACATGGAGTAGACGGAACATGACCTGTACGGTGTGGTTTATTAATGGCATGTTTGTTAAGTTTCGTAATGGCATGGTCAATGGCTGCTAATTACGGCTAAAAGGAATACCAGTGGCTCTAATATTCGCTACGTTTTCAAGCACCGAGATTGAAGTTTCACTTGCGAGTGCCAGTTGCTGATTCAGCTCGCATATACCAAACCTTATGAAACCAGTGGACAACGAAGCCAAGGAAATTGTAGGGGGAATTGAACGTTACTGTAACTGAAATGAATAGCGAGAAAATTTAAAATCAAAGTGGACCAAAATACACACTTGCTGCAGGTGGGAGCCGAATCAACATCTACCGCTTTACGCGCACTGCGCAGCATACCTACCGAGCTACAGCGGCGGCTGTCCAGTCGACGACTTTCTTGTGTAATTGTCTCTGTGTACTTTGGATCCAGCCCTGTTTAGCCGAAGCCACTCACGATTATGAGAGTGAGTGGGGAACAACGTGTTCAATCTGTTATTTGTTTACCGCTTGTAACTAACACAGTTCAAATAAAGACGTACACCGACCAAGTAAAACGTTTACAAAAAACAAGACGTTCCGGCTTCCATACGGAAGCCTTGTTCACAAGGGGGCAAAAACGGTGTAAGTGCCTGTTTAAGTAGGTTTTCGCATGTCCAAAAGAATTTTAGACACGCTAAACTTTATTTCCTTGGTGTACGTCTTTCGATGTAATGTTTCATCCCGACAAGACGGGCTTCCGTAGAACTCTCGATTAAAACAACACGCTGTCAATCCCTCGGTTCCTGCTATTTTTCTCGCTCATACACGAAACCTGAGGCGTATACTCTTCGGAATGCGTGTACCCATTCTCGTTAGCTCATTAGGGAGCGCGACTGTCGAGACAAGGCGGGTGGTGCCGTATTCTATTTCGGGACAAGGACAAACGTATTCTGCCGACAAAGTGTATGTCCGTAGACGAACGCGTCAGTTTCTTCTCGCCGCTGTTTACATGAGAACATCACCTTTTCTATTCGTACCTGATGGACGCCCTCGCAGGGACAATAGATAAGGAAGAGAAGTTGTGCGAAAACTCTCCCCAAGTATTCCTAATTCGATACGCAGAGGTGCGCACTTTGCAGGTTTGGCCGATCTCTAGGCGTCCTGCAATAAATTTACATTCGGCGTTGAATGGTCGCTGGGCAATCTCCAGGCGGTTATTGATGACTTGGGGATAGTACGGTAACGGTAAGCCTCTCCGATTACACGGGGCAGATGTGCGGCCATCGCCGCCGTGTGGTTTTTCGTGAATGTAGGGTTCCTGTTAGGGATGGTCGATTAAGTTTTTTATTCGACTAACGTATAATAATTCATCACTTTAGCCTTTATTTGACTAATTGCTTTCTATGCAGGGTTTTTCAAAGATTTACTGATTAATCGAAATTGTTGCCGCACTTCTAAAAAAGGTAGAAGCACAGTTTCTTACTTTTCTAGGACCCTATTTTATATTCTGAGAGGTGGAACCAAGTTTGAACCACAAGTGTATAAACGTTTGATAAAGTATAACCTTTACTTGTTAAAGACTAAATATAGTTGGCACTAGTGGCTTTTGGACAAACAAACACTATATGTTATAAAATAAAACAGTCTAAATTAAATATGATACACGGCACCAATGAGTCTCTGTACTGTACAGTTAAACAATAAGAAATATGGCAGAAGTGAATGGTGAAGTCCAACTGAAATATGCAAGAAATTGCAATATACGTAAGGGAAAGGAAATTTACTGGTTCAGGATATTAAACCACATGCTCTTTTCTACAGAAGGAAGGAATGTCAATTGGCTGGGATGTTTGGATGAAACCGATGCCTTCTTTGAATGACCATGCGAGAATAGGTGCTCGGATGCTATAGATTTGCTCGAACCGGCACAACTCTATCGCTATGTCAAAAAATTTAGAGGATGCTCAAGTTTAGCCTTTGAGAGTGGGACGCCGATTGCATTAAAATATCCCTGACTGCTTCTCACACTTTCCGGCAACTGCAGCTTATGTAACCGTAATGTTCTCCTGTAAAGATAGAGAGAGAGAGAGAAAGGCAAAGGAAAGACAGGGAGGTTAACCAGAGATTATCTCCGGTTGGCTACCCTGTACTGGGGGAGGGGCAATGGGATGCGATAGGTGAGAGAGAAAGAAGAAAGAAGAAGAAGAGAGAGAGAGAGAAAGGCTGGCGACGAACGTCATGCACGAAGGCGAGCTTTCTGGTTCTCCTTTTTTTCCACCACGGTGGCTACCGTTGCCGCGGATAGATGGATGATTGCTATGAGTGTCGCCTTTGGAACGGGGCGGTGGGTTGCGCCACCAAGATCTTGTTATTATATTGCCTAATGTTCTGCGTATATTTACAAAAAGAAAGAAAAAAGAAACATGTGATAAATTTCTACCACGAAACTTCTATTGGGAACTTTGTTCTTGTACGCCTTCGTTGTTTGTCGTTTGCTTGCTTTTCTTCCACCAATCTTCCAATCGCCACTTGATAATATCTAGTGCAGACAAGCTCATTTCCTTCTGCTCTCGCTGAGCCCAAGGGCTTCAAGTTGGCCAGAGGTGTATAAATCGACCTCTGGGCAGATGACGGCTCGGCATCACTACGGGACGCAGAAAAACAGTCGACAGTCGCTCTACCACAGCCGCGCAGTCACTGCTCGTGCGCCGCCATTTCAGCACGATTTCAAAATTTTTAAACTATCGAAATCGAACAGGTCTAATCGATTAAGTCGATTAAGTGAAAGGCGGACATCGATGAAGATTAATCGTTTTGCGGGATACATTTATTCGATCAATCATTCATCGGTATTACCAATTCTACTTTATGTTCGAAGGCTAGGGCTGCATAAAAAAATTTTCGTATCCTCCTAAAAAATTTTCGTATCTTCCTCAACAGAGTGGTGAAGGCGATAGAGAAGTTTAGCGTGCGCTTGGGCTCTTCGCATGCGGAGGCGACACTGTGTGATGCAGCAGGCAAGACAACGGCTGCTGCGCAGAGGGCAGATGCCAGGCATGTCACAACGCTGGAGCGATGAGGAACGCCATGCAGCGGCGTTACTGGGCGTCACACGTCGGTGCTGCACGAGATGAGAGCGAAAACCTCGGGGGGCAATTTTTACCGCACGCGCCACCTGGGCTCGCTCTGCGTGTGCTTCGTCCAGTCGTGAACACGAACTTCAATATAACCTCCAAATGAATATTTTACAATAAATCACCATGTAATTAACACGTTAAATGGGAGAACGTGTTAATTACACGACGGTATTCATGGGTATGTGGCCAGTATGAAGCGGCATCTACACAACTCAACACCACCACCAACGTTTTTCCTTTCGAATTTATTCTGTTTTTATACATCATCTCTTTATAGTTATTTGCCTTACGTGACAGACGGGTTTCATCGATGGGTAGGCACACAAACGCATTTAAAATCACTTCTCAAAAACATCCTTGGATGAGGACAACGGAAAACCATCGGCGTTTGTCAGTACCTAGTGGAAGGATTACCCGCCGTGGTTGCTCAGTGGCTATGGTGTTGGGCTGCTGAGCACGAGGTCGCGGGATCGAATCCCGGCTACGGCGGCCGCATTTCGATGGGGGCGAAATGCGAAAACACCCGTGTGCTTAGATTTAGGTGCACGTTAAAGAACCCCAGGTGGTCAAAATTTCCGGAGTCCTCCACTACGGCGTGCCTCATAATCAGAAAGTGGTTTTGGCACGTAAAACCCCAAATATTATTATTATTAGTGGAAGGATTATATAAAGTAAGCTTGACGTTCACTAAGCATTCCGATCAGACCAGTTGGTGCACAACAGCGTGGTGTGATATGGCATACACACAGTTGCTTCGCAAGAACGCAAGTTTGTGGGTCTTTCATTAATCATGGTGCTGTGAAAGATCGCGCATTTGCGCTACTTAATTGGCTAACTATGTCAGACATTGAGTTATAGTATGGTCGCTTGTAAGTTTGGAGAGAGGAAGATGTCCAGAGCATCAAAACGAAGCAGCCGGCTTTGAGCCCCGTATTAGTCACACTACCCGTGTACACTTTCTGCTAATAGGACACAGTAGATATTGTGGCTCATTCTTTGCGCAGTAGAATCCAACCACTGTCAACGGCAACTTTAGTGGTTATTATGGTGTACGCATAGTCGGGATTAAACGGTTGCGTCGAATCATGCACTTCGCTTCATTCTTTCGAGGCAGTGTTTCATTTTAGGATTTAAGCCAGCTGGGCCGTGTGTATACCCGACCTGCACTGAGGACCACACGCCTTTGTTACACAATGAGCGTTCAGTTCCATGCCGTCGGTATACGTGCTGGCGGTGCTGCTAAGGATGTTGACAACCCCAAACCTCTAAGAATGAAAATGAAGCGCATAAAAGCTACGCACAAAGTTGTCACAAATATCCCTTGCCGATATATGTCGTTCGGCTGTCTGGTGCGGTTCCCGTGGCGCTCGTGGCACTCGATACCTTACAATGGCGAGCACGAGTGTGCTTTTCATGTCCCAGGCGTTGAAAATGACGGCATACCGCAGGAACTCCCTTGGAACAGCCCGTAGTCAGCCTTGCGGTAGAAGGCAACGTAACCCGCACATATACTTTTAACAAAGAGTGTACATTCTGCAAACGTTTGTCACGCCATTCCTATTTGCCGGTTGTCGCTGTTCAGCATCTCATCAACAAGCGCTTTACAGCTTTGACATTATTACAGGACAAATTACGTCCAAAAACAGTGATTGGCTAGAGTTAAGTGACCAGATTTGTCCAACAAAAAATGGAAACAGTGTACCCGATGGTCGGAGCTATAGCTGTTCGCTATATGTGCTCTCGAGTTACCCTGCCTTGACGACTTTGGCTTGTCACGGCGTGCATATCCTTCGTTCCTCGTTGTTCTTCATTTGTTTCTCTAATACGATTCTACAAGACACCGATCGCTTATACGTCTGTTTGTTGTCAAACGAACCAAGCAATGATATGATTATGCAGAGGTCCGCGCCGGCGCATTTAGAAGCCCAGTTTGATCTTTCCGCTCGCGAATTCCGGTATTCCGAGCCTTGATGCCATAACCAGGTTTTTACCTCCTTTTATGCTTTCTTTTATTACTGTGCCGCTCAGTCATCGCACAAAAAGAAAGAAAACGGGAAATAAACAATCGACAAAACACGAAATAATAATTTCTTCTCGTTCTGAGGTATTCTCATTCCGGTGCCGAGCACCGGCATAAAACGAAGCTCGAAGCACCCTTTCGCTGGGCTCCGCACTCATTTCCGCTGCTGACCGTCGGCCGACGACAGTCAGAGAGAGAGAGAGAAGCTGGGGAGAAGCTTCTCTTCAGGGCATACCGCGTTCCATATTCTGCGAATTAATCTTCGACTGGGAAAAGAGGAATGGGAGGCCGAGGGAGCGGGTTGGGAAAGGGTCCCGCATTCCTTGGGCGAACGGCCTTCAGCTTACGACGAGCCGATAGAGGGAGCAGTAAACGAAAAAATATAAAAAAACAGGAAATCGGGGCAAAAATTCTATATTGAAATGGGCTAACTGACGAAGCTAACTTTGTTCGGGGGCTATATTGGAGTTCACGCACGCGCGATGGAACGGTGTTATGAACAGTCGTGAACGCGAGGGAAGTTAAGTAGAAGAATGACAAAAGGAAAGAGAACGCAGATAAACAAGAGGGCAAAGGAGAACTCCGCAGTGAGGCTGCGCTCGCAAGGAGCGCCGCTGCATAAGCGAGCGCGAACTGTTGAAGCCCGCGTGTGTACTGGTCTTCCCGTATACCTCCGTAGGCACACTGGCACAGATGAAGGGGAAAGCACTCGAGGGTATGAGGATATGCGCCACTCCAGGGGGAAGGTTCGGACCAGCCTGCGCTCGTGCGCGAGCTCACACGGCGGCAGCCTTTACGACCAGACCTGTCCGCGAATCTCGCCTCCGTTTCGTCACCGCGGCCCCTCCCAGGAATGCCAGCGGCGCCCATGCCTTTCGTCGTTCTTCACACCCTTCCCTCCCCTCCCCTCGACACCCGGATCACTTTCCCGCAGTTTCCCGAGGGCACGCCGTAATATATATACGGTGCACAGTACAGGCCATCGATTCTTGGCTCACGCCTTCCTCCGAAGCCGTTGCGCACGGCTAGTTTTGTGCGCCTGATTTCGATTTACCCTCGTTTCGCGTTTTCTTTCTTTCTTTCTTTCTTTCTTTCTTTCTTTCTTTCTTTCTTTCTTTCTTTCTTTCTTTCTTTCTTTCTTTCTTTCTTTCTTTCTTTCTTTCTTTCTTTCTTCCTTTCTTTCTTTCTTTCTTTCTTTCTTTCCTTCTTTCTTTCTTTCTTTCTTCTCCCGTTTGCTTACAATTCCCAACGATGTCATCCCTACGGAGCCGCAGCTGTAGTTCACCCATTCCCATTTCCTTCGCGCTCTCACTCCCGCAGTCTCCTTCCTCTCTGGGTCACGGCGGCGTTTAATTTGGCCTCCTGTGCCGTCTTTGTACATTGCGCTGTTTGCGTGTGCCTCCGTTCGGTTCCAATCTTCAGCGTGCCGCGCAGCAACACATCTCAAAAGAGAGCCAGAGGCAAGGAACTTCTTCGGGAGACCTCCCCAACTTCTCTCTCCCTTTTTTTCTTTCTCATGCCGCTTTCTTCTCGAATTTCCCCCGGAGTTTCCTCCCGAGTCCACCGCCGGCCCTTCGCGCTCTCTGACCGTGGAACCGACGTCGTCATCGTCTTACACTGCGGCGGGCCTCGCCAGCTAACTCCGGCTCCCGCATGGCCTTAGCCCGGCCTGCGAGGACTCGAATTGCAGTTGACAGCTGAGGCCGGCGCATGCGCGGTGGAGTGGTGATGCGGTTTTCTGGTTGTCGGTATGGTGGAAGTATAGGGCAGAAGGGAGCGTCTTTTCCCTCGGCCGATGGTTCCTTCTTCAGCGAGTTCCCTCGGCAGCTCAGGCAGTGCGCTGTATTCTACTACCTGCGTATTCTGTCATGCGCCTTTGAAATAGTGCACGCCAAAGCAAGTGAAGAAACAAAAGGAAAAGTGGGATAAGATTTTCTCTCTCTTTATTTCTTTGTACAGTCAACTGCAAAGGTTTACGAACCGTGGTATCCTAGAAAAATGGATGTATTTCTGAAATCTTGAAACGCAGCCTGGTGTTCGCGTTTCTAGAATGTGTTGGTATATGCGGGAATAATAATAATAATAATAATAATAATAATAATAATAATAATAATAATAATAATAATAATAATAATAATAATAATAATAATAATAATAATAATAATAATAATAATAATAACAATAATAATAATAATAATAATAATAATAATAATAATAATAATAATAATAATAATAATAATCACATTACCTGTATGTCCACTGCAGGACGAAGGCCTCTCGCAGCTATCTGCAATTACCCCTGTCTTCAGCCAGATGATTCTAACGTGCGCCTGGAAGTTTTCTAATTTCATCAGCCCATCTAATTTTCTGCCGTCCTCAACTGGGTTTACCTTCACTTGGCACCCATTCTATAACGCTAATGGTGTGCCGGTTATCTACCCTACGCATTACATGGCCTTTCCAGCTCCATTTCTTCCTTTTGATATCAATTAGCATATCGACTACTCCCGTTTGCTCTCTGATCCGTACCGATGTCTTCCTGTCTCTTAACGTTACGGTCAACATTGTTCGTTCGATCGCTCTATGCATGGGCCTTAGCTTGTTCTCGGGCTTCTTTGCTAATCTCCAAGTTTCTGCCCCACATGTTAGCACCGGTATAGTGCAATGATAGTACACTTTTCTTTTCAATGACAGTGGAAGCTCCCAGGAAGGAATCGGTAATGCCTGTCGTATGTTCTACAATCCATTTCTTTTTTTTTTCAATCAGTTTCCTTCTAATGATCAGAGTCTCCTGTGAGTAATTCAGCTAGGTAAACGTACTCCTGCACATACTTTAGAGGCTGCCTGGCGATCAAGAATTCTTGTTTCCTTGCAAGTCTATTGAACATTATCTCTGTCTTCTGCATATAAATATTCAACCCTACTCTGGTATTTTCTCGTTTGAGATCGTCAATAATTTGTTGCAGTCCATCCCCAGTGATGTTGAACAGGACAATGCCATCTGTAAACCGAAGGTTGCTGATATATTCGCCATTGATCCTCACTCTTAAGCCTTCCCAGTATAATAGCTAGGATACTTCTTCGAAGCATGCAGTCAATGGCATTGAAGCAATTTTGTCGCCTTGCCAGGTTATTTTCTTGCTAGGTATTTTTTTTACTTTTCTTGTGAAGAAGCAAGCTAGCTGTGAAATATTTGTAGAGATTTCTCAAGATATTCCATGACTGCTAATATCTCTACAGAATCAAATGAATTTTCATAATCTATGAAAGCCATATAGAGAGGTTGATTGTACTCCGCAGATTTCTGAATCTCCTGATTGATGACATGGACGTGATCCATTGTAGAATATCCATTCCTGAAGCCAGCCTGTTCTTTTGCTGGATTTAAGTCGAGTGTTGCCCTGATTATACTAGAAATCACCTTGGTGAATATTTATACAACACTGAAAGCTCGCTAATGAACCTATAATTCATCCATTCCTTAACGCCTCCATTCCTATGCATTAGTATAATGCTGGCATTCTTCCCGCTCTCAGGCATACTTAAAGTGGTGAGACATTGTGTGCAAAGAGCCGCAAACTTTTCAAGCATAATATCTTCTCCATCTTTGGTTACATCGACTATTATTCCATCTTCTCCGGCCACTTTTCCCCGGGACATCTCTTTCACGGCTATTCTAACTTCATTGCTAGTTACATAAGGGGCATCTGTATCTTGCCCATCGCTACTTCTAATGTAGGTTGCGTGACGGCTCTGGGTAATGTACAGGTCAGTGTAAAATTCTTCTGCAGCTCTTGCTATATCATCGAAATTGCTGATGACATTACCCTGCTTATCTTTCAATGCATACATCTTGCCTTGCCCTGTTCCAAGTTTTATCCTGATTGATTTCATGTTGCGGACGTTTTTTTACTGCTTCCTCTATAGTTCCGACATTATAATTTCGAACGTCGCTTACTGTCTTCTTGTTTTATCAGCTTTGACAGTTTCACGAATTCTGTCTGATCTCATGAGTTAGAAACTTTCATGATATGCCGTTTCTTTATTAGGTCCTTTGTTACTTGGTAGAGCTTACCTACTGGTTGCCTTGGTGCCCTTACCTCCCAGACAACTGCAACCTCTGGAGTCAGCCTAGTCACGGTTTCATTCATTACATCTATGTTATCTTCATCTTCCTGTTCTAAAGCTGCGTATTTGTTCGCTAGCACCAGCCTGAATTCGTCTGCTTTTACCACTACTGCGTCCATGTTGGCCTGTTTCTTCTTGACTAATTTCACTCTTTCTCTCTTCAAAATGAGATAAATTCTAGACCTCACTATCCTATGGTTACTACCCTTTACCCTACCTAACACTTTTACATCTTGCACTATGTTAGGATCGACAGAAAGCATGAAACATATTTCATTTCTCGTTTCTCCATTGGAGCTTTTCTGTCCACTTCCTGTTACAGTGCTTCCTAAAGAAGGTATTCATTATCCGGAGTCTGTTGCTTTCCGCGAATTCTACCAACATCTATCCTCTACTATTCATATAATCAATGCCTTTTTTGTAAATTGCTAGTTCCTCAGCCTGCTTTCTCCCTACCTTTATATTTAATTCGCCCATGACAACAGTATACTGAACTTGCATCTTTGTCTTTGCTAATTCAACATGTTCATAAATCTGTTCTGTTTCTTCACCATCATGACTGGAGGTTGGAGCGTAGGCTTGTACTACGTTTACTTTATATCTCCTACTTAGCTTCACTACGACGACTGCTCATTAATGCTGTAGGATTCATCAATGTTGCCCGCTATGTCGTTATGAATAAGAAATCCTATCCCGTATTCTTTCTTATCATAAGACCTCTGTAGCAGAGGACGTGGCCGTTAGTCAGCACTGTACAAGACTCACTAATTCATCTAACCTAACTAAGGCCAACAATATACCAGGCGATGCCCGATAACTCCTCAGAAAGCCCTGCTAAGCTAACCTAATTCGAGAGGGTTCGCGTGTAAGACGTTGCCAGGTCCAGTTTACTATGGCATACGGCATATGTAGCGTAAGGTCTGAGCAAGCACACACATCGGCGTAGAAACAACAGGGCCCGTATTCCCAAAGGTTGTCGTTTGTAAGTGTTGCTTGCCATTAGTCGTGCACCTTCGCTAATAAAATGTCCAGCAACAGAATCGGCTATAATTTTCTTTTACGAACAGTTCTAGCGTAAAATGATTTTATTAACACGGACCACTATTTCACTTCCAAGTAATCACCGGCATATTTACTAGGCACATTAAGCCTCAAATTGCCGTATTACGTACGAAAGCACTGAAAAAAGCGGTAGTACCAATTTCTGGTGTCGAGATATCTAAATGCGCTTTACGTGTGACAGCCCTGCCCACTGTGATTTCGAAACGAAGAAGCCGCGCCATTACGCCTCAAAATTTGTTGCGCTATCCAGGTCAACGACTCTCGTAGTACGAATCGATACATGCAAATTACGCAAAGCAATATGCGCTTCTCTGTTTCCGAGACAATATAAGCCTTTTTTTTCAAATTATTCTTTTCATTTCCGATTCTTTTAGTAGCTCGTCGTCATTGCTTGGCACGAAGCCCCCTCCCCCACCTCCACCCCTTGCGGCCCTTCACTCTGGAGGTTCAGTTTGAGTCAACGATAACGTTTTGCTAGGAAACTTCATCCGCTAGCAAAATTTATGTACTACTGTGCATCAAAGTTGCAAGGGCAGGCTGGTTGCGGTTTATGAACTATAACATCAATAGCCTACTCATAATTACACAAAACAGAGAAAAGCGTCTAAGTCGAGTGCATTGTTTGACGCTAGGCAGGAGCAATATGGCTGACGTAGCGCAGCTTATTCAGCGCTTGAAAAGCCCGAGGGATGTGAAAAGTTCACGGTTTTCTTTCATTTAAAGAAAGAAAGTTTATCGGCAGGCTATGCATGAGGAATCATGGCACTAGCCGCTCTTTGGTATGGTACGCACTATGGACGGATAATACGAGATTGTAGCTAGACGATAGTGAAGAAAAGAAAGAACTTTAGCCGGGGCATATAAGTTAGCCGACAATAGACATTGTGCGTAGATCGGCCAGGGTCGGTAGATGAAGTTGTGATTTTAGTGTCATGATAGTAGAGTTGTAAGAATAACCGCCTAAGATGAACCTTGTAGCACAGTTCTGGACTGATTCGAGTGGTTTAACCAGATTTATTTAGCAAGAGTCATATACTGCACTTGCACACTCAAGTTTCGGACGGGCTATTTTGTATGCTAACAGCGTAACAGATACGTGCGGTATACGTCGGTGGTCTTTTAGTGGGCATACGAACCGGTGTTTAGAGCGCTCGAGCACTCCAACTTTAGGTGCGGGTTCTACTGCAATCATTTGCTATAAGCTAGGAAACAGGTTGAACGTGTCCGTCCCTGTCTGAGTAGCTTTCCCAGGCTTCGCAAAACGATGTACGTAGTACAGAAAACAAAGTGTTTCATCACGGCTGTTATGAGGGTGTAGATGAGTGCAAAAACAGCTGTGCGCCTGCTCTCGCTGTCAGTGCAGTGTGCCGCCAAGGGGAAAAGACACGCTCGCCAAAAAGTGACGCTTAAAACGTGGCGCCTGTTACGTATTTCCGAATCCCGAATTGCTTCCGGCGCATGCAACCTGCAAAAGCATAGCCTTCGAGATCTGCTGGTTACGTTATCCAGAGAAAGCCGTCGCTGGGGCGTGGTCGCGAGAACACCACCAATTGAGCCGGAGGATGAGGGCCGTAGCCGGGACCTTCGTATATATTGACCGGGGCAAGAAAGGCAGCAGTCAGAAAAAAAAAAATCATTGCAGGGGCGGATGCGTGCACTTGGAAAATGCCAGGAACGACATGGTGCAGCAGCTCAAAAAGTACAAAGATCCACTTCCCGCCCCCCCCCCTTTCAAAATAACAAAAAGAAAGAAAAAGAACAAGAAGAAGACGACCCACGAGAGAACACAACGTAACTTCTGATCACAGTATTTCATTTAAAGGAAATTAAACAATCACCAAAGTCAGCTAATTTTTTCCCCACAGTTCTAAAATTAACATTTTACTAAATACTACGGGCATAATTAACTGCTAACAGTGGTGTCAGGCTTCCCGTTATGAATATGTCGCCAGGCACTGCTTTACCTATAACTTTTCTGTTGCCGTTATTAAAAAATCTCAGTGCCCTTCCATTCTGTGAAGAAGGATGACCAGCGAAGCTGTGTATGTGGGCCCCTTAATGGCGAATTGCACCTCCGCCGTGGGTCAGCCCGGCATTGCACTATCTTCGGGATCGGCCCACGTATGGAGAGTTTTTGCTTGCCACGACACGAAAATTTCCTTGCACGGTAGAGGTATACAGCTTCGCTGTAAAAATTATTGTTTGTTTTACTAATACATATCTCGTCTTCTCAGTGAACTTTAGCACTGTGTTAGGGTGTAGGATACGCCTGAAAAGTTATACTCTGATTTACAGTATTGCGTTTGTTAGTTATCTCGCGTGCTTTAATTTTTAGGCATTCTAGATTGCAGCATTAATTATGACCATGCAAATCTTATCGAAAACGAGAAGGCCAATACTATTGTCACCGCTCGTTTTTATAAATAAATAATAATCGTAATTAGTTCTCGATTGGCCGAGAATGTGAAATCGGAAGGAAAAGAATGGGAAATAAGAAGAATCACTAAAAAAAAATAGGGCTTGTATTGTCTCGAAACGGTTGAAAGGTTCCAAATTTTATTAGACTGGATTTTTCAGACAGGCTGTGCAACTTGTATGAGCCTATTTTTTTTGCGTTATTCGCTTGTCGGCGAGTCCGAATCTATGACCTGCACCGCGGTCAACGTCAGCGTTCAGCATGCGGCAGGTGCATTGCAAGCTGCCTTGTGAAGCGTCAGGTCCTTTCAATCTGATGTCCTGATGAGGTAACTAGTGCAACGCAAAAGTTACTTTATTTAAATTGGTGTTTACGGCTTCCATGTTAACGTGTTCGATTAAACATCTATATACGTGCATACTTGAACACCTAAGTACTTCTTATGATTTGTCAACGCGAAAACATCAATGTCCAATTGAACGCCACTGAGCGGTCTTTCGAGTCCTCACGGCAAGCGAATGCGTTGAGACGCTTGGCGCGTTTTGATTTGACCTTACCGAGGCGAAGTTAGAACGCAGGCAAGAGCTTGTGCGGACAAGGAACGCGCAGGTAACACAGGCTTCCGAAAGTGAAAGCGAGGGTGATGGCATCGCAGCGATGCCCTCTCCCCTCACGCAACAACTGGCGCGCTAGCGCGGCGAGCAGGTGTCCCCTTTCGCCCGCTCTGCTCCGTCGACGCATGCTCGTGACGTGTCGTCGAAGGCATGACAACTTCGTCGAAGAGCGCTCGTGCCAGCCTCTTCCTATGCCAGCCTCTTCCTATGCCGTGCCAGCCAATAGGAAGTTACCTGTGGTTTCGCTGTTACAGGCGACGGACGCCGGTTTTTTCGCTCAACGGACCATTAGACGCCTTCGCATCAATATAGTAGCGTTAAAAAAGAGAGAGGGGGGGGGAGGCGGTGAAAATACGTGAAGTTGGCTTCTCCCCATAAAGACTCTTATGGCAGGGAAGCGAGAAAGACGAATGCTCTTTGTGCTATTACTGACGCTGCGTGTATCGAAAAGACTTAAATAAGCTCGTTTAAGTAATTACGCATATGTGCTCGCTTTCTGAAATTAGCCGTTAAGCTGCAACTAAAAGAAATAACTACAGCCATTTCGATTACCATGGAAATGGCCTGAAGCGCAGTAACCGGAGATAATAAAACAGCGTGATAGGCACGCGCGGCCGCCTACTACGCGCCTATTTCGTCGGATACTTTTTCTCCTAAGGCATGCTTTCTCCTGTAAACTTGTGCATCTGATGTATTGTTTGAAAGCGAGGCGCCCAAATGAAATGGTCATAACAGGCAGCATCTGTGTTTGAATGTTCGTTTAGTATAGAAACATTAGAGAGAAAAAAGTAACAAACAAACAACCAACAAAGAAAGAAAGAACGAAAGAAAGACATAAAGAAAAAAGGAAAGAAAGAGAGGGAAAAAGAGAAAGAAACGTCAAGTTGACTGTTAGCATAACAGCAGTGCTCAAAGTTGATTTGTGCGCACTCACAGGCATTGAATTTAATATGAATGCTCTAGGAAAAGCAACGCTCGAAAAAATTGAGCTTCAAATAAGGCAAGTTTGTGCAATATTGACTTTATTTATTTATTTATTTATTTATTTATTTATTTATTTATTTATTTATTTATTTATTTATTTATTTATTTATTTATTTATTTATTTATTTATTTAAGATTCCCTCAGGGCCATATGGCATTAAAGAGCGGGGCGGTTACAGAGTAGTAGTGTAAAGCAAGCAAAAAAGTGCAGTCAGTTCTGTTAATACAATGATTCTCCTGATTATACAGTGTTAGCTAATGTTTCGCGGAAAAGTTTGTTATCGGTGATGGCTACGACATTTCAGGGAAGGCGGTTCCCTTCCTGATATGTGCGGGTGATGAAAGACTGAAAGAAAGAATTCGTGTGACATGAATAAATTCCTACTTTACTGCGACGATCGACGCGGTTTGAAATGCCTTGAGGCCGCACGATGAAGACGTGGTGAAGTGCAATGTGATTGAAAATTTTATGAAATAGCGAAAGACGGGTGATTTTGCGGCAGTTAGATAGTGGAAGAAGTGCTAGGTTAGTTTTCATGGAGGTTATACTCGCGGCACGTTTGTAATTAGAAATAATGAAACGGGTAGAGTTATTTTGTATTGGTTCATGCGACGTAATGAGATTAACGTGACTGGGATCCCACATTGCAGATGCATATTCGAGTTTCGAGCGTACTAGAGTCATGTAAAGTTTTAACGTTGAAGCAGTCGGTGCTTTTAAAATGTTCCGCGTTAAGTACCCGAGCATGCGATTAGCACTGCTAATGACGAATGGTCCAATTTAAGTTCTTTGTGTTGCGTATACCAAGATATTTATATTACACGACGAAATCTTGGAGAACGTTGTTCAGATGGTAGGTGCTAGGAGCATAATTAATAGGAGTTGCTTATGTTTACTGCAGGCACACCTCGTCCTGCATCGATGATCAAGGCAAAATTGAAGTGCTATCTTGTCGAACTAATTTTTACCATTCTTCCTTTTTGCCAAGAACCGCCAATGAATGGAACCGCCTTCCCGCCTTCACAGTCTTAATTTCTGACACCGCCAACTTCAAGATCGTCGTTCAAATTGCAGTATAAGTTGATTTTATAGTCTTGTCCTGTAATGCAAATGTATACTTTCTCCACTCTTTTCTGTTGTGCCTACTAGGCTTTGAAAGTATAATAAATAAATAAATAAATAAATAAATAAATAAATAAATAAATAAATAAATAAATAAATAAATAAATAAATAAATAAATAAATTCCTTGCTTATGACGCTTTCGTTCCTCTTCGAAAGAGGTATACAGAGGCAAGGATGTGAGTCTCTACCCCTACAGAGCGTCGTCCCCCGAATTTCAGGAGCTGAAACTTTACTCCGCGTTATTTACGGATGCCACGTACAGCGTTCAGAACATGCGAGTGGACGTCCCCTCCTTTAACTGTGGACGAGCACGTATTACGATCCTGCCACGAGTAATAAAGCTACAAGTACTCTTACAGAAAGAAAAAGAAAAGCTGCCTGTCAGTTGTTTCCACGTTTCTTTAAAAGACCGCGTCTAACGCGCTCACCACGGCGCCTGCACGCACTGTGATAATAGACACAGCACATCGACAGGTTTTCCTCGTGCTCTGCCGTGAAGACGGACAGACGTCGACGAGCCAAATTGCACTTACGACACGCGCCGACCGATAGGCAGGGACACCAGAGGAGACACGACTGTCCGCACCGTGCCGTTGCCGAAAAAAAAAAAAAACGGCTCGATAGAAGCACGGTACATTACATAGCTACGAAGTAAGCGACCCCGTCCTGTACTGCTTCTCCGCTTTCTTTTTTTCTCTTTTTGCTACTTCTGTCAGCGCGGGAGAGCGGTGGTTGCGGGAAACAAGAAAAAAAAAGAAAGGAAAGGCAGAATGGCTTCCTTGCCGTTTGTGCAGGAAAAGCTCAACATCCATTTCCTTCCACCCTCCGACGACCCCCGTCGGGCCTTCAACCTCGCTGTCTTCCCGCTCGAGTAGACGCTCGACGAAGTCGGCGAGGTGAACAGATACGTATATAAATTCAAGACGGAACCCGCGGGGAGCGGAAGAAAATCGGGCCAGGAAGTGATTCGGGAAGGCAACAGTTGCTTCTTCACCTGCCACATTTTCCCGCCATCGATTGTCGGTGTGGAGAAAGAAACAGAGTGAAGTAGGTGGAGACAAAAATAAACGGAAGCGACAACAAAAATGAATACACTGTGTCCGTACCACAACGGCACCAATCATTCAGCTGTTGCGCGCGGATTGCTTTGCGCTGTCTGTGGGGCTTGCCGTGCATGTGTAGTTTGTTGCCACGTGTCTTACTGCAGATATGATTTGCAAGTTACTGCGAGATCTTTTCATCGTTTTGGGTACTGAATATAAAAGAACAAAACAAAAACTGATGGGTACATTAAGGAGACTGAAAAAAAAAAGGCGAATAGAAGTGTTAGAAGCAGTTAGGCATCAATCCCTCATTTGTCGCAGTATTGTGCTAATGGATATGGGGCTTGTTCTGCTAACCGCGTTTTTGGTAAATGGAAGCAGTTTACTACAGGGTACACCCCAATATCCTACAGATATGACTCATAATTTGTTGTCGCATGCAGAATTACAAATCAAGACGGAATCACGTCGCTAGCGCAGGGACTATCGCCAATATCTAGTTAGTATATAAAGAAGCAGATTAGAACAGGGAAAAAATGACGCGCCCCAATTTTTACGAGGTTCAGTAAGTTTGATTACTGGCTGAATTAGTTGATCGTATTTAACCGTATTGACTATATTTGACCTTTCAGAAGGTACAAAACTAGAGAGATAGAGAGGGAGAGAGAATGAACGTTAATGAAAAGGATGACTCAATGGCCAGCGTTTGCTACTTCTGTGCTTCTTGTGCTGTGTCGTTTGCTGTGCTTATTTATCCATTTATGAGGCCCTTGGGCTGACCAATATATTGGCTAGTGTATCACATGCACATTACATTAATTCGCACAAGTAAAAACAAGAAGAAAGCAAAAGAACAAGAGAGAAGTTACAGTGACGTTTCACTTCGTGAACGCGAGTGACGCGCAAGCGTATGGGTGCTACAACGCACACGAAGCTATCAGCCCTCGGTGCGCCTAGAAGCCTACACTGCCCGCATCGCAGATAGCATTCAAGACAGGGTTCGCGCGGCCGCGCTGTACGCAGCAGCCGCCGGAGTAGGAACGCCCCCAGTGGGAAGACGGCGCGCTTCCCCCGGTTTTCTTCCTCGAGTACGCGAGATTGAACCGTCATCGTCGGTGCACAGTCGCGCGCTTTCACTCGCACACACGGCATACGATGTTAAGGACCATGTTTCTACGGCACGAACCAACACCACCTAGATAGCACAAGGCATTTTCACTCCGATCCTTGACGGCATGCTAGTGACTCGATTGCCATAGAATCTAATGGGGCTGCCCCCGAGTGGGCAACAGTGATTTCGGCGTCACCGCTTTCGTCACGCCAGCCTCGGCAATGAAAATTCTGCGCCAGTAGCATGGCGTAGGGAACAGGCCTTGCGCTATCTAGGTGGTGTTGGACGAACTCGGCACGTCCGTATCGCAAAAACAAACCTGTAGCAACAGCCTGTGGAGCACGCCTCCACCTACTACCTTCGTCCTCTACGACGCTTCGCCTCGTTTCTGCTTCACCCCTTCGCTCAAGGTGACCTGGAATTTCGTCTAGCTGGGGTTGCTTTGCCGCGCGCTCAGCGGGCTCCTTCGTACTTCCCCTGGCGCGCGATTACGTTCCCCTCCGGGCGCCTACCTCCTTCGCTTCCTTCGCGGCTTCGAACAGACATTCGCCCATTGCGGAGGCTAGCCAGTTGCGCTTGCGCGTAATAAAGTTACACAGGCGAGAAACAAGCTTTGACGGCCGCCTGGTTCCGTCAAATGCGTATTGCTAGAATCTGTCGCACCGATGAACTTTCGCAGCCGCCGTCGTCATGATATTTCGTATAAAGTCCAAGTGCTATAAGATCATATCGCTCCCTGCGGCGCCGTATGCTGCAGGTGCGAGTAAAAGCATGAGAGGGTGAGCCGAGAAGGATGGTGGCTTGATGCGCAGGCCCAGTGTTGTGAGCGAAATGCGGCCTATTCAAATACATGTAAAAACGCAAACGCGTTTTTCTGAGATTTTAATGAAACCGATTTTAATGAAATTTGTTGAATTTGAGAGAGCAAGGTAAATTCTAGTGACTGTTGGTTGCGGAATTTCTATTTAGGTCCTGAATGTTGTTAAAAAAAATTTCGAAAATTCCAAAGGTTGAAAAAAAAATACAAGCACGAAGTTTACAGATTCATAGCTCTGCATAAAAAAACCGATATCTCGGTTTTGTAAACGGGATCCATTAGATCATTGTAAGCGGGCACATTTCACATGTCATTTTACATCTTACGTGAATTTGTTACGTTGCGTACAACGGTTCTGCAGAAGCTGTAATTCTATAGTACTACATATTTTTAGATTCATGTGTACCATACCAATTTTGTCTGCTTTCGATTTACTATTAGATGAAATTCGCAGAATTGTATTATCGTTTTTCGCTGCTGAGTTAGAGTTCTAAACTTGACAGTTTCGTTTTTCGAAAATTTTTGCCAATATTTAATAAAAAATTTACGACCTAAATGAAAAATCTGAAACCAACAGTCACTAGATTTTACGTTTTTCTTTTAAATGCAACGAACCTCGTCAAATTTGGTGCACTTGTTGCCGAGAAAAACGAGTTCTCCTTTTACGCGTATTTTACATATGTCCTTTTAACCATGTTTCATCCCGACCAGACGGGCTTCCGTCAAACACTGAACTTCGTTACGCGTATTTAGATAGGAGCACCCGAGCTAAAGCTGCCTCTTAAGTTTCCCTGCTTGCGCTTCGTGCTGATCTCGTTCCCGAACGTCGTTTCCAGCCTCTCTTTTACGAGAAACTAGCGTGCCTCCTTGGGCACACATTTCGTGTCTGTGCGGTACTTTACAATGACGTTGCCTGTCGACGTGCGCATGCGCTCTTGCTCGACATCTTCATGGCGTCTGCTTGCTCTGCAGACGCCGGTTCGTTCTTGCTGTCCTGAGGAAACGACGACACAGCCGATCAGCGTGCATACTTCGTCTCGTAACCTTACTTTACTGAGGGTAAGAGAACGACAGATAGTGTTTTGTATTTTTAGAGCTTCGATTCGGAGACAAAGCCACGGTCTGTTCTGTTCCGCCGTACATGGGTCGTTGTGGCGATATCCAGGTCACGTGCACCTCGGCTACTACATTTTCACGGTGAAAAATAAAATGTTAAGTGATAATATTGAAATAGATAACAAAATAAATAAATAACAATGAGGGGAGGAGGGAGGGAAAGAGATAAGAAGAAGGCAGGGAGGTTAACCAGAATCACGTCCGGTTGGCTACCATACACCGGGGGAATGGGAAAGGGGGAAAACAAAGATAACAGGGAGAGAGAGGAGGGAAGGAAATTGCAGTGAGTTCGATGACGTGTGTGGCCTTACAGAAATTGCATTAATAGTCCCAAATGGTCGCACAAGCCCATTATGAAACTTATGAAAGCACTTATGAAAGTGATAAAGAAACAAGGCCGCACTGGAGAGTTAGTTGACGTCTGTTCACGCCATGAGCCGAATTATATATATATACTTTGGATTCTTTATCCGTTGGTGCGAGGGTCCTCCATGTATACGAAATCGATGAGAGGTTCAAACGCACACCTCCGTTTACTCAGCCGCTGACGGGAAACAACTGTCGCCGTAGCCAAAGTCTGCATCTCGTTGAGATCGCAAATTGTTCTCTTCCTTGGAACGCAAATTTCTTCACCGTCGAACTTGCCCAGACAAAACTTTTCTAGCAGACGTCTCGCCATTTCCATTCCCTGTACGTGGGCATCGGGCATGTAAAGTCGTACGTGCTGACCACCGACGCCTGGTGTCGGCTGAAATATGACGCGGGGCCATCCCTGGAACATGCAAACTAAAAGACAGTGCTAACCTTAATAACTAAAACAAAACGAATAAAGGATCCCAGCAAGGACGCCCCGCATTCGATACTGCAGCAGCTATTTCTAATTTCACAAACGGCACTTGCATTGTGTGTGGATCGATTGCTGCAGCACATCAAAGAAAGTTAATTTGAGCGAATAGAAAGCAGCCGAAAATTGTAGCGAACACGCAATGCACGGCAGCCATGAGCAGGCTTCGGTAAAAAAAGAAACGTCAATAATGTTTTCAAAACTGGAAGCAATGGCGGCAGCCATGTTGGAAAAACTTGTGTTGGATGATATTTAGTTGGCGCTTCACTGTCACGCAGCTACAACAGAACGATATGCTCTACGCGTTCATTTCGTCTGTCAAACTGTCACCTGTCAAACCCTCTAAACATAGGCTGAAATATGAAGTTGAAAAAAAAAACAATTCTGAGACGAATTGCAGGATGAGGCTGATCTCGTCATAGTGATGGAAAACGGGAATGTGCTTAAAGAGTAATTTATTGAATACATCGGTCAAACGGCCTTTTGGGCGTGGTTACTAGAACAATATACCAGAGAACATGGTAGGATTTGTAAAGGCGAAGAGTTAACGGACTTGATTTTTTAAAATTGTAATATTCCCTTTCTGGCTTGAGCACGTACCTTCTGTCACATGTTTGGTAAGCACAGCCAAAATGAGAGCCAACGAGAAAAAGTTATGGGTTTTACGTGCCAAAACCATTTCCTGATTATGAGGCACGCCGTAGTGGAGGACTCCGGAAATTTCGACTACCTGGGGATCTTTAACGTGCACCTAAATCTAAGCACACGGGTGTTTTCGCATTTCGCCTCCATCGAAATGCGGCCGCCGCGGCCGGGATTCGATCCCGCGCCCTCGTGCTCAGCAGCCCAACACCATAGCCACTGAGCAACCACGGCGGGTGTCCGCCAACGAGAATGGAGTGCTTCTGTGCAATCTCTCCTGGAAGTTGTGTGTCCGCGGCGGAAAACCTATTGGAGTCAATGCAGCACAAATGCGCGGTACATGATAAGAAGACTCCGACATGCACCACCTAGTCAGCGTCAACGCCCAAGTACCTCTCCTTGACATAATTATTCAGCTGTGAAGTTTAAAATACATAAATATATACAGATGCTGCATTGCTCCTTGTTTTTAGGAGCCTCTTAGGCGAACGGCAGATCTTGGCTTGATGAGAATTTTTCGGACACTTCAAGTAAACTTGCATGCAAGAAGGACAAACAGCATAACGAACTGTATGCCTACTCAGAGTGACATAATTTCCATTAGGCCTACAGATCTCTTGGCAGGAAGCTGCTGAAAGACTTGCCCATCAAAGGCTTCCACACTAAACGAAGCGGTTCAGGACACGACCAGACATGAAGGCACCGTTGCGACAAAGAAGTCAAAGGGCACTGTTATCAAGCGAGAAGAAGTGAAGGAGGAACATATGCAATGAACCAACATTTGGCAAACGTTAGCATAACTTCTCCACAACAGTCCCAGAGAAAAAGGTAGTTGAGAAAGGGCGCTTGATAAATACGTTTAAACATTCATGAATTGTTGAAATGAATTCGGGAGATGGTGTAAGTTCCGTCCCATGTTGTGGCAAAACGTCGCCGAGAAACTTATCTATTAAGTATGTTTCTGTTACCAAATGGACTACCAAAAGACTGGACTATACGAAGGCGTCAAATGATCCCACTGGTGAAACTTTTGTGCACGAAAGGCTTGCACAAATGTGTGTGTGTGTGTGTGTGTGTGTGTGTGTGTGTGTGTGTGTGTGTGTGTGTGTGTGTGTGTGAGAGAGAGAGAGGGAGAGAGAAGTGTAAAAAAAAGTGAGGTTAACTAGATGGATGTTCGGCTAGCTACCCTGTACGGGAGACGATAGATGGGTGATTGAAGGAAAGGACGAAAATAGAAATGCAAAAGGAGAGAGAATTCATATCCAAAATAGCAGACAGACGATTAGGCGTCTTGTCAGGTCCAGGACCCGAATAACGTCGACCCTGGGTATCAACCCCCGTCACATGTCTGTTTGTCGAATTCAACGGCGGAAACGAAACTGCTCTCCGCAAGATTATCGCAAAGACGGACAATGCTTTCCGCCTCGTTCGCAGAATCGCAAACCGGCATCGAGGCATGAAGGCAAGCAATCTTCTCAGGCTGATCAATGCCTTCGTACTCTGCCACCTCACGTACACGATTTCTATGCGCAACTGGCTCAGAGCGGAGCGAGACAACCTCAACGTTCTTATCCGCAAAATAGTCAAGAGGGCTCTCGGGCTACCCATCAGGACCCATACCGAGGTTATCTTGAAGCTGGGGGTACATAACACCGCCAAGGAGATTGCCGAAGCCCAAGAACGCACGCAACTCAGTCGCCTGGCCACCACAGCGGCAGGTAAACGCATCCTCGAAGAGCTGGGTTACCACCCTGCGGAATTCTCGATGGTCAGTACCCCGATCCCTAGGTGCATTCGAGACAAGTTCGTAGTGGCCCCTGTGCCCCGAAACGTCCATCTCGTCCACAACGAGGGCAGACGCAAAGCCAGAGCAGCAGCCATCCTCAAACAGATCAAGCAACGCGACATTAGCGCAAGCTTCATCGACGCTGCGGAGTACAGTGACGGGAAGATCTTTGCCGTCGTTGTGGTCGACTCGAGCGGCAAGATTTCCAATAACGCCTCGATTCGCACTTCAGACCGCGGAGCCGGCGAGCAAGTCGCCATCGCCCTCGCCCTGCTAGACGGTCATTGGCCCGAAATCTATAGTGATTCCAAAACGGCAGTTAGGGCTTTTCAAAAGGGTTGCATCGCCAAGGAAGCTGTTCGTCTTCTTAGCGGTTCGAGTCCACATGCTCTCACAAACCATTCAATTCATTGGTTTCCCGCTCACGTAGGATCGGTCGAGGGTGCTCCCCCAAACCTCAATGAGTCTGCCCACGAGGCTGCGCGTGACCTCACCGACCGCGCTTCCTCCTATTAGGAGCACTGACTCCCCTCCTCTCTACGGTCACAGGGACGCTCCCGCTACTCACAACGAGATTATTAAATATTTCTACATGTCCAGAAGGGTCTTTCTACCCCCTCACCCCAAGTTGAATAGGGGCGCAAGCCGTTTCGCTTAGGCTCCTACAGACCAGCACATATCCGTGTCTGTCCGCTCTCCACGAGGTTTACCCCGACGTGTATCGCGACGACGCCTGCCGGTCCTGCGGCCAGACCTCCACTCTACCTCACATGCTCTGGGAGTGCGGGTCGACATACCCCAAGTTCATCAAGGAGGAGCGGGACTCGCTTTTGCGTAGCCCCGCTCTAGAAAAGCAAATCCTGGCCGTCCGGCGTGCCCGCGACCGGGCCGGTGGGCTAGACCTGCCGGTCCCGACGTGGGACTTGCCGGGTGCGCGACGAGTTCGCGTCCTCGCCGGACCTACAATAAAGTTTATTCACTCACTCACTCTTGTCAGGTCCATTGATTTTAGGAAAATCGTTAGAACGTCGGTAGTTTTTGGTGTTGATGATGGATGAGGCCGTGCACCCAGGACTTTTGCCTCTGTAAAAAGGTCGACAGCCTGGTTGTCTCAGCGCACTCCGAGGAGACTGATGGTGGACGTCAAAGCGCGGGGGCAGTGTCACAGGAGGTTCTGGATAGTTTTCTCACAGTTACAGTTGTCGCGCGCGGGGCAGTCAACTCTGACAGTGAGTGAGGAGAATGCATTTGTGAAAGCTCCCTCCAGTCGTAGGCGGCAAAACAGCGCATGAAGCGTCCGCCACACCGGATAAACGCAGCTGCGCTGACACACCAAGCACGAGCAAACAACGGTCCTCCGTAGTCTTCCAAAGAGACAATGCAATTTCGCGATGAATTGGGCGAAGTTTCTTAGACGCGTCAATTCTTGATGGCCTGTGCGTGCATTATCAAGGGCGAACCGGGCAGCTTCACCAGCATGATGTCTGTAGAAGATTCCGTAATAAACAGGCAATCCGTGGAAAATATATAATTTCCACAAATTTTCCGCAGTCTGCCAGAGAGCAGGACGTCGCTGAGCCGAGACAGTTTGCCTGCAATGGCACAATTTAGGCTTCATTATTTCGCACCATAACGCTTAAGTAAAGAGATCCTTGCTTCTACCTTTACAGACAGCCTTCGACTCAACACTTTCTCATCATCACTGATTCCAGAAGGCCGCCAGCGCCACATCGACCGAAGAATATAGAGTTGGCGTGCTTCAATAATGAATTTGATTTTAATTAATTAATTTAATTATGGGGTTTAACGTGCCAAAACCACTTTCTGATTATGAGGCACGCCGTAGTGGAGGACTACAGAAATTTCGACCACCTGGGGTTCTTTAACGTGCACGTAAATCTAAGTACACGGGTGTTTTCGCATTTCGCCCCCATCGAAATGCGGCCGCCGTGGCCGGGATTCGATCCCGCGACCTCGTGCTAAGCAGCCTAACACCATAGCCACTGAGCAACCACGACGGATGCTTCAATAATGTTTTGTTGCAAATCTTACGATAGGGAGTAGGTTGAGAAACAAAACTTCGCGCCACTGCCTTTGAGAAGAGACTAGAAGAGCCTGATTTCGCAGTTCTAGCCCTGGAATCACCAGGTGGAATCACTGAAGCACCGCGACTGCTTAATTCCAAAGACTGCCCTGCCTTCGAAATAGCGAAGTTGACGAAGAACTTCGAGTTGAAGCGCTTTTAGAAATAATGCCCATTTACAACATTGTATAAGGTAAGCGTCGTCACCCTGACTAAACAGGATCACATAGCTAGATGATTTATTTACTTAATTTAATTAACGATACTAGTGATGGCATGAACACATGCAACATATTCAGTTCGGAGCGCTCTTAATACACGTGTGCGGAACAATTCCACCCACCCTCGCCAGACAGAAGACCTCAATAATGCCGCGTACTTTGCGTTTATCTTGAACTTCTTTTAACACCCGACAATTGGCGTGCACCTTTAGTGGCATTCATGATTTGCCTTCAAACTTAAAACTTTAAGATAGGAAACCACGAGTTGAGTGCATGGTGCATAAACTCGAGAATTGGAGGACGACTGCGCGCCACGAGGCACATTTATTGGCACTGATCGCAATCGCACCGAACGTTTATCGCAACTCCAGCGACTAATACCGTGTCCCAAATAAAAGGGAAATTGTAATAAAAAGTTCTACCCGCATCTCTCGCACAATTTCAAAAATCGCAACCCAATTGGAGGACGCACAGGAGGACTTAAAAAGCGACCTGATCTCACGCCGCTAAAAGCAATACATTTGCCTGTGACGACGTCTGCTTCCTTTCAATTCGCACACAACGTCAATGACTCGCACATCGCGGATACCAGCATCGCTCTCGACATTATAGTGTCGGAACGCCACTTCCTATAACCGACGCCTGAGACGTGCCGGCGCGCGGCGCTTTCTCAAGAGACGACACCCCCCGACGACGCTCCAACACGTGCCACCGCCGGCTCCCGCGCGTCGGGTCCTCGTCGCGCTTCCAGCATTGCACCCGAGTTTCAGCCGTTACGTTTTCCTCCGTCGTCGACGCTGCCCGCGAAGTTCAACGCCGGAAGCGCCCGAGGAATGCCTCGGCGGAGCGCTCACCTGTCCTCGTGTCGACGGTGACGAAGAAGCCCTCGGGGTCCACCTGGTAGAAGGTGCTCACGTTGTTCTCGCTCTCCTCCAGCCCCTGCTCCTTCCAGATGTCCATGGCCTGCTTGATCTCGTCGGGACGCATGTGCCGGATGAGCAGGTGCTCCTCCTGCTGCTTCTCATCCATGGTGACGTGCTGCCAGCGTGTCTCCGTTCCCGCCGCTGCTGCCGCTGCTGCGTCGGCCATCTCGACGAGCACCCAAGCGCTTCCTCGGGCCCCTCGGCGCCGTGTGCCGCGGATCCCGGACCGCACGCTCGTCTTCTATCTTCCGAACACGGCTCCCCCACCTCCTCCTCTTCCTCTTCCTCTTGAACAACGCTCCCCATCGGAGCCTTCTTCGCCAGCCGTCCTCTTCTCCACGTGCGAGGCGTCTGGAAAGAGAGAGAGAAAAGAAAGTGGAGGAGGAGGAGGTGAAGCTGGCACTCCTCGTCGTAGCGCCGATGCATCGCTCGCCCGCCCGCCCGTCCGCCCGCTTTCTCCAGCGCGCGAGAAAAGCGATCGATCTGCCTTCCGCCGCCGGTGTCTGTGCCGGCTTGCCGGCGTTGCGCCGCGCCTGCGGCTGCTTCTTCTGCTGCTGCTGTCTGCGCGCATTATCTTCTGCCTGCCCGGCGCTCCGCTTGACGATCGCGTCCCTCCTCTTTCGCTCTCTCCATCTCTCTCCTCCTCGGGCACGCCGCCGCCTTCATTGAGTGACAGGACTGAAGCCGATTTCTCTCTCGTGCGCACGGGAGAGGTGCGGGACCACGCTCTCACTGGGTCGCGCGTGGACTCGTTCTCTTCTGCGCGCTTGTACTTTACAACACCTGTAATCGAGTGGTACTTGTCTTCTGCAAAATACATAAGGGGGTATTCAAGTAAGGACATACTGAGGGGGGTCCTGACAATATTGTAGTTTTCAGCGGAATTTTTGTATGAGGTGGGCAAACGTATCTGTAGAAAGGAATCAACCTTCGTTTTGCGTAACTTGGAACGGATTTCTTGAAAAAAAAAATTGTTGACTCAATAAAGGTGGAAAAGAGTGCTTTAAAAGCTTACAAATTTTACAAATTCGAAGGCCTATCACTCTAAAATTGACACGTTGTGCACTGCCAATTTTATTTTTTTTTAAATCTACACCACTATAGTCGGATACAACTTTAGAAAAAAGGGGAGGCCCCGCCCAGACGACCAAAGTGCGGCAGCCGATTGCCTCCGCGACTAAAATAATCCCGCTAAAAAAATCGTGCTTCTGAAACGCGCAATTCTCGGAATAAACGAAGACTTTTGTATTTTGATGACTGGTTTATTAGAGCTCTCATGCGCTACAGCACGTGCCGGACAACGACAAAAAAAAATAACCCCGTGCCTTCCACAACGCTGCCGTCGTCTGCTCTTTAGCTTCATTGCAAGCGACAAAAGTAGAAAGAGCAGCTCTGCATGGCCTTTGCACTTGTTTACATGTACACGGCACACTTACTACTGCTCTTCCGAGCTTAAAATGAATCAGTTGCTATTGAAGAAGTACTTATATAAAACAATGCATTTATCGCAACCATTACAAACCTGGGGCGTGAATACTCGAGGCAGGAAAAGTACAAAAATGCTTCATTCATCGTTTTAAGTAAATACTCTTGGTGTTATATAGCATAAAATTTATATTTTTTGGTTTTGTGTTTTCACAAATTTTTTCCTTCTCACATTTTTTTTTTTGCGAGCCTGCAATCTCGCCAGTTGGCGCAAGGCATTCCGTGCGAGTTTTCCGACATGGAGCCCAGCGAGGTGACATCGGAATGCTATCCTTTGTTACCGAACGAGCCTTGTGTCGCCTCGATGTGCGCACCACCAAGGAACCTCGACAAGAACAAGAGTGGCCACATCCTGAACAGCGATTCACGCAACATGATCCTCCACTGCTACACGTATTGGCGTAACAGGGAGCCTGAGCACAGCGTGGAGGCCACGGCCAAGTTTGTCGCCGAGATGCTCGGTGTCAGCGAAAGCACAGTGTTCAAGGTGAGGAGGGAGGATAAAGCGTCGCATATTTCGGGTGGCAAACTGTCGACGCCCTCGCGAGAGCACCCACTGTAAGATTTGGAAGATGATCCCACCGCTGTCAACCAGTTGTAAGATTTGGAGGACGATCTCGCCGCTGCCATCATTTGTAGGGGTTGTAGGTCGTAGAGAACAACTTTGGAGGAACTAGGCGTACAGGGTTTATTTACAGTATTTCCATTTTGAACAAGAGATACATTCGACAGTCTAGCGTGGCTCCCAAATGGAGCCCGCAAGAGAAACATACAGCATGCGAGCACGAAGCTCCAAACACACTGTCGAGCATGCAGCTCACGAGCACGACCACAGATCACGATGACGAGCACCTTGACGAACACCTTCTCGAGTACACAGACAAACAGCCGCTTATAAACACTCCGTTCTTCCTGAATGCCTAAGTGAGGGAAAAACGGCAGTTCACCGCCGATTCGTAGCGTCCAATGTCAACGTAGCCGACCCACCTTTTTGGATGAGGAGGGCTCACACACACACGTACGCACTGATTTCCCAGAACCCGAGTTGAGCGCGTCCTCGTAGCCGGGTGGTCACGCCTGACCCCAGCCGGCGCCTCTAAATTCCAGAGCGGCCTTTCTCCTGTAGTCGCCACGAGTGTCAGCAGACTGCGACGAATCCTGGGGCCCACGTACCGCAAAGCACCCTTTTGTTAGGGAAGCTCTTCTTGCTGCAGAGAGACCATGAAGACCCGGCAAAAATCTCCCAACAATAGACCGGGCGCCAAACGTGGCCAGCCCTGCTGCCGTCGACGATTCTCCGAGCGAGGCGCATGGTAGATTAACGCTGCCGTAGTGTTTAGTTCTCCGAAGGAAGTTCATGATCGGTTAGCGCTGTCGTCCTCGCTGGTTCTCGGAAGGGCGCCACCACCGCGGATCGATCGAAGCACCTGCAGCGGGCTGAGATAGTTTTGCAGAGCACTACCCCTGCAGGCCGATCCTAACACCACGAAATGCGGAGAAAAGAAGATGCAGCACGAAATATGACAGCTTCACGCTGTGCGCGCTGAGGTCATGTGTGCACGATTTCTTTCGCCGCAACCAGATACCGACGGTCGAGAAGATAACTAAAGAGTTCTCGAAGCGTATGGATCTCCCACCACTGAAGTGGTGTACTGGGCGTCGTCTGCTTGTCGAGATAGGATTCAAGCAACAGAAGAGGAGCCGCAATTCGCTGCTTATCGACCGGGATGACTTTGCTAAATGGCGGAATCGCTACCTTCGTGACGTGGAGCGCTACCGGGCGGAAGGCCCAAAGATCTTTTGCCTGGGCGAGACATGGGTGACGGCAGGACACACTCGGTCGATCGTGTGGACAGACACCGTGGTGCAGAAGCGCGGACGCCTATATGCTCGAGCAAATGGCCTGTCGACGAGTCTGAAACAACCTTCTGGAAAAGGTCAGCGCCTGATTGTGACGCACATCGGCAGCGAGGATGGCTTCGTCGACGGGTGCTTAGATATATAAAAAACGGGCGACTACCCCGAAGAAATGGACGGCCATCGCTTCTAGGGATGGTTTAATGACGTTCTGCAGAAGTTGCCTGCTGGTAGCGTCATTGCTTTGGACAATGCACCTTACCATTCCGGGCGAGAAGAGAAATTACCGACGACAGCTTGGACGAAGGAAAACATACAGGAGTGGCTCAAAAGCAAAAACATCACCTACAGCGAAAGGATGGTTAAAAAGCAGCTGCTTGAGTTGGTAGCATCTGTAAACCCACGCTTTCTGAACTACATCGTAGACAATGCAGCTGAAAGGGCCGATTGCGTTGTACTCAGGCTCCCAGCGTACCACTGCGAATTTAATCCTATTGAGCTCACGTGGGAAAAGGTGAAAAATGCCATCGCTGCGGATAACAGAGATTTCAAGCTGTCCACGGTCGAAGACGTGTTCAGGGAAAAAATCAAGCACGTAACCTCGGAAGACTGGAGGAAGAACATTCACCAGGTGATGGATCTAGAGGCAAAGTTCAGGCTTGATACGTCTGGGAGTGACCACATCCAACCCATCGTCAGCCAAGTGGGTGAAGATGAGAGTTAAAAAAGCGACTCCGACTGTGAGCTCTCCGGCATTGAGCCACTCGATGAAGCATAACAGCATCTTATTAACGAAAAAACAGCCCTTATTAGGGCTACCCAAATTTTGCCGGTGGGTTCGCAGCAGCCAAGCATTCTCCCGTGACCTCTCAAATAAATAAGCAGTTCATTTGGTAACATATTCCTTTTAATGGAAGCTCAATTCTGAAAAAGCAACGTCCTGCACAGATCGTGCTCAATATAAGTATTGGCATGGAAACGTGCATAAATGCTGGAAAATCTGAATGCAAATACAATTATTAACCCTGAATAAATATGTGGGGCCCAAAATGCTCGTTCGGGCAGCCACTATCCAGTTTCACACGAAAAACCAGCAGTCAACGTGAAATTGACAGCCACTCTTAGCAGCCTGCACGCCAAAGCACACTCATGTGTTTGCATTGTTTATTTTGGTTATCAGGCCCAGGCAAGTAATGCGGATAAGACAACTGTTATCAAGCGTCATTAGCTTAGTGAGGCCCGAAATACTCATTCGGGTTGCCATTCATAGCAGTAGTCTAGGGCAAGCTTGAAAAGCACCTTTAGCATCTGCACTTCGAATGCAGCCATGTCGTAGACATTGTAGTGATACAGCAGTAGTCAACGCGAAACCAACCACCACTTTAAGCAGTTTGAATGCAAAAGAACATTCATGTGGTCGCATTCCTTATTTTGGTTATATGGCTCAGGCAAGTCATGCGCATAAGAGAACAATTATCAAACATCATTTGCTTATTGAGGCCCAAAATACTCATTCGGGTGGCTATTCATAGCAGTAGTCGAGGGCACGCTTGAAAGGCACCATTTGCACATCAAATCACAGTCATGCCACAGCTATTGTCGTATTTTTTTATCTGACCGGGCAAGTAACACGAATGCAAGCACAATTTTTCACCCTGAATAGCTCTGCTAGCATTGTTTGTACTAAAAAATGCTGAGAAAAGTTGAATGTGTTTTATTGAGGCAATTATTTAATTCACGAGCCATCGGCCTAGCAATCGACGGCCAGGCTCGGACAATGACAATGGTGAAGTAATAAATGGTGAAAGTTGCAAAAGCTCTCAGTGCACAGCTTTGCTGGGCTCCATAAACTGAAAAAAGTGTTTGTAACGATGAAAGCGTCAGAAAGGAAATGACATGCCACTGTACAATGTTATTCATGTTGAAATTTTTTACCATCATATGTGATGGGCAGCGAAACCGTCTGTTTACTAAGACTGAAAGCATGAAAAACGCACCAGCATAGCAAGGTGTTGTTTCACAATATGCAGCCTTTCATGAGCACTTCTGGCAAGCTGCCACATGCACTGATGCATAAACATGAACAGAGGTAAAAGGCAAAGTTACTGTGCAACCCACATGACGCTTTTAAGAGAATGTATCTTTCAACCTTTCTGTTTTCATAGGCGATCAAAATTTGTTTTGAGCAAGTTGGTTAATCACATTGCGGCAACAACAGAAGAAGCGAGGGCAGAAAACACAGCGAGTAGGCAGATTGAGAAGACGAGGTAGACCAGTGAGAAAGGTTTTCCCTGCAGTCTACAGGAGTTAGTGCTTTGAATGGGATTGGTTAATGAAAATGTGTAAAAACACTTTGCTGGAAGAAAACTAGCGAAAAACAAATGCTAACATAAAATAAGAGGACAGAAATAAGCGTAAGTGCAAACACGCATGGAAGCAGGCACGTATTCACACACAAACGCGAAAACTAAGAAAATCTCAAATATAAAGAAATGTGGGAAATAAAACAAATTTGACAAACGCATGAAAACACACACATTTACAAACAGACGCGGGTAGAGGTATTGTAGGAGCGGGTTCACAAGCTGCTGTGCCTACCTTCTCGTATGCTTTTTTTACCGGTCTCTTTAACACTGTCTTGGGAATTTTTAATTCCAACATATCACGAGGATCGAAAAGCAGCGCGAAGCTGTGTTGTGGAAAGCCATATCGAGCGCTGGCAACACAACTTATGCGTGACTGTGCCACAGCACGCATTCTACAGCTTGCGCGCGCGGTGAGCACTGGTGGAAAGCAATCAATCGACGGTGCTACACAACGCTCGAACACCGCCGTTAGATGCTCGGCTATCTCACTGATGACAAGATCGTTCACGCTAAGTTGACGGCGACAAATCTTTGCATAGGAGGCTTCTTTTGCAAATATTTTCTCTTGAGACGCTCGTAGGTTTGTTTCATGCACGCACGCTTTTCTCATTTCTCCTGAGAATGGTTTTGCTCCATCACTTCACCCCGTCCGACGAGAAACGCAGCGACGCAGTACACGAACACGCCCGCCGCTGACAGTAGGCACCAGACTTTGGCAAGCTTTTATCGTCCTAACATCACTCGGGAGCGAAATAATTAAAAAAAACATGGAACAAACACGCAGGATGTGTGTTTGGAGCGGTCGCCGCGGGATGCTGTTTTCAGGCAAAGCGTAGCGCAGCGTCAGCGAAGCTCGCTGGAATGTTTCTTCGCCGGATCACGGCTTAGAATAAACGCACGCGGCACAAGTGAGGCATCGTAAGCTCGCAGTAATATTTACGGCATGATAGACAATCACAAACAGTTTGGGAATTCACTGTCACGAGTGGTTGACGCGCACAGCTGACGCGACTTGGCCCATTTCGAAGCCCGGGCGGCCATCTTCTCCGACGGTGGGGTCACCGGCCGTCCGGCCCATGACGTCGGTCCAGAGTGCGCGCCCATTGGTGGATGCACGTGTGCATCCGCCTCGGAGGAGTAAACGCCCTCTTTTTTCTAAAGTTATATCGGACTATAGTGCTATTGGTCCAAGGGAAGGTAAACTTATGTGACCCACAGTACGTTTTTGAAAATTTACCAAACTTTGTTTCTTTAACAAGTGCCTCTGACTGATCCCGAAATTGGGGATTTTTGGGAGCCATTTTTAGCTAAGGTGATTAAGGTGAAAAGTATTTCTGACAAATCTCAAATATAGGTTTCTCGCAAACTAAGCAAGAAAGCGTGCAACTGCACCTCGTACTTATTTTGTTATAAAACTCCAAAAATAGCCAAATTTGCAAATGTAGCGATAATTGGAACATATTAGAGACGTTTAAAAAATCAACGCCGAATTTTATGAATGTTTTATAGAATGCCCACTCAGGACTGGTAAATCTAGTACTGAAAAACATATTTCGTTATCTGATTTTAAGTGAAAAATTGAGCTTATCTTAGGACTTATATATGGTCATCCCAACGATGGGTCTCGTTCCAATATTTAAAAAAAAAATCCCACCTATGTTCAATTCTGAACGCATTCTTTTTGTTGTAGCAAAGAAGAGTGACACAGATTGTGTATTTTCTGCCACATTTTCGTCACGGAATTAGTTGAGCCTGAGTTTTCAGGGCTCTGCATTCGTATTCCTACTATGGCATACGTTGAGGTAGCAAGTGCGTGACAGCGCACCCGCGAGTTTTTTTTTTTTTCAGACTAGTCGGGGGAATATAATTTTAGCATTGATCTCTAATTACATCTGCTATCTGGAATGCTCCCAATATACATGAGCGATGTACAGACACAGCCTAGTGGAAAAGTGCGATGACACAATTGCAGTAGATGAGCCAGCTGGATACGTTCAGATGAGGACAGTCGCAAAACGTGTCTCGGGTATTTTTGATTTTCACTTAATTTTTTATATCAGGCATAAAACTACTTCCACACCGCCGAACGGCGACTACTTTTCCAACATGCATATTTTTTTCCACGCGCAGGAAAGGTTAACTGAGACAAGGTGTGAAAAATCTTGTTACTTAGCCGCAAAACTCTGCAAACTTTAAAAGCGCGTGCTATACAGAACACAGTTTTTTACACGTCAAACCTTTTACTTCACATCTATACCACCCTTCAAACGGAATTAAGGCAACTTGAATTTAATTATTCTCACAGCGGGGAGGAAGAAAACAGCGAATATTCTTTTTTCTAAAGCAGGGCGGAAGTTGAGGGTCCTCAAACCAATTTTGATGGTAGTTTAAGAGAAAATATGCAGCGCTAAGTATTTTACGTGATATATGAAATGTGTCTCACAATACGGCTTCTTTGGAGATGACCGCAATGTTCTGGAGCATAGCCTTTGGTGATCCCAGGACAATAAATACAAAAAATGCGTCGTTTAGCTGAAGACCAAGAAGCAAACAATGATACTTGTCATTCGAGCGTTCTTCAGAGCATTTTTTTTTTATAGCGATGCTGTTTACGCGAACCCTGTGCCATCGTTGTTGGACTTCGCTAAATAGGGGCCACGTGACCTAGTTGGAGAGGAAAAGAAGAGCTCAACAGGGGGAAAGGGGTTGAAGTGGCCCTTTCCCCTTGTGGAAATGCTATCTTACACGAGAATCTTATACGGTTGTCAGACGGTGCGTTTTCGACGATCGAGTCAGATTGGCATCGAATTTATCGAAGATTGATTCCACCCTGCGGTTTGCGTCCAACAAGCAGTGTCCAGCGATTGAAACGCGACACTAGGAGAGCGTGGCTGCCAGTACTTCTTGCTCCCAAGAAGTGCCGGCAGCCACGTCAATCGTCAAAACGACTGCAACGTCCGCAACTCCAGTGGTGGGCCTCGCGCCCAATATACAAAGCTTTAAATTAGTGGTTCCGCCCGTTTCATCCCAGCTACAACTATGGGAAGACCACGAGTAGTGCGTATACTCCTGACGAAAAAAAAAATTAAATTATGGGGTTTTACGTGCCAAAACCACTTTCTGATTATGAGGCACGCCGTAGTGGAGGACTCCGGAAATTCCGACAACCTGGGGTTCTTTAACGTGCACCTAAATCTAGGCACACGGGTGTTTTCGCATTTCGCCTCCATCGAAATACGGCCGCCGTGGCCGGGATTCGATCCCGCGACCTCGTGCTCAGCAGCCCAACACTATAGCCACTGAGCAACCACGGCGGGTACTCCTGACGAAGAAGCAGCATACCGTGAGCGTCAGCGAGAGTTGGCTCGTGACTGGGCTCACCAAACACAGACACAGACACGCAAACAGACAAACCTCACGGGCAGAAAACAATGTTCTCTATACCATGCACTTTAAAGTGTTAAACACACTGTAACTCGATGACGAGATTTCTGCACCATGTCTTAGTTAAGATTTCTTATCTGTGAGAAAAAAAGTGCATTTGAAAAGTAGTCGTCGTTCCGTGGTGTGGAAGGACTTTCATGCCTGATATAAATATTCAAATTTCCGACTGTCCTGTTTTGAACATACCCAGCTGGTTCATCCACTGCAGTTGCGTCACCGCAGTTTCCCGCTAGGCTGGTGCATCGTTCATGTGCACGGGGAGCACTGGAGACAGCAGATCTACTTAGAGATCAATGCCAGAACCACGTTTCCTCGACTAGCCTGAAAAAGAAGAAAGTCGCAGTTTCGCCAGAAAGGCGAAGCATCCATTGCTATAGCAAATTAGCAAACAGCCATACGAAGTAAGAATATCACTTTTATCGGCCGTATCAACTTCTAAAAATGTAGAGGATGCTTAAGCTTCACCTTTAAGAGTGGAACGCGACAGCTTACAAAAACCCTTACTGCTTTTCATGCTTCCTGGCGACTGCAGCGTATGTAACCGTAACGTTTACCGGGAAACGCTGGCTGTGCACGCTATGCACGAATACGAGTTTTCTGGAAGAAACGCGGCCTCTTGCGTGGGACTTTACCCTGTTATTGTGTCGCACTATTAATAGTTCAGTCTGAGACGAGGTAACATAAAGGACATGCTGTGTCGCAGTTTTCTTCCATTACATTTGTTTCTGGGCTGCCATTCTCAAAATTCCGAGGAATAACTTTGCAAAGAATGAAAGCCAAAATATGATCAACTTGTGATCAACTTGTGAGCAAGTAGACTCGCTTGTGAGCTCGTCTACTTGCTCTTCCTGCAAGCTAGAACTCTGACACTCTAGTGCTACGCTCTCATTGAGCTGGTCAGCTGGCAGGCTCTCCTCAACTGTTCTTTTGTCCCTCGGGCCTAGCTCGGATTCGGGTATTGAAGTTATCCCCTTTTCTGCTTCCGATGGAGGAGCTTGAGCATTTTCAGCCGAAAGCGCCGCGATCTTACGAGCTTGGCCTCGGGTCAATGCCTGTACTATGCCCTCTCCCAGTTTGAGCCCTCTGTCACGCAGTAACTGATTCGAACGATTCGAAAAGATGTAGGGATACTGCAGTGACAAAAATTTGGAAACTGCAGCCTCAGTCTCTAGCTCCCCGAATGGTCCACTGATTTTGACTTTGGCCATGGGCAGACACACGCTGTGTTCTTCTACAACCTGTTTTATCCATGCTACTTCTCCGGTGAAATCATCTACCATCACGTAAGACGGATGGACAATGTCCAGCGTGGCGGCACTGTCTCTTAGCACTCGGCATGGTTTTCCATTAACTTGCAGGTCGTGAAGATATGGACTTAAAAGTTCCATATTCTCATCTTTTTCCTCCACGTAGGAAAGAACTACGCTAGACTTCTCGCAGTTTACAGCTATATGTCCCAGTTTGTGGCATTTGTAACAGCGAATTGGTCTAACAGATTCGAATTTTCTTTTCTGTTCTTTTTGTGCAGTTTCTCCGTTAAGTTTCTCCTCGCTCTTTTCTGCGGGCTTTTCCGCCATGTCTACAGGCTCGGATCGTCTAGTTTGCGCCCCCTTTTTGAACGGAAATGGTTTCCGCGGTCCATTTCGACCGTCCCAGTTTCCCTCCTCGGCGTTCAACTTTCTACGGGTTGCGTACTCTTCGGCTAATTCAGCCGCCCTTTCCACAGTGTTTACATTACCTCTGTCTTGCACCCACAGTTTCACAGCTTGGGGGATGGTTTTGTAAAACTGCTCTAGACACATGCATTCAATGATCATGTCTCTGCTGTCGTACGCTTCCGCGCTTTTAAGCCACTCGACTAGGTTGGCCTTTAAGCTATATGCAAACTCCGGATAGCCCTCGCTATCTTTCTTGCCTGTGCTCCTAAACCTTTGCCGAAAAGCTTCGGCTGAAAGGCGGTATTTCTTGAGGAGACTAGCCTTAACTTTTGCATAATCATATGCATCCTGCACACTCAGTCTGGCGATTACTTCCGCCGCCTCACACGGCAACATAGACAGCAACCGCTGTGGCCATGTACTCGGGCCGAAGTTCATCTTTTCGTTAGTCCTTTCAAAATTGCTTAGGAACAAGCCTATGTCGGTCCCGACCTCAAATGGCTTTAATAGCCTGTCCATGCGGTACGATTCTGCCTCACTTGATCGTCCCAGAGCGCCTTCACTTCCTTGAGACAACTCCAAACGTTTGCTTTCAAGTTCCAGTTGCATTTTTCTTAACTCGCGATCTTTGTCGCGTTCCTCTCTCTCTTGTTCTTTTCTCTCTCGTTCTTCTCTCTTTTTCAGAAGTTCAAACCCCATTTCAATTTCTTCCTCACTGGCCTTTTCGGAAATTAGCTCCAATAATTCCGATTTGAGCATTTCCTTGCGTACATCTAGGCCCAGTTCCTCACCAACAATCAACAACTCGTCTCTCAGCAGTGTCCTTAACTCCATGACTGCTGCTTTACTGCCTTGATTCTGCTCTCTAAATCTAGCTAGGAAAACACAACCTAGCTAACACACAACAATCTAGCTTCCCTACTGTTCTAAACAGAACAACCACAAAATGAAGCCTAGAGAGTCAAAGCAAAAACCAAGCACTCACCGCAGATACAGCACCATGTCGCAAAGTCCATCTCACCACTGTCAGCCAGTTGTCAGGATTGGGGGCTCAATCCCATCGCTCGTGGTCCTTTGCCAAGATTGGAGTACGGCATGAATTCGAAGGTAGCTGGCCCATGCCATCGTCCAACTTATTTACGCTGAGATCGTTGATGAAGTGAAGAACTGTTTCTCATCGAGAACGAGGAAAAAGGGTTTATTTACAGAAATTAAATCAGTCTAACATGACTGCTTGAGAAAAAGAGTATCAGTCCAACATGACTACATGCGAGAAGTGAATCAGTCTAACATGACTGCTCGAGAGAAGTGTCCCCAGCATTCGCACAACAACAGTTTTTATACACTCGGTCCGCCGGCCATACGAGGCGGCGACTGTTCGTTTACTCATCACCAACTCGCCGCTGCTCCACAGATCAGTTTACGTACACAAAGGCAACCGCGTTCTGATGCCTGACGCCGGCGTTGGAGGGGTGCCGTCTCGGGAAGTATCGGCGCCCATCGAGGGTAGCTCGTTGTCTTGCGTCTGGACGAGCATGAGAAGCACCAAAATACGGCTTCCCCACGGCAACTTGTCCATGCGTGTCATATCAGGTCCACGTTGGGGAACTCCGAAACCATTGTTCACACACCGAACTCGTCCCGTCACAATGTCGATGGGGCTGGTGGAAGGCGGCGGTTTTCAGCACAAAGGCCGCTTCATCGAACGCCTCCTAGCTGCAGTGACGGAGAGGGTGCGGAGTGCGCGTCTTGCCCCCCCCCCCCCCTTGTCGTAATCGGGTGGCAATCTTGCTTTGCAGCTCGCCATTCTTAACAGCGCAAAGGCCGTTTCTTCGAACGCCTCCTAGCTGTAGCGACGGAGAGTGCGGAATGCGCGTCTTGCCCCCTTGTCATAATTGGGTGGCAATTTTGCCTTGTAGCTCGCCATTCTTAACAGCACGCGCACGCTCAGCAAACATGATCATGTCACAATCGATGACCGCGGACACACGCTGGCTTGAGCAAGCGCTGCAGCAGCAGCGAGCGAAGTGACATCCGTTCTGTCTACCGCTTCAACGTAAAGTCAGTGCCGAGAACACAGCACGCACAATGCTACGAGCCGCTGACGCACCTAGACTCTGCACCGAACACAGATCGCCTTCAAGATACGGCCGCGTGACTGAGCCCAGCTGCCACATGCGTAGCTACAGCCGAAGTAGAAATCCTCCCTTCCCTCCCTTCCCTCTCCCTGGTGGCTCGCAACTTTGGGTGCCTCGCGCGCGACGGACGACGGCGCGCTTCCTCCCCACCCTCCTGTCTTTAACGCGGGCGAGACTGAGCGATTGGATTGAGCCGCGATCATACGATCATCGGCTCCCCTCGCACGCCTTCACTCACACCAGCAGCATAGGGCGCGCGGCCACGGTGATATCGCCCTTTGACTTTATGCGGAACATCACGGTAACGTCGACGCCGACGGCAGAAATGCGCCTGGAGTTTCTGTATAATTTCTATCGCAATAAAAACTTACTGTACGCGCTCTCATGTGCTTGTGCTACATGAACGTACCGTAGTACGAATACGCATGCAGGAGCCGTGAAAACTCAATCTTAACTGTTTTCGTGGCTAAAGAGTGACAAAATAGGCACAATCTGAGCCACTGTTTCTTACTACAACAAAAGGAATGAGTTCAGAATTTAGCAGTATCTTATTGTTGGAACGAGACACATCGTTGGGATGACACGGTTCTTAAAATGGGCTGAATTTTCCATTTAACGTAAAATAATACATTATGTTTTTGTAGCACTAGATTTACCAGTCCTCCATGGGTATTCTATAAAATGTGAATAAATATTGGCGATGATTCTTTTAGGCGTCTCTAAAATGTTCCAATTTCCGCTATATTTGCAATTTTGACCCATTTTAGGATTTTATAACGAAATTAATATGTGATGTAGTTGCATCTGTCTGCCCATGAACGCAGGCAGTGTTACCGAGCACTGACCAGGAGGCTCGGCTCTGAGTCGTCCGAATGACCACAGACGCTGCTATAATACAAGGACCGGCCGCCGTCTACGGGAGAGGGCGGGAGGGGCTGTCTCCGGCATCTCTGGCTGCCTTTGACCCTTTCAAACGCTCAATAAAAGTTGTTTCTCTATCAAAGGTCTGAGTTGGCAAACGATGGACACCGGTAAAACATTTTTATCCAGGATAATGAAAATATGGTCTGAAAGAAAAAAAAAACACCATTGGGCGGTTGATGATGGTGATGATGATGATGGACTCGACGCGTGTCGTTTAAGAAGACGTATCCAACTCAGGAAGTAAGTAAAGAATGCACTTTGTAATTATATATATATATATATATATATAAGAATTTTACAATAGACCACATCCTCTGGCAGGGTGCCCGGTCACGCTCTATCATCGCTAACGGCTCGGCCAGATGGGAGGCGGTTCTCCGCAGCCCTCTTCTGGCTGACCAACTCTGGGCTGTCCAGCAGGCCCACGATGTGGCCGAGAGGCTCGGCCTTCCGGTACCCACGTGGGAGCGGCCCGCTTCGTGAAGACTCACGATCTCGAGGACTTCATTAAAGTTATACCGTACCATACCATGCCAAAACTAAAATATACTAATGCCACTATATAACTAAAAAAAAGTTGGGAGCATCGCCGCGTGCATGGGACACGGGTCATGAGCTTCATGAGCAGCTGCGGCTTCGCCCTATACTCACATTCCCGCGCATATTGTGTGTGTAGCTATTTGTGCGTGTGTAGGATCGCCGCAGTTTCTCACCATCGTCGTTCGTCTTACAGCGAAGCTGTTAGCCTCTAGTTGGTCGGAATTTTTCACGTCCGTGTCCGTCAGCGAAAATGTGGGCCGATCCAGGTGGCAGTACAGGACAGGAGCAGTGGCTCGCACCCTCGTGAGGCACCGCTGTGGGTGGGCAACGTATAGTTACGACTTCCGGGGAGCAGCGTGAATACGAGGGGCGGCATAGGAAAAAAAGAAACGGCAATACGAGCAGCGGTGGCGTGCTGCTAAAATTACCATGATTTACATTACTGCCATTACTCTAAATTACCATTGTTACCATTACCCTAAAGCAATAAAGGATTGCCTGCCCCCCCCCCCCCCCTCAGCAGTCGCAGTGGTGGTTTTCGACGGCTTCCCTGGACACACGCTCTCGCAGAGCCGGGATGGCGAGTAAATTTTTTTTAATACAGAATCATTATATGCCCCGTGAAGCGGAAAATCCAAGCGTCCGTCCGGCGCTAACATCCGATGGTATCAAAAACCCATTTGACCGAGTGATGACGTCATGTTTCCGGCGCTGGACCTGCCGCGGCTGGCACTGCGAAATCAAACGGTGAACATCCACGGCATCGGACGGACGCTGTGGCCCACACCCAAAAAAATTTACTTTGGTCAATTTGAAAATTGAACTGAACCACGTTCAAAACCGACCTGGCCTACTCCTAAAATTGTCTTGGCCCACCTCCAAAATTTCGATGGCCCTCCCTCGAAACTGACTTCGCCCAATTCGAGTACATGACCAAGTGAAAAGTATCACGCGGAAATCAAAATGCTTTCACTTTCAATGCACGTAAGGAGACTAAAATGCCAGTGGCAAGAAGGTTCGCCACTGGTGAGCTGTGCGGTAGCGGCATGCTCGGGCTGATTTTTCATGTTTTTGTTTCCAAGTCTCGACAACGAGACCATGCGTAGGTTTCGCTGTAGATCGACTAAGGAGTTAGTTAATTCGGGTTTAATGGCGCAAAAGCGATTAAGGCCATGCTGCGCCAGTCACAGGACAGTATAAGATCTCTTGTTACTGCAGCATTAGCTGTGTTATCTTAAAGTCGATGTAGACAACCGATTTCATCTAAAAACTCGAACTAGTGAATGGCACTAGTGGATCGTCCCCCAATATTAAGACAGGGTGCAAAGGTATGTGTAAGTGATACAAATTTTTGAAATGTTTCCGCCTCTGAGTTTCAGTGTGTGGACATGATATAATGATGTGAGTTACTGTAAGCGGTTCATGACATTTCTCGCATGTTGGTGCGTTTTCGTTTCGAAGTAAAAAATTGTGTGTTAGATGAGTGTGTCCAATTCGAAGTCGACATAACATTACCTCATAGAACCGTTCTTGGTGAATGCATGATTTCCACTCGCGAAGCAGTGGTTTAGTCATATGTAACTTGTTATTTACGTACGAGTTCCATTCTTGTTGCCATTTTGATGCTAGAGCCTTACGAACCGCTCGGATACTGTCTTTGTATGGAAGTGTTATGTGTGTTATGCTTTTGTGCGCTGCCATGGACGCGCTTCTATCTGCTGCTTCATTCCCTGGTATCCCAACATGGCTTGGAACCCAGCCGAATCGTATTGTTCCTTCGTATTTCTTGTTAAGTACTATGTTTAAGATATCACCAAGCAGGGGTTCAGACGCGGAGTTTATGTTTAGGGCTCTTAGAGCACCTAACGAGTCGGTATAAATAATAGCATTCTTGTGCTTGTCGGAAGTAATTTTTTGAACTGCCATCCATATGGCATAAACTTCGGCGGTAAACACTGAAGAAAAATTATTTATCCGAATGCTATTTTCCCAATTTTTCCTCACGATCCCAACACCTACGTGTTCTTGGGTTTTAGAGCCGTCAGTGTAAAATTCAGTGTAATTTTTGTATTTTTCTTGAATATCTCGGAACTCTTGTATTATGTGTTCTTGTGGAATGTTTTTTCTTCGCATGTGTTAACGTCCAGTCATATAGTTGTGTAAAATTGCACCACGGGGGCAATCTTGGTGGCTTTTCGGCAACCTGCAGGGCTTCAGGAGGGATATCATAAGTCTGACAGTATTGTTCGTGTCTTAAGATGAGGGGCTGAATCATGTTTGGTTTATTTGTCTCATGTATTCGTGATTGGCACTGTGTTACGATGTTGTAGCATATATGTTGGGGTGATGACCGAATGATTAATACATAGCAAAGTGTAAGTTGTGCTCAGATCGACTAAGGAGAAAACGGCAAAGGAGAGCGACGAAACATTCAGCATTTCGATAATGTTTGTGGTGGCGCCCAAAACGATGCTGGTAGCCGAAAATACAATTTCAGTGGAAATACGGTTCTTCGAAAACCATGCCATTCTTCGGAAGACACGCGAACTTTCCAGAGGGAAGATTCTACAGACACCGCACCTGTGAGCACTGTGCGAAAGCAGACAGTATGATGTCAGTGATAGTAGCAGTGACAGTGCTGATCTGACAACAGATTGCACCCCACCGATTTTCAAGCCGAGCGCAACGCGATCCCGCACTCGGTGTCCAGAATCTTACGGTGCAGGGACAGGTGAAAGCTTCAGAGACTCCTTACGGCGCTGGGGGTATTCAGTTGTCTTAATAGAAGGCTGCTCAGTGAACAGTTAAAATTGTTTATACATCAACAGGACTTCTCGGATCCACCGAACGAAACGAGCGAGCGAGCTCCTGAAGCTTCCGACAAAACCTGCAGCTACAAGCTTTCAGTTGGCCTGCCGCATACCCTAAAGGACGTAGAAAACCTACCTCTTGCCGTGCCGCTCACAGTAAACGTGCATGGGATTCCATTGGTCAAAAGTTGTGAAACACAACTCTGGCCAATTGAGTGCGTCATTCATGACTGGTGACCTTGTACAACTTGTAGTAGAGGCATAAGAAAATCTATCGAAGCGAACCTTTGTCAATGAATTGCTGCTCATATCAGGCACATTCAAAAACCTACTGAAAAGTACTTTCGGGGAGACGCTGTTTAATGCTAGTCAATTAAAACTGATAAATAACCGCGTACTGTATTTAAACCTGTTATTTATTAATTTTTATTGACTGTGTTCACATATCTAGCTGCCGGGCACTGCAACCTGAATACTGCGATGTTTTGTAGTCGATTAAATTTCAGGTGCAGTGAATTGGCTGCAGGATGGAACAACTACTGTTGAGGCTCATATCAAGTCATGGCTGCGGCGTGCTCCCTAGCGTCTCAAGGCAAAACTTGAAAAAGCCTCATAAGGTCTGTATAGATATTCAAAATCTAAAATGCCTTTAGACCTCTGTATTAAAATTTTCCCTCTTACACAAGACGAACAAATTCTATGTGCAGATTTTATGTGCAACTCAAACAGGTGTCGTTATTTGAGTGTTCTTCAAGTATTATTTTTTTACCGCATGAGCATTAAAGGGGTACTGACACGGTATTTCCAACTATACTTTATTTTTGCGTTAAGAGAGGGACTTAGACCTTTAAATTCTAGAAAATATTATGACAAGCCTCAGCGAGCTCTAGATGATTTATTATAACCTTTCTCTAGCCAGTTTCGGTGTCTTCCCTGTGGGATACTGTGTTGCGACGTCATGACTCTGTACGCACGTCAAAGCCGGACATTGCAACGTTTTGACACTCTCTCTGGATCACTCGGCCGCCTCGTGTGCTGCTACTCATACTGAGAACCGATGTAGCAGCATAGTGAACTGCAGATTGAGCCGGTGTGAGTGTCAAAACACCACATTATCCTGTTTTGACGTGACCACGTACTGTGTCATGACGTCACAAGAAAGTAAAAACGAAATCGAAACTACCGGTAGAAAGCTATAAAATTACATTTTATTAATTGTACTATCATATCAATATTATTATTTACTGACAAGCCAGACTTGTCAGTATTTATTTCTCGGGTTTAGAGGTAACAGACCTTCATTTAAAGATATAACATAAAACTTGAAAATGATGTGTCATTACCTCTTTGATTGTTAATACATGGGCCCTGCGCTGTTTTGTACATTGTATCGTGTATTTTACTTCCACAGTCAGGTAGTGAGGATCTACTGCTCACTTTTAATACCTAACGAGATATGCGCCATGTCGAAGTGCGACATTTACGTTTACTTTGTGCCGCAGGAATCCTACAAGAAATATAGCACATTTCATGTTTTATATTTTTATTTGGCCATTTACACCATTTTACAACATTTAAACAAATAATCTAATACAAAAAACATGTGCTTGGCGCATTATAGTCTGCACGACTGCTACGCCATAATAATCCCAAATCATCATCATCACCATCATCATCATCATCATCATCATCAACGTTTACTTTGTGACAGTAAGTGATCAGTTGACAATGTGTGATATTTCTCATTTTGCCATCATCTGTTGGTGTCTTTAGTCAAAGTGCCTGTAATACGATATGTCAACGAAATGTTTTTCTATTACTTTTGGCTTCCTTCTCGGCCCAGTGATTCTTTTCTAGTCAGATAGTGTGCCAAGTCACAAACCATGCATGCTAGCGTCGTGATAATTTTTCATTCACTTATGCTAAATATATTATGTAACCGACAAAGAAGTAGAGCTGGTTGAGACTGCAAAAGGCCTTTCATACTTTTCGAATTGTCTTCAGTCCAAGATGACAAACCTGTTTGGATTGTATAGTTCACCATCTACACTGGCTAGTCACTATTGCAAATTTGATGTTGAAGATGTCGAAATATCTCAATGAGCCTTGTAACCTGCAACTCTTCTGAAACCTTATTGACGAAAGCATATATCTCTGTACCTGTCTTAATTATGTCATGTAGCAAAAGTAACTTAATTTATTGTGTGTTTTGTCAACTTCCATGCGAACCACCACGCGCGCCTTAGGACCTGCTGCCATAGATAAATTCTTATTTTAGTTTAAATTTCATACCTGCAGCAACACATTTGATCGTGCTGTTCATGTCAGTGCTTATCTGTGCTGTCCGTCACTGAGTAGCAGGACAATTTTTGTACTTTTTGCTCAAGCATGTGGCCTGACACGCGAACGTTTTTGAAGTATTGTTTTTTACCACAAGGTTGGATGGATATTTGATGTTTAATAGCGCAATACCACAAGGGCGTTAACCGTTCCATTAATTGGAATGGATTCCTGTGCGTGCTGTGCCCTTCAGTGCTTATTTGTGATGTCCGTCAATGAGTAGCAGGATATTTTTTTTTACTTTTTGCTCAAGCATGTGGCGTTACGCGTCAACGTTTGTGCAGTACTGTTTTTTTACCACAAGGAGGTTAGCAGTTCTATTACTTTGAATGCATTCCTGTGCGTGCTGTGCCCTTCAGTGCTTATTTGTAATGTCCGTCACTGAGTAGCAGGATAATTTTTGTACTTTTTCTCAAGCATGTGGTGTTACGTGTTAACGTTTGTGCAGTACTGTTTTTTACCATACGGACGTTAACCATTCCATTACTTTGAATGCATTCCTGTGCGTGCTGTGACCTTCAGTGCTTATTTGTGATGTCCGTCACTGAGTAGCAGGATAATTTTTATACTTTTTCTCAAGCATGTGGTGTTACTCGTGAACGTTTGTGAAGTATTGTTTTTTACCACAAGGACATTGACCGTTGCATTATGTTGAATGAATTCCTGTGCGTGCTGTGCAATTCTGTGCTTATTTGTAATGTATGCGTCCATGAGTAGCAGGAGAATTTTTATACTTTTTTCTCAAGCATGTGGCGTTATGCGCGAACCTTCGTGGAGTGAATGTAGGTTTTCGCGCACAAGACGAAGGCAGAGAAGTTGTTAAGGCACGCGAGCGCAGACTTAGAACAGTGTTTTATTTCGAAGGAAGTGACCACGTATATATAGGGCAGATTGTGTGCCATATCACGTGTGCGCAACCCGCAGAAAATTCTTATCTCTACGCAGGGAGGATAGCTCCTTGCTGGAAAGGGCGATAGACGGACTTGACACACAGGTGTCACCATACCTGTTAATTCCGCTTCGATAATCTCACGGATTAACTGATTACGACTTTTGCTGACAATTGAGCAAGCGCTATATACCTGTTTGAACGTGACCATTCTTGTGGCGTTTGCCTGATTACGCACGCAATTTCTACAGTGTACATCAAACCCCCCCTTCCATTTCTATCACTATGCAGCGATGCTCCCGAAGCCTGCCATTAAGACATCGTCCGCTCTGACCAACATAGTTGGACCCACAGTACAAAGGCAGATTGTAAACTATTCCTTCCGCACAGTCAACGAACTTTGACTGATGTCCCTTTTTACATGCCAGCTAGCTCTTTGGGGGCACACGAACTGGTCAATCTTCACAAAGATTACAGTTTATCGATAGCGGATAAACACACTTTTACATTGCACTTTATAAAACACATTACAGAACACTTTTGCACAGTCGATGAGATATGCCGTGGATATACGGAATAACAGGGACTTTTTGTAAAGTGTGGAAGACTGAATGGCATTAGTTATTTGTGGTGACATGCGCTTCAAGAGGCCTTCAGCAATGCTAGCGAGGATATGCGTGGCGAAGTGACTGTTCAGAGAAGCTATCGGCCATGAGCTCTGGACAAGGCTTGCATAATGAGTTGGATAAGCATAACTCGCGATGCCCCTTTTTACCAGCGTTTTACTCACCCACGTCAGCAAAGGGTGGTGATGGCACATGCAACGTGACCACTCCCTCGGTTGGGTGGCGGGAGATACGAATTTAGATAAAAGCATTCGGACCCTTCAGATGCAATTTCCTCGTAAACTAAGTCTTTTCTTGGCACGAAACAAGCGTTGCGAGGTTTCGGGAATGGTATTTAAACAGTCTACATCGACTTAGTATTTGCCTTTAGTGTCCCTTTAACGTGCACCTAAATGTAAGTGCACGGTTGTTTTCGCATTTCTCCAACATCGAAATGCGGCTGCCGTGGCCGGGATTCAATTCCCACGTTCTCGTGCTTAACTAGCACCCCGACACCATAGCCACTAAGCAACCACGGCGGGTGTGCACAACTTTAGCTGTTACTCAAGCGTAATATACCGGGTGTGGCAGATACTTGAAAAGAAAGGAACGCCCGCACACAGCTACTGGATACAGACAATGTATGACTATTTAATGTTGTTTACAGGTGGCCATGCATGCAATGAATGTCACCATTCAATGAAACCACTGAGAGCAGCAATCAGACTCCACACGCTGCCGATACCGACCGCAGGCTGTGATGAGATGTGTCTTCGGAACATTTGTCATTGCATCAACAACAGCTCCATTGAGAGCCTCAAGAGTGTTGTGTGGGTGCTTATTGAACTCCCTCTCAACTACGCAGCATATGTAGTAGTCCATTGGGTTGAGATATGGGCAGCTGGGAGGCCACATTTGGAGTAACGTTTTCGTTCATCCATTAATGCTCTAAAAAATTTCTCTAGGTGTCAAAACCACTTTCTGATTATGAGGCACGCCATAGTGGGGGACTCCGGAAACTTGGACAAGTCGGGGTTCCTTAAGGTGCACCTAAATCTAAGTACTCGGGTGTTTTCGCACTTCGCCCCCATCGAAATGCGGCCGCCGTGGCCGGGATTCCATCCCGCGATCTCGTGCTCAGCAGCCCAACACCATAGCCACTGAGCAACCACGGCGGGTTGCCATTCTTGTGTGGTATGAGCTCTGTGGGATAGTGCAGAGTCTTTTTGGAAAACATACGGCCTCTCCCAGCAGCAATCCAGGGCTTCACAGCCGTGTTCAATACCTCAGTGTAAGAAACAGCGTTAACTGTGGCTCCTTCAAGAAAAAGAATGGGGAGGCATCACGTCTCCTTCACTGTTATTCAAAAGACTAGCGCAATATAGCAGGGACAAAGACCGAGAAGACGACAGGACGAGCGCTATGGTCTTCTCGGTCTTTGTCCCTGCTATACTGCGCTAGTCTTTTGAATAATGATGATACACCAACTAGCCCAGCTTTCTGCTTTGAGCTCCTTCACTGCTCACGACAGGCAGGACCATCTCTGATGCTGGAAATTTTGTGCGCATGACAGTTGGAATATCCTTGGGGCCTTTGCACAGCTACCAATCATTTTTGCGGTTCAGCTTTAGGCCCTGGACAAAGTTTTTTTTTTTTCATCGGAGAAAAACCACAACATTCCAGGCTCCTCTGGGCGTTTCAGTTTAGTCAGGAGACGCTTAGCTCTGGTCAGGCGGTTCTCCTTGGTTTTCTCAGACAAGAACTGTCCTCTCCGCATAGCATGAAACTTCTAGCGAAGGTCCTCATGGACCACACGTCTGACAGTGGCCTCGTCAGCCTCCACCTCTTTGGCGAGGGCTCTTATCGATTTGCGAGGGTCTTCATCAACGATACATTGGACGCGACTAATGAATTCTGGTGTCCTAAGAGTGTCAGAACGCTGACAGTGTCGTTTCCTTTGTGAAACAGCGTCCACATCATCCTTGGCAGCCTCTAGTTCTTTCTGAACTTTGAACACGGATGATTGAGCAACCTTCAAGAATGTTGCGATCTCTGAATCAGGGTGTCCGGCAGCCAAGGACATAACTGCATGCCTCTTCATTTGCTGAGTTAGCTGAAGTTCTGTTATGATTACCTGCGGCAAAAAAGTATTTGCACCCATTACGTACCTAAAAGATGGGGAGGAGGGAATGTGTTCTCAAATACCTGCCGCACCCTGTAAATGAGAACTCCCGTTTCAACCTTTCAAACTCTTCATAGGGGAGCAACACCAGCTCAGTAATCTACTCAACATTTATTAATTATTGGCACTCGAACTATATTTTAGAAATCCGAACAATCAATTCAATATCATACAGCATCTATCGCGTTACTTTATTTATTTCAAACATCCGCAGATGTCTCGAAGAGCAAATAAAAATGAGATTTCGCTAACTGATTTTTTTTTAAATTTTCCCACCACATACAAGATTTTCTCTGTTTCAGTTGTCTACGAATACACGGTCAAGGCAATCGACCAAGATGGGAAACCCGCACAGGGATCAGTTATTACGAGGAATTCAAACTTCTCTGAAAGAACTTACTCGCGCAATGCTGCCAGGTACCAGCTTCACCCACTATGGTACGGAATGGAGCTTCGGTTGTATGCGTTTTAAAGGAAAAGAAAACATTTAACGCCCCCCTCTCGCTCTTAGTTATATCTTTAGCTAGTCCTTGCAGGTCTAGGCGCTTACAAAGCTCAATCGCTTTGCTCTTCATTCTCGTTTGACCTTTTTTCACAGCCACGAAGTTTTTGTTCACCGCCTGTGCTGCCTTCTCTCTATACATGATTCTAGGCAAAACTACGAAGCCGCCTATCTTATCTGCCTGCAAAAGGCTGATTTCATTATCCTTGAAGAATTTCACTAGGGAACGAAAAGGGTCTTTAGAGCAGTTCTGTTCAGTCCGCGCGGCACTCTTGGCAAGGCAGTTCAATCCGTCCAGAAGGCAGTGCTCCCGATCTTCTTGTGCAGCCTTTTTCTCCATAACCCTGTTTAGGGTCATCATTTCGGAGTGTGGGGCCAATGGCTCAAGTCCAAACTTAGGGCCTTACTGAAGAACATTTGAAATGTTGGAGGGAATGGAGGCACTTCCCATAACTAAGGTTTCCATTTACACGGTCCGGCGCTTTCGGCTTTCCCATAGCTCTAAGGATGAATTTCAAATTCCAATTCCACTATATCTCGGTCATACGGGCAGCTTCGCTTCTAAGGTAACAGAAACGCCTTAGAGCAATCCACTCCGGGTACTGGGCACAGCAGACAGCATGTAGCCAATCTGTATATAAATGAACTTGCTTCCGCAGTTCAGATCACCAGATCTTGCAGAGAAGTTTCACATGGCCCCACGAGGGTGCCCCAGGACCAAACAGAGCCCTCACTTCTACCGGTGTAACAGAATTCCTGATGCAGAATCCAAGGTACCTTGCACGGCGTGTCGCAAACATGTTGTTTGTCAGGAGCTGGTTGACGTCCTAAAGGTCAACAGAAGGAAGATAGAAAGGCGAGCCCGATATAGAAGAAATATACTTTAGAAGAGTTAACTGCTGGACTAGTTGGTGATCTTGCATACTAAAAAGATTTTGCGCCAAAACAACACACACAAGAAAGACGACGACACCACGGGCGCTACTTCAACTGTTTAATGAGGGTAAAAGCACCCGACATATATAGCCCTCCAAAACACCGCGCACGCGCACAAGACAACATGGAGTAAAAGTCTTAGCAGAGTAAGCGCGATAGAAACTTCAACTCAGCCTCGTAAAGGAAAACCGAAGTGTCACTAACACAGTTTGGACCCGCTTTCATGATGTAAATGCTTCCAATGTTTCACGCGTTGTCTGATGCCTGCCTCTACCCAGAATCCTCGCATCGCGGAACCATGGAAAACAATCGGTGCAAGCCCTGCAGTGATCCACAAGTCGCTCACCTTCATTATTTTGTATAACTTTTGCGTGCTCCCTAAGCCGGTCGTTCACACAATGCCCCGTCTGTCCAATGTAGGATTTCCCGCAGGACAGAGTAATTTCATAAACGATGTTTGTGGCACACTTGACGAAACGCTGGCCATGCTTCTTCTGACAGCCAAGCATTTGGCTTTCGCAAGGTATGCGACGGCTTAGCTGGGCAAGGTTTTGGGGAGCGGAGAACACCACCGGTACATTATACCGGTTAGCCACGTTTTTCAGGCTGTTCCTGACTTTATTGGTGTAGGGGACCACTATAGGCAACTCTTTTCCCTTCGTCTCTACCCTGCTCACCTCAGCCTTCAACTTCTTCAAAAGCATTTCTGTCACAGGGACCAAGACCGACTCAGGGAAGCCAGCTGCAACGAGCCTGCCCAATTGGTTGTAAGAACTGGCTTGCATCTCATGCACACACGACCTCCGGAGCGATGACTCCAAGCATGCCTCTTTTCATTACCTTTTAGTGGGTCGAATTGTACGGCAGGAGCCCTTTTCGCGCATGAGGGGAGTAAGCCCAACAAATGTGCCCATCTGAAAACTTTAACTGTAAATCTAAAAACTGAAGCATGCCATTATCCAGTAGCTCATAAGTAAAACAGCCCTTTCCCCAGGTTTCTAAAATAATCTAAAACACTACTCACTGTAGCCTCACTCGAAACGGAGCACTGCTTGTTTAAAACCACTAAAAAGTCATCCATGTAACGAAACACTTTAAGGATTTTGTCATTAATAACATGGTTAAAACGATCGTGTAGAGAGCGATCGATAGATGATAAAAAGATATTGCAAAGTATAGGGTCTATACAAGAGCCTGTGCATATGCCTTTCTTCTGCAGGTAAGGTTGCTCGTCAAAGAAGATGAAAGTACTCCGGAGATAAAATTCTAAAAGGACTAAAAAGTTAACAGTGATACCAGCGGCGTTTTGGAAAGCCACCGGGCCGCTCTCGTCTATGCAACCTTTAACAGAGGCAAACAGGTCCCGATAGGGCACTGAATAAAAAAGGTCTTCTACATCAACAGAAAAAGCATAATCTGTCATTTTTTCTCCGAAAAAATGGGCTACTTCCCCTGAGCTTTCTGTAAGAAAGGGGTCAGTTACTACGAGGCTATTCAAACTTCTCTGAAGGAACTTGCTCACGCAATGCTGCCAGGTACCAGTTTCACTCACAATGGTACGGAATGGAGCTTCGGGTTTATGCGTTTTCACGGAAAAGATTTAATGCCCCCCTCCCCTCTTTTCCTCCTCTTTTTAGTATGCAAGGTCACCAACTAGCCCAGCAGTTAACTCTTCTAAATTCTGCATTCCTCCTTCGGACGCAGAGATTGGCTTTTCTGTAACGCTTTATTGATTTATGTTTTAGCGCGTCACACGTTGAAACGCGCCGTTTGAAGAATAAGATAGAAGAGGCAAATAAAACAAACCTGCTGTTTTATCAAGAGCATGCGTTAGAATATAAAGAGCACTGCTTTCGTAAGTTGGGTATAATTTTACTAAAAGAAATATCCCGTGCTAAGTTTGTATGATGCTGTATGCGTTGCGTACTCACAAGTATCCAAGTCCTAGACGTGTAAGTTTAGATAGGAGCTAAGGCCCCAATTTTGGCCTACGGAAAACGCCCGGACTGAGGCGTTAGTTTCTTTGGGGCTGTTATTTCCTCCTCTTATATTTCGAATAATTAGGTACAACGATCAATGTGTCAACTCTCAGCAACCTCCGAATGGTAGATTACATGTCCTATTCAGCAACGCGAGAGATGAATTGCAAGAAATGAGCGAGAACTTGAGCCGGAAAACTACGAGGACAGATCTGAGAACTGATGTGCAGAATACTACGGTAACCTTGCAATAGTCTGGCAAGGAAATACACGCCCATGATTGCTTTTCAGTCCCTTAAAGCTGTAAATTATTCTTGACTAAATAGCGTCGACGGGAGGCCACTATCACGAGAAGAAAATCTACAGATGAGCAAAGATGGGTTGGAGCGCACATGGCAGGCACTAACAAGGCATGATTAACGGATTATAATACTGCAAGCCACGAGCGATTCCAGACACCCGTCAAGAATGCGTCAACAGTCTCGTAATTACCCCGTTGTGGGTCTCCTACAGCCCCACGAGCCAAGCGCGCAGGTGCGTGTGTGTGTGTGTTCATAATCTTTTTGTACGACTTCGCAGGGAACAATCGATATTGTAGAAGGTCGTAGGGAGCGAAGTGTAAATAATGAGGCCTTAGTAAACAAACATTGGGGCACCAGGTGCTTCGGCTCATCTCAAGACCCTCCTTCTTCTGCTGCTATATGCCTGTTGGGAAATGCCGAGGTTGGCATATGTCCCTTACCAGGCAGTCGAAGCTATCTCAACTCGAATTCTTGCCATATTTCTTTGTCGTTGAAAGAACATCGCATAGCATCACATCAAGTACTAGTTCTTGAGCCTCTTTCATCGCGTTTGCTGTTTCATTGATCGAATCAGAGAATAATTTTACTGCGCGGTATAGTTATGCGGTCGTTGTATTCAAATAGTGGACACGGTAGTCCTTGCCGAGGCATGTCACTCACCAAGCCGTTCTTCTACTTCGCGCTGGGCTTGCTTCTCTGGGTTTCCGGAACGTCAATTCATCGCCTACCCTACGGTGAAATACCGGCACCGCTTCGTCAACCTGACGAACATTTCGAGGCGCCAACGTGGCACAAAGTCAAGCTAATGGAAAATACCGCCCCTCTCCAGCATGCTCCAGCCTCCCCACCCCCCTGGTTTCATATCTGCGCATCAATTTATCTTCAGGGGGCACGGTGGGGCTTGCCGAGGCATGTCACTCCCCAAGCCGTTCTTCTACTTCGTGCAGGTTAGTTCTTGCTATTCTACTTTTGGTAGTGACTGTCCTTTCTTGCTGATACTGCCGTGCCCACGACAGTGTTCTAAAATATGTCGCGAGTGTTTTCATGTTCTAAACTTTTTGCTGTGTGGGGATGTTGAAACCAATCCTGGACCCTCTAACGCCGATTTATTGCATTAAAAATTATGGTGGTTTACGTGCCAAAACCACAAGCATAAAGTTTTTTAAGGTCAAAATTTGCTGCGAGAGGAATTAGCCGACTTGAAAAGAAAAACAAAAAACATGATAGTTGAAACAAGAAAACTGTTTCATAGGCTTCAAGCTCAGATATAAAACACAGTAAAGACGTTTCAAGAGTCTGTGAATACTAACGCTTGCAAACTCATTGATATTGAGGATAGAAGTAGGCGTTCGAACATAGTTATTCATGGTATCCTTGAAGAGCCAAATGAGACAGAGTCTGATCGAAAGCGCAAAGTAATTACAGAAACGCTCGAGAATAAACTATGTGTTAAGCGTGTTTCCATTGGCTGTATTCACAGACTTGGTAGGAGTGGCTCTAAAAGACCGGTCACAATGTTTCTTCAGGATTATAATGAGAAAGCAGCAATATTTAAAACTGTTTCTAAACAGAAGGGAACCAACATTTTCGTTCAAGACGACTATGGCAGGTCACTTTAAAGAAGCGTAAGCTATTGTGGGAAAGTGCCAAGAATGATAAATCACTCGGAAAGAAGGTTTCACTTCAGCATGATGAGCTACGCATTAACAATATGTTCATCTGGAATGACAAAAACCAACGCGAGATAGCCACTAATTCCCGTACTGCTCAACATTCTGATTGACCAGTGAATGAGAGGCTTATCAGATTACTAAACATTAACGCTCGTAGCATCGCGAATAAGACAATTCAACTGGAATCAATTCTTTTGTCGCATTCGCCCCACGTTGCATTTATAACGGAAACCTGGCTTCATAGCGAAATTAGCGACAAGGACGTAATCCCGCCTGCCTGGAAAATAATTCGTAGAGATAGAACTTCTAGGGGCGGTGGGGTGGCTGTTGTTAGGAAGTCGTCGAGGCCATTCTGGTATCAGACTCAAGCAACACCGAAAGTCTGTTCGTAAAGCTGAATATTTATGGTCATGTGATTGTTTTATGTGCGGTGTACAGACCACCTGACTCTGCCCCCGATTAGTTATTGATTAGTTATTGGAAGTTAGCATTCCAATAACTAATCCCAAGGCTGTTGCTAACCTTTTAAATGACCAATTCCACACTGTCTTCTCCCCGTCTACTGAACCCTCTTTCCAAACTTCACCGTCCTGCTCTTATGACGTTAACATTTCTCATCAAGGTGTACTTAACTTAACAGAAGGCACAGTTCAATGGAAATAAGCCATTAGTGGTTGATGATTTTACCTTGCCGAACATTGACTGGAATCGCATTATGTCAGGTGCCGGTTCTCTCCTCGACGCAAATGTGCTTTTTGATATGATGCTCGACCACAACCTTGTACAAGTAGGTAGTTCGTGAACCTACCAGATTTGGTAATGGTCTTGGTTCGCTACTTGACCTTGTCTTTCTTGAACGCTCCTTTTCAAATTATTTTGTATCTATCGAACCTGGGCTGTCTGACCGCGAACTTATTGTTGTATCGTTCCCGTTGAATGTTACCCGTGCGCATGGCACGCATGCGTCTATGATTGTGAAAAATTTTCCGCAGGCTGATGATGTGCGAATTGCAGACTATCTTGATTCTTGTCTTTCTGAATTTTGCCAGAATGACGTTCCGCAGCTTTGGGAAAAGTTTAAAGCAATGGGTTTATCCTGCATTGATAAATTTATACGTAACAAACTTAAAAAGCCAGCTAAACATACACCATGGATAAATAGACGCACTATTCAATTCAAACATAAAGCCAAACGCCTAAGAAAGAAAGGCCCAGCTACTGACAATTTAACCAATGTTCGCGTCGCTCTTTCAGAGGCCATTGCAGAAGCAAAAAAATTTTATTTCAGTAACACTTCACCAAATTTTATTAAGGAAGATCCCCAGAAGTTCTGGAACTCTATTAAGGAACGGAATAAATCCATAACGAACATTATCCACGATAGCATTCCAATAACTGATCCCAAGGCTGTTGCTAACCTTTTTGAATGACCAATTCCACAGTGTCTTCTCCCTGTCTATTGAACCCTCTTTCTAAACTTCACCGTCCTGCTCTTCTGACGTTAACATTTCTCATCAAGGTGTGCTTAACATGCTCCTCCGGTTACAAGTAAAATCATCTGTTGGTTCAGACTGCATTCCCAACACCTACCATCGGCGTTATGCGGAACATTTAAGTAAATTCATTGTAGTAATCTTCCAGGTCTCTCTGCATTCCGCGGTACTTCCCCTCGATTGGAAAGTAGCACGTTTTGTCCCTATATTGAAAAGAAGGTGACCCAAGCTCAGTCTTGAATTACCGACCGATTTCCATATTATCCTCTTCTCGTAAATTAATTGAACACATTGTTGCTGACTACATCAATAATTTCTTAAACGAGCGTAACATTTTATCTCCTTTCAAACATGGCTTCAGGAATGGGCTCTCGACAGTCACTCAATTAAGCACAGACATTCACTCGCTTGTTTCAGTCCTTGACAAGGCTGGCCAAGTAGATGTGATATTTTTTGGATTTTCAAAAACCATTTGATGGAGTTCCTCATGGCAAATTAATTTGTAAATTAGAATTCCTTGGTCTTCCTTGCTTTATCCTGTCCTGGGTTTCTGCTTACTTAACGCGTCGAAAACAGTACGTAGTCATTGATGGGAAGCAGTCCGATTCTCCTTCAGTTTCCTATGGCGTCCCTCACGGTAGCGTGCTTGGCCCACAACTATTCCTTATTTATTGTAACGACATAGTTGATGTGATAGAGGCCCCTGTCAATGGTCGTCTTGTTCGTAGGCAACAGCATCATTTTCAACGATATTATTAGAGTTAATCATCAACTATCTCTTCATTTAGCCTTAAACAACATTCTTGAGTGGAGCAACACGTGGGGAATGAAACTTAACTCAGATAAATCTGTGCTTCTACGTATAATAAACAAAAACCTACCCCTGCAGTTTTTTTTATTCTATTCGCTAAGACCCCTTGGCCGAAGCGAGTGAGTACAAGTATCTTGGAATTACAATTACTAACAACCTAAATTGGGATAGCCACATTGCTGCTACCGTCTCTTTTGCTTTAAGAAAGCTTCATCTACTTCGCCATAAGTTTAAACATGCATCCCATGGAGTAAAACCATTAGCCTATACCACTTTTATTCTACCCAAATTGTAATACTCGTGCGCTATTTGGGACCCGTTTACCAGAATCAACATTAACGCCCTTGCAAGGATACAGAGAAGAGCCATACGTTTTATTTTTTCCGAATACGGCCGAGAAGAGTCTATAACTGAATTACTGAGGACAAATGATTTTCACACCCTTCAAACAAGGCGAAAAATAACACGCCTGAAGTTCCTTTACACCTTCATAAACCATAAACTTTCTTTAGATCCTAGTCCATACATAACTCGTTCTACATCCAGGAAAACCCGTCATTCCCACCTCCTCGCTCTCTCTCCTTACGTTGCCAGGAAAAGTCTCTTTAAATTTTTTTTCTTTGATCGAACTATAGAAAAATGGAACCTCATCCCTTTCAATCATCTGAACTCCCCTGAATCAATTCAGACTCATATTATTCGTATTTCCTAAGTAACATTGCTGTTTTGTGCTATATTGTTTCATTTCTTAAGTTTTATATTTTGCAAGTACGCCTCTTGTACGCGTATTTTTTATTTGTCACCTTGCTCCTCCTGCTTGGGCCACATGGCCTGCAGTGTGATGTAAATAAAATAAATAAATAAAAATAAATCACTGTTCCCACGCAGTATCACTATGACTGACAAGCTTTAAATGCCATGGAAGCCGGTAGCACAATATCCAATATTTTCATGTGCCGAAGGTCGTATTTAGGTCACATGGAAAGTCGTACATGCTTGCTTGATGCGTGTTCCGCTGGCTCAGGGTGACGTGTTCCATGATCGCCCCCAGCGATTAGATCATCTCACAGCTTTACTTGTTCGGAGGGAATTGACTTCGTCAATACTAATTGACATTAAGCAATAGGATATAATAAATTATCGTTTTCTTGTTTAATTTATTGAGCATTACCACTTCGGAAACGCGCCTCAATATTCACGCATATACACTGCCTCATATCGCGTATTGACCTTTCTTCGGTATGTTTTATACAATAACTCTCTATGTTCTAAACATAGCGATATGCTTGAAGAATCATTCATATAACATAAAGACCTGCATAAATGGTGGCAGTGATGCATATAACTTACATATCTGCATAAATAGTGGTACCATTCTATAAGATCTCAGCTCATGACCTCAATTATTCGTATTCTACTTAATTAAACAATTTTTGTAGTTTACGGCGCACACATTCGTAGTTCTTGTTTTTCATAGAGGCCTTTTATTTCTTCTAAGCATGTGCACGTGTGCAATGAAAGTTTGAACAGAACGGATCGGTGCGTAGAACACACGAAAAGTTGGTTGTCTTTGTGCTCGATACACGGTTGTCCCTCCTTGGGGACCATCACGCTTCATTCTTATAGACAGTCCGAGCTCAAACACATCAAAGTTCCTCTGATGTCACTCCGTACAATACAAGCCTAGTAAAACGGACCGTTCATAGAGTAAGGCCAGGCTTCATTCGGACACATCAGCGAGAGAGCGGCTCCTCCACGTCCGCCTTACAATTTTAAAGCTAAGCAGCGTCTTCTAGAAGCCGTAATGTCGTCCTTTGTTGTCGGGGGTTTAGAGGGGCCCAACTCAATTTCAAGCTCGAGTTGTTTCGAATGAGCCGCACACGCCGTTGCGGGAGAGGAGCGACGCGGGTCGAGTGATCTTGGACAAACACCTTAGCTAATCTTTTCAGCATGCCGTGCTGCCTCAGAGAACGAAGCTAGTGGCGTAAGTCGGTTAGTTGACAGAGGCTGGTGCTCACAAATTTTGGCGGACAAGCTCTGAAGACTGGAGAGCAGTGGAGTAAGTGGCGACGTTGACTGTTGTTAGTCAATGTTGTTGTTCTTGAGTAGCGCGTCCGTGCGAAGGGGCACATACTCGCATTGATTCAGTGAGTAATAATTGGGTGTAGTAAATGAAATGTCATAGGTAAGAACAGCAAAAAAATGGAATCGACATGCCGGCCATGTGAAAGTGGATGTTCAGCAAAGCTGTTGAAAACCACGACTACAGCTGCTGAGGGAGGTATGCAATGCTTTATTGCTTAATATTAATGGTAGTGATGGTAATTTCGAGTAATGGTAGGAATGGTAAGTTTGGCAGCACGCCGCCGCTGGTCGCATTACAGTTTGTTTTCCCGTTCCCGCTCCTCGTATTCATGCTGCTCCCAGAAGTCCTAACTAAGCGTTGCCTACCCATACTGATGCTCCAACGACAATAAAATCAGATGCAAAGCTAGTTATTTTATATACGAAAAGCTAGTGACGTCACTCCGCACGTCGCACGCTGCCGTAGCAGCAACAGCTTGCGCAATAGCAATCTTTACAGGGAAACGTATGCGAGGAGCGCTACCATTTTCACATTGTTATCAGCAATGCCTTATTGTCAATGATGTGGCTTGGACGCTTGTTTTGTGCTTGTTCTTTATCGAAACGAATGCTGCTCTGTATGTTGCTTGCGTGATGCCAAAGCATGTATGCACTTCTTGCTTCAATCACTGAAGGTTCTTTTTTTTTATCGCTGAAGCTAACTTTTTTTTTTTTTTACGTGAGGACGCACCGCGAGAAATCCCGGCTATACTATATAGAGGCTACCAGCTCCACTGTAAAACAAAAATTTAACAGAATCTATCTCACAATGAGTGTCGATGGTAATGCGCTTAGCATTGAATCAATATAGTGACACAACATATTGCCACCGTCGAAACTAGTTATGTATCAGGCGCTTTCTGCTGCGTCGATCCTCTTTTGCGCTTGGATGTATTGGTTGGATGAGCGTCCCCTTCGAAACGGGGTGGTGGGTTGCACCACCATGCTTTTATTACAGTAAACTCTCACTTGTACGAACGTCAGTTTATCGAATATTTCAGAATAACGAACTTTTTAAAAATCCCCGGCAGTTTTCTTATAGATTCTATGCAAAGATGTTCCACTTAAACGAATTTCGGAACGGTCGATATTTCAGTTTAACGAACTCGCTCAGAGGACCAAGGCTTGCACTGCACTGCAGGCGCAACCGATGCCCAACCTCATCAAACCGCCGCTCCAGCGGCAATGTAACGTCGCTTGCGCTACAGCGCCCATGGGGCAAGGCGGCGGCGCGGAAAACGAACGGCAACGAGGCATGGCCTCTGAGATTGCCCGCACAAAGCGAGCAAGCATGTAATCTCGGAGGCCATGAACAAAGTAACATTGCTGGCGCTTACAACGCCGCCAGAGCAAAACGGCGATCTGTCACAGCACAAACCACGTGGTGTCTGTTTTTTTTCGATCGGCTAGTCGTGGCATGGCCGTCGTCTCTTTCTTTCGTCTCGTCGGTGCCGCGTGTGCACACAAACGACCCACGTGGTGTATTCTTTATTGATATGTACAAATTCCATTTCGCACATTTCTAACACTATGGATGCCATGTCTTTTGCTCCATCAATTGCACTTCAAACTTTTGGCTCTGAATGTGTTGGTCTAGTGAATATTCAATTTAGCGAACTTTCAGTTAAGTGAACTATTTCCTTCGGTCCCTTGAAGTTCACTCAAGTGAGAGTTCACTGTATAGTGCTTAATGTCCTACGTACGTTAAAGAAAGGAAAAGAAAGAAAAAGAAGAAAACCCACGAAGAATTGCCATAACTAAACTTTCTGAACCTCTATTGGAAACTTTGTTTTTGTACGCCTCCGTTGCTTGTCATTTCCCTACTTTTTTTTTCCACCAATATTCCAATCACCTCTCGTTTACTTTCCCCCTGGTCTCGCTGAACTCAAGAGCTTCAAGGAGGCCAGTGATTCTTAAATCGACCACTGGGCAGATATCTTCACATTCTAATATAACATGTTCCATCGTTTCTTTATCGCTTTACCGCTGGAAGCACATGCTCTGTCTTCCTTCTTATATTTCGCTTTATAAGTGCGTGTTCTAAGACATCCTGATCTCGCTTCAAAAAGTAATGAACTTTAATTTTAAGTTATTATAAATTGTTTCATCCCTGATTTCGTTTTTTCTTCTTGGGTAGTTGCTCATAGCAGGTTTCTTTTCCATTCCCTCCACCCATGACATCACCTCAGCCTCGCTGACTTTCCTCTTGACCTTCTTTGTGGCCAAGTAGCTCACCATACTGGTCGCATCCTTGCTGGTAAGCTTCCTAGTTCTTTTGCCCCACTGTGAATCAACGTTTCTTCCTGTAGAAATACCTGAACACTCTCCCAACCCATTTACTTTCTTCTATATTCCTCAGTCATTCTTCATAATCAATCTTACTCTGAGCTTCCCTCACTTCAAAACTTGTCCAGCCAATATCATCCTGCACAGCCTCATTCGTGGTCTTCCCGTGAGTCTTGTAGTCTTGCCACAGAACACTGGGCGACACCTAGCGGCGCCGCCTCGAAGCATGCGCGTGGCCTTCGAAAGGAGGCCGCGCAGCCTCTCGTTCAGGCACTGGCTCATTTGTCCCAACTAAAGCATACATGGATGCGATGCTTTAGAAGTGCGACGCGATGTGCCACTTGTCGCATTGATGCAAACGCAGCGAGTACGTCCCAAGCGCTGCTTGTGTCGTGCGCCGAATTCATTTAAGCTGTGGTCGTGCTTGCTTGGGAAAAACAGACCAGTGACAATGACAGGTTACGACAGCACTTTAGGGCCTTGAGTGTATAAAATAAGGAGAAGGCTCGAATCTAGCTTTGTACTGCAAAAGTTGATGTTGCTACCCACGGTTGAAGATTGCCGAGGTTGTCAGCCGTGGAGAAATAAAATTAGAACGTGAGTGAAGCGGTGGGCATAGCAAACAGTGGAGACGGTGTGTTCGTTAGCGTGGCTTCAATGGCACTTTTAAACAAAGAAGCGCGCTTGTTAGGTTGCTACAAAGCTAAGATCACCATTCACATCTGTTTGTTTTTATGCCTTCAGTACCAGTCGTGCGCGTTGGACGATGGACACATATGCTGCCAAATTATCAGGTTTGATGAAATTGTGCTTGCGTTGTACGCAATTTTTGTTGTCTGCCTCTCTTTTGTTGCTGGTTTCGGAATGTCTTGGGCGAATTCACGTGCTGTCTTGCTGTAGCGAAAAAGTTCCACTAAGCATTCACAGTTGTTAGTAGCATCATATATTTACTTTATATAGTGGGACTGTACAAGTATATACCGATGGTTCGGTCACGCCATCTACCACAACGGCCGCATTTGTCATCCCACAACTTGGAATTACTCAACGATTTCGATTAGACCACAATCGACATCTACGGCTGCGGAACTTGCGGGAATACGGGAGGCTGTCCGTTTTATGAGAACGCAGACACCCCATAAATGTACAATATTGTGCGATGCCAAACCAGCGCTACAGGCGCTAAAAAACTTTTTAAACAAAGGACCATATTATCTGCTCGTGCTGGAAATCGTCGAACTTTATCACAGTGCCGCGTTAAGTGTCCACGTGATCACCTTTCAAAGGGTGCCTAGCCATTGTGGTGTTTTTGGTAATGGACTCGCTGACAGTGAGGCAAGATCGGCCTCCTCTTCCTCTGATGAAGTACGGTTTGCCTACTCGCGACCTGACACCGACTCCATGATCAAGGCACTCATGCAGGACCTTACAAAGGCTTACAGAGCCCACTCTGATAACATTCACAGACGTCTACGTATGATTGACCCAGACGGTAAATTCTGTTTGCCCCCGAAGCTTACACGGAGCAAAACATCATTGCTACACAGGATTCGGCTCGGCGTTGCTTTCACCCGTAGCTACGCACACCTCATCGGCCAATCGAACAACCCTGATTGTGTACACTGCCAGATACCCGAAACACTGCAACACGTACTGTGCGACTCCCCAGCATATATGCTGGAGCGAAGGACGTTAGACAGTTTCCTAGACAGCGTTGGCAGACAACTACTGTCGGAGGAAGCTATCCTCGGCCCATGGCCTGACACTGCAATTTCAATGCGTGCAAAAAAAGTGTTGTTGAAGTTCCTGCAGGACACCAAGCTCGACGAGCGGCTCTAGCGAAACAACTGTCTCATGTACATAAGCACTCACCACTTCTCTTATCATCATCATCCATCCAAATACTTTCACTCCCCTTCCCTCTTCCCCAGTGCAGAGTAGCAGACTAGAGCGCACTAGCTCAGGTCGACCTCTCTGTCTTTCCTATCAATAAATTCTATTCATTCGTTCCCGTCCGCCTCGTCTTCGTTTTGTGCCGTGTATCGGTCTTCATAGTTGTCAAATATATGGTGCCTGCGTGACCGACCGATAGTTCATTTCCTGCTTTAGCCTCCCGGCTGGATACCGTATGTACGACTGCCAAAGATGAAAGCTCAAACCAAAAAAAAAAAGAAGAAGACGTTGAGAGCGATGCATGCCGAGATGTCAACCATCCTGATCGACATCGCACCAGCATCTGGGTAACCACAGCTCTGCCCGGCGTCTCATTCGTCGTGCGTCATGCGGTGGCCGTGCGTAGCGGCCTGCTGAAATGCCGCCGAGGTTGTGCAGTGCCGCGGTGGTGTGCTCGTGACGACATGAGAGGAATCGCCGAGCCTAGCCGCACGCGGCCTCCTCTGCAGGCTCAGCAAGCGCTCCTCGATCACTTCTCCCTGCTGGCGCCAGCGTGTGCCGCTGAAGTGAGCAACCCGCGTTTCGAGTCTTTTCCTCGACACACTCGGTAGAGGCACTAAATACAACAGGTATGCTACCGAACTCTTTTTACTAGCGCGCCAATCAAAACCTTAAAATCTCTGTGCCTGTTCACGAGCGTCTAATGCATGAGGCGAACGTATTTGCCACCAGCCGGCATTGTAGCTGATAAGTAACGTAAGTGGCGGCAGTATCTCATGCACAAAAATTATCATTTCAGTTCCGATTAGTTAACGTTTCGCAAAGCGAGATTGGCTGAATGGGAAACATACGGGCGCATACACTCTGTTATGTCGAAGCTACGTAATTCACTTTTGTTTGCATCATTAATGCAAACAAAAGTGACCTCCTATGAACAAGAAGAACGTTTGATTGGTCTATTCAGACAACCCTGCGGGTCACCGCCCGATGCTTGCGTCAGCAGTTACGAAAATTTGACGTCAGGAGATTGGAATAAAAAAAAATGGCTGTGGCTTAGCTAAGGTTAAGCCCAGGATGCGAAGCATACTAGCCTTTATTTTAGTTGTTGAACCACTGTTTAGCCTGGTGAACTGCTCTTGCTTGGCTGTATTTGGTTCGGCTAGACGAAGAAACAACTCATGCGTTACTCTGCTTCGCCTTCAAGAGTGGAACGCGACAGCGTTCCCGTCGACCCGCCAAGGGGTGTAAGACAATGGGCTACGGCGCAGCGACTACGCGCCCCGCATTGGACGCGGTGAGCGTCGAGCAACGCAGCGTTCGGCGCGGCAACGAAATGTGCGCCTGAGCAAGCGACGCACGCCTGAGCGTTAGAAACAGCTCGTTTCTAAGGCAACACCGCATTCACTAGAGGCGCTTTTGTACCGCTTTGAAGCATCGTACTCGTGGCTCAGTAGTAGCGTCTCCGTCTCACACTCCGGAGACCCTGGTTTGATTCCCACCCAGCCCATCTTGCAAGAGTTGAGCCAAAGCCACCTAGAAAATCAGTCTCTGTAGCACGCCGCAACCTTCGCTTCTCATTCCAACGAGCAGCTCTGTCTCCAGGAGGCATCTCACCTCGTGAGTGTCTAGCAGGGGCAAGCGCAGCTGCTTATATACCGCCGCGACGCCGCGAGCGACGGCGCGAGTTGGAGCCCCGTTTCTCCTCTGTCGTGACGTCACGGTGTCACGTGGTATTGGAGGCGACACCGCCGCGCCTGAGCAGCTGGGTTGAGCTCTCGTAATATGCTTCGCATAAAACATATTAGAATAGTTTTACATTATAGGGCCCCCTATTCCAATCGGTTTTCTATTCCAATCTTCTGACGTCAGATTTACGTAACCGGCGGCGTACGCACCGGGCGGTGACCCGCAGCGTTGTCTAAACAGCCCCATCAAACGTTCTCCTTGTTTATAGGAGGTCACTTTTGTTTGCTTAAAAAAAATCGCCTACATTGAGCGGTCCTCCTTATCTAATTGGCCGACGAGAGGGGAGGAGCACGCTCAAGTGGATGGGCTTTTATGGCGTCGAGACAGCGCAGTCAAAATAGGCAGCTGGAGGAGGAGAGTGGTGCCGCCGTCTGCGATTGGTCCGCTTCCTCTTACTTAGATTGTGGTGGTTGGTCAAAAATTGCAGCGGCGTGCAACGGACAATTAAAAAAAATTCCACTAAAACGGATCCTCAGCAAAGAAGAGTTGGCAGAGCGAAATCGTATAAGTGCCGAAAGGTCCCGATAACGTTTTACGGCCACGCAAAAAGTTTTGTTATACGCAAATAAACCCACACTCTCCGGCAGGTGCGAATAGCAAGTGCCTGAGTGATCGGCAGGCAACGATATTCTATCCCTTTACGAACGGGGGAGTCTCCGGGTATTCAGAACAAAAAAATCATGTTTGTTCGGCATATTAATGCATCTTTAACGCGTACACGTCATTTTACACGTCGTTGAGTTATCGCGGTTTTGTTACGTCGCGTGGCAGACGGGCGAAGTGGGCGCAGCCCGAATATTTTTGAGGAATAGCAGAGGCGAAAAGGCATTTGATTCAATAGAGATACCAGCAGTCGTAGAAGCATTACGTAATCAAGGAGTACTGACCACTTGCGTAAATACCTTGGAACATATCTACAGGGATTCCACAGCTACCTTAACTCTACACAAGAAAAGTAGGAAGATATTTCTACAGAAAAGGGTCAGACAGCGAGACACAATCTCTACAATGCAATTCACTGCGTCCTTGAAAGAAGTATACAAGCTATTAAACTGGGAAGGCTTCGGAGTAAGGATCTACGGTGAATATCTCAGCAATCTTCGGTTTGCCGATGACATTATTCTATTCAGCAACACTGCAGACGTGTTACAAGAAACGATTGAGGACCTTAACAGAAAGAGCGTAAGAATGGGGCTGAAGATTAATATGCAAAAGACAAGATAATGATGAATAGATTGGCAATGAAACAAGAGGTCAGGATTGCCAGTCAGCCTCTACAGTCTGTGAAGGAGTGCGTTTACCTAGGTCAACTAATTACCGAGAACCCTGATCATGAGAAGTAAATTCATAGAGGAATAAAAATAGGTTGGATCGCATACGGCAGACAACGTCAGCTCCTGACTCGAAGCTTATCGTTATCACTGAAAAGGAAGGTGTACAATCAGTGCATATTGTCGGTGCTGATATGGGGCAGAGACTTGGAGATTGACAAAGAAGCTTGAGACCAAGTTAAGGACCGCGCAACGAGCGATAGAACGAAGAATGATGGGCGTAATGTTAAGAGACAGAAAGAGAGCGGTTTGGATCAGAGAGCAAACGGGTATATACGATATTCTAATTGACATTAAGAGAAAAAATAGAGCTGGGCAGGTCACGTAATGCGCAGGTTAGATAACCGTTGGACCACTAGGGTTACGGAATAGGTACCAACATAAGAGAAAGGCAGCCGAGGACGGTAGAATACTGGGTAGAGCGATGAAGTGAGGAAATTCGCGTCAGCTATAGTTGGCATCGGTTGTCGCAGGACAGGGGTAATTGGAGATGGCAGGGAGAGGCCTTCGTCCTGCAGTGGTCATAAAATAGGCCGATGATGACGACGACATTGATGATGATGATGATGATGACGATGATGATTCGCGAAAATGCGCCAAATCAGCAATAATTATTTGTATTTTCTTCGGTCTTTTTAAGCATAATCAGCGTGTACTCGTCATATCAGATGGAGAGCTATCGCGGTTTGTGTGGCGTCCCGTGACGGACAGGCGAAGTGGGGGGGTCCCCTGAAATTTTTTTTCACCAATGGTGGAGTGCTGATTGTAGAACTGGAACAGAAAAGTCTGGAATAGTTTTACGTTACATAGCCCCTAGTTACAATGTCTGCTAAACAACAACTGGAATGCTGGGGACATCCTCTAATCGTACAGCACCTTCTTTGGGAAGTAGGCCTTAGGTCTGAAGCCGTGCTTTTTTTTTACTTATTGTCTTAAGTCAGAATCTTACGGGGTTCTGAGCGTACGATTCGGCCAACAGGCGCGAAAAACGACAACGACCCACAGATAGACAAAAAAGATTTTTGCGCCTTTCGTCCCAATAGGCAACACCAGCTTGCCCAAATCTTCCTCCTAAAGTGTGCGCGCGCACGCACACACACACGCACACACACACAGTGTTCGCCCTTGCACAGACCAACAGGAGCGCGTGGTGGCTTCCGGTATAAATTTTAAGAACGCTGACGTGATAATGATTTGCGGCTGGAGCTAGCCTTATATTACGAACTTTTTGCGAAATTGTTCCTGAGCTGTACCGATGAGTGCCAGCTGGCGGCAAAATATTGAGTCAGGTACACTTGCAGCAACGACAGAGATTCGGCTTTTCTAGTGCAATGAACGTGCTATATAATGTGCCCCAGCTAACATGTGCTCCGTGTCAAAGAAGAAAAGCGTGTGGATGAACTCAACCGAGCGTTGTTAGCAACCTCCTGGAGAAGTCTCCATCATTCTTTGTATTCTTTTGAATAGAGTAATTATGTAGCACTGGTTAATTAACACGCGTTTTAGTTATAAACTTTACGGCAGCAATGTCCATGCACGGTTTGCAGAGCCCATTCGAAGTCATAATCTTCACTTGTTTCCGACGCTTTACCGTTTCTGCAGCTCTTCTAACCACGCTAAAAAAAAAAAGACACAGAGGCGTGGAAAGCAGCGGGCCGCGGCGGCTTTTTAATAGTTTTGCGGGCTTTGCCCTCTGCACACTGTACGGTTACGTTGCGGTCGTCAGGCCAGTAATCAAGAAGTTTTCTGCCTTGTCGATTGTAATAACTCAATTTATGAGAATACAAAAAAAAGGAGGCTTCTCCGAAAGGTCGCTAATGGTCGCTAACGTATCTGCAGTTGGTTTCATCCTCGCAAATAGCTTCGTGTTTTTCCCCCTCTTACATGAGCCCTGTTAGTTGGGACATCCTGCATGAGCGTAAAGCATGCCGGATGGAAGTTGCGGCGGCGGCGAGTCGTTGCCGAAAACTGCGAATGCCGCGACGAACGAGAGCCCGTTTGCGCAGCTTCCCCGTCGACCGAAGCGATGCAAGGCAACTCCTATGCTTTCATCAGACCGGTGCGGCGCGAGGACATCCCGGAACTGCTCCGCATCAAGAGGGCGCTGAGACAGCTCTGCGGGGAAGCCTCGGCGCAGGCGTTTCACAGAATCGACCCGCAAGGCTTTTTGGTCGCACTCACGGACGCAGGTGATCACGAACTACGCCAGCTTGCTTGTATTCTGAGTACCGACCGTTACTTATGGACATGCTATAGTAATTTCCGCAGTTCCGCCTAATTTCTGAAATGGAGGACACGCGGTGCGTGCACTTACGTCAGCCATGATTGCCTCGGCAGCGCATCGGAAGCGCTCAGCGTAGCGTTACCCGAACGACGCGGTTGGCATACATGTACAGAGTGTTGTCGACAATATAACTATACGCGAATATACGACACGAAACACCGTTTACGCCTTTCTTACGATCAAGGACTGTATTCGTTGGTGCATCCATTGGTAAGAGAAAGCTTTACCTCAGGAGCTGCTGTCTGAATTCATCGAAACAGCAAGATTATTTTGTTAAGCATTCACTGCGTTCATGTTGATGTTATTGTTACGTTTAAAAAAAGGTAGAGTGTTTCATTGTTGTTAGCAGGTCTTTTAGGACATCAGTCTTACAAATGTCGGCGAAAATTTGAGAGTTGCTAGAAGAAAGTTAACCATTAAGTTCACAGTTCTCTAACAAAGCAATAAAAAACGACGTTACGATTCTCTAAACAGCACATTCCGGGACATACACAGCGAATAAATTTGGTGCTTTGTACACCTCTAAATTATGTCACTTATTCCTGAAACAGGATTTGTGCAAAAGTCACATTCATATAACCGATGTAACGTAACAGGGTGTGAATTCGATCGAGTTGGCAGTTTATATTTCGTCATACAATATCGTGCCATGTGCAAAACACCTTTCTGTCCAGTTTATAGCTCGTTCTTTTTTAATCTGTAGAGAGTGCACCGATTTCGGCATGTTTTGTACTAATAATCATACTTATACGCTTCTATCAATGTAAGAGAGGCACTGGGCAGAACTAGGATATGGTTTTGATTCAGACTTACGAAATCGGAAACTTAATTCTTGCTCCATTTTTTTTAAATGTACCGATTTACGCTAATCTTTTATATAGATATAAAAAATTTTAATTCTGGGGTTTTGCGTGCCAAAACCGCGATATGATTATGAGGCTTCCGTAAAAAAAATATCAGGCCCTAAATAACGCTTTTGCTGTCGACAGTAAAAACAAAATTTAGCTTTAAATCCATTGGAATAGGAAAATCGTTACAATTTCCGAGCCCTAGCTTCCTCTTAAGGCGGCGACAAAGGTTGACGGAGCAAGGGGAACACTTGACCCTTTACACGGTCTGTCAAGCAAGATAAGAGGTGGGCTGGTCTGACATCGCCCGTCACCTGTTCTCACTTTCCCATCACTTTGACCGTGCCTATCTTTTAGACCTTATATTAACAAGAGACACCAGTCCAGCCGCGGCTGCACTGTTTCCATCCCTCTTGGTCATTGCAGACGCGTGAAATGACACCACCCGCCGCGGTATAGCCCAGCTGCTATGGCGTGTTCTGCTGCTGCGCACCATGTTGCGGGCTCGATACCCGAGTTCGGCGGCCACATTCCTATCGGGGGCGTCATGCGGAAAGAGGCTCATGTACTTAGAATGCACTTAGATTTAGAGGCTCGCTGAAAAACCCCCAGGTGTTCACAATTAATCCAGAGCCCTCCGCTACAACATGCCTCGCATAGCCTATAGCGCTGCCTTGGGACGTTGAACCACATGAATCTATGAATGACATGCCGCCGTGCGCATTGTTTATTGGTCTTCATAAACTAATAAGTGCATCTTTGTCTCGCTTACATTGCACTCTGAAAGAACGTGAAAGTTTAAAGGTACGTACGGTAAATGAAAAATATTCAGCCGTGTTAGATAAGTAGATTATTTGTGTAGAAGTCTATCCTCGCCCTCTGTGAGCCAATATATGACTCATAGTTGCGTATAATATTGCCACTCAGGGCATCGCTGCTGCACCTTCAGTTTGAACCGCCCGAGCCCAAGCGTACGAGGTGACCCCACGCGACACCCGCCGCGTTGGTTTAGTGGCTGCGGTGTTGCGCTGCTAAGCACGTGGTAGCGAGATCAAATCCGGGCCGCGGCGGCCGCATATCGATGGGGGGCGAAATGCGGAAACGCCCGTGTCCCGTTCATTGGAGGCACGTTAAAGATCCCCTGGTGGCCAAAATTATTTCGGAGTCCCCCACTACGGCGTGCATCATAATGAAGTCATAGTTAACCCGCCATGGTTGCTCAGTGGCTATGGTGCTGGGCTGCTGAGCGCGAGGTCGCAGGATCGGATCCCGGCCACGGCGGCAACATACCGATGGGGGCGAAATGCGAAAACACCCGTGTACTTAGATTTAGGTGCACGTTAAAGAACCCCAGGTGGTCGAAATTTCCGGAGTCCTCCATTACGGCGTACCTCATAATTAGAAAGTGGTTTTTGCACGTAAAACCTCAAAATGTAATATTTATGTCGCCGTTTCGGCCCATCAAGCCCCAGAATTAATTCGCCCCACACGACATCTCTCTCTGCCTGTCTCTGTGAATCAGCCATGCAATAGTCGAGAATAGGTGGCGCCACTCGAATTTCTTACAGCGCAGCTCTTAGGCACCCGTTCCTGCGTTGAGCGTCAGCGTAACCGAGCGAACGAGCACAGCGAAAAATGAAAGAGCGAACACGGAGCGCAGCGAGGGTTGAGAGAGAGAGAGAGAGAAGGAGATTCTTGATGGGAAGGAAAGGTTGGGGAAAAGTGCAGCGCAGTAACTGTCTCTCAGTAGAGGACACCTCAACCGCGCTGCACAAGGGGAAGGGAATGAAAGTAGGGGGAGAGAAAGAGCACCAGAAACAGCACGCCGCGGAAATGTGAGGGAGCTAAAGGCGGTCGGCGAGGCCGACAGCCTCGGCGAATGTCAGGAGCGCACGTAGAAGTGTCCTGTGTCGTGAAGGGCAGCCCGAGGGGTGCAGGAGTTGTCACGGTGTCGCACGGCAGGCCGTGCCCACGGTAGACACGGGCAAGGGACGCGCGCGCGAGCGACAAGTTGGGACACTCACACAGCAGGTGCTTGAGTGTCTCGATCGCGCCGCAATCGCCGCAAAGGGGAGAGGGGGCTCCACGCAGTCGATGCCGCCGCTCGGCAGGCCACACAGAACCGGTCCGAAGGGCGAGGAGGAAGGCTCGCTCGCGCCTACTGAATCCCGTCTGCGGGAGATGACGCGGTGGGCGCCCCTGCGCCACTCGGTCGTCGGGATGGCGGAGCGCGAGCTCCCGTCTGAAGTGAAGGGTTGAAAGACGGTGAGAGCGAAAAAAAAAGCGCGAGAAGGAAAGCGGAGGAGGGAGGTGCAGGGAACCATGAGGAGAAAAGTGGAGTGCCGCACGAGACAGACTCTCCATGGCAGTGACCAGGCATGCGGCGAGCGCGTCTGCCGCTGACGTGGTCTTCAAACCCACTGCGCATGCGCTACTTCGCCTGCGGCGCCGCCATCGCTAGAGAATGCGCTCCAGTCACGCGTTCCCGTGTTCACGCTTTCTTTCTGAACAATGAGCGACGCAACCGGTGGAAACGCTTCGCCTGCCCCTGCTGCTAAACGAGCTGCACAAGCAGAGAGGACTGTCGTTCAGAATGAAATTCTTTGCCACTATATATTGGTAATTTAACATACCTATTCAAAATTCGCATTAGGGAGTATTATATTCGTCGGTGATTTTTTTCGTCATTTCTTTTCATTTCAGAAGCTCAGTTTCTTGTTACGAATGATGGATTCGTTATTATGCAGAAGCCTGTCCTTTCGATCTAGCTGTATTTAATATTTTCCCTTAGTCTCCCTCCAGTGAAGGCCTCTTCGCGCAGGCGCAGGCGAAGTGTGCGGCGGCTGCTGCATCAGCATCCTCTCCGACAGCGTGGCGACGGTCGGCTTCTGGTGCGTTCGGCCCGAGATGCGCCACAGCACGCTGCCCGAGCAGCTTCTGCAGGCCGCACTCCGGAGGGCCGGCGACAGAAACGTGATCCTGCGCAGCGACGGCTGCACCGTCCGCGAGTTGCAGCGCGTCGGGCTCTTCCCCCGCGTCGGCCGCTGGCTGTTCCACAAGGTGGGACCGGCACTGCCGCGCCTGGACGCCCTGCCCGAGAGGGTCGAGGGAGTGCGCGTCAAGGACTTCAACGTGCACAGGCACGCCGACACCGTTGGCTCGTACGCTACGGACGTGCTCAAGATGCCCATGCGCGACTACCTCAGGTGAGCTGCAGAGTAATCCAAGCAACCGCGGACACTCGCGCCGTCGTGCTGACACGGTGTCGACGGCGCATGCGCGGCACGCGCATGGTGCTTAAATATGTCTCCAGTCTCTCGCAGTACGTTTGGATGCAAAAGACGGCGCGCCGCCAATTCCAGTGCAATAACTTTTTTGTGAATATGGGTCCTAAAAAGCTAGTGCGCGCGTGCACTTGATTATACGAAGACTGGTGATGGTACCACTTCATTATAGTTCTTGTCAGTGGGTGATCTTCTTATTTTCTTGCATGATATTTATACTTGCGCTTTGCTTCTGGCGCTAAGGCAGGTTGGAATCGAGATATTGCGGCTCACATCTTCAGTCGTACGTTGCGTTCTTACGTGCTTTGCTCTTATTTGCTACTGATGTCCTGCGCCACGGCCAATGGTCAACTGCCAGAGAAACAGTGCTCCAGGTTTCTAATAGCGACCGATACGATGCATGGTGCGGACAACTTGTATCACAAGCAGCTTCTTCAAAGTTTTCAAGTTGAGTTATAGTACAGGATGTTCACATTAAGGAAAGCAGCGCAAATTTTGTGTTTCGCCCCTCAATCCCTTCTCCCAATCTGTTTTGGTAAGCATATAAATGTTCGCCCTTGCCTTTTGATCCAGGAAGTATACGGGGGGGATCACATTTAAGTTTCATGAAATTTTTAAAAATCACCTGTGGCAGAAATCATCATTTTTGTCCTTGAGCTATTACTAGCACAAGAACTCTAACTCAAATGAATTAACAAAAAATAAGAAAATGGCAATGGCGTAAAATGACAGAGAAAGAAGATAGCATGAGAGAACCTGGGTAATGCTGCGCCAGTCTCATCGCGAAGTCAGGGATAGCAGGCATTTATTCGTTGCAAAACATGGCGCGAAATACGAACAGCTTGCATGCTCGTTACTGCGAAGCCAAACCACAAAACACATACGCAATGGGAGAACATGAAGAGTTCCTTGCGCGTACTTGAAAATAAAATAATGTTGCGCGCATCGTATGTCCCGCTGCATATAGCCTTTAAATAAAACCATTCAAGAAAGCTTCGCTTAACGCGAGTTCCAACGAGTGCACTGAACATGCCGTAAGTTTTTTTTTTTCGTTTAACATTGTTTCTGCGCCCCCAATGTGCGGTTGTGTTGGGGGATCGCAGACATAGCGGCTTATCGAGAAGTGACCGTGTCTATAGCAGGCAGTGCAGATCATCGTGTGTGCGAAAAAGAAAGTCCACTCGGAAAAGTCCAGGAATATCGAGAATCTTGCGCAGCGCACTAGCATATAGGTGAACATAACGAAAATTTATGAACACCAAGCTGAAACTCCTTTTGTTCTTACGCTGCTGTTGCGCTGCCGTGCATGAAGTCGTGGTCTCGATCCCACCACTCTTTTTCTTTTTCTGTTCTTTTTTTTTGCATTTTTAATGCGTTCGCATCCTTATGGTACCTCACGCTCTTTCCGGGGCTATGTATGTATGTATGTATGTATGTATGTATGTATGTATGTATGTATGTATGTATGTATGTATGTATGTATGTATGTATGTATGTATGTATGTATGTATGTATGTATGTATGTATGTATGTATGTATGTATGTATGTATGTATGTATGTATGTATGTATGTATGTATGTATGTATGTATGTATGTATGTATGTATGTATGTATGTATGTATGTATGTATGTAAGCACGTACGTACATAACCGTTTTCCTGCCTACCTGGTTCCCTGTAGCCAAATGGGTAGCGCATCGGACTGCTGTGCTGATGGAACATGGTTCGAAGCCAACCTACGGACCAACTTGCGTGACTGGTTATGTGACTGTAGGTGTGTGTAGCTCCTCAACGAACGTCTTTCACGCCGACTGTAAATGCAGACGGAGTCAAAAATTTGTCCGACATAGCGCGTATACGCTATGTGCAGTGTCAAAGTTTGAGGACTCAACGTGCACTTCTACTCTGTGCGAGGCAACATGTAGCAAGTGAAACCTCCATCCTTGTCGCGCGCGCAGTGCCTTGTCCAAGCAGCCGGGAGTCGTGTTCAAAGTGGCCTTCGCGCGCAAAAGCGTGTGCGGCATGGGCGCCGTCGAGCGGGACGTGGGCGGTTGCGCGCTCGTTCGCCACCTCATGGCCAACGGCTTGCGTGAGGCGCACCTTCTGCTGCGAAGCCTGCTCGTCGAATTCCCGCCCGCAACCTCGGCGGGTGTCTGCATGGTGGCCACCGGCAAGCGCTTCCCGCCCACCGAAAGCGGTCCTTCTGGGGGTCAAGGAGGCCGCGGCCACCCGACCTTCTTCTACGAGCCCCTGGGACTGCAATACGTCTCCACTATGCTCATGGCGTTCACGAAGAGGGAGCCCGCTATCGATTACAATCGCATGTTTGCACTGTACGCCGTAGCTCTGTCTTCGTGTTTGTGATATTTTTTCCCAGCAAGCTTGAAATGCCAATTTACGTGCATATATTTATGAGTTAGCATTGTTAGGGTACTTCGCGCACTTTCTGGTGGCCATGTATCCATATGTGCTTGTATGTTTTGTACCTAATCGATTCCCTGCCTACCTGGGTCACTAGGTAGTCCGTGGTCGAATGGGTAGCGCGTCGAGCTCCTGTGCTGAAGCAACAGGGCTCAAAACCAACTTTCAGACCCACTTGGGTCACTGAGTATATGCCAATGTGTACATACGTCCTCAACGAACCTTTTCACGCCGACATGGGTCACTGTAGATGCGGGAATGGGTAGGTATCACTGTTCGAAGAAAGCCTGACGCCACCTTGGATCACTGGGTATGTGCCACTCGGTCTGTGCTTGTCTTCAATGAATCTCTTTGACGCCAACTTGAGTCACTGGGTATGTGCCAGTAGGTCTGTGCCGCTCTTCAATGAACGTCTTTGACGCCAACTTCGGTAGCTAGCTATGTGGCTCTACAATGACAAAACCAATCCCTTAAATTTTTCCGATGTTGAGCACAATCAAACCCACGTCACCCGGGTTCCTCAAAGAGAGCGACGCGACGCATTAGCAGGCTGCGCCATGAATTCACGGAGTATGTGCCACTCTTCAATGAACCTCTCGCCAACTTGGGTCACTCAGTATGTGGCAGTGGGTGTGCGGCAAGCGAGGGAACAGTTACCAGCATTCGCAGGCACCGACGCGACACGCTTCTTCTCTCGGAGGCCACGCCTAGAAATCTTGGCAGTGTCACCGGATGGCGCAGCGTGTCCAAAAAGAAAGGCGCGCAGGAGCCCGGTTGCAGCATTACGCGTTTCTCGGCGTTCGCACGCCATTAATTCTGGAGGCCATGTGCATGCTTCGCAGCGGCGGCGTTAGATGGCGCTGAGGGCTCTTAAGGAAGCGCGAAAGAGGAATCCTGCTGCAGTACGCGCAGGATTCCTCCAGGATTCCTCGCAGGATTCCTGCAGTCCTCACGATGGGTGATGATAATGGAAGGAACGAGGTGAAGGACACATTACATAAATGTTATCACAAGCGTAAGTCCAGGCCGGTGTCGACCAAGAAACTGTACGCCGTAACTCTCTCTTCGCGTTTGTGATATTTCTCCTGCAAGCTTGAAATGCCAACTTACATGTATATAGCGTTGTGAGGGTACTTCACGCACTTTCCGGCGGTCATGTATCTATCTATGCTTGTATGTTTGTACCTAACCGATTCCCTGCCTACCTGAGTCACTGGGTAGTCCGTGGTCGCATGGGCAGAGGGAACAGGGCTTGAAACTAACTTTCAGACTGACTTGGGTCACTGAGTATGTAGCAATGTGTACATACATCCTCAACCTTGGAGTTCTCTCAAAAATGTTTCGTCTAGGAACAATCAAGCTTATCAATATCAAACTTGGTATAAACAAAGTGTCTTAAAGAAACGTTTCAGCGGATTAGGCTTTCCTCCAGGGACTGGACAAAACAGCCCCTCTTCCCCTTCCCTTACGTAGAGTAGCAGGCCAGATGCTTCATTTTCCGGCCGACCTCTCTGCACTTTCCTGTCATTAAACTACTTCTTCTTCTTCAGTCATCCTTGTCCTGCTTCAACTCTATAGCTTCGAAATTCCATATTTTAAATTCAAATGAAAAAAAAGAAAATTAAATAGACTAGCGGGTCACCTATTTTTTCCGTGACTAAGAAGTAATTTTGCGTGGGAAAGTAGAAGAAAGAGGAAGAAGAAACCACCGTCGGGGACGCCACGCGAGCGTTCGTGTGCCCGGCACGGCTCGTCGCCGAAGCCGCCGTTTCTCGGGACCCTTCCAAAATCCGTGCTAACGGTTCTGGTGCATCTAACCAGCCCACACCTCGGCACGCTGGCCACCAGCCCTCCGTAGAAGCGCCGTCCCGAACGTGGGCCCATCCGCATGAAGGGAGTCGACGGGATTCTTCTCCGTGTCCACGACACCGGACGGCTTGAGTGACGTGGACTACTTCGCCGGTACCGTGCCGCCGAAGAAACGTGAGCCACGCCAAGACTCGTCTTTTCTCTCTTCGCATATATCTTCGTAAGGGTAATTTCGAACAGGCTGCAGACATGTTCGACTGCTGTTACCGTGGCCTGAAGGGCAGGGAATCTTCGGACAATGTGGTCCAGAAGCGCACCTTTCTAATGAAGAACACTGGTACGAAGCCGTCCATCGGACCGCTCTCCGTCGCTACGGTAGACCACCCGACACACGAAGACAGCGAGGAAAAGTGAGTGGCAAGGGCCGTCGTTCGATTGGATTCATTGTAATTATTAGGATAGGGAGGCATGCCTCTCGAAATGGCTTGCTCAGCGTCAAATCACCTGCAGTGAAGACCGTCATCACATGCACGTAGCCCTAATAGCGCAGTTATACCGCGGGTATAGCTTGGGACGAACAATGAAGTAACTTAATCGCTGCAAACTTTGTTCTTACACCATTGTTTCTCTTTTCTAGGTAAATAAAACGATAAGTGAAGGTTTCGTAACACTGTTTAGTAACGTAAAGGAGTCATTCACTGAAATGCTACTCAGTGGCACTTGCATGTCCACAGTGTTACGTCCAGCTGTCATAGCAAAACTGCTGCTGTGAATAGACACGATAGATAACGTCTGCTCCAAAATATTCGCTCCAAGCGGGCGATCCAAATTTCGTCGTATATATTAAGAGAAAGTTGTGATCGTAGAAGCGAGACAGCAATCTGTAGAGGCGATATTGAGAATGTAAAGGGTGGTCCGAGGGAAAAATTAGGAGCATGTGGGGTAATTAGGCACGTTGTGAAAGGTTACCAGCATAATATTTATTAGGCTTTGGAGCTCTCTCAAAAGTGCTTCGTTTTGAAACAATCAAGCTTATCAATATCAAACTTGGTATAAACAAATTCCCTTAAACGTTTGAGCGGATTAGGATTTCTCCAAAGGCTAGACAAAAGTTCACAGGAATAGATTTTGGATTTCTAAGTTTATGTTCAATAAGCTTCAGAGCTGTAGATGCTTTGGGAAAGCCGTGTAAAGAAGCCCTGACATGCTTCTTTAAGCAGAAAATGAAATTTCCTGCAAGCAAACGACTCATTGATGACACAAATACGGCATACGTATACGGAAAGCCTTCTACAATGAAACCGTTCACATGCTTTAAGTGCGAGGGTGTTCATTTGGAAGGGTAATTGTAAGCGCCACCAGCGCGACGACATCTGTGGCTCCTCGCGGTTTGCCACGTAAAGTATGGACTTTTGAACCAAGGATGACGCAAGGGCTTCCTTCAGTGCAGTTCCTGCGATTGAAAAATGGTCAGGAGAGGGTTAGCACTTCCGGTCTTCATTTCATTCTTACATCGTGCCTTCACCACATAGACAGGAGTTTTCAAAGGCAGGCCGCCACGCTTCGTAACGCTGGTTACCTGAATGATTTATTGAGAGCCCTCGGCAGGAACACAAATCAAGAGCTGAAGGGCCTGCAGAAGCATGCGGTTGTGCCGAACAACGACGGGTCTCCAGGGTCCACCATCGCAGTGGTTTCGTACGTTCACAGATAGGCACAACTTTATAAAACTCGCAAAGTTCCAAGGGATCAAAGAAATTGCTCTGACCTCCCGGCCACAAGTCGTAATAGATGTGCTTGCGAGTGAACATGGATAATTTTCGACAATGTACAGTTAGACATGCGTGTAGTATGAGCAGGATGGGGTGAACTGCTTGCCCTTCTCGTGTGTGCTGTTACATGTGCTAAACTGGGCAGTGTACTAATAAAAATAGCAGTTTCGCCCGAAAGGCGAAGCATCGATTGCGATAGCAAGTTAGTAGACAGCCATCTGCCGTATAAGCTTAATAATATTTGGGGTTTTGCGTGCCAAAACCACTTTCTGATTATGAGGCACGCCGTAGTGGAGGACTCCGGAAATTTTGACCACCTGGGGTTCTTTAATGTGCACCTAAATCTAAGCACACGGGTGTTTTCGCATTTCGCCCCCATCGAAATGCGGCCGCCGGGTGCCGTATAAGCTTAAACACACTCGCTTACTAACTAAATTAACAAGCACGGTGTCCGCACGCACATGCGAACATGCGCCATCACACTCGATCACCTTGGGCACTCGCTGACAGTGACATTCATGCTGTCTGTATCGCTTCAACGTAAACTGAGCGGCGAGAACACATCACACGCAAAACTAAAAGCCATCGGCCCACCTAGACTCTGCCCTCAAAGCAAATTGCGTTCAAGATGAAGGCCGCGCGACAATGCGAGTCCATGTAACGCAGCGTTTTGGGCGCATTGTCGCGGCATGATGGACGTCGGTGTGTACCCCGTCTTTCTGTGTCCTCGCCCTTTCGTGCGCTATAAGCCACATGAAGCGAGCCAACGGCATTCGAAGTTGCTGCCGAAGTACACCCCCCCCCCCCCCCCCCCCCCTAACTCCCCTCGTCTCGTTTCCTTGCACGCGACGGAAGACGACACGCTTCCTCCCCGCTTTCCTTCCTTGCGCACGCGTGATTGTGCCGCAATCGTCGGCACACCCTCGCACGCTTTCACTCGCACATACAGCATACGGTGCGTGGTGACGGTGTTATCGCCGTTAGAATTTATGTGTAACATCACGGCGACGGCCAAATGCGCTTGGGGTGTTTATATAATTGCTATCGCAATAGAAAAACAAGGTAGCACGCGAACAGTATATGCCGGCGCTGTTGTCACTTGGCTGCACACTGTGGTAGCTGTGCTTGTAGCGCCCTTCTTGAAGAGGCATCATATACATGTTATCGGCAACAAAAAGGGCACACACGCGCGTGTAATTCAAATAAGGGCCATCGTTCTAAATAACAAAAAGGGCAGCTAATGCGTGAGAATTCCGTCATTCGCTTTACCTAGGAGGAAATATAGATATTTTTCTCCCGCGTCCACAAGCCTTCCATAGGAATACAATTGAAATACGCAGGTATAATTAATTTTCCTGTTTTCGAGAGTTTCGCTTCAAAAAATTCACTTGTTGCTCAGCGGCTTTTTTGTTTCCTAGGGATATGTCCCTGATTAATGTTGTGCTGGCCAAACCAGTTTATATGTTAACATTAAGCCAGAAAAATACCAATTTTCACTGGAAGGCTTAGCTATAATATATGCAGCGCACTCAGCAACTGCTGTCAAGGGTCTTGTAATTTTCTGAGATGTGCTTTCTTTTTTCGGACTACAACTCTCAGACGTCAGCGGAACTTTGTGATTCGGGCAATGCGACCTGAGGAGTTAGAAGCGGCCTACAATATTCGTCTCCAGACAAATTACGTGTTCTCCAAGAACACCATCCAGACATCGTGGAAGTTGCAGCCGGATAGCTTCCTGGTTGCCGTCAGCGACGACGGTAAGCATCTAAGCAACTCTAAATAGTTGTGCATCAGTGAACATCCTGAAACTTAGACGGCCTTTAGGATCGGCTTAACATAACCTCTCGACGTTTTGGTTAAGATTTCAGCAAATAAATTGGAGTTGAAACGACTGATGGAGGCTCTTTCAAGTGCATTAGCCTCGCTGCCTGCAACGCTGATACATCATTTTCAGCAGACAAACAATGAAGTATATTTTCCTGCGCGAGCGTAGCACGCACTCCCTGTGTAGAAAAATGCATATGTAGAAAATTATAGTTTATAAATGTAAAGCCAGTTCCACGCAGTGGAAGCTCTCGAAACAGCGAAGATGGTGGCCGTTTTCTCAAGTTTGAACTCAAGTTCAGTGCGATTTTCATGAAAGTCTTTTGTCTTGTCGTCATTTTGCTAGATTGGAACTTCGATTTGAACAGTTTGGAACAGTTTGGAACAGTTTATCACACACCTTGCAGCTGTGGCCGCACTCACGGTCGAGGAATTCTCTCTTGAAGCGGCCATCGGCACCCTCCGTGGGAGGAATCTTTCTGCGCCGACGTCTCTGCTCGTCCCCCTGTTCTGGAAGTTGGGGGTTAGCTTGCCTCTGCTGTCGCTTGGCTTGCGTTGCTTTCTCCTAAAAGTGGGTGTTGGCTTGCCTCCACTGGCGCTTGGCATGCGCTTCCCGTTCTCGATCCTCGGTGGTAGAAGCCTCCATCCTGCGCTTTGCTTGCGCTTCTCGCTCTCGAAGCGCGGGATTAGCGCGACGTTGGTGCTGTCGCTCTCGTGCGAGCTCCCGCTGCCGCTCGCGCCGAGGGGAATCTATGGGGCGAAAGGGCGCGCGCCGGTGAAACACCTACTCCTATACCCCTCTCCTGCACCCTCCCCCGGCGGGCGCTGTGCCCCCTGCCCTCCTGCGTGACACCGGACAACGGATGGCGAATGCTCGACTTAGAACAGCTCCACTGTTAAAAGTGATGTGTCAGCGTGCCGCGTATCAGCGTTTTCTACGCAGGCAGAGCGCGCACTCCCTCTGTGCCCCCCGTCATTGGCCTTTGATACACAAAACCGCGCATATCACCATCAGCAGCACGCACTATCCCCCCTCTTAAACTTACCTACCTCCAGTTGCTGAAGGCTGGTGGGCGGCCGAAATCCTGTCCTGTCCAATTATGTTGTCAAACGATAAAAAGAGGTGCCTCGAACCTGAGTCAACTGTTCAAGGCGGTCAGGACGAAGCGATGGCTTGACGGCTGGAAAGCAGAGAGAAGTGGTGGTGGCGGACATAACTTTCCCGCCATTGCACCATTGTACAGCTAGCGTCCCCTACCAACTGCCCGCAAGCTTCCTGCTTCTTCCAAAGCCACTGCAACTGGCTGTGCTATAAAGCCCAGGACTTGCGAAGCGAACGATAAGAAATAAAGTTAGCCTGCGTACTCGAAGCAGCTGCGTGCTATGAAGGTCTGTACGAATGCGCACTTCCACACCGTCAAAAGTGCTTTCACCTGTTCTACAGGTCACGTAGTAAGGGAAAACAGGGCCTGAATTCACAAAAACGGTCTTACGCTAAATCTGTTCGTAAGAACCGACGTCAGCCAATGACAATGTTGGACATAATATTAGCTACGGTGGCCGGTCAGTGGCGTAGAGCACTTACGAACAAAAAGCTTTGTGAATTCGGCCCCAGAAGCGGTATATAGCCCCACTGAACTGAGATAAAGATCTAAGGACTCTACGATGTCGCTGGCACTTTCTTTCTGAACGAGTTCTCCACTGTGCTGTGTGCGGTGCCGCACGAGTTAACTTCGTGCAGATGCATCGCTGCGCCTGCGTGTCACGATGTCATTGCAAATCGAGAAGAGTGTAGTGACCAGTAGTACACTGTGTCGTCTGTTGTGGGTGGCTTAGCCTTTTCAACAAAGTTGATGCATTGGAATAGAAACGATTTACTTGATGCTAGTGAAGCGGTGACTGTGGATTGTATGTCAAGAGAAACCCGTGCGAACCAAAGGAATATAATGCATTGCAAGCCTTTACCAAAGTGTCCTGACAACGATCCATGCACCGAATTTGTAATTGACCTCTTCAATTTTAAGTAACACATCACGAAAAATGCTGACAAGATTGAAAGAAGTAACGGGTATGTTAATGCTTCTTTCATTCTTACATGCCTCTTTTTCGCTTTGTTATAGCTAAGAGGAAAATTTAGCCCCGGCCTAACTCCGACGTCGGCTATACGAATACATGTAAAACGCAGAAATGCTTTTCTGAGATAAACACTAGGCCTATTTTACTGAAACTTGTTGTATTTGAGAGAAAGTTAAATTCTTCTAATGACTGCTGGAAGCGGAATATTTATTTAGGGCCCGAAAATTTGAAAACGAACTTTTAAAAATTCGGTAAGTTCGAAAAATAAAACTGGACCATGAACTTTACAAATTCGCAGCTCTGCACTAAGAACAGATATCACAGTTTATAAATTGCCTCCGTTAGAGCATCGAAAGCGGACAATTTTGATATATAAATTTACATCTTACGTGAATTTTTTACATTGTTTACAAGAGCTTTGCAAAAGCCCTACTCACATATTAGAGATCTATTTGAAATGCAGGCATAATATACCAATTTTGCCCGCTTTAAGTTTACTATTAGATAAAATTTACACAATTGCGATAGCGTTTCTCATTGCTGAGTTACAGAGTTGTAAACGTGATAGTTTCGTTTTCTGAAGATCAACCATCTTTTAACAACTTTTATTAAAAAATCGATGGCCTAAATAAAAATTCGCTGCCAAGACTCACGAGGTCCTAACTTTTTCATTTACATTCAACAAACCTCATTAAATTAGGTGCGGTAATTGCCGAGAAAAACGATTTCTCCTTTCCTATGTATTTAGATAGGAGCCCCCGAATTAAGGCTTCCTCTTAAGACAAAGCTATAACTCACCCAGATGTCGCTTCTTTTTAATTCACCTCCTTAAACGAGCCGGACTGACAGTTGTACCTGAAGTGGAAGACGTGTACGTCCGAGCACCAATGATCCGACTATCCCGATGCATTTCCTCTGTTAACCGAGAGTTTGCACGACACCTGTACTTCCAAACTAGCAACTTGCAGGAGCACCGCAAGGTTGTGCTGAGCGGGCTCCAGTACGATTTGAAATTAAAGGTCGGATTGCAGGTGGCGCGCGCTCCGTTGTCACAATTGAGCGCGAAAATTATGCAGACTAGTGCGAAAAGTGCGGCGAAATCGAATATGCCTTTGATTAGCTAGAGAACTTGTTATTAGCTTAGGGGGCCGAACAATCAGGAGCAATTCTTACGAATTTGAGCTTTGCGATTACGGGCACTACGGCTGCAACCTCGAAATACGTCTGCGCTAGAGTCTAGAGCAGAGCTCCGTCTTGAGCAGAGCTCGCGGCTTGAGCAACTGAGGGAGCGCAAGCATTTTCCGCACATTTCTTCGAACCAACGCCAGTTAGGTATAGTAAACATCCAGCGAACGAACATCGTGCACGGTACGTAACAGGCAGCGCTTCAAAATTGCGGACAGTCTATTCACAACGTCACTGCCTTCCAACTTCTGAAATACACATTCTATGTTTTATCCTCTTAACAAATACGCAGTGAAATGCTTCTTTTGTTGCTTTTTCAATACCTATGCTCCCTCTTAAGTCAGGTGGTTGTGTTCAAGAGTCAACAGCGCGCATGGACTTCGCGTTTCGCAGACCAGTGACCGCTTTACAGATGCTTAGTAAACGCGCACCACGGGGGACCACCCAGGTGAAGTGTACGGCACCATCTCGATGGTCAAGTTCAGCGAAGACGTGATGTTCCTGGGCCTGCTGGTCGTGCGGGAGGACCTGCGCAACAGGCGCATCGGTACCGAGCTCCTCAAGGCGGGTTTAGAGAAGGCGGGCAACAAGAACAAGTTCATGCGCTGCATCCTGCCGCTGGAGCCCTTGTTCAACCGCATGAACTTGTTCATGAAGCGCTCGCCCGTGCTGCTGGGGCGCAACGAGCCAGCCAAGGTGGACGAGGCCAAGCTGATCGTAGTGGATACGCGTGGTGTGACCGTCAAGCCTTACGACCCCGCCATTTGGGACAGGCTGCGAAAGTGAGTGGCAATAAGATCGGCCGCAGCGTAAGGCAGCACTACAGAATTAAGACCCGGGCCGTTATGGTGGAAGGCCGGAGTACGGCGAAATTCGACACCTCCCTATATCAGTGGGAATGCCCTGATGCGGATGAATTAGTGATACAAAGATAAATGAGGCTGCTTAAATTTCACTGGCTTTGTTTCACTAGGATCTTACCTCATGGGGTCCACAAAAAAGAATAGTGTGGCGAGAACATGAGCGGCAGGGTCATGGTGTGCGAACCAATGACGAATGCTGAAAGGAATTGGAAAGATACCGAACTCGCTAAGGATCTCGCCCAGTGGCAAATATTTCGCAATAATATTAATGAGCAAGCCTGAAAAGCAATGATACCGGTATAAATTGTATTCGCAACAATCTGACTCAGGGCTAGTTTACTAAAGCTACTGCGCGCTAACAGTGCGCTCGGGGCAAAACAAGGACGAAATAAGGGAGCAACGCAAATGCGCCTGCATGCACGAGCCATAGCAGACTGAACGCCTTCGCCCACCTGACCTCCTGTGCCGTATCGTTATCGCATCGCCAATGTGCCCTGACCAATCCAACGACTTTTTTTTGCTCTCTCTTAAGCGATTATTTCATTAGTGCAATAGGGCTTGCACAAGATCCCCGCCAGTATGACACCTTGAAGCCAGAGACAATGAATAAAATGCAAGCCAAAACATTCCTAATGTACGACGATAACTTCCACCGCTATTGCATGGGCAACACGCGGATCCAAGCGCAGTCGTTGATTTTGACGGCGCACTCTGGAAGCATGATATCTGCTCAAGTGCCTTGCCCGCGCTCAACAGACTCTTAGCGGTACACACGAATGACCCTACGCTGCTCACGGCGCAGGTACGACGAGGACCTGATGACCGTGGACCGGTCGAAGCTGCTGCAGGCCTTCATCGACGAGGAAGGCACGACCACCGACGTGGCCCTGCGAGAGGACGGCTCCGTGGCCGGCTACAGTGTCGTGCAGCTCATGACCGACGGCTCGTGGTACTTCTACATGCTGGCCGCCGACACGAACGACGTGGCGCGCATGCTCATCAGCAACTTCGTGCACGGCTGCCCGACGGCCAAGGACACGGGCGTCGTGCTGGTCAGCCCGCTCTGGCCCACCGAGGAGGAGTCCTTCATCGTGCGTGCCCTCGGCTGGAGCGTCACCAAACGCTCCGTCTGCCGCTTCAGCGACCACGAGCTCAAGTTCGACTACAGCAGGATATTTTCCATGTAGACATTCGTAAAGTGGGGCCCACGCTGCCTCGTTCTAGCAGACGCCGTGCAAGTGCTGAAAATTAAAAAAAAAAAATTAAAAAGTTGTAAGAAGTCCCCACGCAGGGGCATGTGTGTTGCACAGGGGATCGGTAGCCTTATTTGGCCCTGAATCCGACACATTTTCAATCGAAATGGCTACTGCTCCATGATGGTCACTAGGTCCCATTGATTCGATGCGACAACACTGTTACAAAATTGGGGCTTTTCATGGGACTTGCACCATGTAACCTACTAACCTCATGCTTTGGAATAAAGGAAACGGCAGCTTCGTTGCCATTCTATATTCTTTCTATGTTTTCTTTTTTTGCGTGCATGTGCGCAGTTAGCATGCAGCTGCTTCGAGTCCGAGCAATATTGTACCGAGATGCGTCGAAACCATCATTTTAGCGCAGTTGAGGCATCCCTGCCGCTTTTCCAGAACGTTCTCTGCGGGTCGCTTTAGCTGAGTATGAACTTGTGCGCCATTCTTACTGGCGCAGGAAGAAACATCTTTATTACCTAATTCTTAAAACTCTTCGATAGATAAGACCACCAAGAAGGCCAGCGCTAACTTATTTGATGTTCGCATGACCGACTCGCTAGGTTGAACACAAGTATGCTAAATTGTATTTTCGTAGTGTACTACGATTCGGCATGCAGCTTACTGTCGTAACACATTAGTGTTCATAGCATTTCATGAGTGTTTCAAGAAAGCCCGCAATTTATGAACTATGTAATGACACATGGGTATACGACCCCTAGCCTTTGCGAGTAAAACTAATTCGTCGTTGTTAGCGTCGTATGTTGATAAGCAAGCACTGTGCTTTTTGGCGGCAAAAATTTATAGAGGTGGGCTCCTTGCGATTATTGATGACCGATTGGATGGGCCTATCATTTTAAAACACACAACTTTCATTGCTTTTTCGCCCGTCGTCGGTGTTGGCCAATGGTCGGTGGTTGGATTCGGCAAGTAAAAGAAAACGTAATCATTTTAATACACACAACTTTCATTGCTTTTTCGCCCGTGTTCGGTGTTGGCCGATGGTCAGTGATTGGATTCGGCAAGTAAACGTACGTACATTCGTTCGTTCGTTCGTTCGTCCGTCCGTCCGTCCGTTCGTTCGTTCGTTCGTTCGTTCGTTCGTTCGTTCGTTCGTTCGTTCGTTCGTTCGTTCGTTCGTTCGTTCGTTCGTCCGTTTGTCCGTCCGTCCGTTCGTCCGTTCGTTCGTTCATTCGTCCGTCCGTCCGTCCGTCCGTCCGTCCGTCCGTCCGTCCGTCCGTCCGTTCGTTCGTTCGTTCGTTCGTTCGTTCGTTCGTCCGTCCGTCCGTCCGTCCGTCCGTTCGTCCGTTCGTTCGTTCGTTCGTTCGTTCGTTCGTTCGTTCGTTCGTTCGTTCGTTCGTCCGTCCGTCCGTCCGTTCGTTCGTTCGTTCGTTCGTTCGTTCGTTCGTTCGTTCGTTCGTTCGTTCGTTCGTTCGTTCGTTCGTTCGTTCGTCTGTCTGTCCGTCCGTCCGTCCGTCCGTTCGTTCGTTCGTTCGTTCGTTCGTTCGTTCGTTCGTCCGTCCGTCCGTCCGTTCGTTCGTTCGTTCGTTCGTTCGTTCGTTCGTTCTTTCGTTCGTTCGTTCGTCCGTTCGTTCGTTCGTTCGTACGTTCGTCCGTTCGTCCGTCCGTTCGTTCGTTCGTTCGTTCGTTCGTTCGTTCGTTCGTTCGTCCGTCCGTCCGTCCGTCCATCCGTCCGTCCGTTCGTTCGTTCGTTCGTTCGTTCGTTCGTTCGTTCGTTCGTTCGTTCGTTCGTCCGTCCGTCCGTCCGTCCGTCCGTCCGTCCGTCCGTCCGTCCGTCCGTCCGTTCGTTCGTTCGTTCGTTCGTTCGTTCGTTCGTTCGTTCGTTCGTTCGTTCGTTCGTTCGTTCGTTCGTTCGTTCGTTCGTTCGTTCGTTCGTAGTGGGTGGCTAATATGGGTCTTTAGCAGCTTTTACATGAATGCGACAGTGTCGCATCGCATCGCATTTCCAGCGCATCACATTCGTGTAAACAGCAGTAATGCGCTAGGAAGGCGCATCGCATTAATGCGCCAGGCGAGGGTAGATTTACGGGCGCGAGTCGACTCTCGCGGAGCATGTAAACGCAGGATCGTCGCATTAGTAAAATGATGGCGGTCCCGGCTGCCCGCTTCGAATTGAATTTGGCGTTGCTTTTGTAAAATGCACTTCGTTCGCAGCAAATGATTGTGTAAAGGGCTTTCGCTTAGTCTCAGGCCGCTTCGACGACAGGGTATTATGGATAACCTTGTGGTGCTTTCAAGATCGCTTCTCGTTTCGAACGAAGCGAAGCCTAACGAAAGAAACATTCGAGATTTCAGCGCTACCTACCTATCGCTATAGTCTGAAAATAGCCGCAACGACGACTAATGGCCTCCGAGATCCGAAGATCTCGCTGGCCAGCTAAAGCTACAAAAAACGTGCGCTGTTTCGCGTCCGCTACACTATAGCGTATAGCGTACGCTATAAGTTGCGTACGCTAAACTAAAACTGTCTATTTCTCGGCACTCAACCACCAACGTGCACTCGGCCTACTACCGGAAACCAGTTACACCGGAAGTCGGTTGCACTTCACTTATACGACACCATATGGCGCTACGTTTTTGCGAGAGTTAAGGCGCTACATGTAAACGGCGTCGCATCGCCTTTCCCAAATGCGCTTGGAAATGCGATGCGCCACTGTCGCATTCATGTAAACGGGGCTTTTGCAATATATTACGTATGCAAGTTCTCTGTGGCGTTATGAGCGTGTGGTACCCGAGCGGCGCAGAATTTAGTACGTTGCCCTGACAGATCTACAACACCATGGCACGATCAAATTGAGGGAAGTGAGGGGAAACTATGGCACATCGAATCGCAAAGTTCAGTGTGTGGGGATCAACTACACAGCCTTTGCGAAAATTTCATTTGACTAGTACTCGAAAGTGTTATGTAATAAATAAATAAATAAATAAATAAATAAATAAATAAATAAATAAATAAATTAATTATACGAGCAACGTTTCAAATGGGTGAGTAATATGCGCGCAATGTTTTAAATTGTGTGGTCAAATTTCATACAATTGAAATCCTTGACACGACTGCTCGAGAGAAGCAGATTCACTGGAAACTGGGTTTTGATTCTGCAATGCCGCACAAATCGGGAGGGGCATTCTCTGAGAGTCCAGCTAGTGGACATGCCCATTTCGTCTGCTGCTGAAGTGCTGATTAGCTGGAGTGCCTACCTCCTTCTGACGCGTACCCCAGCCCAGCCAATCAGAACTTTAGCGGCAGACGAAATAGACATGTTGACTAGATGGACTCTTACAGAATAATCCCCTGCTCGCTTTAATTTTTTCGCAGTATTTCCCCATCGGCATGACTCGGTCGTGGCGGTAATGAAACCCAACGACATCGCGCTTTGTATTTCGAACTTCATAACCACAGATGCTATTTTCGGCCGGCCCGCCAGTGACAGGCATGTTGGCTCCTGCATGCTGTTTTCCACAGACAGCGTGTTGGGCAGTGTGTCCTGGTGCCAGTTCGCCGACGAGCTGGTTATACTGGACCAAGTGACCGTAGAGCGCGACCACCACGGCATGGGCATTGGTCCAGAGCTGATGGCCGCTTTGGTCGACCTGCTCGCCTCCAAGAACCTCATGGTGCGCATAGCGGAGAATGTCGAGGAGGCCTTCGTGCTTGAGATGCCTCTTTTTCCTTACAGGCGAGTAGAGCAGACACTTCTGTTCGATAGTGTCATGCTGTATTGATGATGAAGAATGAGAAATACTCAACTATGAGTTAAGAATATAACTTTCTTTTTTTTGGGGGGGGGGGGATGAACTTGTTCCAGAATGGCGATTAACACTCAAACCACAACGATAGCGGTAAGCATGCATGGTCATCGGTCATCGGATCTGCGCAGAGGCGTTGCGACTCCGAACCTAACATAGCCTTAAAATAAATGAGAATAAATGAGCTTTATTATTTCTACTGATGCAGCTTTAGAGAGTCCCGAAAAGAAGCAAATTAAATAAAGAAACAGAAAAATACGACACCTCCATACTGCAATTTGACGTTGAAATTCGACCGTGAATCTCAGTATGCCTGTGGAGATAACTGCGTACATATCGGTTACTTCGTCTTATCTATATTGTAGACCTGAGGACACAAGATGGCACGTGTTCACGCCAGAAATATGTAAGCTTAGTATAATGTATTATGTGGAGAGAATTGATGTACGCAAACTTAATTGCAGTCTTCGTTCAGCAATAGCATTTTTTTTACTTATCAGCTGATCAAATATTAGGACATATTAGCAAGACTATTACTGCACATTTTGTTTCAAGGAAGTGTTCTTAGTTTTATTTTTATTTTTTAACTCCCTATCTAATATTTCACTTGAGACAGTCGTGACTCGGTGTGTAGCAACATAGTACGAAAGAAATGGAAGAATGCTAACGTTGGGAGGCCCCACCACTGCCACAAATATTTACTCTCAGATTTGTCCATCTTAAGGCATTCACCATTGACATGACGAAATTCATACGACGACGGCTGCATACGCCATTCAATTCTCGCCCATTTAGCGTGTTATTCTGCGACTCTTCGTTCTCATATGCAATGAGTTGTAAGATTATCATGCTCCTGGGCACATAAGAAATACGAAAGCAAATGTTACAGCGTTTAAATCCCACTTACATCAACTTCTCTATGCAGGCTTCGCCTTATGCTTAAGTCAACCTGCAAAAGGTAGTTGATGCCATGGTCTGATTCCTCTCAACAAAGAAGGTCAAGTACGAAAAGTGAGGAATGGAGGGCCGTGGGGCGGTGGCACTAATCCATGCGATGGCGCCCTATTTTGTGCGTCTTAACCACAGATGTTGCCGACTTATACGCGTAGTGCGCGATCTATAGAAGCGCCACTGATGAGCACCTAGCGGGCGCTTTCGTAAGCATGCTCGGGGCCAGTAACAGACGACAACCCTTTGCGGCAAGAATGGATAACTTCGCGACTGCGATTTCTCCTTTCTTCGGGTGTCAGACCGCTTCTTCGGCGGTAACAGCTGTAAGAAGGGCGCTGGTCTCTATGAGAACGCACATGTACACAATCTTACCGGAGTTTGGGACAATCCAGTCCGTATACGTGCCAGATGCGTCCCTCAAGAAAGTGTAACGAAGCCCAGCTACAAAGCAAAGCTCGTGTTCTGTTGCCGCTTCGTTTCGTTGACAAATGCGTTGTCTCGATTGCTTTTTTATTTCTGTTTTTATTCTTTTTGTAATTTGTTTACCCTAGCTGCAATGCTTCGCCTCAATAATAACCACACATCGTTGAGCAAAACGTCTCTCAAACGACTCCACATGGCACGATTCCGGACCACATTGTAGTGATTTTGCGACCGCTGGATGAATACACGTGGTATCACCGAACACCCGCCGTGAAAATTACCTCACGATAAGCAACTGTAAAATTGTAATGGTAATGGGCTCCCTCATCAATAAAGTCACCAAAAGCACGGGTAAATACAAGTGCGAGTTAGCGCTGGACCACGGATGCAATTCCGCTGCGTACCTCGACGAACTGTCCTTCCCGCTAATGTTTTCTCAATTTGACATTGTCTTAGCGATCTGTTAGCAAATGTACAAATGCAAAATATTAGTGTCTTCTAACTATTTTTTTTGTGTGTTATTCAGCCACTGTGATTGACTCCCTTGCTCATTTTCCTAGGCGATGGCCTGCTTTCCTGTAAGTAAGGCCTGCTGCCACAGACGTTCTGTCGTGTGGTCGATAGCAAACTTCTCGACAACGCCAATTCATGGCACCGGAGCTTGCACATTCACGCTGAACTTTAAAAGTGTAAGGACTCACAGCGCAATCATCTTTATCTTAGCGGCTCTTCACGCAGGATCTTGCACACATTTACAGCCAAGCTATTAGCTTCTAGTTGGCCGGAATTTTATTGTGGTAGCTATTATGTGGACACTCCAAGCGCATTTCTGCCGTCGGAGTCGCCGTCGCCGTGATATTCCAGATAAAGTCCAACGGCGATAAAATTGTCGCCGCGGGCCGTATGCTGTATGTGCGAGTGAAAGCTTACGCGGGTGAGCTCAATCTAGTGCACGAGAGATAGGAAGCGCGCAGTCTTACGTCATGCGTAATGGTCCGGGAAAGGGGAGAGGGAGGGAGGCGCGTTTCCCTCCGGGAGGCCCGTGCGCCTCCGCGCGCCCGCCCGGGCTGCTGTCTTGAAAGCCATCTCAGACGTGTACAGAGACCGCCGTGCGTTGTATTAACGCGATAGCGTTAAGGAGCTCGTGTCGCAGAAAAGCCGGTGTCGTCGGCGTCGGTGTCGGCGTCCGCGGAGTTGACCGTGAGCGATAAATCACGGCAGGCACTCCATAAATAAAAAGCAACTTCCAAGATGGGCTGGGTGGGAATCGAACCAGGGTCTCCGGAGTGTGAGACGGAGACGCTACCACTCAGCCACGAGTTCGATGCCTCCAAGAGGTACAAACGCGCCTCTAGTGAATGCGGTGTTGCCTTCGAAACGAGCCGTGGAAAGTTTTTTCGCTTAGTTCGCGTTGATGCGAATGGCAGCACGAAGGTCAATTCACTCGCTGCTGCTGGTGCGCTTACTAACTCCAGCGTTTTGACAGCGAGTGTCCGCGGTGATCGAGCGAGACGTGTTCATATTTGCTTGTGCGCTCGTGGTACCATGCTCGTTAACTTAGTTCGTGGTAACTAACTGACCTTCATTTATCAGAGTTGACTCAGTCGGTGGGCAATCAAGAAAAGCTCGCGTTATACAAGCTTTCTTCTTTTGTTTCGGCAGAAACGCATTACAACGACATGTGATTTCGTGTCATAGACTCAGAAGGAGAGCATGGCAAATAACCATTGGTTCAAACTTGCAAAGAAAGTAGGCACTTGTCCTCGCTGACGTTCTTATCGTCCTTTTCTCGTTTCCACGCAGCGGTTCAATAGTTCTTAGCCGAACGAGACGGTCAAACTGGGGGCCTTATCACACACCGGTGTCCACTTATGAATATATATAGATGTGTCTATCTTCACTTATTCCTTTCAGTCGGATTCGCACTGCAGTGCTTTTAGAGAAACCACCATTTGAAATCTTCCGCCCTTCTCCTCCGCGCACCAGATGGAGGATACCACAACGCTCAGCAGACCAATCCCGACGCTCCCCTCGAGACGTTTCCTCTGTTCTTTCTTCGAAGGCATTCGACGCTGCTCCTGAGCACGTGGCCGGCTCCTCTGCAACTTCAGCGCCTCCAGGCGGATGTTGCCGGAGTTACCGTGGCGCCGTTCGAGAGCCAGTACATGGACAAGTTGCTGCGGTACGATCTGGACGTGTTCCACTGCCATCGTGCGCCGCTCGTCAAACGCCTGGTGGAGGGCGAGTACAGCGTTTGCATTCTGGCCTTCAACGAGGATGTGGAGGTGCGCGTGCGCAGTAATGTCTGGCACTGAAAACTTAGCGCAACCTGCGCAGCTTTCCAGAGGGAACTCTGGCGTTGCAACGATTGTTCAGCTATAGCGTGCGGTGACGGTTAGTGTATGGCTTTGTCTGATCGTTGTGTTTGTCGCTTCAACGTTCTTGGGGTGTAACTTGACTGCCCTTTATCGCCCTCTATATGGGACTAAATTTTGAAGCAACCCTATATTTCCAAACGCGTAAAGCAAATACATGAGACTTTGCGGAAATGCGCAATTATTGCGCATTGTATCAAAGTTTTACCGCAACGTCTTGGTGAAAATGAACAATTTGCAAAGTCATTATGCCATTTGTAGCCAAAGGACGAAGGTCAGGTAAAACTAGGTGCTGGCTCAACCGACATTCTTCCAGCGGCTATACAGACACCAGCGCCAGAATTGCCGTTCCTGAATTTTATAGCGATGACGCTATGATCTTTTCCACGCTGGCTTTTCCGACAAAAAATGTCGGCGCGCCTCCTGTTGTGATTACTACAGGCAGGACAATCGTGTTCTTACGTATACACGTGCCAGCAAAGGTGCCACGCGAACAGGCGTCAGCCTTTTAACTTCTGATAAGTTGAGTGAACACGCAGAAAATGTGGTAATAGCAGGGAAACAGCCACCAGCTCTCTACTTCTTTTAGACACAGGAAATCTGGCCGCTGTATAACCCGCAGCAATAGCCCAGTGACTGCGGCGTTGCGTTGCTAAGCTCGAGGTACCCCCCCCCCCCCCCCCCACCTCCATGACGGCGTGCCTCATTTCAGATCGTAGTTTTGACACGTAATACCTGCGAATTTAGTAAATATTTTGGTCCCCCGTTGCAACGTTTGCGTTCGCCAAGATTTCTGCTTAATGCTGGATTGCCTATAACTCGCTGCGAGAGCCTTCAGGCAGAAAATGGCGTATCCGTTCTCGCCAGACTCGTTATCGAAGTCGCACGGTTGTAATGACGCAGGTGGAGCACTTTACCGCAGCTATTAACGGTCTGCTAGAAACGCTCAAAGATTGTTATTCTTCCACTTCAGTGTGATTCGGTTCATTATACGTACACTTCAAAAAAATCTGCCTGCGTCAGTATATCTTGAATTTTTTCTTTTAAATGCTACAAAAATATCAATAAATTCGGCACGGCGTATTTCGAACAAATCAATTTCCTCTGTTCCCGTTTATTTAGACATGAGTTACCGAGGTAAAGCTGCCTTCTAATGTAGTTGTTCCCCCGACAAGAGCACCGTAATTGAGAACGAAAAAAAATATACAGCGAGTGATACAGCAGAACATTGAGTGCCACGACGTTACATAAAGGCAGTTGTGCACAACACGTTACTCAACAATCATGTGCGGATGGAGCTGCGCGTCAGTGGTTTCGTTTGGTAACCCTGCGATACCTGTGCGGCGCAGCTGCTGGGCTACGGCGTGGTCCAGGAGATGAGCAACGACACCGGAGACGTGTCTGTGCTGCTTGCCGATGACGATGCCATCGCGGCCACCCTGTTGCGAGCGTTGGCGCAGAACCCCGCCACGCCCAGGCTGCTCACACTCGCCTCACCCGCGCCGTCCGACCGCCGGAGTGACTGCTTCGCAACGCGCATCGGCTTCAGCGTGCGCCAGGCGCACGTTTGTCGCTTCACGCGTCGGAAGCAGGTCATCGACTTCTCGAGGGTGTTCTCGCTCGGCGCACTTTAGGCTGCACATATCTCGCGGGTGTAACGCTGTTGACGTGTACCGTACATGTTAGGGAGCGGCGCACTTCGCGTTGACATTCCGAGCGTTTCCGGCGATCTCTCGGAAGGCAGTAGAATCGGGGAACAATTTTTTTGTAATACCGCGGGGACTTCAAATAGTCGAAATAAACGTTATTCCGTCGCTGTAACGATGTGATTCTTCCTTTATAATGTAAACACCGATACCTCGGGGTGGCTCTCGCAGAACTTACAGTCGGCCGAAAAAGTTTACGGGACACGAGATTTGCGAAAAAAATTTATTCCCGCGAAGCCAGCGCACATAAGCTCTAATATAAACTTTCCCTGCGCAGTGAACTTTGAGACTTACACAGTGATAAATTAAATTAGAAGCACCACGCCATAATTGGCAGAACCGAAATTCGCATTTGCCGTGGTGCCCGTGTCCCGCAAACTTTTGTAACCGACTGTATGCGCCAAACTGGGCGTCGCGTAGACTTTGTGCTGTCAACTGTACTGTGGAGTGCTGTGAGCGTACCCATGTGACTGCTTAGCGGCTATAAAATTAGGGTGTATCATTTGCAGTTCCACGTGGCGTCCCTATTTGCCTATGTGCTTCCATATTATTGTTCATTGTTCAGTGCAGAGGCCCGCAGCCACGAGTGCTTGATACACACGTGTCCACTCTGGAGATACTCCGAAGCTCATATTTGTTTCATGTTTCTTATATTAATTTGCCAAGTGTTTACAGTAGCAGTGCATCGATAATTTGAACATATATGTATGCAGCTACCGTAGATTGTCCACGGCGCTTCAGCACTGTTACAATAAACACGCCACATCAAATTCTTGGTGTCTCTAATGACGCTGATACTTTGCTGATACCCCCTACTAATCTGGTTGCAGAGAGCCACGCGTACCAGAGCACAGCAACAGCTACAATGAAGCTGACAACATAAGCTGATGTTGAATGCACTCTTTCTCGGAGCTCGGAGACGTTTACATCGATTGAAGATTTAAATGGATATTGAATCCCCTATGCAACATCACACCTCCTTCGAAGTGGCATGCGGAGAATATATAAACGTTCAGTTTTCACGCCGTGTGGACTGTGTACAAGTGCAGACTATAGCATATTTTTATTCAGTTTATCGCTTTAACCTGACAGTCACAATGCGATTATCACTGCTGGAATGCTCCCAACTGTTTCTCGTGTAGCACTTATTAAACTTTGGAAATGCAGCCCTGTACTAACCTCTACCACAAAAATAATAATAATGAAGAACAGCTACACCCGAAAATATATTCAGGAGCTTTTCATTGACTCGGCAACGATAAAGTTATTGAGCTCATAGCCACTGCGATAAAAAGGCTGGCTCTACCGTAATGGAGAGTACATGTAAGCATGAAATGACTACCGGCAAAGCAGATTGGTTGGAGTGATTAGGACGATTACTCACAACCATCTCACAAGCATCCCCGGTGCGCCGGACACCGCCGACCTGGTCACGCGGCGTGGCGCCACCTCTCGAAGGAGGCGGCGCAAAACCCGCGCCGCGGAACTCACGGACCGCTGGCGTTGAAAAGAGGACAGGCAGCCCTGCCTCAGCTGTAAAAGATGACAATGAAGTGCGTGGTGTACTGTATTTGCTTTTTGAACGTCGCTATTGGAAATGACACATAAAACTTCAGCATACTAGAAGTTAGAGCTTCAGGGATATTGTGAACAAACGTTAGGAAGAACTCGGAAGCAATATTTTTTGTAACTTGTCTGTGCAGTAACTAGCGTATGAAATGGGCTTCTGTACATAGGGTTACGGTCCAGAGACCGCATTTTCTATATTCTTTACTGGTTGGCCGTATGATCTCATTTTGTTCTCGCAACGAATAACGGCTCTCGCTTTTGGCTACAGGTCACTTGAAGGCCACCTATGCCGGAGCAAGGAATACGGCATTTGGACTTAAGCTTCGCCTCCAGGAGTGGAACGCGATAGCATTCTGGGATCTCCGACTGCTTCTCACGCTTCCGGGCAACTGCACCTTATGTAACCGTAATGTTCATGAAGGCGAGCTTTCTGGTAGAAACGCGGCCTCCTGCGTGGGCCGATCCCGGAGGTAGCACCCACGGCCGCGCCAAAAATATTACGTGATTTTGAGGTTTCTATTATTGTTTCGCACTTTTAATATTTCACTCTAAGAAATATTAACATAAGAGGCATGCGCTGCCGGTTTCTTGTTTCATGATATTCGTTTGTGCGATGTCATTCTCAATATTCCGAGGAATAACTTTCTCAAAAATGTAATACAAGAAGCAACTTTGGTGACAGAATGGTGTGGCAATGTAACCCGCATATACCGCATGTCATATAGCAAGGCGTGGCATATGCATATATCTAAATATATATGGGCTTTTTTTTTCTCACAGGGACGCCGGCGTCGGACGCCGACGTCGACACGGGGCCCTTAACTCTATCCCGTTAATACGAGCGATTGAAGAATCGTGCATTAGATTTGACCTCTACGAAATATGTACGGCTGCGGCCAATGAGACGAAAGAATATGTTCTGACACAGCACACCTCCAAGCCTGCAGGTTACACATTGAATGCGCACTGTGACCGCAATATACAATACTCAGCAAAGCACCCAAACCTCAACAATATTTGCTGTAAGGTCATCAAAAGTACGTGGCGATCATGAATGAACTCTGTCTTTCGGCTGTTATTATTTTTTGTTCAGGGGCTGAAGTGAACGTAGATTGAGGCGCACGTCAAAAAGCCCAGGTGGTCAAAATTAATCCGCGGTCCGCCACCGCGGCATGCCTCATAACGAGATTGAGGTTTGACATGTGATAAACCGATATATATATATATACATATATATATATATATATATATATATATATATATATATATATATATATATATATATATATATATATATATATATATATATATATATATATATATATATATATATATATATATATATATATATATTACTTGCTTACTGCTGCTAGTTTGATTCCGCCTGCACCGGAACGTACAGTTTCAGTATCCATAAAACTACGGGCACATTACATTCTGCAAAGCATGAAAACGTTGTAAGCACCTGCCTCGCTAGACGGCAACGAATTTACCAATGCGATTGGCATTCTTTGGGATTTTCACGCGCTTTCGGGGGACTTTCAATGTAAGCGTGTTTCCAGCCAACTTGGGTACACTGGATAGCCCACGGTTTAATGAGTACGAAATCAGGTGGCTGAACTGTCGGAATATAATTCGAAACCAACCATCGTACCAATTTGGGTCGCTGGGGATGTGCCGCTATTCAATGAACCTTTCAATGCAATTATTATTCTTAGAGTACTTCACGGGCACTTCGGGGGCTATGTATGTATGTATGTATGTATGTATGTATGTATGTATGTATGTATGTATGTATGTATGTATGTATGTATGTATGTATGTATGTATGTATGTATGTATGTATGTATGTATGTATGTATGTATGTATGTATGTATGTATGTATGTATGTATGTATGTATGTATGTATGTATGTATGTATGTATGTATGTATGTATGTATGTATGTATGTGTGTGTATGTATGTATGTATGTATGTATGCATGTATGTATATATGCATGTATGCATGCATGCATGCATGTATGTATGTATGAATGCATGTATGCATGCATGCATGTACGTACGTACGTACGTATGTATGTATGTATGTATGTATGTATGTATGTATGTATGTATGTATGTATGTATGTATGTATGTATGTATGTATGTATGTATGTATGTATGTATGTATGTATGTATGTATGTATCGTCGAGGAAGAACGAGCCTCGAACAGGCGCGCCGCGCCGCTCTCCTCGCACTGGTATGTGCGGATCGCCGTTTCTCCCATCGGCAGCTTGGGACAGCAGCCGTTAATTGCGAATTAGTGCGATTCTAACGTGTTCTGTCTGTGCTTGCTGCGATGTCAGATTATTCAACGTCAACGTGCTACCACTGCGCTGTATTCGGCTGCAAAAAGAACCTTCGCAAATGAACATGAAGGGCTTCTTAAGCCGCGGCGACTTCGTGGACTCCGCCTCTGCGGTTGCAGACAAGCGTCCGATTTGAATCACCAGCATAAACAGAAAGGACTCGACGCCATCAAATTCGTCGCGTGGGTGTTCAGGATATATTGTTCCAATGAGCGCACGCCGACGAACTCGACACCCATGATCAAACTGTGGTCTGAACGAAAGGTGCGTATTCAAGTCGGTCAACTTTTGCTGATGGCCGAAGTCAACTATTTCTTCGTGCACGCACAATAAAGTTATATTGTTCGAATCTCTTCTAAGATTATCATGCTCGGTAATTAACGTTCTGGTGGAAGTTGACCTAGTATGTATCACAAAAACTGTAGGTGCCGAATAAAAAAAAATGAAGGTGCGTTATTTTTCGTTCTCTAATGTGCGCGGCTACCCTTAATTCACATGGGCTCTCCCTTACACCCGGTTTTCGTCGACAAGTTTTCTGGCCGTATTACGTCTGGCTGTATTACTCCCGAAAATAAAGTTGCTGTTGCAAAGAGCAGTCGCTCGTTTTTCAGCTCTATCGATTCGGCGAGGTGCCCTTGTACAGGCAGCACTCTATAGACCTAAGAATATACGCATATTCTTTCAACGCATCGCATGCGCCTTGCTTGATTCTTCAATATTCGCGACCATTCTCATTAGGCTGTTTTACCAATGTTGACGTCCTTTCCGGTCCAATTATTTTGCAGTTCCTTATTTTGTAAAGCCAATTCAGAGTAACAAGTAAACAATGCTAAGAAAATCGCACCGCGTAAATTTTAGGAGCACGAAGGCTAGCGAAGCAAGTTTCCTGGAAGCTTTGCAGTTACCTGCATTGGCATGTGCGCAGGTGCGGCACACCGCGTGACACACGGAGACAGCCCTGATTGTTGTCACCTGAGTGATACCTTAATAGAGTTCAAGGCTAGACATACAATAATAACATGCTACACGTATATGATACGTATCGACAATGTTCAGTCTAGACTCGCCTCTTATTTCGATCGCGGGCAGAGCTGTGGCAGCGCCTCTAGGCTCGTCACTGTGCGATAATGCGGCTATTTCTAAGCTAAAAGCTTAGTAACGACACGCTAACAAGTTTCGCAATCCCCAAAACTTGTTGGCACCTCTCAGGAAAACGCGAAAACTTGCCGTTCGTCGTCAACAGTACTTTCGTGGTGCATCCTCTAGCGCAATCCCATATACCAGCATGGCGCCGTGCGATAGAAGGCGCTGTGATATCAAAAATGGCAGCGCCCTCAATAAAACGGTCTATAGTCCGTGGTACAATGGTTAGAGCATCGGGCTGCTGTACTGGGGGATCAGGGTTCAAAACCAACCATGGTAACACTGCCGACTGGCCATTGCTGCAAGTAGGTTTCAACTCGTCGTGCCCAGCAAGCGGCTCAAGTAAAGGTGCGTCGGCGTCGCTCTATACAAGAACGTTTTCACATACGCCGTTTCACGATCGAATCCACCACGTTACGTCTGTCGCCCTACGTTGACGACACGCTAGTGCACAATAGTGTCGGGGGTATCTATATGGGTCACGCAACGGACTATACGGCCAGAACAACACCGTCGCAGCCGTCTGCAGGTATGTCGGTCCTGTGGCCGCCAAGGATACGGGGCAGCGATTTATGCCAAGGCACCTAATAGCTTACAGCAAGATTGCGTTCATACCTTGCTAAGACAGTGCTCGGGAACGAGACATGCCGCTCACCATCCCTGGGGACTTCAACACCGATCTCTCGAAGCGCCAAAACGAGTGGTTTCCGGCGTGCATGAGGGAGGCGTTTGGCACCAAGCGGGCCTCCATCGACATGGTACCCGCGGCGTGGTCCCCGCGGCGTGGTCCCCACGGCGAAGTCCCCACGGCGTGGTCCCCACGGCGTGGTCCCCCTGTAGTGTGCTCAATCACATTTTGTCCCCGCAATCAGACACTTTAGATCTCACCCGTATGCATCGTACTTCGTCGCTCTCTGCTCGTCGCCATCAGCGACAGACGAGAAGATGATGCGCTGCGGTCTACTAGAGCTGCCGTACCGCTGTATATGTCATCCTAAAATGTACCGGTGTATTAACATATATTTCGTCTGTGCATATTCAAATGTATATTATATTTAAGGATGCATATAGAAAGCAATTGAAGCACACAAAAATAAATAAACGTCGTGCACTTGAATATGCCATACAACCCTGCCTCCGTCTCGCCAATTCAACCGTGAAAAGAATCAAACACGTATAACCCCGAATTGCGCACCTGTCGATAGAAAGAATGCTAATCGCATTACCGTCGCCAATCATCTCCGTAGGACGACTGCGCACCATTTGTTCACGCTAACTCAAGTTACTCGCCATGCGCCACTGGGTATGTGCCGCTCTACAATCACAAACAAACAAACAAACAAACAAACAAACAAACATTTCTATCTTGAAGGGCGGAATCGAGCGCGCGTCATACATACACTCAGACAAAATTGTCTGAATGACACACGCGCCACGCGCGGACTTCGCGGCGGCGTCGCCAGATAGCGCAGCGTGTTCAGTACGAAGCCCGAGAAAGGAGCACAGCTGCATAAACGCCACATACATAACGGGTCTCTGCAGCAGCGATGCGGTGTGTCGCTACACTGCTTCAGTGCTAATCGCGTTAACGTCGACACTCATCGTAAAATGAGTTCTGTCGGATTTGTTTTTTTTTTATGCGTCCAGTCTCATAAGCCGTGAGCCGCGGATCGACCACCCGCAAGATCACACGCCGAGACGCGCGCCGCTGCCACCTCCGTCATTTCAAGACCGTCTCATCATCGATTTCTTTGACTTTCGATGAAGCCGCCAGTGGATGGGCTTGGCGCGCGCTTTAATAAAGCGGCAGACGCTCTCGGGTCTCGTTTCGCTGTCAGCACGAAGGATAGCCGCACGGCGCTCCGATCCTAACGAGAACCGCGCCGAAAGGAAGAGGGGGCCGAGGGAGCGCATATATTACACCGCCAAGAGGCGGCATACGTGCGTTATACTTTTCATAAATTAAGAGGCGTTGAGCAACGAGCCCCCCTCGAAGAGAAGCCGAGCGGCTGACAGTGCCGACAGCGGCCGGGAGAGCACGGGGCTGAGGGAAGACGTCCCCCCCCCTCCCCCTCTGCTTCTAACGTTCCACAGGTTCGTTTTCTTATGAAACGCCACGGGCTAAGCGTATATTAGTTTTCCCCAAAGTTCCCTGCCGCGAGGGAAACCGGGGACGGAGAGAAGGTGCAGGGATGTGTTCCCTGACATCCCCCTTCATATGGCTTGTTTTCTCTCTCTTTTTTTTCACTTCTCTTTCCCTCCAGCTCGTGAGACCAGCGATCGTCCGGCAGCTCACTCGGCTGCCTGCGGCGTGGCCGAGTCCTAAAACGTTTGCGCAATAAATGTATGTATATAGCAGCTTTACGTGATGGTGCGTCGGCGATGGCTTTTCATTGCGTAACAGGCGAGCGCACTGAGCTCTGGAATAAAGCGCGCACCACGGCGCCATCCCTCATCGGTCGCTCCTTATTACGCCGGAGGATTACACCGACTTGGGTGTTAATTTGTCACCGCGCTCTCGTTGAGAGCGACTTATGCGGTACGCGCCTCGCTCGCTCTTTCGGCGCTCCCCGTCTCGCGCTCGCTCGCTCTTTTCTTCCCGGAGCCGCGAGCTGCAAGAGTGTCTTGCGCAAGCTGTGGCTAAGCTGAAGTAGTGGACTATAGAATGGACGCACGTGTACTAGCGCGGGTGCGTGCATGCTATAGGTAATGCTCGTTTCTTCTATGTCTGAGTGCGCGCGTATGTATGTATGTATGTATGTATGTATGTATGTATGTATGTATGTATGTATGTATGTATGTATGTATGTATGTATGTATGTATGTATGTATGTATGTATGTATGTATGTATGTATGTATGTATGTATGTATGCGTGTGTGTGTGTGTGTGTGTGTTTGTGCGTGTGTGTGGCGCGCGCGCGGCGGAATGTTTCTGTGCTTGCACAGTTTCCTACGATTTCGCATAATTTCACATAATTCATTGACGGTCATGTGGCTCCTTCCCGTATGTTGCTAATGCGGCCATCCCGACGAGGCACACAGATCAGCGCACCCGTGTCATATTACCGAAGCCTTACATAACTAAAACCATGCTCAACCTTGTGGGAGGCAGGCATCTTTCCCTCTAGCTAAGCAGAAGTTTTCTCATTTAGATGATCGCACACCTCACATAGGTACCTCCCGATTTTTATACCTTTCTTGGCAGTGTAAACTTGTTTCCTGTTTTGTTATAATCCTGCGTAATTATTTGTCACACGTTCTCAATAAACAACTTGTTTTTCGTGTCATGGCTATTTTTTTCTTGTGTCAACCTCTTTTTCTTTCTTTTCTTTTCGCTGCAAATCGCGAATATGTTCCAAGTGAACCAGTACTGAATTTTTCTTCAGTGTGACTTTCCGTTCGCGGCGTGATGAGAATCACGAATTCACATGGTTTTGCGCTGTGGTGCAACGTCTCGTCCAGTAACGTGATAGCTTTGCCGACGTTTTGGTGGCTATATAAGACTTTGCGCACATCTATAATTATTGCGCGGGTGCAATAAACAAGGACCAAGCCACAAGAGCCGCAATTGTCCTTGTGGCTGTTATAACAGTTGTTTGTAATACACCATAACAAAGCACGCCGCTAAAGCATGATGAGCTCCGGAGGGTTGCGAATGACCTAAAGATGTTTCACGAAAATCCATCTCCAAATGAAGTGGTGTGTGACAGACGTCTGGTAGCACCAGCGTGGTACTGTAATGATGTCCCAAAGATCCATCCACGATACTACTGAACGATTTGTAAAATGGCATTTGCTCTTTCTTCTCGTTTTTGTCCAGCACAGGATTTTACACGCATGTTTTAAAATGTTCAGGCAGAACTCGTCTCCCGATGACTATCAAAGTTATGTCAGTTAGCATTCAATCAATGTAGCTACACACCGTATCGCTGCATACACCTTTATTTAGAATTTATAGTGCTCGTTACCCCGTACCTGGGTCTAAAGAACAGCGAGATAGACAAATTGAACACCCTAATGCGAAAGACCTACAAGCTGGCACTGGAGCTTCCACCGACGACGTCGACGGAGAAGCTACTCAGCCTGGGCATCCACAATACTTGGGAGGAACTAGTAGAGGCCCACAAGACGAGCCAGATAGAGCGACTCAAGCTCACCAGCACGGGTAGGGACACGCTAATAAGACTGGGCTACCCAGTCGAATATGAGTCTACAAAACAGCGGGTTCCTCTACCCCTGAGGGAGAAGATCACGGTGGCCAGCATCCCGAGAAACATGCACCCTGAATACCACAGAGAAATGAGGCGAGCGAGAGTGAAAGCTCTACGTAAGGCCTACGAAGGACCAAAACAAGGAGAAGTCCGATAAACCAACGCGGCAAAGTACAAGAACAGAGCGGCCCACGCTATCAGCGTGATCAACGGCCAAGGACAAGAGGTAGCAGCGGCCTCGGTAAGCACTCCAGACATCGACTGCGCGGAAGAAACGGCGATAGCCCTGTCGGCCACTACGGGCCAGCGAGGGGAAGATCTAATCACAATCATCACCGACTCACAAACAGCATGTAGAAATTACCAAAAGGGCCGCATTTCCAAACAAGCCCTGAGCATCCTCGAAAGACGAGACAATTTTCCAGAAGTGTACATTGTCTGGGCCCCGGGACACGAGTCCCTGGCGGGTAATGTAGCGACTAATACCGCTGCCCGAGATCACATTCTCCGGGCTATCCCACCAGGTTCACGAGCACCGGTAGACCAACAAGATAGCGTCCCGAAAAGCCGATATCCTGAGTCACTACAGACTGGGTAGAAGCATATATCCACCCCCGCATCCCCAGCTGATAAGAGAAGAGGCGGTGATCTTCCGAAGACTACAGACCAGCACATTCCCGCACGGCACCCTGCTACACGCCATGTATCCTACGAGCTATACTCACAAATGCGCCTTCTGCTCTACGCCCGATAGCCTCTACCACATGGTATGAGAATGTATGCTTTTTGGCGCAACCATGTATTCCTTAGATCCCAACCAACTCGCCCAGCAACAAGTTCTACTCAACTACATTTCTAGTACAGTGGGCCCCTTTTCTACCACGTCTGCTTCAAGCTACATCAACCATTTGTGGCATACTGTGCAGTCAGTGTTCAGCGCTCGATCGGTCGTTTCATACTCTGCCTCCTAAGTGTTTATTTTGCTTTTTGGCGCAACCATGTATTCCTTAGATCCCAACCAACTCGCCCAGCAACAAGTTCTATTCATAGATAGATAGATAGATAGATAGATAGATAGATAGATAGATAGATAGATAGATAGATAGATAGATAGATAGATAGATAGATAGATAGATAGATAGATAGATAGATAGATAGATAGATAGATAGATAGATAGATAGATAGATAGACAGACAGACAGACAGACAGACAGACAGACAGACAGACAGACAGACAGACAGACAGACAGACAGACAGATAGATAGATAGATAGATAGATAGATAGATAGATAGATAGATAGATAGATAGATAGATAGATAGATAGATAGATAGATAGATAGATAGATAGATAGATAGATAGATAGATAGATAGATAGATAGATAGATAGATAGATAGGATTATGTCAATGTGCATTAAGTAGGCATTGAATGTCAATCGCATTAATATAGCACTAACAGAAAGTGGGGATGGCTTCTGTATACCCTGAGTGAGATGGTTTAAAAGCAGCGTTTACCCGCCGTGGTAGCTTAGTGGTTATGTCACTGCGCTGCTAAACTATTGGATAGCGGGTTCGATACCAGCCACGGCGGCTGCATTGCGATTCGTGCACTTAGATTTAGGAGCATATTCTACAAGCTCGGGTGAACGAAATTAATTGGTAGTCCTCCACTGCGGCGTGCCTCATAAATATATTGCAATTTTGGCATGTACTAGATCAGAATTTGATTTTCAACTTTCTTTACCTCACACGTCTCAAAAGAGTAGTGGATTATTTTCAACGGCTTCATTGATTTCCCGAATTTTACTGCGAAGCGTTTAATGCGACTCGAAACGCTCGAAAATGTTATACGCCACTTTTCGCTTTTTCTCTGTAACTACTGAATCACTCACCAAATTTATATTTTCGGTAAACATGGGGGTAAGAACAGGTTTCCGAAGCCTGTTCCCCTCAGCACAGCAGCCCGACGAATATACCCATTCGACCACGTACTACCCAGTGACCCAGGCAGGCGGGAAAATGGTTATGCAGAAACATGCATAGATACTTATTGGCCCTGAGGAAAATGCGTGAAGTACCCTAAGAACGCTGGAGCATTAAAACATTTAAAACTTCTGCGCTTTTTGGCGGCATGGAACCCACGTCATCTATATATTCGGACAATCTTCTCTGAATGAATATTCAAAAACGCGCCACACGCAGACTTCCTGGCGGCGCCGCTAGATGGCTCAGCGTGTCGAAAGGAGAAGAGCAAGGGAACAGCCAGGGTGCACACACACGCTTCCACATGACGCATTTCATAGGTGGTACTACGGTGTGTAGCTACGTTGATTCAATGCCAATCGCATTAACTTCGACGTCAATCGTGAAATGGGTTTCTGCCGGAATTCTTTGATGATGTTATTTTACGATTTTAGCCTAAAGGCGTGGTGTCTCTATAGCAAATAGAAAGCTAGCTCGCTAAAACAGTAACGAAGTGAGCAACAAGTGCAAAGGAACGTAAATCACGTAGCTGCTTCGTGACGAACTCTGCGTAGTGGGTAAGAGAGATTGTTTGGATACAAAACAATAGCAAAATCGGCGATCCCGGCCCAGTCTATGGTGCATCTGCGTTACGTAAATATTTATTTCGGAATTTCTGGTTATTTGTTTCGTTTTATGTTCCTAAAACTTATTTCTAATACTTTCTTATCCTTTTCACCACCCTATTATTGGCCGATCCTCAAGAGTGGATTCAGTCTGTACACAGGAACAACAAACGAATCCACTGCGTGGTACATAAGCATGAAATACATGGCCGGGCACTTTAGAGGGAATAATGCTCGCAAGAAAGGCAATAAACAAAATGTCTTGGCTCGAAAAGGGAAAATAAATTGATTGATTGACTGACTAATTGGTTGACTAATAGATTGAAATATCTATAAATTAATATATTTCCCAACGAAACATACCTCCAAAATGGAGACCATCAGGATGACCTTGTGGTCTCGTAGTATCGGATTCGATCCTCGCAAAGGTGAGCCCACTTAGGTGCTAAAAAATAAGAAGATCGGCAAACTATCTTTCGATGCGTAAATTATAGGTTTCAGTCACTGGGAAGTGTTTGATGCCGTTTGCGGTTGCACGCAATTAACTAAACGAACAACTTTCTGAACGTTCTTTCTTTATTTGTTTGTTTTTGTATGATATTTTCTTTTGTTTAAATCAAATACGTACTACTTCGGAAGATTAAGTAAATTTTTCAGCGCACAATTCACGGCCAATTCCCCAGTGTGGGTATGATCTATAATATGAGGTCATCATCATCATCCGTTCGCCTCGGACTGCCACGAAAAACATCAGCCTCCGGCGGACATCGGCGTCAACATGTCTGTGGCTATAAGTGGCAGCCAAACAAAAATTCCCACGGCACGTCGAGCGTCTCAGGCGAAACCCAAAATTGCTGAGCGAGTGTGTTGCTCCGAGGGCCTCTTGCCCGAAAACTACGTCGAGCTGTTCACAAAGATCGCGGGGAAGTTCGAGCTCTGCCTAGACGAAAACGGTAAGAAGTCTTCGCAGCCGGGCGAATTTCTTCATCAACCGCATAGCCTTCGCGCTCAATGATATAGTACCGGGCTCGTAGGGATGCGTTTCACAAATATTTCCCGAGAGTGCAAAAAAAAAAATCTGGAGTTTTACGCGCCAGAACCCCAATCTGATAATGCGGCGCGCCTTAGTCAGGGAACTGCGGATTAATTTTTGACCATTTGAATTTCTTTAGCATGCACCTAAATGTAACCACCGCAAGCGTTCTTGCATTTCGCTGCCAACGAAATGTGGCCGCCGCTGTCGAGATCGAATCCGCGATCTCAAGCTCAGGAGCGTAACGCCTTTAATTAACCGCTGGGCTACTGCGACGGGCCCGCGAGTTTTCATCAGCTAGGCAGGAAGCTGGGCAGGCACGAACGGAAATGTACACGCTGGCTCTCGCTATCTGCTTTGCCGCCTATATGTGGAAGCAGAGTCTTCTAAATGATCTGTGAAAGCTTTCTCGGGCCGAAAGAAATACGATTTATTTCTATATACGTCTTTTTGAAGCGACAATAAGGCACCGTAAGTCCCTCAAGCGCGTTCATATACTGTACTATAGATGCCGCGAGGAGCGACTGAACGCAGTGAAGTCGGACTTTTTTGGCAGACTGTTCGGGGCACCCATGTACGATGAAAGCCCAGCGCAGCAAGCTTGGAGAAATAACTTGTCAAGTTTGTTCCAATATTTATCTTGCTTAACTAGAGGGAAAGTCAGATTTTGTTCAACTTTTCAATAAAATCTACTCAATTTTTCGCGCACTTTGTCCAACGAACAATCGATTGTCCAGTGCCTTGGATCCCTAAAGAAGCAAGGTTAAGAACGTTCGCTTCCACAAACAATGAATCGCTCCGCATATATGACATCGTCATTAGAAAAGTGAACCTCAGAGCACTTCTTTTTCATTTTCTGGTGGTATAAGATTAACGTACGTTGGTGCGAGGTATGCCATACTGAGTGTGCTTAGGGCATAAAATGCGAATGAGGGAACTGCAGTCATTGCCACAGCAGCACCGTCTGAGGGTGCGTTGCAGTTGTGGAGCAAGGGACTTTTCCGAACCATACGGCGCTGCTTGGATAAGCTCCTAATTGATAGCCTCTAGCAGGCGACCGATTAGGACTGCACAGTATTGCCATGTGAAAATCCACGAGCAGTACGAACTGAGAATTCCAGAAGAGTGCAGCCATCACCTTGCTTGCTGTCGGGACACACCAGGCCTTGTTTGGAACTGGAAAAGGAGGATTGCTTCCATTGCGCTGACTAATATTTAGTCTCAGGCTCATAAAGCATGCTAAACCCAGGGGCCCTATTCTGTAACGCTTCGCTTTGGAACCCGTTCGCTCTCGCGAACGCCATTCGTCGGCGCTTCGCGGTCGTCATCCCTGGTGGGCACGACTACAAATTTTGTTGTCGTCACACAGGCTGTCAATCATCTGGACAGCGAACCCGTCGTCTGCTACGAGAGGAACCGCGCAGAAATGATTTGCTCGAGCGTCGCGCGCGGTCGCGAACATGGGTGTGTTTCAATTCTGGCCACCACTGGAGACAAACAGCTAAGGAAACAGCCGAGACAGCTTCGCGGCCATGTTATGGAACCCGTTTCTCGCCGTTTGGAAGACGTACAGAATACGCTTCTGTGACGAGACGCCATCTCATGGCGACAAAAAAAAGGTTGAGAAAAGTACACACTATTTCTGCATATTAAGTCTTTGCGCTGTAAACCTATGATAAACACAATGTAGCTCGCATTAAGGGCGTAGTATAGCTTTTCTACGTTTTCTTATGCGCCGACAACCTTCCTGTCGGCTTTCCAAGCGTCCTGCTCAGCTGCCATCTTGTTTGGACAGGAAAGTAGCCTGCACCGTTTTTGACTTCGATGCTGTCTTCGCGAAGCTGTGTGCTTAGACGTCTTCATGAGAACTGGGACGAGACTTAAGATGGCCGCTGTCCATTTAGCCGTCTACTTCGCCGTCTACGGCGAGTATTGCAACACAGCCCACGATATTTAGGGTTGCTATGGTAACTGTGGCCATCTGCTAGTCTTGCGCTGGCCGGCGCGATGAGAGGCGCTGGTGGCGGCTTCTTTGGTTGTGTTACTAGGGAGCGTTGTCGAAAGACAACAGGACGAGAGGCAATGGCGCGACGCGTTCGACATGAACGAAGGGTAGCTTCGAAGGCACTACAGGCTCTCCGGAGACACAGTGCGATGGATTTGCGACGAGCTAAAGTATCTCGGACCCCAAAATTTAGTAGCTTTAACACTGCGACGTAAATGTCCTGGGCGCTGCGCCTTTTTTTTTTGTCACGCTCTCTTCAGTAGTGCGTCTCGAATGTAGAAGCTACTAGGTTTCTCTCCGCAATAAAGGAGAAACCAGCAGTCAATGACGCTTCCGTGACCACGGCGAGGTTCTCGAAGTTGTGGGATGTACGGACGTAAGTCTCATCGCAATCGTTCCCCCTAAGAAGCTCAGCCCCGGCGAAACGAAATCATCTTAGAGCCGCGCGGCCTCCACCTAGAGAGCTGCTTTCATTGCTTAACGTATGGCGCACGACCTAGCGACAAAAAATAACAAAGCAACACAGATAATATTAAACCAGCCGCTGTCTGCGGTGGAAGCTCACAGTTATTACTGGAAATTAAATGTGCAAGTGTTGCCTACAAAGCAGCGTTTTTTTATCAAACTAGCAACATCCTATAATTACTATATTGCCGCTAAAGTACAAGCAAAAATTATGACGTGACCTTACAACATAACGCATCTCGTTCATTGGTCTCCATCGCGCCGGGACGTTCCACTCTTTCTCCGAGTGACGTAACCCAGACGTAACAGCCAGAACGAACCGGTCCCAAAGCAAACCTTTACAGAATATGGCTCCAGGTTTCATTAATGATCACGTGCCATGCAGGAAAATGTGCAAGATCAGCCCTATGCAACAGCTGGTTTTCCTACGACGTGTTGCATGGCGTGTGATTCTGCTCGTGAGTGCGCAGTCATATGGAGCTCGTTGAGGAGACCTTGTGCATGTCAGTTTTACTTTTCAGTTGTTTTTTTCTCAGGTGTGCACAATTGCGGTCTATTTATATTCCCATTAGCTCCGAGAATGCCTCTGTTTAGTCGGCGAACTGCCATCAGGTAATCTCACACATGACTGATGTTTTCTCGAGTACTGACGTACGCTGGCTGGCCGGCGACATGGCTCGTCTTTGAAGGTTTCCCTTCCTTGAATAAATAGAGCATCCCTTATTTTTACAGTAGTATGTCTGTGTATCTTGGTAGATCCCAGCCGTAGTCGTTCTGCATTTTAGTTTGATTTCGGGGATCGTCACCTGCCCGCGCAGTCTACAGCCCGCAATCTACTTGCATCCATAATTTTTGGCGCGACTCTTGAAACCTCCACCACGAGAGTAAGCTTTATGTTCGTATGCAAAAAGCTTTTTGAAAGCTTTGTGTGTTAGGCAGACGGATAATGAGATATACCTACACGATGGCTAATATTTGTCACAGTGGGCCGATATAGATGAGAGGACGAGTGCAATTAGATTATGGTCTTTCATGTCCAATTATTAAGTCTACGTTCATACGAAGACAGAAAGTCTATGGATGTGTTCGTTTACCTCGTCTCTCTACTTATTCTGTTCCGAAAAGCTTCACAAGTGCAAAACAGGCCAGCAAAATAAATAATAGGAGCTCCGTTACGCCCTTTGACGAGTATTCTACTTCTGCAGACAAAGTGGTCGCCAGCCTGGCGACCATCGAAGTCTCAGAGGACACCGTCTACTTAGGCCTTATGAGCATGAGCCGGCCGGACAGCTGGCCGTACGTCTACCAGCTCTGCAAGGACACGGTCGAGAAGCACGCCGACAAGAACGTGTTTGCGCGCGTCACGGAGGAGATGGAGCGAGCCTGCAAGATCACCGACGTGCTGCCCGTCCGCTCGCCCTGGATGCTCGTGAAGACGGTGGCCAAGGTGATAGAGCCCTGCAGACTTGTCTACCGCATCCCAGGAGTCACAACGCAACCGATGACGCCGCAGAACCTGAAGGAAGGGGCTCTTTACGATGAGCAAGTCATGAAGAGCCAGCGAGACGACTACCTCTCGGTGGGTACTGTGCGTGTTAACAATACGTCGCCCACATATAGCCGCGTCTGTGGCTATATACTAAGCAATAACGGATCTCGTGCTGCTGAACACAGCATCGAGAACTCCAGCTAGCCAGCCAGTTGGGCAAGCTCGTTTCTTTTGCTGCATTCGTCCCACAGCTAGAGTGGCAAAGCCGTGTGTTTTTGAGAATTCCTTTCAATGGCCTCCGAATTTGCTGTGAACTTGCTGTGAACTTGCTTGCTGTTAATATAATCGGCGATCCCGTCGATCACCGCTTACAAATGACTGCGCGAACGCCATGCCGAAATATCAGAGGTCCTAAGACAACTATAGTACAACGAACGCAGACAAGCACACACAATATAAATGCTTGTTCATGCATCGACTGCTCGATTTCTACTGTTTGCTAAAATGTCATTTGGCACTTGCGAATATGTCGCGACCAATTTAGGCTAGAGTAGTGAAGGGGGCTCAAGAGCTAAAAGAATAAGCAGTTATTTCCTTAATCAACTCTTCGCCCGCCGTTCAATGTTCCGAAAATGCTCGCGGTATTGACGCAGGGAAGTACGTTATGAAAACGAGGGCCCTCGCTATTTTCGAGGCACAACATGTAATAATCTTTTTTTTTTCTTTAATTCTTTCATGCCTCATTCACATTTAGGTAGGACGCTGTATGCGTAATGTCACTTCGTATGCTACATAAAGTCCCAGCCAACGTGCTTTCCAGATCACGTATGTAATCTAGAAAGCACGTTGGCTGCTCCATATAAGCTCCGTATAAAGCTCAAGTGCGATAATATCGCAGCCGTGAGCCGTATTCTGTGGCTGTGAGTGAAAGTGTGCGAGGTTGAGGCCGAAGATAGTGGCTCGATCTCGGGCGCGCTAGGGATTAAGGCGGGTAAAAAGCACGCCGTCTTCCATCGCTCTAAATGGGCGGAGGGGGGAGGGGTTTACTCCTGTGGCAGCTGTGTATTGCGCGATTGAGCGCTGCTGCGCGGGCCCCATCTTGACAGTGATCGGTGGTGTGTACAGAGTCCAGGAGTGCCCGGAGCTGATAGCTTCGTGTAGGCTGTGTTCTCGGCACCTAGTTTGCGTTCAAGTGAGGCAACAGGAAGGATAATTCGTTCGCGGCGGCTGCCACTCTTCCTCACGCCACCGTTTTGACGACGATTTTCCGCGGTGATCGATTGAGATGTGTTCATGTTTGCCTGGGCGCGCGTGAGACCGTGCTTGTTAATTTAGTTAGTAAGCATATGTTTACCAGCTTATAAGCCGGTAAATCCACTATCACTTCTCCGCATAACTGCCTAATAATTTGCTATCGCAATCGATAGATTTTTCTACCTACTGTAGAAGCGTCATTCACAAATACAGCTTTCGCAAAGTCCCTATTATAATGGCGCCTTCAAATGGTCACATTTCATAGGCGTTGACCTCCGACAAGGGCTCCTTCAGCCGGGTGGCTTATGAAAAAGGCGCCGTGTGTGGCCTCCTGGTGGCGCAGCGACTACACGATGGCTCCGCGATCGCCACGCACCTGGTGGCGGACGACAAGCACGTGGCCAAGATGCTTCTGCTGGAGGCGCAGAATAACTTCCCACCGGCTGCGCACAAGGGCTTCGTGCTCGTCGTGCCGCTCATGGAGGAAGGCGATAAGCACGGCTCCTACAATTTCGCCGAGGACCTACAGCTGGTCGGGGACAGGGAGTCCTGCTTGCTCTTCAGCCGCTCCGCACTGCCTATTGCGTACAAGAAGATCTACTCTCTGGGAGACTTCGTCTGATCAGCGTCTGTGTGCGCCAGCGGCCTTGAAATAAAAAAAGTTCGGCAGCATGTTAGATTCCTGTAATACGTGAAGGCGAAAAGCTGCTGCACATCTGGTATTGCATAAAGATATATCGTCAATGGAAGAGAAAATAGTCTAGAGGAATTCGAAATCCCACAGGTAACGCCGGAAGAAGTAAAGAAAGCCTTGGGAGACATGCAAAAGGGGAAGGCAGCTGGGGAGGATCAGGTAACAGCAGATTTGTTGAAGGATGGTGGGCAAATTGTTCTAGAGAAACTGGCCACCCTGTATACGCAATGCCTCATAACGTCGAGCGTACCGGAATCTTGGAAAAACGCTAACATAATCCTAATCCACCTGAAAGGGGACGCCAAAGACTTGAAAAATTATAGACCGATCAGCTTACTGTCAGTTGCCTACAAACTATTTACTAAGGTAATCGCAAATAGAATCAGGAACACCTTAGACTTCTGTCAAGCAAAGGACCAGGCAGGATTCCGTAAAGGCTACTCAACAGCAGATCATATTCACACTATCAATCAGGTGATAGAGAAATGTGCAGAATATAACCAACCCTTATATATAGCTTTCATTGATTACGAGAAAGCGTTTGATTCTGTCGAAACCTCAGCAGTCATGGAGGCATTACGGAATCAGGGTGTAGACGAGCCGTATGTAAAAATACTGAAAGATATCCATAGCGGCTCCACAGCCACCATAGTCCTCCATAAAGCAAGCAACAAAATCCCAATAAAGAAAGGCGTCAGGCAGGGAGATACGATCTCTCCAATGCTATTCACAGCATGTTTACAGGAGGTATTCAGAGACCTGGATTGGGAAGAATTGGGGATAAAAGTTAATGGAGAGTACCTTAGTAACTTGCGATTCGCTGATGATATTGCCTTGCTTAGTAACTCAGGGGACCAATTGCAACGCATGCTCACTGACCTGGAGAGGCAAAGCAGAAGAGTGGGTCTAAAAATTAATCTGCAGAAAACTAAAGTAATGTTTAACAGTCTCGGAAAACAACAGCAATTTACAATAGGCAGCGAGGCACTGGAAGTCGTAAGGGAATACACCTACTTGGGGCAGATAGTTACGGCGGATCCGGATCATGAGACGGAAATAATTAGGAGAATAAGAATGGGTTGGGGTGCGTTTGGCAGGCATTCTCAGATCATGAACAGCAGGTTGCCATTATCCCTCAAGAGAAAAATATATAACAGCTGTGTCTTACCAGTACTCACCTACGGGGCAGAAACCTGGAGGCTTACGAAAAGAGTTCTACTCAAATTGAGGACGACGCAACGAGCTGTGGAAAGACGAATGATAGGTGTAACGTTAAGGGATAAGAAAAGAGCAGATTGGGTCAGGGAACAAACGCGAGTTAATGACATCTTAGTTGAAATCAAGAAAAAGAAATGGGCATGGGCAGGACATGTAATGAGGAGGGAAGATAACCGATGGTCATTAAGGGTTACGGACTGGATTCCAAGGGAAGGGAAGCGTAGCAGGGGGCGGCAGAAAGTTAGGTGGGCGGATGAGATTAAGAAGTTTGCAGGGACGGCGTGGCCACAATTAGTACATGACCGGGGTTGTTGGAGAAATATGGGAGAGGCCTTTGCCCTGCAGTGGGCGTAACCAGGCTGACGATGATGATATCGTCGAAGGGGTAAGACTTATTGCTAATTAAGAAGGCGTAGAAATACGTAAGCATTTCTATGCCTACCCAACGACGAAACCCATCCATCCGTGCGTCGCGTAAGACACGTTATAAAGGAATCAACGTATAAAAAAAAGCGAGGCAGCAGCACTCGGCGCGCTCTGTCCCCATCGCAGACCGCTTCAAGATAGGGCCCGCAGCAGCAAGCGAATTGACCTTCGTGCTTCCTCTCGCTCCAACGCGAACTAAGCCACGAGAACACAGTGCACACGAAGCTATCAGCACTGGGCGCACTCTGCCCCCATCGCAGATCGCTTTCAAGATAGGGCCCCCAGCCGCAAGCGAATTGACCTTCGTGCTTCCTCTCGCTCCAACGCGAACTAAGCCACAAGAACACAGTGCACACGAAGCTATCAGCACTGGGCGCACTCTGCCCCCATCGCAGATCGCTTTCAAGATAGGGCCCCCAGCCGCAAGCGAATTGACCTTCGTGCTTCCTCTCACTCAAACGCGAACTAAGCCACGAGAACACAGTGCACACGAAGCTATCAGCACTGGGCGCACTCTGTACCCATCGCAGATCGGTTACAAGATAGGGCCCCCAGCCGCAAGCGAATTGACCTTCGTGCTGCCTCTCGATTCAACGCGAACTAAGCCGTGAGAATGCAGTGCACACGAAGCTATCAGCACTGGGCGCACTCTGCCCCCATCGCAGACTGCTTTCAAGATAAGGCGCCCAGCAGCAAGCAAATTGACCTTCGTGCTGCCTCTCGGTTCAACGCGAACTACGCCAGAGAACACAGTGCACACGAAGTTATCAGCACTCGGCGCACTCTGTCTCCATCGCAGATTGCTTTCAAGATTGGGCCCACGCGGCCGCGCCATACGCAGCCGCGCGGCGCCGTAGTACAGTTGATCACAGTTGATAACGGTTCGCACTGAGAGAAGGCAGCGTCACCTTCCACGTCTACGTATACGAGGTCTACCAAACGTGACACTGTTCAATTACGTGCCGTACTACAGCACGCATCGACCAGTGCTCATCTTCCACGAAGCAGCGGCATCACCCAAACGCACCATCATCCAATTTGAAGATAAAGAAGAAACGCAACATGAGCTAAACAAGAGACAGGGCGCATAATAAATGTATAAATTTGCTTCATTTGCAAATCTCTCTCGTCATTTTGTCCCACGTCCACATCCTCTGGGAGTTATCTATAACATGATGATGATGATGACGATGATGATGATGATGAAGCCTCAATCAATGGCACAAACCCACTATGGGAGATAGGCCACGAATCGGGTGGTAATATGATTGAATAAATAAAAGAAATTGGTTAATAAATACCTAACACAAAACGTAAAATAAATATATAATCCAAGATGAAAAATAAACTGTGAATACTTGAGTAAAAGTAGTGATCAGTACTATAGTAAGCCTTGCGTTGATATGAATACTAAAAAAGAAAGAGAATAATAAAAAAAACATATACTTAACCTTGAGTAACGTAATTTTTTTGAATAATAATACTAGTAGGATTTAAACTGTGCAATTGTGCTTTTACTTTTTGAATTTTCTAGACTAAAGTAGAAGCAAATCAATTGTGGAAACCAAGAACTATTAATAAGGCATCCTTTTCGTGCCACATAGAAAATGATAAATGGCTAGGCAAACGTTCCTGTGGCTGTATCCCAATACTGTTGCTCCAAGGGAGAGAATAGCAGTGCTGTTTAAAGGCAATCCTAAATTTTAAAGTGAGATTTCTAGACATAACTTTCGATGAGCAGAAAATCGCCGACAGGTTAATAAAATATGATCTATACATTCCGGTTCATTGCAGATGTAGCATAGAGGGGATACCGCCAGACCACACCTGTGCAAGTAAAAATTAAGTGCTGGAATACGGCAACGCAGCCTAGCAAATGAAACTTCGAATTTTCCGTTAGGACACCATTACCGGTTCCAAGAATAATTTAGGTGCAAAGAATTTGTACATTTTGCTAATGACAGGGCTTTTTTGTCTTCGCTCAAAGAAAATTGTCTATATCTGGCTGCAGTGACGTGCGCTGTTGCCGGTAGCACGGATAGCACAGGACCTGTTAAAGAAGCTCGGGCCAAGGAATCGGCTATTTCATTAATATGAATGTCTCGGTGGCCTGGTACCCATACCATACGAACTAAACTTAAGTGAGGCGGAGCCAATGAATAAAACGTGTTCAATGTTGTCGATTTTGTAGACGCAGTAAGTGCGCTGCATACAGATAGAGAATCTGTGACGATAATACCTCTTGTAGTATGAGCGGGTAATTTCCTCAAGGCAAGAACTATTGCCAGAAGTTCGGCATGAAAAACTGATGTGTAATATGGTAGGCGAAGTGAAAAAGACCAGTCGAGGGACGGTGAGTAGATACCCACGCCTGCCTTCTAACATGAGTGAACATTGCTACTGCTCGCCTCTTCTTCGTTATCTCATGATGGTCTTGTCCTGTGTCCTAGAAAGTGGCGCGTACCCACTATGGGGGATTGGCCAAGAAGCCGGCGGTTTTCCGTAAGGTTAGTAGCTAGCATTTTGGTGCTGCAACTGAGCTTCTCCGCTTCGCGGCTCTCTCTCGGTGTTTCTCGCAATTATACCAAACAGAGCAAGCAGCATACGATGACCAAACAGCAGATGATTAGTAGCAAATGCTTACGCATGATTTGGATAACCCCCACAGGAAATCCTGCGTGTAATTTTTTATTCACTTTAATTTCCATTTATTTGTCATTTCTATAACTGAATTTAAAAGCTACAAGTAACTTCCCCTATGCTGTCCTTCGTGTCATTGTTCGTTGCCTTCTTATGATATGACTAACAGAAATCGGGCCCCTCGGTTTCCTCTTTTCTCGTTCTATCTGTATATAGAGAGAAAAAGTGACTGTGGTGTGTTCCGGACCACTGTCATCCGCACTTCACCTTTCGAAGCAACAGGAGGTGTGTCGAGTGCGCTTCTGAACGACAATTTGCATTATGTTGCACGTGATTTAAATCGTGGATCCGAGACCTCAGAGAGCTGCTGCGTAATTCTAACGCATTTCTCTCGCATTTACCACTAAATCAGAACTGTTTTACCCCCACATTTATGAGCTATCTTACACGAATAGATGATTGCACGAAATTACCAAGCTTAACTGTGAGAGCAATTATATACGTACACTCGAGGCGCGTACACCGTTAGCGTCGTCGTATACTCTCCGTTGACGGCGCATGCGCAGCCCGCGCGCGTGGTGGGTTAGAAGAGCGCAGAGACGGGCAGTGCGTTTAGCTGCAAAAGCGACAAAGCCAAGTGGACTCACCATCACGCTCCGCTCAGTCTGCTCTGCCGGAGGTGTTGGCCGGAGCCACGGCAGGCTTCCGCTGCTGCGGCACTGTCAGCGTTGTGTGTGCACACGCATTCGTGCTCCCGCAGAACAGCTGTGGGCACGCCACACCGTGGTACATACTAATGGCATCTTCGGCTGGCCGTTTCGGAGCGCTTTAGACCGCTCTCGCGAGCGGCGTTGTCTTCGGCTGGTTGAAAGAGGGCGCGCACCTTGCGCTCAGCTGATTCTTTCCGATCCCTCTACTCCATCTTCGAGCACTCTGAGGGGCACCCAGCCCTGTCGTCGGAGCAATCGTCGAAATTGAAGCGTTTCCCGCAACGTCATCACAGCGCAGCGTCGCCGCTGTTGGCGACGGTCCACTGTAACCTAGGCAACCTAGGGCACAGCATGCTGGCGTCTCGACGAACGCTCGTCCCACCGGTGCGTCAGAAGCTTTGGATAGGCGTTGGAACATTGGACGTTGGCAGTAGGCCCATGGTTATGCATCTACAATTTCCTCCCCCAAGAGCGAGTCACGCGTTCGATTTGCGCGCTTGTACTCTACCTCAGAGTTCGTGGAACGCTGGATCTGCCCGACTCTGCTTAGGGGGAGGGAGGCGACCAGTCGAAGATACCATAAAGCTAGAGCTAAATCTGTATTTCTTTGGACGCAGGCAAACGCCAATACAGTTTGCCTTCGCTCTCACGTCCTGCACCATCGTGGTGTGACGCTTCAAATGCCACTGCGGACGCCCTTCATCGCGCCAGCATTCTGGGGTGCCTTCAGTGCAACGCTAAACATTCCTACCGGTTTCAATGCTTCCCCTTCGGGCGAACTTGCCAATGTATTTTTTTAAAGCGAGAGCTTTACTGGCTGCGAATATGCGATGTCACCGCGCCCATGCTCCGAGGAGGCGCATGACGTCACATCGCGTTCCTCGTCGTTGCGTTGGCCTCCGCTCGCTTCGCCAGCTGCGTCGCATGTCTGATAACATGTCGGAGGAATGAAAAGGAGAGCTCGCGTGCGCCGCAACCACAGTTGAGGTGGCAGTATGGATGGCGACAATTCTGATAAGCAAGAGGAGGCCTGGAATCGACATCGGAACGCGATGAAGAGGAAAAGAATCGCCCAGGAAACAGACGAACAGCGCGCCGAACGAGTGGCTAAACGCCGCAACATAGCTAGACAACCAGACTAACCTGGACTTGCAATCAAGATTAACCAAGGCTAACAATGCTATATCTTAGCTTTCGCTACGTATATCCTGGCATAGCCGAGCTAAGCCACTGGCAATTTTTTTTTTTTGAATTAGGTAAGAAGACTATTCGAGTACGATACGAACTACGCATAATATATGTATGAAACTTTGTGCACCGGTATGCATACATGCAGCACCTCTTGCAGAACTAAGAACAATAACGAACACTGCATTGTAATGTTGTAGCGACGGCAAAGTATTGAACACTGTTAAACGTATGAGTTAAGAAAAACTTTTTATGGGGCGAACTTGTGACTAGAACATGTACAGGCAATGCAAAAAGTACAACGATTATAAGCGAGGACAGTCGTAAAAATCTGAACTGACGGTTCGAGTCCATCCACTGTTTATACAGTACCACCGTATACATTACAAAGCGTTCACCGGTGTTCGTGCGTGCTCGCGTGCTTTGGAGAATTATTAAATTCTGGGGTTTTACGGGCCAAAATCACGATTAGATTGTGTGGCACACGCCGTATGGTGGGGAAGTGCGGATTATTTTCGTGTGCCTGGGGTTTTTAACGTGCACAGTACACGGGTGTTTTTTTCTTTTTTTTTCTTTCTTTTTCATTTAGTCCCCATGAAAAATACCGCCACCGGGGCCGGGATATGATCCCGCGACCTCGTGCTTAGCAGCGCAACGCCAAAGCCACTAAGCAACCACAGCAGGTATGTTTGAGAATTCGCAATATTATTGGCATCGCGTGCAGTATCTGGTTGGACAAGACTATTTGCTATAGAATTGGGGACAAATTCAAGAACTTTCGGATACAGTTGGCGCTTCCTGCGCCGAACGATAACTTGACAACAGTGATTATCCGTTAAATAACTGTGAAAGACGGTCGGCTGCAAATAGAAAGAGAAAAGAAACAGCGAATGAACGGAAGTGATATTTTGCGTGTGCCTAATGGTTATGTGGCCCTTGTGCAGAGAAAAACAACAACAATGACCAAGACCACGACGACGACGTCAACAACAGATTAAACTAAAAATAAAATTTGGGGGTTTCACGTGCCAAAACTGCGACCTGATTATGAGGCACGCCGGTTTATTATTGACCACCTGGGAGTTCTTTAAAAACCATATTCGATACCGGCCGTGGTGAGTCCGAATTGCAATGGGGGCGAAATGTCAGAACGCTCGTGTGCTCAGATTTAGTTCCCCGTTAAAGAACCTCAGGTGGTCCAAATTAAACCGGAATCCTCCACTACGACTTGCCTCATAATCACACCGTCGTTTTGACCGTGACTTACTGAACTCCATACCTGCACACATGTCCCATAATTCTCCATCGCGCCTGGTCTAGCTCACCCCTTTTGACGCTATAGGGACAGAATGAACGAGAGAATTCACAATTATATTTATATTCTGTTCGCTGTCATCTGCTTATGCTGTCTGTTCCAGCGCTGGTGCTGCTATTTCGGAAGGTACAAAGCGCTTACAATGTTTGTGAATGGATAAATTCACAATCATAAAAACGATTTGCATGTTTTGCAATGTTTTGCACTTTAATAACAATAGCAGGAGGTGCGCTGCAGGAAAGGAAACCAACGAGTACAGGCAGCAGACAGTATAACTCTCCGTTCCATGCCTCCGAAGGAGAAGGCAAAAATTGATTTAAAAGATTCATAGGATAAAATATAGTGCAATTGTAAATGAATACGATATAATAATAAACAACCTTATGTATTTACTATAAATGACGAAAAATTATTGTGCCGACGACATACATATATGCACACTATGAAAACCTTCAAACTGCGGGTATCTTCATTGTTGGCTACTAGCAGCTTTCTTGAGTTGATTTCAGATAGGCTAATGTCAGATAGCACATTATGTTTCACGGCTGCGTACCGTAATGCAAGCTTGAGCAAGGCAGTCGATCTGGCGTAAGCTTGCACAAATAATTTCTGAGCCCTGTGTGCGACCGATAGATGGAAGCTATTTCAAGGAAATATGAGAAATCTCTTGCAGTGTTGTTTTACATCTAGGGGCGTTGAAAGCTTGCAGTGAGTATTCCAGTGCTTTAAAAAGCGCTGCACTACACGTTGTGGCACGTAAATGATCGCTGTACATAGCGGATGGAACTCTTTCCAAACTGCGAAAGTAGCTTTTTCGCATGGCAAGGGCGGCTGCAGTGCGGAGGATACGTACGCTGTAGAGATGTATGCGCAATTCTTTTTGAAGTCACACGAAACTTTTAAAAGTTTAAATAAGTGTCCATCGTTACGTCCTTGAATGTAAAATGCGGAGACGCGAACTCTACATATTGGACAAGGAAACTCTTGCTTGGGCTAGTTGGTTCATGCTTGAATTAGTAAAGGCAAGGCGCAGAAGACCAGGACTGTCGTGTGTCCTGTCGTGTGTGTTCTTGTCGAGTCCTGATCTTCTGCGCCTTGCCTTTACTAATTCAAGAAACTGTTGTTAATTTTACGAACTCTATAAACACTGCGACTTAATCTGCAAGAACATTGCGGTTTGTTAGTTCGTAGCTATACGTGCAAAAAGGCAATACGAGTGTTTATTTAACGCTGTTTCACAGAGAAGCGGACTACACGCGCCGACATTTTATTTTTCAGGTTAGAACAGACAACTTTGGGGCTCAAGTGCCACGGTGTTCGCAAAATTCAGCAACTATGCAAGCAATTCGTCACAGCAAAACAGCCTCCGCCCTCATTACAACGCCTCCCCAGCCAACCGTATACAGAGTAGCCGATAAAAGGTTTGTGAAAGCGACACCAACGGTCACCGGTTGAATGAAAGTTTGCGCGGGCGGCTCCTATAGAAGCTTCCCATATCTGTGTAGTTCCAGAGTTCCGGTAGGTCCTGGTTTTGACTCGCAAAACCTGAGTATTTAATATATCTGCAAAAGAGTACGCATTTGGGCTGATTGGTTCGTGATTACGAGCAGAAATAAGCGCTAAACGACGGGACGAAGGGAGGGACAAGGGATACGGCGCTGACTAACAACCAAGCCTCTTTCTTCTTTCAGCGAGCATATATTTACTTTACCATTTGTGGGGTTCTCACCCGTGCTCTTGGGACAAAGGAACGACAACACAGCAGTGCAAACAATCACTGCGGCATTTAATACACCTTTCATAGACTGATGCCTGCTAGCCGATTTGCTATCCCCAAAACATGCCGATGGGCGCGCGACAAATCGCGGAAGTCCGACTCACCGCGACCGGATAACGAGCGATTATGTTCGCCCCATGCTGGATAGCAGCGCCTGGCCGTTCGCGCGTACGGTCACGCAAACGGTGGCGCGTTCGAATGATCGTGTTTGTCCATTCCGGGGTAGGCCTCGCGTGACGGTCTCGCAGAAGCATGGATCGGCGCACGCGCAGAACGTCCGCGCCGCCTTCCGAACCCAAGCCAAAGAGGAAGAGCCTTCTCCTTTATGCGTCCAAGTAACCCCGCCGTTAGGTGGCGTTAGCAGAGCAACACTCGTGCCATCTCTCGTACTACCCTGCAAGCGTACCGACCGCCGCAGTAAAGCCCCGCGGCGAAGCCGGATTACAGAAGACGGGAGCTATGCGAGAAAACAACATATCAGGGGACGCGTGAGAGTTGCGCATCCCCACACACTACCGCGAAGCAAAAAAAAGCAACAGAAATTCAGCATGCGCAGGGGCAATGAATTGTAATAACTGAGATAGGAAGGCTAACTCCTTTGGAAAGAGTAAAATGGAGGGGAGGCTTACATATGTTTCGCCGTTATTGTGGATGTGGAAGTTTTCAGAAACAAGACGTGCGTGGTTACCGTGGTATTTCGACAAGGTCGCATTTTTAAAAGACGGCTTGCAGCCGCATTCATTGCAATGCAGTGTCAATTTAGTATATCTAGCTTGTTTTTTTAACCTTGTGAGATTGTTCGCCCATGCGGTCATTGATGCGCCACCCCATTTGACCGATATACAAACGCTTCCATGAAAGAGGAATCTTATAAAGCACACATTCCCAGCAGTCAACAACAAACTCCTCCATATCCTCCTTTTTTACAACTTTCTTTGTTCTCTGTCACTCCACTGAGTTCTTGGCACAGGCTACCTAATTTATTTCGAGCAGTGAACAACAACCTAACGCCTGCCCTGCTGACTTTTTACAGCGAAGCTGTATATGGCTAGGAGTCCGTACATATTGTTCTCCGTGAACAAAAACTATCATCATAAATGGATCATACCCTCGTAAGCCTTCGTGCTCCCGTAAGTAAGCAAAAAAAGCAATCGCTCATAGCCCCGTAAGGTAGAGGCTACAAGCACTCAGCAAAGTGAAGCGAACAGTGCTTAAATTCTTTCTAATCACGCATACAACATACAGAACAGCATGTCTAAAACTGTCATCCTCAATGGCTCATTCCCCCGGTAGCAACGGCTCATCCCCCCGGGAGCAACGGCTCATTCCCCCGGGAGCAACTGCTCATACCCACTTGAGTAATGGCTCATAACCATGTGGGCAATGGCTCATACCCCCGTAAGCAAGAAAAAAAATGCAACGACTCATAGCCCGGTAAGATTCATAGATACTAATTTTGCGTGAACTAGCTGCGATGACACTAGCCTTGTAGTCGTTGTAGCTGATTTCAGTGTCGATGTGTTGGTATCGCAAGGGGAGTGGTTTACCCGTTCCGTGCTGCAGCCATATCCCTTGCGATGCTACGCCGATCCGGCCCAACCGTACGTGCATCGATTTGGCATTATCAAAGAATGTGATTGCAGTTGCGAGTGAAATAATGACCACCGATCAAGACAACAAATGCGTGTCCGTACCTTTCGTGACGGTGACCACATATCAAGACAATAAATGAGTTCGCACCTTTGTTCAAAATTATGTGTCACCTCCGTGCCGTGTGCTAAACAGCTTCGCTGGTCAACCACCTGCACAGAGTGGAATGGCGCATGACTTTTGCAGAGTATGCGCAACCTCGTGTACATATGGGATAACCGCAACCATTTGCCATGAGTGATTCTCAAATTGAGCGGCTGCTGATTACTTGCTTTTTATATATCTGTTTATTGTATTATACATTATACAGTGAAAGCTCGTTAATTTGAACTTCAATAATTCGAATTTATGGATAATTCGAACTGTACGATTTGGTCCGGCCAAGCTCCACAGAAGTCTATGTATAAAGAAGTCCGTTAATTCGAACGCGAGAAGGTTCCCTCACGGATAATTCGAACTACGCTCGCCTGGCACACGGCCAGAGAAACGCACCTACTGCCTACACACAAGGCTGTATTGCCTCCGAAACGGAGAGAACGGCGAGAGAAGGCAAAATCGGAAAAAAATCTAACCGACGCGGGGTCAGCCAGACGGCAGCGGCGGCTGCCGCCTCTCCGTTCTACGTAACCTCCGAGACTTCTTGCCCGCTGCGAATCTCGGAGGCTTCGCAAATCTTGTACAACTGCTAATGCTGTGCGGAGATGGCACGGCAAGCGCCAAAACACAGCGAATCAAGTACGTCGCAGCTGCGCTTGCAATCAAGAACCAACGAATCAGGGCCTTCGCCTCCTTCACATGTTCAGCGTCTTTGTCTCGGCACTTTTCATCGGTTGTGCACCTCTGTTTTCAGCTTAGGAGGCATCGGCCGTCGCGATTCATTGTGATGGTGTTAAGCCTCGGCTAACGTTCGTTTCATTGGACATCGGTGGTGTGGCACAGTCGGACCCAGAGCTTCGAATCGAAGATGGCGTGTGCCCGCAGCAAACGCCATCACTTTTTGACTCGCCAAATTTCTGACATGCCCTACTGCTTCCAAATCGCAGTGTACTGTTGCTCTCCTTCACTTTCGTTAGTTCGAACTTTCGTTAATTCGAACTGAAGCGGCTTCCCCATGCGGTTCGAATTAACGAGCTTTTACTGTATATCTAAATATATCTTTTTTATGATTGCTGCCAACCGCATCTCTGCATCACGACAATCCTCGCCTTTATGGCACCTGCGTTGAGCTGAACTGTGGCTTACCATTTCAGGAATCGCGAAGGAGGCTGAAATGCCGGCTGATTTTTCTTTTTATTCACCTTGGTTTCCATGCGGCGTAATGTGGAACCGAAATTGTCAAATTGACGCAATATAGGCCAAATTATTACTCTTACGCAAGGTGGACAGCGGGTGCCTACATGTGTATACCGATTGCTTACTTGACGTAAACCTAAGACAATGACTAATGAGAGAAGGAGGAAGCACGAGGTAGTACGTTTAATCAAGAATGGCTTTACATTCCACCTCCTTTGCGTAGTGTAAAGGTTGTGCCAACGAGGCGCGCCCACAAGGTGTATATCTCCTAGCAAATTTCTCGTAAATGTGCGTGTACGCTTGCATGCATACGCGCTTTTACGTTGCCCATGCTATGTTCACCACGGGCCTTTTTTTTCTCTGCCTCGATATAACGGAAGGACGAGAAGTTGCACATCGCAAACGGCTTGCGCCATCTAGCTCTGGTCATGAGAAAGACAGCAGCGTCCAGTTTCGGCCACCGGGTGCCGCTACCGAAGGCGCCCTCGGCCATCGATTCGTGAACCTGTATTTGAGTTTGCCGCTCGTCACCGCTGCGCCACCACGAACGCATTTGATGCACTAGCGGCTTTGTTTCCTTCACAAATGCAACGTAGATGGCGGCACTCGCTAGATCTCACTAAGACCGCTGGCGAGGCAGAAAACCAATAGATGGATTCTCCGGATCGGCTTTGTTATACCGATAACAGACACACACTCCCCCGCTCCCCCCCCCCCGGCCAACCTTTCCCGCTTTTCCACTCATTAAACCGTCTCTCTCGATCTCTAAGATTATAAATCAATTACAGCCCTGTTTCATTTGTTTTCAGAGAAAACCAATTCTTATTCCCATGCGTGCTCCAGAGGACGGAAGGGGAGTGGGGAGAAGGGGGCATACTAACACAAATTTCCTTCTTTTTTTTATAGGGCTGGGGCACGTGCCCACCAGGCATGGTTACCATGGTTGCCCCATAAGTTCTGCGCCTCAAGAACCTTTATCAAGAACCGATATCGAAACTATGGATAGTCAATTAACAGATAATTTTGCTGCACTACCTTGTGGAACTATATTGGCTTTGTTTAATCTAAAAGTTTATTACATGAAATAAATAGTTTCATTTACAAATATACGGACATGTAGCTTCACTTTTGACGTGGCTTACGCGAATAGCAGTTAGAGAAATTGACCGTGTAAGGTGTCAAGAACAATGTAATCATGGTGAGCTTTTAGTCCTAACTATCACGTAAGTGTAATGACCTGCAAACGCAGTGGTCGTCATTTATTTGTTCCATACGAAATTCTGTCAGAAAGTAAACCAATTTTGAATGTAAACTCTTAATTTGTACTATTCAGCGTTCTGAGAAAAAAGAAATATAAATAAATAAATAATGAAGAAGTAAAAACTACATAAATAAATGAACAAATTCTAAGGTATCACAGAACTGCCACGCTGTTTGACGTCGTCTAAGCTTGCAAGCCACGGCAAACGACTACGGCAATCCATGTTTACCATGGCTGTCCGATAAATTCAGCGCCTCGAGAACCTCTAGTGATAATCGAGAAAACATTTTGTCCACCCTGAGCAGTCTCGGAGATCGGGAAGCGCGCCTCTTGGGAGGTCATGACCTGCAGGACGTCTTTTTTTTTCTCTCTCTCTCTCTCTCTCTCTCTTGTTTCCTTTCCTTTTTTTTCTTTCGTTTTTTTAGCAGCACCAAATGTTTAAAAAATTTCCTGTACACGACTGCACGACTCCAACCATTAATCTGAATTATTCGATGAGGTGACCATTTCTCCCACAAAAAATTAAGGTGCTCAGCTGTATACTTAACGGTAATTACGCTAATTAACTTTTTAGAGTATTTTCTTTATGCGGCACATATTTCAATCGTTGAATTGTAGCTGGTGAGCATGCCAGGCCTATGGACTTTGAAAGAATTCTGAGGATGGCACCAGTTTCGAGATGTTCGCCGTCAAACTTGCGCTGAAAATGCACTGGAAAAGGCTGTTTCATGCAGTGCAGTACAAAACTAACTGGAGCGCCAATGCATTTCATCGATCGGACATCTTGAAAACTGATTGCTCGAAACTGGCGTAGTCCTGAGAATTCGTTCAAAGTGGTTATGCCTTGCGAACTCACGGGCTACAATTCGTAAATTGAAATACGTATATGCTGTAGAGTAACTAATTAAAATGGTGATTCGTGTAATTACGTAATTATTCAATTGGGCATTTTGATTTCTCGTATAAGTAGTGGCCACCTCATCGCGCAACTTAGATTAAGTGTTAGAATTGTGCTTTCAACCACGGGCAGCATTTAAAGTTTGGCGCAGTTAAAATAAGAAAAAAAAAGGGGGTGGGGAAGAACACCTGGTACATATAGCGTTGCACTGCTGAGTACGAGGTCGTGGGTTCGTTCCCGACTGCGTCGGCCGCATTCCGATGGTGGTTAAACACAAAACCACATCGTGTACAGTGCTCTGAATGCATGTTAAGTAAATCGAAGTGGTCAAAGTTAATACAGAGCCCTCCGCTACGACATTGCTCATATCCCATTGTGGAGTTTCAGGCACTTTAATCCGAGCATTTATTTCTCCTTTTTCTTTCTTTCTTTCTTTCTTTCTTTCTTTTTTTCTTTCTTCTGGGGGGGGGGTGAGGGAGAACCCATGTATCCCGGATACCTTCATGTTTCCGCAGTTGGGAGTACGCCATACATTAGTGACGCGCAGTAATATCCTAGTCGTGGAATGCTGTCGAGGATATTGCACCAGAATGAACCTCAGAAAACACCAGAGGCAAAATAATAGTAATAATAAAAGAGCAAAAGCGAGAAATGAACTCCACTTATACTTGTTTCTTGCTCGATTTTTCGCTAAACGTGTCCAACTTGTAATCGGGCTGTCAGCCCTCACTTTTGTGAGGAGCAACCGGCCTTAATAAGTCGCCCATAAACGTTCACGTCGTCGATTCATATTTAGAGTAAACCCCAGTTATCATAATAATATCACCTAGTTCTTGGCCTATCCCCCCCCCCCCCACACACACACACAGTGGGTTTGTACCATTGTTGAAAGAGTCAGTATGATCATCACCCGGTGGCCACAGAAAGAGGCCCGTTCGCAAACCACGTGCGGCATGCTCGCTCCTGCCTGTAGCGCACGGTGCGAGGGAGCGGGTTGCGGCTTCGGAGGGCTGCCGAGTCGAAGAAGCCAAAGAAGAAAATGAGTGAGCAGGAGCCGCCTCTCATAAAAAACGGTGAGTGCCGGCGCAGAGCGACAAAGCACGAGGACGGTGGTCGTCGCCGCAATCGTTGCGAACTCGCAAGTAGCACTAGGAGTCTGTGCATTCGCCGATCGTGCGAGTTGGCAAAACTTGAAGCCCGGCTTGCAGCGGTCAGCCATGTTTCGTGGTGGCGTGTACGTCCGTGTTTGCTCGCTTCCGTCCCACGGTCCTGTCGTTCGAGTGACAAGGGGACGCTGCTTTTGTCTCGCTTTCCTATAGGTAGTCAGAGACGCACCGACGTTTCGTAATCCAACGTCTGCCGGCATTGGGCCGTGACGTAACGCTAGCGCCGATGATGGACCCCGCATTCAAACGGTCGCCCTGGCAAACCAACAGCAACGCTGCCTAATTCTAGCATTCCTATCAATGCGCAAGCATTATAGGGCTAGTTCCCTCGGAAACCTATCTGTCTGTCTGTGATGCGTACACGATGGGCTCCATAGGTATACATGGGATCCTTCGGAAGCATATATATATATATATATATATATATATATATATATATATATATATATATATATATATATATATATATATATATATATATATATATATATATATATAGAGAGAGAGAGAGAGAGAGAGAGATGGGAAATAAGGAAACTGAGCGAACGTTCGCCATCATACGACTAGAGGCGCTTAGGTACGTCAGAGGCGTATCTGTGCAAGAGGAACGACGTGAAAAAATGATTACGCGCTGTCTGACAAGTCCCACTAGGGAGTTTCTGCTGTAACTTTTTTTCGTCACTGGGTCATTTCCAAGGGAAGC